>NC_089226.1:87348522-87969084 GCF_963924675.1 Phocoena phocoena
ACAGTTACGTGAAAAATGCCTTTTAGAGGTCAAGACTGGATCTCGGAAAGCCAGCGAGGAAGCCATTAATGTGAAGCCATAAAGGCAAGAGAGAAGGATTTGAACTAGGGTTGTGAGTGGCAGGGATATCGAGGAAAGATGGAAGTGGAAAATGTTTTGCACCGGTTGATTGACGTGGGTGGAGGTGAGGGGGAAAGATGGTTGGCCATTCTACCAATGGAAGTACTGAGTGATGCAGGAGGGACAGGTTTAGAAGAAAAAATCCAAAGTTCTATTCTGGGTGTGTCAAGTTTGTGTCTGGGATGACAGTGTCTTGGGCAGTATGGGGATGGATGTATGCAGCTGTAGACGGAGGATGGAGTTGAAGGGAAGAGAGCTGAGTTGGAGGTTGACCCTCATGGCAGACGAGACAGCTTTTCCAGGGAAGATGACTCTGTCACTCAAGCAGCGGGAGACACAGCTCCGGAGGTAGAGGAGGGGTGGGCGGAGGGAGAGGAGCCTCCGAGCTGATGGAGGAGGAATGGTAGGGAGCCAGGTGTGTGGGGAAGGTGGGCGAACAGGAGAACATGGTATCAGGGAGGCCGAGGGAATGGAGCTTCAGGAGGAAGGAGCCATCCAGTTGGAGTTGGTCCCTTGCAGCTGAGTTATGTGCAAGGTAAAGACTGAAAATAACTTTTGAATAACATGCTGGAGAGGGTGTGGAGAAAAGGGGACCCTTCTACACGGTGGGTGGGAATGTAAATTGGTGCAGCTGCTATGGAGAACCGTATGGAGATTCCTCAAAAACTAAAAATAAAGTTGCCAGCAATCCCACTCCTGGACATATATCTGGATAGAGCTATATATAATTCGAAAAGATCCCTGAACACTTATGTTCGTAGCAGCACTATTCACGATAGCCAAGACGTGAAAACAACCTAAATGTTCATCGACAGATGAATGGATAAAGAAGATGTGGTACATGTATACCATGGAATATTACTTAGCCATAAAAAAGAATGAAATAATACCATTCGCAGCTACATAGATGGACCTAGAGATTATCTTACTAAGCAAAGTAAGTCAGAACAGGAAAGACAAATACCATGTGAAAGCACTTATCGTATGGAATCTAAACTATGATGCAGGGACTTTCCTGGCGGTCCGGTGGTTAAGACTCCGCCTTCCAATGTAGGGTGTGTGGGTTCAATCCCTTGTCAGGGAACTAAGATCCCACATGCGACAGGGTGCGGCCAAAAATTTTTAAAAATATGATGCAAATATGAACTTATCTATGAAACAGAAACAGATTCATAGACATAGAGAACATAATTGTGGTTGCCAAGTGGGGAAGGGGGACAGGGGAGGGTTGGATTGGGAGTATGGGATTAGCAGATGCAAACTATTATATATAGAATGGATAAACAGCAAGGTCCTATTGTATAGCACAGGGAACTATTGATATGGTCAATATGCTATAATAAAACATAATGGAAAAGAATATGAAAAAGAATATATATAGAGAGAGATAGATGTATACAAACACACACAACTGAATCTCTTTGCTGTACACCAAAAACTAACACAACATTGTAAATCAACTATACTTCAGTAAAATAAATAAATAAATAACTTTTGGATTCAGCAGTTGGGAGGCTTGGGAGGCCATTGGTGCCTTTGTGAGAACAGATCCAGGAAAGCAAAGGGGGCAGGAACCAGCTGGGTGTCAGAGGACTGAAGACCATGCAGACCGTAGGGGCTGAACCTGTTGAAAGGTTAATCGTGGTGTCGGCGTTCACCAAGCCTTTGACTTCTTTCCGGTGTCTTGGTGCTGAGCTGCTCCCGTTGGCAGAGCATTGGACTAACCTGCACTGGAGCCACGTGGTAGGGCATCTTTAGGTTACCAAAAAATCGTTTCTTAATGGGCAGCTCCTGTCTCCCAATCCCTCATTTCCCTGGTAGGAATCTATCCTGTTCAGTTTAAGGTGGATCCTCTTACACTTGAGATCACCTTTTCTCTAATTAATAATCATGTAACTACATTATAATGATATGCCTTGTGTAATGACATATTCTGTGCCTAAATTACATCTAGTCTTTGTATAATAGTCATTCTTTAATAGTGAATAATAATACCTTTAACAAATGAACTCTGGCTAACGTATGGCCTCTTTCTGCGTGCTGTCATAAAATGTATGAAAATCCCAGGAGCTTCCAGTGAATTTTTAGGATATGTATTTGTTCTGTAAGAGGCTATCTGATGCAAGTGATACACAATGAGAGTTGAAATGTTTTCAGATCTGGGACGATGTGAGTCCAATACCAAGATGGACAAAACAGCTCTTTGATCACCCTAGGGAGCTTATCAAGCTTGTGTTTGGTCCATCTTGTAGATGAGGAAACTGAGGCATGGAGGGCTTAAGCCATCCCCGGAGCTTGGGAGGAGTGGAATTAGAATTCAGAGTTTGTGGGCTTCAGGGCTGACCTGAATGATACCAGCTCAGGGATCCCTCTTTCAGTTTTAATTCTCTTTGTTTTCTGGACCATCATAAACTACCTTTCACAAGCTGGAGAATCCAAACAGGTTCGCCTGCACCTTTTCAGCACTTGTAGTTACCAAATCCGACAAATCTCTTGCAAAGGTGAGTTGCTCACTCTGAAATCAGCGCTCATTCAGACATGCAGACTGAAGCGGGGACTCCAGCAGTCAAGACTGCTTAATTCTGGCACTTGCTAGATGTACAAACATCATTTGCTCAAGAAGTCAGCTAATTCCTCCTGATGGAGGGCCTGTCGGCATGCTGAGGACCGAGGGAGGGTGCTCGCGTGAGCAGGTTGTAGAAGCAGGACGGACTGGTTTAATGGATTAAGCTACTTAAGAAAATTTAAAAAGACGCACCAGTTAATATGTATTCCTCCCTTGATCGGCGTTGGTATTCCTCCCTTGGTAACAAGCTGGCGTTTTTGATTTCCCTGGCAGAGTTCCTCTCCTAAGCGATAAGCCAGACAGTCGTTCATTTGCTGAGACGTGATAGAAAATCGTAGATCATCGGAGGGAACCAGAGAGCCCTTGACTTCATAGGGAATGGGCTGCAGGTCTGATGTGTGGCCCTTCAGAGATTATTTTCTCCTTGGGCAGGGAGGTTATGGGACCAGCCATCTCTGCATGGATGGCGCAGGAGGTCGGAGTTCTAAAGTGCGGAGGCAAGAGTCGAGTCTCCTCCAGTGGCTGGAACCTGGGTTCTCTGGCCAGTTCTAGCCCTGCCCTTTGAGAGACTGGCTGGCCTCTGGGTCTTAGTCTCCTTGTGTTTAAAAAGGAGGAACTGCCTTCAGTACCTGCCTTGTGGGGATGTGTTTAGTTCTTCAGAGGAGGAGCTCTGGGTAAATGCTGGATTTTATTTTTAAATGTTGGAGAATGTATCTAGGACAGGCAGATGGCGAGTGTTTGCCTGCCGTGGAGACCGGGGGTGTGTCCACAGAAACAAGAATGAGCGGTCAAGAGCTGGAAAGGAACTTGGATATCATCTATTCCTGCCTTATTTTACACCTGGGAAACTGAGGTCCAGGGAGATGGAGCCACGTCCCCAGATCCCAACGGTGAATCCCATGTGCCTTTCTCTTTTGAGTTGCTTCATAACCATGTCGTTTGGAAAGGTTGGTTCATGGTTATAGTTTGGCTGCTATTAAAGAGCCTTAGGAATGATTAAAAGGAAGGTTAATTATTTCTTAGGAATAATGGAACTGAGACTGTCATGTGTTAGAAGACACACAGCCAGGGTCACATTGTGACCTTAACTATGCTCTTAAAACCTGGTGACTATCTGCAAAGTCTGCTTTTTTGGACCTAAGTGACCACTGGTCTCAGCCAGCCAGCCAGCCCCACCTTGCCCAGGCTGTGGCCTTTCTAGGGAGGCAGAGGGAGAAAAGGGACCCAGCCTTGTCTGAGTTACCACTACAGTACCAGCTCTAAGAGGAGAGGCAGGGAGACTGGAGGGAAGGAAGGAGTAACAATCTAGTACTGTTTATTGAACTCCCAGTATATGCCACCTACTCTGTTACATTTACTTTATCCCTTTATTTTATATATATATATCCCTCTATTATGTATATATATATATATATTATATATATATATGTATATATCCCTCAGCAGCCCTGACAGGGAGGTGGGGTCACCCTGGTTTCACAAGTGGAAAATTCAAGCTCAGAGAGGGTGACTCACCTGTCTGAAGTCACACAGCTAATTACAGTGATAAGGGAATCCGGCATTTGGCGATTGTGATGGGGTGTGCCGAATCACAGCCTTGGGTGCCCCAGCTCAGCCCCCGTTTGCTCAGCCCCCTGCAGCCCCATATTGGAGGGTGGGGTGAAGAGGCAGATAGCATGGACTATTCTGAGAAAGAAAGCTTTCCTGTGACTTTCTCCCACCCTGACATCTCAAGGGAGTTAGTATTTAAAAACTATCTGACCTTCTGGCTGGGCCTTGCTATTTTTGTTTTTGGAATGTCATGGCTTGGTAAGTTGGGTGGGTAAATCTGTCTTATGAGATGTGTTTATTTTTTTCCTCCACAATCCGCTTTTGCCCTGCAACTGTCGCTGCCTTTCAGAAAATGAAAAGAGTTCGTAATAAACCGAATCTCGCAGAGGGATGTCCTTGCATTTTTTTTCTCAGTGTGAACACTTGCCCCCTTTTATCCCTTCTCCTTTGATAGTTGATGGCGTTTTTGATGCTAGAACATTCGTGATAAATGGTTCCATATGTCTTTCATAGACTTTTCTCGAATATTAGCATGATATTTGTTCTTTATAACAAATTTTATTAGTGAAACATCTTTTAAAGGGTGGGAAAAAGTACCAAGAATAACGCGAAGAAAGTCTGTGTGCTTTCCGCCCAGCTCCGTTGAATTCTAATATTTTGTCATCCTTGCTTCAGGTTGGTTGAAAGAAAGAAATCTTACAGCTGGAATTCATTGGGTGCCTCTGATCCCATTTGACAGAGGGTAACCACTATCCTGATTTTGATATTTTCTCTTCTTGCACATTTTCAAAAATACCTTCACATCTGGCTGTATCCATTAGAGTAGTATATTTCTCATGTAAGTGCTAGTCTGCCACTTGCCTTTTTCACTAAGCATTAGGTTTCTCAGATTGATCCATGGTGATTCATGCCACTCCAGTTCATTAAATTGCAGCCCTGGGTAGTATTCCATTGTTGTGAATGGACCCGAGTTTTCATCCGTTCCCCTTTTGGTGACCATTTGGTGTGTCTTGCACTTTTGTGTTACAGCAGCGCCACGGTGAAGATTCTCTTGCTATTGTCCTGCGCACGCTTGCCCCCAGGCCTGGGGTATGTACCAGAAGAGGATCAGCTGGGTTAAATCCCTGGTGCGTCTTGCACCTCACCGGGAGTTGTCAGATTGCTCTTCTGAGTTGCTCCACACGTGTAGCCTGGGAGATCATGTTGTACCCCTGCCACGTGAGAATATCAGACTTCAAATTTTTGCAAGTCTGGTGGGTGTGAAAGAGAACTCCCTTGTTTCGTTAATCATTCTCTGATGCAAGTGGGGTTGAGTCCGTCTGAAGCAGCTACTTGTTCGCTCATCCGTCAACATACCTGTTCATTCCTATACTCTGACCGGTTTTCTGTTGGGTGGCCTATGTTTTCATATATAGTCTTGTAAGAAAATCCTGAATATGGATCTTTCTGGGTTACATATATGGCAGGTACCATTTCTAGTTAGTTGCTTATCTTTTACATTTGTTTAAAGTATCTTTTGAGGACTGGAAGTTTTACATTTTAATGCGGTCATGTTTATCACTCTTTATGGCCTGTGCTTTTTTTGAGTCTTCTTTTAGAAATCCTTCCTTACCCTGAGCTTGTCAAAATATGCCTTGGGACTTAAATGAAGCTCATTTTGCTTTTCTGGCCTTATTTCTTGGTTTGCTTTGGTGTTTTCCATACTTGCCGTGGGTGTATCTGTGCAGAGCAGAGTATAGGCTGCAGAACCATTTCCAGTGACTGTAGGAATGGTTGCAGCCATCCTGGGGCACATGAAGCTGGGCTGAACTTGGGATCAGAGCTGAATCCCCCTCTTCTTGACCCTTTGGCTGTTTCTGAGAGGTGCTGAAGTGCAGAGTTGATTGGTCCTCTCTGAAGCCTGGCTTATCTGCAAGCCTCATAAATTGGTTATAAAGTTGTCCCCTCTCTCGTCTTTCAGTTTATCTTCACTGCCTGATTCTTACTTCCTGCTGCTGCTGTCGATTGAAGCTGAAATGACAGAAGGCACATGGGGCCAAGTTCTCACCCTGGCCTGCCACGCGGGTCACCCTTGGTGAAGACACGGCATGTGTTAAAAGAGAACGCCTGTAAAAAGTTCATCTAGAAAAGTTCTTTGCTTCTCTTCCTTCCCTCCTAGGAGCTCAGGAGTGTTTTACAGAACTCATCTCATTTGTTCGTTGTCTTTTGCACAGAAATACAAATAGGTTCAGGTAGGCTTTGGGTAAATTCACAGAACCTGAGCGTGTCAGAACCGGAAGGGTCCTTAGGAGCCATCACTCACGCAGTCAACAAGCATTTCCTGAGTGTCTGCTCGGTGCCTGGCACTGGCGGGGACACAGGGCAGCAGAGGCCCCTGCCTTTGTGGTGGGGGAGCAGCCACTGAACCACAGGGGTCATTTCAGAATGTGGTAGGTGTGATGGCGCAGAGAGGAAGGCCTTTTGGGTTGGGCGCCTCTGCTATTTTGTTATTTTAGGCAGACCTACCATCTTCTCACTTAGGAGTCTGCAAACTGTGGCCCAGGGGCCAAAGCCAGCCCGCCACAGCCCCTGAGCTAAGAATGGTTTCTACATTTTTTAAATGGTTGAAAAAAAATTAAACATTTGCAATAGATTTTGATGATAGGGGACACTAACTTTGAATCTCAATCACCTGCCCCCTTCCCCGAGAAAGAATTCTGTTCTTTTCATTAGTAGACCTGTGCTACGGAAATTGTTCTCAATTATGATGGTTGTATTTTGAATTTCATCAATAAAAATTGTGTGGAATATTGTTTTCTCTCCTATTATGTAAGTACTGGTATAATATCTTTAATTTGGCCTCCTGTCCTGCACAGCCTAGAATATTTACCATCTGGCCTAAAACGTTGGCAGACCCCTGTTCTAGCTGTGTGACGTCGTCAGTCTCAGTTTTCTGGTCTGCAGAATGGGCGTGGTGCCTATTTCAGAGGGCTATTGTGAAGGCAGAGAAAGAGAACGGATGTTAAACTCCTACCAGGTATTAGGAGCTTCAGTAGATGTTAGATTTTCCCTAGTGAGAAGTCAATTATCAACTCCTTAAGGGCTGTTAAAGGGAATGTAGGAGAGTTGGGGACCAGGGTGGGGTGGGGCTCAGAGCTCACCTTTGAGAATCAGTGTCCTGAGGAACAGCATCCCCCAGCGTTGCTGTCCAGCCCCTGAGCTGTGGACCTTGGACCTTGCAAGGGTTGCATCCCGACAGCTCTACAAATCCCCATGATGTTAATGCCGCCTGGACATAACTTTCCTAATGAAGCATACCTAAAAAATGTAAGGAACAGCTCTGGGCCCTTAACGAGGCTATAAATACAGTACGAAAATAATTTATGGAGCTGTTTCCTGGTGAAGAACTGTCCTTTTCCTAGACCTCTTCGCTTTCCCTTTGCTTGCCTCATTAATACTAGCCGTTGGCTTTCTTTGCTAACTCATTTTAAGAAGGAAACAAAGCATTTGTCATTTTGTAGTGGCCTCTGAAAGGGGAAGCCGTGTGAAGTGCAGATGTGGGTCGGACAGCTAGGCTCACTCACTGTCAAGGTGACTCACTCCATCCATAAAGTGTTCCTGCAGGAAAGTTACACGCGATCTTCAGGGTCAGTGTAAATACAATACACTGTATGTGTAAATATGAAATCTGTGGGTGCCAAGGGTCAGCATTCCTGGGCTGAATCCATGAGTCATTTTATAACTTCTCACCTCTGTCCCTGGGCTGCGTATCTTCCTTGCAGGTGGGTACACAGAGACCAGGGCTCCTGGAATGAGCTAACAGGGCGGGCAGGGCACTGTGCAGAGTCTCGACAGAGCTGGAGACCTGGCTCAGCTTACATGCTTGGAGACAGAGGCCCATCCTCACTCCAGGCTCAGATATCCACGCGTGACTGCTCCCTCCCTGGTGACAGCCAGGAGGCTCCCTGTGGCCGAGCTCTAGTGGGAAGCAGCTGGTTTGATGAGAACCAAATGGCTCTGGGAAGTGCTCGGGACAGATGTCTGCGGTTCCACCCAACACCGATGCCACCACGAGGAGCAGTCTGGAGTCGAAGGGACCTTCGGGGATTTTTCCAGGATAGTTTAGGAACGAATCGCGACAGACCCGCTCGCTTGGTGCTTTCGTGTGCCCACGCATGGACTGTACGTGTGTATTTGAAGGAGCGAGTCAAAGGGAAAACGGACGCTTGTCTTCAGTGGCCTCAAAACGTTACATCTGTCGGCGTCATGTTCCAGGCAGTGGGAAGAGGTGTGTGAATTCTCCAGGGAGGTTTCAGGGACGATCTAGTTGAGATCTGCAAGTTGGAGCGCTAAGCTGTATGTGTGTCTGTACATATATGTGCCTGTGTCTTGCTTCGTTGTTCGAGCCTGCCGACCAGACGATCAGGAAGGGAAAGATAAAAACGAAGGTGACTGGGCAGAAATCTGAAAGCAGGGCCTGTTGATAGTTTGCAGATGCCAAGTCCATCTCGCATCGCGATAAGGCGTGCCCTTAGCGGGAGGAGGTCGGCAGAGGGAGAGCAAAGCATGTGGAGGGCTCCAGCGGGTGGAAGAGGATTCCCATTTCTCAGCTAGAAAAGTCAGCATTGCTCACTGCATGTTCCAGAGGGAGCAGAATGTAGCCGCTGTCTTGAGTTTTTGCAGTGCCCCCTCATCAAGTAGAAATTTGTGGGTGCCAGAAATTTTGGAAGAAGCCGCAGCGGCAGGTTCTTTGCTTTTGCCCAATGGGGGAGGACTTGGGATTTTCTTTTCAGTCTTGGTGCAGATGGCGTAGTTATTTTAAGTAAGTGATGTGCTGCTGCAGTGAAAATGGGCAACTCTTTTTCATTTTTCAGCCTAATGAAAAAAGAAAAAGGAGAAGGAGAAACCCCAGCTAGCCAACTTCGTGCTAATGCTTGTCTTTTTTGCATTCTAAATGTGTCCCAAGACACTGAGATGGGATAAATATTTCAGCTACTAGAAAGTCCTGCTGCCCGGCTGAAAAGATTTCTAACCTCTTTTAAAGCAGACGGGGTAGTAATTTACTTGCACAAATCCAGAGACCCCTGTGTCCCTTATTTTTAACTATATATGTAAGATCCCACTCACCTTCCAGGGGATGACGCAGGGGGTAGATGGAACTTTCCAAGGAAGTGTGTGAGGGATGGGGGATAAATCAGTAACTGAACACTTGGTTTTCTTATGAGAATGACCACAGATATTTACTGAGAACCTACTGAGTGCAGGATGCCCAGGATGGAGAGCAAAACGAAGCAATGCCCATCGGCCTTTGGGGTCGTGCATTCTGGTGGGAGAGAGTACAGATTCATTGGTGAGCACAGTTGGGGTGAAGGAAAACACAGGACACGACCAGAGCAGAAAACAGGGATCAGCTTTAGATTGGGTGAAGGAATCAGTGAAGGAATCTCAGAGTCAGTGATGTAAAGCTGAGGTCAGAGGACAAATGAGATTAGCCAGATGTACCAGTCTGCTGGAGCTGCCGTGACAAGGTACCACAGAGTGAGTGGCTTCAACAATAGACATTTATTTTCTCATGGTTCTGGAGGCTAGAAGTCTGAGGTCAAAGTGTGCAGGGTTGGTTTCTTTTGAGGCCTGTCTCCTTGGCTTGTAGATTGCTGCCATCTCCTTGAGTTTTTACGTGATCTTCCCTGTGTGTGTGTGTGTGTCCTAATCTCTTTTTATAAGGACACCAATCAGATTGGATTAGGGCCCATGCTAATGGCCTCATTTTAACTTAATCAACACTTTAAAAGCCCTAGCTCCCAATATAGTCACATGCTGAGGTACAGGGGTTAGGACGTCAACATATGAACTCTGGGGGGACACAATTCAGCCCATAACAGCAGGTGGAATGTGCATGGAAGAATCGGGGTGAGTGAACAGTGTGTGCAGAGGACCACTGCAGGGCGGACATTGGTGTTGGAAGAAATGGTTGGAATGAGATTGTAGAGGTAGGCGCGGCCTGATCATGCCTGGCTTTGTAAACCGTGGCAACGGTTTTAGATTTATTATAGGGGCACCGATGAGCCATCAGCAGCATTTAAAATCTCCTTCTGCTATGAGGAGAAGAAACTGGTGGGAGTGAGAAGTGAAAGGGGGAAGGTTGGTTTAAGCCAGGATTTCTCAAGTCAGCACTCTTGACTTTTCGGGCTGGGTGGTTCTTTGTTGTGAGGGTCTGCCCCGTGCATCGCAGGTGTGCATTCCTGGCCTCTACTCAGAAGAGGCCACAACCGAAAATGTCTCCAGACACTGCCATATGTCCTCTGGGGGCCAAAATTGTCCCCCGTTAAGAGCCATTGGTTTAAAGAGGGCATGAGGTCTCAGTGGCTTGGATTGGATGGTGTCAGTTTAGTGAGGCACCTTGGATGGGTTTGAGGAAGATCTTTGAAGACAGAGTCAACGTGATTTAACCTCTCTTTTCCTTGGTTTCTCCTCATACTCTCGAGTCTGCTGATACTGTCACTTCCCTAAAGCACAAGGCCCTGCGCCCCCTGTGTGGGTGATGGAGTTGCTCCGACGTGCACAGACTGTCCCTCCGAGTTATCATTCACCCGGCCCTGGGGATCCGAGGTCCTGCCGGTAGGACACTGGGAGCCCCGTGGCTGCAGGACCACCTGTGTCCAACCCACGTGGTGTTTAGTCTCGGCATCGCACCCTCTCATTTATCAAATCCCCGTGCCGCCAGCCTCTTGACTCCCAGAGCAAGCACTTTGGGATCTCGTCTGGACAGTTTTCTTGCCCCAGAAATCTGTTTATCAGAACAAGGTTTCACAGTTTCGGCGACTCTTCCAGGGGGCTTGCCTTCGAGGAGCTAGTTCTGCACAAACAAGTGTAAGTGACTTCCAAGCACATTAGAATGGCAGTTATGTTCTGGAGCCCTGAAGAGTTCCCTGCTGGCCGGGGGGAGCCCAGAGCAGTTGTTAGGAAACAGCTGGAACGTGTAGGTTTTCAGTGTTATGTATTGTGTGTCTGGCTGAGATCCAGCTCCATGCTGTCCTTCTAGACTCCTCTCCTACGAGACCCATTCTGGCATCTTGCAACTCTGCCCGGAGGTGGGGAATTGGCTTCACGACCATCTCAGGGTTGGTGGTGGCTTCCTCAAGTCGAGTCTTGAGAGGGATTCTGATATCGACAGTGGACTCAGTGGACAGAGTCCACTGTGATTAGTGATATCTGACCGTGGTGTAGCATTGGAGAAATTGGGGCACAGTCTTTTCGCAATTCCTAACTATCAGAGCTCTGTGTTTTTTTATTCCATACCCATCGTGGCCTGCGCTGAGCCTGCCTGCTCTGGTCTTTGCCATCTTTCTGTAGATGTGACGGGTCCTTACGTTTCATCTCTTTGTCTATCAACATCCACTGCGAATGCCACCTCTTTCCTGTGACCTTTCTTTAGTGCCTTGAATTCTGACTTTATCTTAAGAGCACTGGGGAGCCATTCAGTGGCTTTTTAAAGCCAAGAAGTGTCATGATTGATCTGCTCTTTAGAAAGGTCCCTCTGAGATAGACTTGAGGGGAGGCTGGGGTCACTTGCGGCAGTGATCCTGGTAAGAGATGGTGGTGATCTGGGCTGCAGTCATGGCTGTAGCAGCGGAGACTAGCATGCAGGACTTGGTGATTGGCCATCGTAGGGGGTGATTGAGTGAGGAGGGGACAAGGAAGAATTTGAGGAATCCAGTGCAGGTTTTTAGGGCAGGATGAAGCCCCTCACTGTAGCTGCTCTTCTAGAATTCTTCAGTGAATTACACAAGCTCATTTTCAGTAGGGTGTTCATGTACAGTATAAGTTCAGTGCAATGGGGCAGATGGTCTGTAAGGAATCGCCGTGGCACCTGAGCTGATGTGGTACCGCTTGCCTCTGGCTCTGTCTTTTCCAATTTTTTGCCCACTCGTTCCAGCTGTAAAATGTTTTTAGTGTAACCCCGGTAGAACCTTAGGCACACAACAGGGTGACTGCCCATTTCTCCTTGGGGAAGACTTCAGAGGCAGAGTAACACAGAAGTTGTACGCTAATGGGTGTGTTGGGATTTCCAGGATACCCTATGAGTTGAAGGGCATTCCAGGTAAAAATTACAGCACATGTAAAGGATAGTGGCATGAAAGAAGGTGTGATGTCAGGGGTCTGGCATGAGATGCTTCTCTTGGCAAAGCTTGTGGAAGAGCATCGTGGGCCCTGCCCTCGCTCCTGCTGCCCCCAGGCAGGTCTGGACATCCCTCTTAGTACAGGGCACTAAAATTGTTAGTATACCCTTGTACCTTTCCAGCCTGGAGGGAAGAGCCCTAGCTTTCATCTCTGCATCTTTAACACTTAGCAGGAGTGTCTGGTCATAAATGTTCAATAAATGCTTAGTGAAAACTCAGGAGGGAGCCCTGGAGGGACCGGGTCTTTTATTTCTCCTTTTCCTCTAAGACTTTTATTTCCTGATGGCTCCTGATCTCCCAGCCATTGATCACAGTAGCTCAGACGGATCAGATTGATCCAGTTCTGGCTCCCTTGACAGTCTGCACCCAGGGTCCACTGGTGGATGAATTTAGCTCTCCTTGGCCTTCCCTGTTTGCTTTCCAGCCTATGAGTTCGCACTTTTGGGTGAGGGCCTTGGCATTCTGTGCCTGTGTTCAGTGGAGTCGAATCTAAACCTTGGGGCTCGGTGCTAAATCTCCAGGAACACTTGGCAAGCAGTCCAGGGACCTTGGGACTCTCTTAGGGTTAAAAGGCCTGTGTTGAAGTTTTGGTGTGGCCTTTGCTCCCCGTGTGACCCCAGGCAGGTTGGTTTATGTGGGTGATTCCTATTTCCTAAAGTGAAATGATGTCCCCGTATTCCCGCTGACTTGGCCCAAGTGCAAGGATTCTGTGATCATAGGGCCACAGAGTCTGAGGTCTGGACGGAGTCTGCAGTTCCTGCTACTGGGTACTGGAAGTCCTGCGCTCCCTCTGTCTTGGCACCTTCCTTTTTAGCCACTGCTCATGGCCAGAAGAGAACGTTTGGGTTTTACTACCAGGCTTTTTGACAGAGAAAGAAGAAAAGTCCATGAACCCCTGTTGTGTGCTCAGCACCAGCGAAGGGCTTTACCTGGGGCTCTCCATTAAGTCCTCGCAGAATCCCTGGGGGTGGAGCAGATTATGGGTCCCTTTCACAGATGAGAAAACTGAGTCCCAGAGAGGCAATGTCACCCACCAGAAGTCTCACATACACAATCCGTGTCGAAGAAGAGTTGTGCGGTCCCGGGTTCTTGCTGCCTTGGCGGAGCCGTCTGACCTCCCTGTCCCCTGTCTCCCACAGAGAGCCAGCTGCTCCCCGGGAACAACTTCACCAACGAGTGCAACATTCCAGGCAACTTTATGTGCGGCAATGGGCGGTGCATCCCCGGCGCCTGGCAGTGCGATGGGCTGCCCGACTGCTTCGACAAGAGTGACGAGAAGGAGTGCCGTGAGTGGCCTGGCCCTTTGCTGGGGCAGGAGGAGGGTGGCGGCAGTCCTGGGGCATCAGCGAGGAGTTCTGGGTCTGACTCAGCCCTGTACGCTCTGCGTGCTGCCCACGGCGGGGCCAGGGCCTCTGGGGGCAGGGCTGTCCTGCCCTCTCCACCTGTAGTTCTGTCTCAGAGCAGCGTGCTCTGTGCAGAAACAGGGGTCTTGGTGGGATGGGAGCCACAGCTTTCGGGGAGCAGAGGACCTGTCCGCCAGGCTCTACTCACCCTCCCCCTGGGAGACTCTCACTGCCTTCACTTTACACACGAGGATGCTGAGACTCCCAGAGGTTATGTAGCTTCAGTATCTTCTAACCAGGAAGCAGCAGACCTGGATTTGAACCCAGGGCTGCCTGACCCCAAGGTCCAGGCTGGTAACCATCTTGCACATCTTCTACATTGTGCAGTATTCTTGAGGATGAAATAAGCTTTAGCATCACGTCAAGTATTTAGCATGGAGTTGTTACTGACTTTGCAGTAATCTGCTTCCAAATGCCCTTTTCTTTGCCAACACCTGGACATCATCTTCAAATGGGCAACACTAGGACCGGGATTCTTTCTGATCCTCTCCACCCCCTCATTCTTCAGCCTCTTTCCCGTTTTGTACCCAAAATCCGCGTGAGATGTGAGTCAGTGGTAATCTGTGAGAAAGGAGGCACCAGGGATGTGAGTTGAGGGGCCTCCAGGAGGTGGAACGATCATCCTCCCTGCCCCCTAGAGGTGTGTTTCTCTTCTTTGCCAAAGTTTGGTGCTGCAGAGGGAGCTGGGCCACGGCACGCTGGCCGGCAGGAAGTACACCAGGAGTCCTGGGCCCAGGGTCGTCCGGTGCCTGGGGACCACACAGCTGGACGATGGTTCTTGGCAGTTTCCTGGGCTTTGGGCACCAGGCCACAGGGCCTCTCGCACAGGAGAACTATGTGTTCTGGCTCTGAATCTGCCATCTTTTTGGGAGCCAGCTGAGGAAATGAGGAGAAGATGATAATTTGAACTTTTCACATAGCTGTTACCGGGATTTGAGGCTCAGCTTGTTGCGCAGGAAGGAGCTCTGGGTTTGGGGCCCCCTCTGGATCCAGGCCCCCTCTTCCTCGTGATGTACTCCCTCTGAGACTGGCCCCTCTGAAATCTGTCCAGTGTCCCTGCTGCCTGCCCCCGCTCTTCAGAGAAATTTTGGGAGGGGTTGGGTTGAGGGTATGTTTTTTGTGGGAAATAGTTCATTTTCTTTGTTGCTTGTGATTTCTTCTGAATCGACTATTATACCTAATGCATTTTTATTTTTGCAGAATTAAAAAAGAGTATTATGTCTATTGCAGCCTTTTCTGTTTCTAGCCTGGCTTCAAAATTGCTAGAAATTGAATGTTTGTAATTTGAGTTTCAGATGAGATAGTATGCGTGAACCCTATAATCTGTCCAGTTCTGAGCATTATTAAACACTCTGAATGTGTGGAATGATCATTTTTGGAATATGGTGTGTATTGGAACTCCAGTAAATGCAGATTGTCTTTAGCTGAGCTGGGAATGTTCAGAACGGGACACGTTTGTGACAGAATACAGGATCGGAAGTTGAGACCTAAGTTATATCCCCAGCTTTGTCAATTTCGACTGTGTGATTATTAAAGTTCTCTGTGACAAGCTGTGTCCTGTGCCAGTCCAGTTCCATGATTTCAGAATTCATGCGTAAACGGGAAGAGTT
Source organism: Phocoena phocoena (assembly GCF_963924675.1). NCBI lineage: Eukaryota > Metazoa > Chordata > Mammalia > Artiodactyla > Phocoenidae > Phocoena > Phocoena phocoena. Next base: position 87,363,932 of record NC_089226.1, read on the forward strand.
GGTGGAAAGAGAAATTTTCAAAAAAAGAAAAGATAGTGTGGGCAGCTGCCTGGTGCAGTTTGGTTTGGTCTGGAACAGGCTCGCCTTGGCTATTCTCCGTTAATTTTTTTCTCCTCATTACCGACCCGTCACCCCCAAATGTAGTAGAGACTTGATTGGCATTTATTTAGTCTTTTGATCAAAGCATAATTTGAAAAACCATACACATAAACACACGCATTCGAAAAACCTTTCCTCTGTTGCCCTTCTTTTCTCCTTTGGTCTTTAAATTCTAAAAACAGAAGAACACTAGAAAGTTTAGACAACAGAGGGAAGGAAAAGAAGTCCTTTTTCTAAGACAAAGTTTCCTTGCATTTCAGATTTCTTACATAGTCCCTTCCCAGTCTAGGACCTGCGGGTTGAGCCCTGGAGAAGGACTGTGTCCAAATCGCAGCCCTCCCTTCCATCCCTCTCCCCCAGCGCTGTGTGATCTTAGAAAAGTTACCAGATGGTCTAAAACTTAGCCATTGGAAGGATTAAATGAGAACGAATTCCTTAAGCTTCTGCTGCCTCAATCCCCTCCTCTCCAAAATAAGAATAATCAGCCTTCTAAGTGACATTGTTGTGGCGTTTTAATGCATGTTAAGCGCACAGCACAACGGCTGGGTATAGTCAGTGACTTGTAAACGGTAACTGTTATTGCTCAGTCCACACAAAGTACATTCATTGTCATGGGGACGTGTGATTGAGTAACCTGCTTTTTCTACTTCAATTTAGAGGCCCTTTGCCACATTACCGTATAGGTAGCAACGATAATTGTTGTTTTGTGAGGTTACCTACTGTTCCATCAAGTAGATGCACGGTAACCTAATTATTCCCCTCTTGTCGGGTGTTTAAGTCTCTTTTGCTTTTTTACTTCTGCTGATCAAAACGTTTAGGGTCGACAGCAATCCCACTCCTGGGCATATACCCTGAGAAAACCATAATTCAAAAAGAGTCATGTACCACAGTGTTCATTGCAGCTCTATTTACAATAGCCAGGACATGGAAGCAACCTAAGTGTCCATGGACAGATGAATGGATAAAGATGTGGCACGTATATACAATGGAATATTACTCAGCCATAAAAAGGAACGAAATTGAGTTATTTGTAGTGAGGTGGATGGACCTAGAGTCTGTCATACAGCGTGAAGTAAGTCAGAAAGAGAAAAACAAATACCATATGCTAACACACATATGGAATCTAAAAAAAAAAAAAAAAAAGGTTCTGAAGAACCTAGGGGCAGGACAGGAATAAAGACACAGACGTAGAGAATGGACTTGAGGACATGGGGAGGGGGAAGGGTACGCTGGGACGAAGTGAGAGAGTGACACGGACATATATACACTACCCAATGTAAAATAGGTAGCTAGTGGGAAGCAGCCGCATAGCACAGGGAGATCAGCTCGGTGCTTTGTGACCACCTAGAGGGGTGGGATAGGGAGGGTGGGAGGGAGACGCAAGAGGGAGGAGCTATGGGGATATATGTATATATAGCTGACTCACTTTGTTATAAAGCAGAAACTAACACACCATTGTAAAAAAATTATACTCCAATAAAGATGTTAAAAAATAAAAAAATTTTTTTTTAGTAAATAAAATGAGAGAGTTGAACAAAACAAACAAACAAAAACAATGTTTAGGGTCGATTAAGGAACTTATGCATGCCTGGAGGGTAGAAATGCAGGATGGTTTCAGCCAGAGCCAGGCTGGGCTGGGCTGAGGTCTCCAGGGTAGGTACCATCTGGTCCATCCTTTCGAGGGCTCCCTGAGAGTTGTCCATTTAGAATTTGTGCCGCCTCCTTCTGTGTCTCGTTCAGAAGTTACAGAGCTCTTTCACTGATTCTTTGGAACAACTTGGTACTTACAGGAAGGAGAGAGAAGGCGGCTGATGTTCTCACTTGCTAGAGGCGATTGCCTCAAAAGCCCTACGACATAGCTTTGGCATTTAGAAAAGAATACACTTAACCAAGGAGAAGTCTTGCCCTTTCCAAAGGGTGAGAGAAGGGCCTGGAGAAGTGTGTCTTGGAGGGATACGAGGCAGAGAGCAGCTATTCTGTACCCACGGCAGAGGAAAGATTTTCGTGAGACAGGGAGAAACTTTTTTATTATAAAGGTAATAAAATGTTATATTGTAAAAATCGGGGGAACAGGGAAGGAGAAAAACAGAATCCCACATAGAGTCTGTACGCTACCAGACCCACTGTGAGCATCTTACAAGTTTACATTCAGGCTTTTCTCGGTGGTAATCACCATAGGTATACGATTTTATATTTTAATTTTTTTCCCAGGTAACATTTCAACATATTAACATTTTTCTGTGTTTTCCCCCATATTTCCCTATCACTTTTAACGCTTAAGTGGCCCATTCACTTGGTGAATAAATATAGTTTATTTACTTATTATTTGGTATTTATGTTGTTTCCAGTTTTTCACTGTTAGAAATAGTGCTTACGGTTGTGAAATGAGGGTAGATATGACTTTCCCCCTGTTTTGAGAAATGGTCTTCAGCTCGATTCTCAGAAATGCAATGACCAGGTTGAAGGACAGGAGCCTTTTCTGCCTCTTGCCCACTTGTTCTGCCAATGGTTTGCATCAGCTTTTGCTCACCGGCAACATGTGAGACGTCTGGCTTTTAGTCTTGGCAGCATTGGGAAATACCTTTTTAAAAAAATCGGTTTTCTGGTTCGTTTAATAGTTGAAAACAGTTACATATTTTAATTTTCATATTTTAAGTTATCTAAAGAGGTTGAATGTTTTTCCCAACCCCCTATGGACTAGTTGTATTTCCGACCTTGTGAAATATCTATTAATGGACTAGAATAAATTTCCAATTGGGTGGAGTCATTAGATTTTCCACCTTAGAGTTTTGAGAGTAGGGGCTCCTTTGGGGATAGTCTGAGTGTATTTCTGTTCTTGGTTAGTGGAATGCCCTTAAGTGATCGTTTTAGCCAAATAACTTTTTGTTATAATAAAGGAATAAGGATATGTTTTAGAAAAGCATACAAGTTCCATGGAAGCCCTGATTATGGCAAGAGCAATGACATGCCGTTACTTGAGCTTCCCTTGGGCTGCACTGTCCCAGGCACTTTACATTATAGTAACTCACGGATTGTCACGAGCCTTATGAGAAAGGGACTGTTATTATCTCCAGATGAGGAAACTGAGCCACAGAGAGATGCAGACCCTGTCAGCTGTCCCAGCGTGTAAGTCCTCATAACCTTCCTCCATCAGAGACCACCGGTGGGTTCATTCAGTCTTTTTGTACATGGATCTCTGTTATTCTGCTGAACAGAATCGTACTGTATGTTATCACTACTGATCTGAGTTTTTTAAAAATTAAGAAACGTCGAAAATGTTTTTCTGTGTACAGGTATACCTTGGAGATACCCTGGTTTCACTTCTAGACCACCGCAATAACGCGAGTCACACAAATTTTTTGGTTTCCCAGTGCATATGAAAGTTGTGTTTACACTATACTGTAGTCCATTAAGTATACAATAGAATTATGTCTAAAAAATAATGTACATACGTTAATTAAAAAATACTTTCTTGCTTAAAAATGCTAACCATCATCTGAGCCTTCAGCGAATTGCAATCTTTTTCCTGGTGGAGGGTCTTGCCTCGGTATTGATGGCTGCTGACTGATCACGGTGGTAGTTGCCGAAGGGTGGCATGGCTGTGGGAATTTCTTAAAATGTTACTTAAAAGTGAAGTTTGCTGCATTGATTGACTCTTTCATGAATGATTTCTCTGTGGCGGCAATGCTGTATTTGATAGCATTTTAGCCACAGAACTTCTTTTAAAAGTGGAGTCAGTCCTCTCAAACCTGCTGCTGCTTCTTATCAACTAAGTTTTATGTAACGTTCTAAATCCTTTGTCATCATTTCAACAATCTTCACAGCATCTTCACCAGGAGTAGATTCCATCTCGAGAAACCACTTTCTTTGCTCGTCCATAAGAAGTAACTCTCCTCATCCGTTACAGTTTTGTCATGAGATTGCAGCAATTCAGTCACATCTTCAGGCTCCACTTCTAGTTCTAGGTCTCTTGTTTCCACCACATCTGCAGTTACTTCCTCCACTGAAGTCTTGAACCCCTCAAAGTCTTCTGTGAGGGTTGGAATCAACTTCTTCCAAACTCCTGTGAATGTTGATATTTTGACCTCTTCCCATGAATCACGAATGTTCTTAATAGCATCTAGAATGGTGAGTCCTTCCAGAAGTTTTTCAATTTACTTTGCCCAGATCCATCAGAGGAATCACTACCTTTGGCAGCTATAGCCTTATGAAATGTATTTCTTAAAAAATAAGACTTGAAAGTCAAAATTACTCCTTGATCCATGGGCTGCAGAATGGATGAGGTGTTAGCAGTCATGAAAACAGCATGAATCTCACTGTACATCTCCATCAGAGCTCTTGGGTGACCACGTGCATTGTCAGAGAGCAGTAATATTTTGAAAGGAATCTTTACTATCTGAGCAGTAGGCCTCAAGAGGGGGTTTAAAATATTCAGTAAACCATGTTGTCAACAGATGTGCTGTCATCCTGGCTTTGTTGTTCCATATAGAGCACAGGCAGTGTAGATTTAGCATCATTCTTAAGGGCCTTAGAATTTTTAATGGTAAATGAGCATTGGCCTGAACTTAAAATCACCAGCTCTTTTAGCCTCCTAACAAGAGAGTCAGCCTGTCCTTTGAAGTTTTGAAGCCAGGCATTGACTTCTCCTCTCCAGCTATGAAAGTCCTAAATGGCGTCTTCTCCCCATATATTGCTGTTTTGTCTACATTGAAAATTTATAGTCACCTTTATTAATTATCTGAGCTAGAGCCTCTGGATAACTTGCTACAGCTTCTACATCAGCACTTGCTGCTTCACCCTGCACTTTTATGTTATAGAGATGGCTCTTTCCTTAAACCTCATGAACCAACCTCTGCTAGCTTCAGACATTCCTCTGCAGCTTCCTCACCTCTCTCAGCCTTCACAGAATTGAAGAGTTAGGACCTCGCTCTGGATCAGGCTTTGGCTTAAGGGAATGTTGTGGCTGGTTTGATCTTCTATCCAGACTACTCAGACTTTCTTCCTATCAGCAATAAGGCTGTTTTGCTTTCTTATCATTTGTGTGTTCACTGGAGCAGCACTTTTAATTTCCTTCAAGAACTTTTCATTTGCATCTACAGCTTGGCTACTTGTTCAGCACTAGAGGCCTAGCTTTTGGCCTGTCTTGGCTTTCAACATGCCTTCCTCCCTAAGCGTAATCATCATTTCTAGTTTTTTATTTAAAGTGAGAGACTTGTGACTCTTCCTTTCAATTGAACACTTAGAGGTCATTATATTATAGGGTTATTATTTGGCCTAATTTTTTTTTTTTTTTTTTTTTTTTTTTTGCGGTACGCGGGCCTCCCGCTGTTGTGGCCTCTCCCGTTGCGGAGCAGCAGGCTCAGCGGCCATGGCTCACGGGCCCAGCCGCTCCGCGGCATGTGGGATCTTCCCGAATCGGGGCACGAACCCTTGTCCCCTGCATCGGCAGGCGGACTCTCAACCACTGCGCCACCAGGGAAGCCCGTGGCCTAATTTTAATATTGTGTCTCCGGGAATAGGGAAGCCTGAGGAGAGGGAGAGAGCTGGGGGAATGGCCAGTTGGTTGATGGAACAGTCAGAACACACACAACATTTCTCAATTAAGTTCGCCATCTTATATGGGTATGGTTCGTGGAGCCCCAAAACAATGACAATAGTAACATCAAAGATCAATGATCAGAGATCACCATAACAAATATAATAATAGTGAAAACATTTGAAATATTGTAATAATTACCAACATGTGACACAGAGACACAAAGTGAACAAATGCTGTTGGAAAAATGGCTTGACACAGGGTTGCCACAAGCCTTCAATTTGTAAAAAACTCAGTATCTGCAAAGTGTGATCAAGTGAAATGCGATAATACGAGGTATACCTGGAAATGATTTCTAAAGTGGCTATTAGTCCTGTGAATCTCTGAAAGAAGAGACTGTACTTTACTACTGCCCCTTGCTGTAATAATAAAGCAGCAATCCAAACTTCTAGAACATACGTGTGACCTGGAATCAAGAGCCTTAAGATCTCCTGCCAGCTTTGTGTTGGATTGCAGCTGCCATCTCTCTGTGGTCTAACCAAATGGGGGAGGGATCTTGGAGGGTTGAGATCCATGTTACAAGGTGGTTCGTTTTCTTCTTTGAAAAATTATATTGATCGCTATTTTTGTTTTTGTTTTGTTTTTGTGGTACGCGGGCCTCTCACTGTTGTGGCCTCTCCCGCTGTGGAGCACAGGCTCCGGACGCGCAGGCCCAGCAGCCATGGCTCGCAGGCCCAGCCGCTCCGCGGCATGTGGGATCTTCCCGGACTGGGGCACGAACCCGTGTCCCCTGCATTGGCAGGCGGACTCTCAACCACTGCGCCACCAGGGAAGCCCTTGATCGCTATTTCTGAGGCATGTACTGACTTTTAAAGTCCCAGGCCCTTTATATGTGTGTGTGTGTGTGTGTGTGTGTGTGTGTGTGTGTGTGTGTGTGTGTTGGCGGGGATGGGGATGGGGATAAATTCAAGAATCTTGTCAAATGATAAAATTTTAATGAATCTCCAAATCCAGAGACATAGAAAAATAGGTGAAAAAATGGAATTTGAATTTTATTTGCTTTTAATGTTCCCAGCCATTTCTTGAGCACGGCTTTTAATTGCACCAGTGTGATGGCAGAAATCCAGGAGATTGGGCTGAGAGGGCAAGTTTGAAATAATGATCACCAAGGAATGTAAGGGGAGGAAAGCGCAGTCAGAAACTCTTCCTTTCCTTTTTATGGTCTTCATCGTAGGCCTCTAGGTGGCGCCACATATAATGTTTTCTTTTAAACCTGGTGCTTCAGGGCAAGCAGAGATGAGGGGAAATAACTGGATTCTGCGTTATTCTTCTCACCAAACTTTAGCAGTAATTCAGCGATTTCGCCAAGGCACCTACTGCTTGGCTCACATGCAAAATGCCCCAGGAAATCAGGCAGTTTCCATGGGGTGGGTACAGCTTGCTTCTTTCTCTCTTAGGCTGCTCTGTCTTTTCTCAGAGAACGGGGTGTGAGAGCTGACATGCTGTGACCTGGGAAAGCAGCCTGTCAATGAGCTGGGGAATGCAACTACAGTGGGATCTAATACTCCCCTTCTGCGTAAGAAGCAAAACTGGCACAACGCTATCATTATGGGTTGAATTGTGTCCCCAGCCCGCAAATTCGTATGTTGAAGTCCTAACCCCAGTACCTCAGAATGTGACCTTGCCATAAAAAGGAATGAAATTTTGCCATTTGCAGCAACATGGACGGACTTGGAAGGCATTATGCTAAGTGAAATAAGTCAGACAGAGAAAGACAAATACTGTATGATATCACTTATATGAGGAATCTAAAAAATACAACAAACTAGTGAATGTAACAAAAAAGAAGCAGACTCAGAGATATGGAGAACAAACTAGAGATTACTGTGGGTAGGGGGGAGGGGCAGTGTAAGAGTAGGGGATTAAGAGGTACAAGCTATTAGGTATAAAATAAGCTATAAGAATATATTGTACAACACGGGGAATGTAGCGAATATTTTCTAATAACTGTAAATGGAGTATAACCTTTAAAAATTGTGAATCATTGTATTGTACACCTGTAACTTTTATAATACTGTACATCAGCTATACAATTAAAAACGTTAAAAATTAAGATAGCATGAAAAAACAATAAAGTGTGACCTTATTTGGAGATAAGGCCTTTATAAAAGTAATCAGGTTAAAATGAGGTCACTAGAGTGAACCATATCCAATACGCCCTTATAGGAAGGGGGAATTTGGACACCGAGATCCATCCAGGGGGAAGACGATGGGAAGGCAGAGAGAGAGGATGGCCATTTACAAGCCAAGGAGAGAGGCCAGGAACAAATCCTTCTTCAGCCCTGAGAAGGAACCAGCCCTACTGACATTATGATTGCAGTCTTCTGGCCTCCAGAAATACGAGAGAATAAATTTCTCTTGCTTAGAGCCACTCAGTTTGTGGTACTTTGTTACGGCAGCCCGAGGCATCTAATACGCATACTTCCAAGGGATAATTCAATCGATTTGGGCTTTTGTGGGCTGGCCAAGCCCAGTAGGTGTGGGCTTTCTTTTATCAACCTCCCCGCTGGGAGAGGTGGGTGGAGCCTGGCAAGCCATTGTTAAATGCTGAATTTCAAAAGCCTTCTGAAGACGCCGAGCTTCAGAAAACGGGGGTCTAGAGAATATCACTGTGGTTTAACACTCTGTCCATTAAATGCTTCAGAATGAAAGTTCACATTCCTTCCCAGCACTTGTGGTGTGGAAGGAATCCAAGACCTGTGTGTGTTAATGTTGTTCTTTTCTAACTTAGTCATTTTCTTTGTGTAGTCGTTTTTAAACATCTCAGATAATTCCAGGCATGGCCCCCACTTCACTTAGTTTCTTTCATCTCAAATGTGAGACCATAAATCCTGTGGTTTAAAACAGGGGCTTTGGGGGCCAGCCTCCATTTATGACCCCTGAGGCTCTGGGCACCAACTTACCTACCTCTACACCAATTTCCTCATCTGTAAAATGGGGATCATAACAGTACCTACTTCAGGGGGTGATAGTTAAAACATTTAATAGGCGGTATGTCCAGGTGGTGATGCAAGTTAGAAATAGGGTGTAGATCAACTCTGCTGACCGCAGGGCATTGCTGTCAGTCTTAAATCAGCTAATGTATGTGAGGCTCGGAGCTGGGGTGCCTGGCCTGGGTTAAGCATTCAGTAAGTGCTAACTGATACTGTTCCCTCAAAAGTGCCGGTGACATTATCCTCAAACCCAAGTCTGCAGTGACATTCCTGGTCCTGCAATGCTAGACGCCCAGGCCATCCCTTGCACACCCCCTCTCTTCCTGCTCTCTCTTTGAAAGCCTAAGCCTTAGAAACCCCTTCCTTTGCTGGGTCAATATCTTCTTTTCACTCCAGAGAGTCTTGAACACACAGTCATGAGCTCTTATGAAATTCTCTTTAGCTTAGAGCTCCAGGGAGGCAGCCCGACACACAGAAGCCGCTGTATGAGGGGAGGAAACAAATACTTGAGGGCCTGGGGTGAGCCGGGCAGGCCCTTTGGGTCACAGGGAGGGGGGTTTGGAAGTAGCTCTCCTGCATTCAGCTGGGAACCTGTGTCTTCACAGCCCTGCACTTGTCCCCCACCCACCAGAGTGTTCCCAGCTCTGCCCTAGTCCCACACAATTAAGCACCTAAGTGGATTTTGATGACAGCATTTTGGTGCATCGCTTCAACAGTCTTCTGAAGTCCCTGCCTTCACTCTGTTGGCCTGAAACCCGCACTGCCCCCTGCAGCCTCCAAGGTCTAGGACTCATAGAAGTCACAGCCTTCCAGGTCCTCTCCCCGCTCCCAGATGTGCGCTTTGTGCCCTGTGCCAATGGTGCAGTCCAGATGTTGGGATCGCTGTATAAATTCCCAGGTAGTCTCCTGACAGCTACGAAGGGACAATTTCTGGCTTGTCAGGCTATGCCTGACCTTAACACGAGTGTGACCATATGCTCACTTTTCTAAAAGGACCCTGGCCGCTGTTTGAAGGTGCCAGCAGTTTTACACTAGGTGGAGAAATACGAAGTGCTCCGAAACTCTCTGGGTATATCAGTTGCCTGGGGCTGCTCGAACAAAATACTGCAAACCGATGGCTTAAAAGAACTGAAATATATTCTCTCCCAGGTCTGGAAGCTGGACATCCAGAATCAAGGTGTCCACAGGGCCGTGCTCTCTCTGAAGGCTCTAGGGTACAGTCCTTCCGTGCTTCGTCGCCGGCATTCCTTGGCATCTTTGACTTGTAGAATCAACAGTCCAGTCTCTGCCTCCGTCATCACCTGGAGTCCACCCTATGCATGTGTCTCTGTGTCCAAATTTCCCTCTTCTTAAAAGGATACCCATCGTTGGCTTAGGGTCCATCTTCATCCAGCATGACCTCATCTTAACTTGATTATATATATGCACTATTTCTAAATAAGGCTCCATTCTCAAGTTCCAGGACACTAATAACCTGCCACACCAGGCGCATTAATTTTTTTTAATATAAATTTATTTATTTATTTACGTATGGCCGAGTTGGATCTTTTGCTGCATGTGGGCTTTCTCTAGTTGCGGTGAGTGGAGGCTGCTCTTTGTTGTGGTGCACGGGCTTCTCATTGCGGTGGCTTCTCGTTGCAGAGCATGGGCTCTAGGCGAGTGGACTTCAGTAGTTGTGGCACATGGGCTCAATAGTTGTGGCTCGCGGGCTCTAGAGCGCAGGCTCAGTAGTTGTGGCGCACGGGCTTAGTTGCTTCGTGGCATGTGGGATCTTCCCGGACCCGGGCTCGAACCCGTGTCCCCTGCATTGACAGGCGGATCCTTAACCACTGCGCCACCAGGGAAGCCCTGGGTGCATTATTGACAAAGTAGAGTGTGCAGTGGCCAGCGCCACCCAGGACCAGGCCTGCACAGTCAGCTCCCTTGGATGTCCCTGTACTGGATGTGTTCTCACTGCATCCACTTGGGGTAATTTGCTGTTATTGTTCTACTTCTGCCTTTATAGCTGGTGGTCATGGAACAGGACCAGGTGTGTCAATAGAACAGGACTAGTTGAAAGCCTGGGGAGAGTGCTTTATATGAGAAAATAAATAAATATATTCTTTTAAAGTCAGTTATAAAAGTAGTCTTACTTCTGTGACCTGGCGCCTTGACTTGGCTACTTCCATGATAGAAAAAGAAAGTACTCTGGACACTAGTTAGTGTGTATGGCAGCCTGTGAAAGTCCTGTGCCTTTAAAAGCCACAGGGGTGGGATGTGTTGCACCTAAATTGATACCTGTAGCTCTCTGCCTTCCAGTGCACCTGGGAGGAAGCTGGGAGGGCTCCCAGCCAGATTGGGCTGTAGACAGCTTTTTTGTCCTGCACAAAGACATGAGAAACATGAATTCGTTTCTAAATCGGAAGCTTGCACATAAAATTGGGATTATCAGGTTTGCTTGGAAAATTAGATTTAGTGTTCGGATACTCTGCACTCAGAGAACCTTGTTTCCACCCTGAGTCTGTCGTGTATTTCACCATCTTGCTCATTCGAAGGCCTTCAGTGTCTCTTTAATTCTAAGACACACATCTTTTTACATTTTCAGGTCTCTGAAAGTGAGATGCCTCTTATAATCGATGGGCTAAGAAAACGTGTGTCCTAGTTTAATTGGAGAGTTTTTTTCTTTCTCAGTTGTATGTAAATTAGTGGCATCCCTTACAATTGGTGGTGTCTTAGAGTCAGTGAAATTGAATTCATTTTCTCTGATTGTCAGCATAGGGCGTTTCAGCCAAAGGTCCTGACATTTCCAAACAGATAGACATACCACGTGTGTCTGTTTTCCTTGGGGTGCTCGCTGCGCTTCGGGACAGGAGGCAGTGTGCAGAGCGGGAGGGGCTGGCTCTGGGGCCACAGGGCCTGGGTTGAATCCTAGCTCTGTCACATGTGAACTGTGGGCCCTGGGCAAGGTACTTAGCCTCAGTTTCCTTAAATCCCGGGGAATTTTTATGAGGATTAAATGAAGTAAAACCTTGAAAACTCTTCAAACTGCTGCTGGCACCAAGCACGTGCTCAGTAAACAGTAGCTGTACTCTTATTGGCAGCGTGGAGTCTTTAGAGCTCAGCTCTGCCACTGGCTATTCACTTCCCTGCGGGAGCCTTAGTTTCTTCTGCAAAATGGGAGCAGGTCTGGAAACGGGGGTATGAGAGTCAGATGTTCAAGTGCTGTCTGGCGCATAGCAGGCACTTAATAAAGTACGCTTTCCCATCTTCTCCCTTCCCCAGCGATGCATATTCCCTGAAAGGGAGAGTCTCCAGGGTTGCCAGAGAATTTTTGATCCAGGCTCCCTCGGGCTCCCACGGTCATCAAAGATGTGCTGGCAGATGCTCGCTAGATTCTACTTTCCAACAGGTTCTCTAAACTAAGGAAGGTGGACCGTTCTGTTTCAGAACTACTGGGAATATTCAGGACGGCAGCACACTAGTCAGAGTGATCAAGTCCCCTTCCCTGGACCGTTTTCAGAAGACAGAACCCAGGGACCCCGTGACGCCCTGTTTTGAGGGATGTGCTGTGCAACAGCCTAGGGTGGAGGAGCCCCATGCCATCTCACGTCCCCATCGTCTCCACCAGAAGGCAAGAGGAATCAGACTCTCTACCAGAGGTCCCGGTTCCCCTTCCCTTGGAGCTCGGACAGGAGACCCCAGACTCTCTGTTTGGGGGACGTTGAGTCAGGTCTGTTGAGGCAAGGCATCCTGGAGCCTAGAGAAAAACTGGGAGAGTGTGTCCAATTTAGTATCTTCCTAGAGGGAAGAGGAACGTTTTCGTTTTCTGAAGTCACCAAAGCTCCCAGTTCTTAGAAAGTTTTGTTTTTTTAGTTACGGCTCCCCCTCTCACATTCCTGCCAGTGTCGTTCTAATCCTGTTCTGGTGGTGACAGGGCAACTCGAATGGCATCTGCCGGAGGCCCCACCAAGCCCCATCTGGCTTCCTCGGTCCCTCCCAGGTGATGGCAGCTACTGTTTGGGACCTGCCACTGCTTTCTTGGAAACCACCAATTTAAATACCAATACAGTCACCAGCTGAGAAGTTAGTGGCATGCAGTCATCCTGACGTCTTCTTTCAAATCAACTCTTTTGCACAAACATCAGCCTCACTCTGTCTCGCCAGTCCTCCCCGCCACTTCCAGAGAACTCTGTTACTACCAGCGCTGTGTGCTGTCTTTTCTCCGCCTGCAGAAGGGGGAGAATCTCAGTGAAGCGCCCTGAGCTGGGAGGGTTCATGTTCCTGTATCACTGCAACGCGTGTGGCCAGGTTTCCTGGGCCCCGATATTCTGGCGGTGCTCTCGTTGCCAGGACTTGGCTGGAGCTGCAAGATGTCGTCGGTGGTAACAGGCTCCATAATTGCTAATAAAATTTAAATGGCTGCAAAATCACAGAACATCAAAAACATTTTTTTTCCTGGCACATCCAGACAAATCTTGCTGATCCAAGTGAGGCTGTGACTGGGCAGTCTTTTTATTTTTGTTTTTTTATGCAGACTTGCACTTTCGTCTGCGATAAAGCTGCTTTGCAATTGCCTAATGGCTTTTTCAAAAATTCAGAGACAGATGAGAAAGTGATCATTAAAAGAGGAGGATGTGGTGCGTTCATATAATTCAAACACCTGACCGGAGTGGTTTGTTTACTAGCAACACTACGGTTTAGAGTGGGAGGAGAAGGGGGCAGAAGACAATCTTTGAGGTCAGAAGGTAACTGTATACCCCTCTTAAAAAAGCACTTCAGGAACTCGTGGCTTTTGACATGGTTACTACCGTGTCCTTTGTTAAGATCCCTGCAAGAGGAATCCCATAAAATGTAAGGAATGTCTTTGGGCTCTAAAGGCTGTCGTGTTTTCCACACTGAGTGATTGGAAGAGAGGGAACTAAAATGGCTTACAGGCAGTTGTTCCTTTCCCACAGCATGGAAAAGCTTCAGGTTAATTCCAAATTAGGGTACAGTCTGACTCCTTTGGAAAGGCGTAGTCTGCACGTACCTGGGTTGTTTTTTTCTATCATCGTGCCCTTCATTTTGGGGGGATGGGGGCGTGGTGGCAGGTAATCGGTGTCTCCGATTTTCAATGCGATTTAAAGGTGCGTGGGCCCAAGACCACCTTGGTTCCTGATGTCTCTTGTCGGGGGCAAGGTTTGTTTGCCTCTCCAGTTCTTTTGGGACCTAGCGGTAGAGCCCGAGATCTTTACTGAACTCCTGAGCGAAGAGAAAGCGCTTTAGGGAGGGATCGGGCACTGTTGGAGGAGCGGGCGATTCTGGTGGGGAGGCCTTTGTGGTGCATTGAGAGCATCACGTGTCCCCAAGAGCAGGGTGGGCAGCCCGCCTGCATGGTGACTTTATGGCGGTCACCCAGCGTGACGTATTTTTTTCTCTTGGCCATTTTGTACCTTTCGGCCAACAAGAGGGGAGCCAGCCCGTGGCTGTGGATTTGTTCCCAGGTCTGCGCAGGCCCATCACCGTGACTCTCCACGTGTCTTCAGGCCTTTTTCTGTTGAGCTCCTGGGCACAGCCCGCTCCTTGATGTTCAATCAGACAGTCCCCCTGCTCTCGGTGCCTGGGCAGCCCGGTGGGAAGCTCTGTCTGATGGCAGGGAGCAGTTGGTCCTGAGGCAGAACATGGCATGTCTCTGCCACTCGCTGTCTGACATTAAAAGCCAAACTGGGGTTGTTCCCGGTTCCCTGGAATTGAGGACACCAGCCAGTCTGACGCTGGGAAGGGGCGAGGGAGAGAAGTCACGTGCCGCCCACAGTCGGGGTGTGTTTCCAGGGTGCAGCAGTGACAGTGCAGGTGCTCGGATGCCCCCTTCCCCATCTGTGCCATCACTCAGGAGCACCTTCTGAGTTGGGAATGGAGGTGAGGCACCCACTTTTGCTCTGCTTCCCCATTTAGCCTTTTTTTCACAGTGTGCTGGCGTGCTGGTTCTAATGGTGACTTGAGGAAGAACCTGGGCGGCCGCCCTGACTTTGGGGACAGGCCTGGAGTAGCAGTTGGGACCCAGGCTCTGCCACTGCATTATCCAGGCCTGCCGAGATGCAGACGCCGGGACGGGATGAGGCGTCCCTGAGATTTCCTGGGGGTGGGGGCAGGGGAAGGCAGGGAGGGCGGACATGGAGGTTGGGTACTTGTGGAAGGAGGAAGAAGGGGAGGAGAAGAAGGGCAGGAAGAATCTCAACTGCAGTGCAGGCCATGAATGGTTCCACCAGGACCACAGATGTCCCGGAGCGGAAGGCACCTGTTGGCGGCATCCCAGGCCTCGCAGGGATGGGGAGGTCTCTGCATGCTCGCTGTTCCCCGGTCGGTGGCGGAGGGCAGCCCGTGGCAGGCGCAGCTTTGGCCTGAGTGAAGCTCCCATCAGTCGTGTTCCCTGCCCCCGGAGAGCTGGTGGTACCTTGGCCCCTGAGAAGCTGTGTTTGTGATTCACTAATTCACAGACATTCATAGAGCACCTACTGTGCACTCGGCAGGGGCAGGGAGGGGGAGGGGGAGGGGGATGGTGAACAAGGACATCCCTGTCCTGGGAGAGGCCAAACGAAGACAGCTGAGGCGAAGAAGCAGGGAACGGGATGTGACCCATGCTGGGAAAGGGGTACGTCCTGGGAGCTGGGATCCCGCAGGAGGGACCCCCAGTCTCACCTGGGGCATCCAGAGTGTTCTGAGGGAAGCCGCCATCTAAGCTGAGACTGGGAGGTGAAGGGTGAGTTAACCCAGTAAGAGGTGGAGGAACTTGCAGGGAAAGGGTAAGCCTAACAGGTGAGAGACAGGGCGCTGGGTATTCAGGTCTGCCCGTGCTAAAGCCTGTGCTGGTGTGGGGGGGAGGGCCGATTTTCAGGGGTGCTTAGAGAAGCAGGTGTTAGGCGGCAATCACGCGGGACCTTGTAAGCCAAGGGAAGGACGTGAGCTGTGTGCCTAGTGGTCAAGAGCCCGATGAGTGGGTCACGTCAAGCTCTACCACCTCCTGGCTATGCGACCCTGAGCAAGTTACTTAACCTCTCCGTACCACTTAACCTCTCAGGTGCCGCGTCTGTGAAATGGGATAGAAGTAGTTCCATTTCATGGGGTTCTGAAGATAAGACGGCTCTCTGTAAAGCTCTTAGAACAGTACCTGCCGTTCAACAAGTATCAGTTGTTCCTGCCATCGCTCCATTCTTTAGAAGTCCCGGTAAAACCGTCCCCAGTGCCTGCCAGCTGTTCTCAGTCACCAGACTATCAGAACAACATGACTAATGCATTTGTGGAATGAATGAAGGAGAGGTTGTAGGGTTATCTCCGTGGCTTGGCAGGAAGCTGCGCCACGTAATACGGCCAAAAACAAAAACAAAAAATGAGCAAAGAAACCTCAGTGACTAAGTTGTCCTTGAGTTTTCTCTTGAACAACATTTGAAGGGGTCTCTAAGCTGTTCCCCACCGGAGGTCCTGGTGTCTTAGGGACAGCCCTCACCCAGTGTTTCCTAAAGTGTGTTTTGTGCGTCACCCGACTCACTGTTAATGTAGATTTGGGGACAACTCAGAACCCACCGAAGCAGGATCCCTGAGACTGAGGCCCAAGAATCTGCCTCTTACCCAGCAGCCCAGGTGAGTCTTGTACCCACGACATTTTGAGACGTTCTTGTCCTGTGATTTAACTAACAGTCTCATGAAGGGAGGAAGTTCCTGAGGACAAATCTTGCACTGTCATCCTCTTTTCCTATCAGGGGAGAAGGGATGCCCAAGCAGAGCATCCCTCCTGAGAAGCCCAGGCAGGTAAGAAGCATCCCAGCTAGTGTGTTGGCCTCCAGAGCAGCACAGAACAGAGAGCACCCAGCAACGTGCTGGTGGCGTGCTGAGGGTTAGTGCTCTGCTTTGCTTTGGCGGTGCTTCCGTGCGTATTGCTTCCTAAAGAAAGCAGATGGATGGCTAGTGCTATCTCAGCACTGCTCATGAAAGAAAAGGACTTTATCTGAGCCAGAAATGAAATTCCCAACAAGAGGTGACCAGCATTTGGAAATCTCAACCAGAAACACCAGCAAGATTTCAATCCCCATTAACAGCGGGTGACTCTGAGAGGTGGGGTAATGGATAATTGCTCTCTTCTAACTTCTTACTTTTGTACAGGAGACAGTGAACGGTGTGCTTCAGAGCACACAAGCCTGGCACAAGCCTGCCGGGGTTTGTCCTGGTTTCTCTGCATCCTGGGCAAGTTACTGAATCTCTCTGTTCCTCAGTTTCCTCATCTGTAAAATGGGGAATAATCAAATAGTATTGACCTCATAGAACTTAATTGTATTTTTACCAGTTAAGTGTTTAGACAGTGCTTGACGCTTACTAAGCTCTTGAGAATTAGCCATTATTAGTAATAATATCATCATGTTTACATACATGCAAGGAGAGGTTTTTAGGTGATTAAAAAAAGTGTATAAAGAGAAAGGCTGCACGGGTCATAGAAGCTTATGTGTGAAGGGTCTAGAAAATCTGCCATAAGGACCAATAGGGATTTGTGAGGATCCAGCTCTTTGGTCTGGGGTCTCATTTTTTCATCTCTGTAGTGGAGGGTAAGACTTCCATCAGCGTGTCAGCCTGTGCTTCTTGGAGTGCCAAGGGTCAGTGCAGGGGAGCAAAGGGGCCTTTGGACTGGAGCCCTTTTCTCTCTGAAAGCAAAGCAGCTGTACATTTCCCTCTCTTTTTAAATATCTGGTGGACTTTGCGTAAGATTTCATTTTCACAGTGGATCTGCGGTCAACAGACAACAAGAGTCGAATCCCCCTGGGCCAGATCCCTAAGAAGCGCCCCGCCGTTATTCGTCCTGCCTTGACATCTGCGATTCCAAAGGCAGCACGATAATTGTCCTTTTCCAGAACAAAGCTCACTTCCAACGATCATAGCATGGGAGTTCTTTAAATAAAGAAGAAATATATTTCTTCTAATGAGCCCAGATCTGCTTCTGGAACTCTTTAATGGTGGCCATGGGGTGCCCGAGGTGCTCATGAATTCCCTGTTTTTAGAACCGCTCAGGCTTCGGGTGACCTCAAGTTCCAGCTTCACTGATTGTTTGCTGTGTGAGCGGGTGAGTCCCTCTGTCTGTCGAGGAGAGGATGTGAGGATGTAGGCAGAGTGCTTTAGTGCAGTGGTGGCTGGTGCCAGGGATGCCACAGCTCTGAGAATCAGAGGTGACTGGTGAACATCTGCTTGCGATTCTCATCCTGTGACCTTGGAAGGGTCGCTCAGACAGCAGAGCTGACCTGCCTTCCCATGCAGTTTCCAGGCGATCTTCCTTCAGGGCTGTTGACTTTGCCTGTGGGCCATGAGCCGTTAGGAGACAGGCTTTTACAGTTCCTGTAGGGGCTGCCTGGAATCATTGTACGAGCACCTTCCAGAAGTCGTGGGTCCCTCTTTACAGTAGCTATGATCAGCCTCACCCACAGTCGTGGCCATGGATGTGGTTCCTGTGGAGTCCATCAAGGCCACAGTCTTCCCATTTCTCTGCAGGGCGTATTTCAGAAAACATAAACCGTGGATAGTATAATCATGCCATGATGCAAACCAAATCTTGGCAAGTGTGAACGACAATGAAAACGATACACATGTGGGACTCACTTTCCCTGTGCTTTCTCTTGAACGTTCCAGTTCTTGTGCCAGGTTTTCCCGCCACGTTCTGCATTTCAAAAATATTTTGTTTTTCATTCCAGACAGTGGGAGTACGAAGGCAGATTTGTTTCATCACTTAATTTGCTAATTCTGCCAGGCTTTTTCTCCCACCGATTAGCGGTCCTCCTTAAAGTGTGATATTGAAGGCTGGCCTTTAGGAGAATTAGAGAGGAGTAGAATCATATTTACCCTGTCTGTGTATGGCTACAGAGGACATGACTAACATCAAAAGAAAACAAGCAATTTAGAAAACCAAACAGTGCTTCCGTGAGTGGTTTCTAGGGTAGGCTGGTAGGCTGCAGCTGGGCAGGGTAGGGGAGCAGATCCGTCTCTGTTCTTGACCCTACATGGAACTTAAGGCATGTGATGTTGCTTTTCTGAGCCTTCTTTTCCTTCTAAGTAGAAACCTGCCCTCTGGCTTCTGCCCAGAGATATTAGTTATTTACAGAATTGACATGACCCAGTTGTTTTGCCTCCCTTTGATGGAAGTGTAGAACTGGAAAACACCAGCAGAAGCTGCTACTTAAGAAGAATGATGGATGGATAGATGAATGGATGAGTGGATCAGTGGGTGGATGGATAAAAACAGGGATCTCTCATTCTATAACCACATCCCTGTTCAGAAGCCTTCCCGTCCTCCTCCCCAGGCTATATAGAGGCCCCTTGTCCCTGTTTCCATAGCCCTTTTCTACATTACGCTTGTAAACAAGCAGATACAGTAAAGGCCATTAGGTACCGTCTTCCAGGTGACATTAGAAGCTTCAGGACAGCCAAGAAAGACCCTGCATATATCGTGATCCCTGTCATTCCCACACCAAACCGTGTGCCAGCTCCTGGCACATGAAGGATGCTCAGTACACATTTCTGAGTGAACCAGTGAACACATCTTTGCTTGCCTTCTTGTATCCTTCTCACACTGCTGCTCTCTCAGAGCTGGTTTTCTCCTACCAGGGAGCCAGATGGGATTGCTAAGCAGGGACAGGAATCCTCCCACCAGTAACACACACACACACACACACACACACACACACACACACACACACACACACACACATACACATACACACACTCTCTCTCTCTCTCTCTCTCTCTCTCCCTCAAGAAGTTCAGAGGGGTCACCTGATAGATTTGCTTTAACAGCCTGACCTCATCTCCTCCTTTTCTGCGTCCCCCATCCTAACTCCTCCTTGTTAATGAGTCATTCTTCTGAGGGTACTTATTCCTCCAAGCCCTCTCCTTTCTCTCTGGGCCCCAAGGGATGTGACCTCTAGGACAGCCCTGCCTTTCTCTATCTTTCTAAGCCTTTGCGTAGACACCTATTATCATCAGCTCATTGGATCCTGCTACTTTGCTGGGATTTGAAGACCAGAGGCAGGGGCTGGTGAGTACTTCCATATGCAGAAACAGAGGGCTCCTGGCGGCTTCAGCAACTGCTCCGTCTAATTCCAGGCCAATAGGGGCACTGTGATTAGCACAGCCCCAGGGGCGTGGCAGAAGCGCTCTGGCTTTCCTGGGCTTTAGTATTCCCATCTGTAAAATGACTTGATCATCCCCATGCCCCCTTCAACTACAGATGTCTACGATTTAAAATAGAATGTTCTCCTCCCTGTGAAAATACAGAAGGGTTTTCTGGCATGTGGGCATACACATGGAGGAATGGATTTAGGCTGGTTTAGGCTTAGGTGGAATGGTGGAGACCCCAGGTGAGCATGTAGTGTAGGGGCTCTGGGGTCAGACCGTGGAACTTATAACTGTGTACCAGGCACCGTGCCCAGTGCTGTCTGGATGATCTCATTCACTTCTTACCATTGCTCCCCCCTCCAAATAAGTCCTATTAGTATCCCCATTTTACAAATGAGGACTGCAGCTTAGAGACTTAAGAAATTGGCTAAGGCACTTGGGTGGCCCAGCTGAGTTTTGAAAGCAGACCTTGAGGCTTGAGTGAGCTGATGGACCACTCTGCTGTACTGCCCCCTGTACGTAAGTGCGTGCCATGCAGCTCTGTACAGGGAGGTTTTCAGGGTTCAGACAGAGCTCCTGGCCTCCCTTGCAGAGGGAGTGCCCACTGAATGTCCTGTACAACACTTTCCCATCCTGCAAAAAAGGATAACATTTTAAGTGTTTGCCATCGTGCCTGCCGTTGTTCTGGAAGGTGCAGCAGGGTGTTGAAGCATCGGAACCCGTACGGGAGTTCCATCAGCATCTCTTGCTGTCTTTTGTAACAGTCAGCAGCAGGGAAGTCTCAGGACACTCTGCACTAGATATGTGTGCATGAGGGTGCCCGGTTACCTTTCCCCACATCCCCAAGACCCTCCCTCCATTCCAGTCCAGAACTTCTCAATGGAAAGGCATGGGCATCTTGGTAAAATTCTGATTCAGTGGGACTGGGGCGAGGCTGATTGAATTTCTAGCTGATTGTCTGAATCTCTAACAAGCCCCCAGGAAGTTGCCCATACTGTTGGTCTGAAGTCTGCACTTGGAGCAGAGGGTCCCAGGCTGCATGTATCAGAATGACCCAGAGTCCTCGGTAAGCAGCTCCCCAGGACCTTCATGGGAGAGTCCCAATGAGCAGGTCTAGGATGGGTCCCGGAAGCTACAGGTGTTCCCAGGACCACACTATGAGAAACACTGCCCAACTCAGAGGTCATTAGCCTCTGTGGTCATTGGGGTTCCCGGGGGTTGAGGCCACCTGGGGAAAGATTGGTTCATGGGCCTTGGGTCTTATTTTTCCAGGTGAGTCTGACCCGCTGCTCCGCACTCAGGTTCGGGACCTACTTATCTTCAGTCTCTCCCCTGGCCCCAAACTCTCCCTCTAGCTAGAGTCCTGCCAGCCCCTGCTCTGTCCTTCTCCTCTGTTGTGTCTGGTTTGTGCCTCTTCGACCGTCTGCAGTCTGACCTTTGCATCCGCCACAGGAGTAAATTTGCTCTGGGGAAGATGACCAGGAATCTCCTAGTTGCCGGATCCAGCAGGTGTCAACATCGGATCCTCCCTGACCTCCGAGCAGCGAGCGGCGTTCAACATCATCATTGACCGCGTCCTCCACTTCCCTCCTTTGCTCACTGGGGTTCCACCGCCTGTCTCCTGGCTGCCCTTCTCCCTTGCAGAGAGCCCACTGAGTCTGCTTCTCTGCATCATCATTCACCTGAAAATGAATCCCTTCCTTCCCACCTCATACATCCTCCCTTAGTGATCTCATTCACTCCCATAAACTAGTGATGCCCAAATATTTATTTCCTGAATGATGTTTTTAAAACCGCACATCAGGTCATGTTACTGCTCTCTGACTTAAAATGGGAAGCAGAGGACTCTGGAGCCGCCAGCCTGGGCTCAGACCCTGGTCCGGCCACTTGCCAGCCAAGGAATCTTGTGCAGGTCATTGAACTTCCTTAGCTGCAGTTTTCTTATCTGGAGGCTGGGATAAAGGGCCTCTTGTAGGTGGAGTACCCAGTTATACTGTGAGCGCTCACAGATGCTGCTTTGAGTTTGCTTTCATCGTTAGTAATAAGGAATGTGAATAATACCAGCAGCCTCCAGCAGCTCCCAGATCACCCATGGAATCAAGTGAGACTCTGAAGTGTCTCTGGCCTGACCCTTCCTTCCCTCCTACACTCCTCCCCACCTCCCTTCTCACACCCCCGCGCCTTTGCACATGCTCTTCCCTTCACAGCCTTGGAGCCCCCAAGGAGCTCCCCCGGGAGCGAAGGGCCATGCTTTCCTTCGTGCTTCTGCCCAGTCTCGGGGATTCCTCTGATGCATGAGACCTCCTGTACTGACCGGACTTGCTTGTATGTCTGTGTCCTCATCAGACCCGTTCAGTCACGGCTGCATCCCTGGCATTGGGTATGGCCGACACTCGCCATGGCCTGTGATGCTTATTGTGGAATGAATGAATGTTTGAGTGACAGTGAAATCAAGAGCAGGACCCATGGCGTGGAGGGCAAACCCTCAGAGTGTGTGAGATTATCTTACCTCGTTATGGACAAAAACTTAGAAATCACCCTTGGGGCCCCTCTTTTACCAGCGGCCCCGTCTCCCTAACCTAGTCTATCAGCAAGCCCTGTCAGCTCTGCCTCTAAAGCAGTGGATCTCAACCAGGGTGATTTTGAACCCCACGGTCGATGTCTTGGGGGTGTTTTTGGTTGTCACAACTGGGATTGCTCCTGGCATCTAGTGGGTGGAGGTCAGGGATACTGTGAAACATCCAACAGTGCAGAGGACAGCACCCCCTGCAAAGAATTCTCCAGCCCAAATGTCAATAGTGCCGAGGTTGAGACATCCTGGTCTAGAAGCTTCTGGTTCTGTTCACGGCTCTCCATCTTCCCCACTCCCACAGTAGCCCAAGGCACTCCTGTCACCCCTAGGGTGGTCCTCCTGCCACCCCTAGGGTGGTCCTCCTGCCTTGGCCTTCACAGCCTCAATCCATTTTCCACCAGGCAGCTGGGTGATCATTTACAAAGATACATCAAATAAGATCACTCCCCTGTGACACTTCCCATCACACTTGGAATCAAACCCCGACCCCTTAGCCAGGCTGGGGAAGCGCTCCCTGACCTGGCTCCTGCTTTCTCCCACTCATTGCACCTCCGTCCCCGCAGCACTCTGCCCCGGCTCCACCCTTCTGACCTTCTTCCTGTTCCGGGTTCTTTTCCAGTCTTCGGTGTATCCTTGAGATGTTCTCTCTGCCTTGGCTGCTCTGTGGCTTCTTCTTGTCATTGAGATGTCACTGTAATTGCTTCTGCCTCAAATATTCCTTTCCTGATGACCCCAACGACCCAGGCAGTCACTCCTATCACACTGCCTTACATCTTCCTATAGCACCATCTGGTTTTGCTGTTTGTTTGTTAGAGCTCCCCTGCCTGGTGTAGGGCTGCATCCATCCGTGCTTAGAACAACGCCTGGCACATAATCAGGTATCGATAAACTGAGATGGGAGTAGGAACAATAGTAATAGCTTATATAGAGGAGCTTAATAATTGCTCTAAGGGATTTACATTGAATCCCCACATCATCTCCATTTTATAGGTGAGGAAACCGAGGCACCAGAAATTTATGTAACTTGTGAAAGATCTTGTAGCTAGAAAGTGGCCTAGCTGGGATTTGAACTTAAGGAATCTGACTCCAGAATCTTAATCACTCTTCATCACTCCACCACACTGCTTGTTGAGGAAATGAATGCGGCATAAGGATGATGCATTCACACCCATTCTTCCTGAGCGCGTGATGGTAGGGCAGTCTTTGCAGGACTGGAATTTTGTCTTATCTGGCCTCGGGTGTTGTGACTCTCTCATTTTTGTGACTCACTTATGTCTGGCTTATGAGGAGAGAGCACCCCAAATCTCTTTTCTCATGAATGGTTAGCTTTTAATGTTCTGGACCCTTCTCTCCACACTCACCACCGATCTTGTTTCCTTCATTGTTTTGGCCACTAGGAAACTCATACTAAAATTTGAGCCCTGTTGCTCATAATTGTATGATACTTTATGGAATGCGTTCTGTCTATTACCTTCTTTTCTTCTGTTTTCCTCCACAATATCCCATTTTCCTCATTTTTAGCTGATTTCCTTTCCTAAGCCAACTCAATCTAAGAATTGAGATGGAGCAAAAACAAACAAATATATGTGGAAAGCGTTTCCCTGGACAAGTTACTTTGTCTGATTCTCAGTGTTCTCTGTACAGTGTTGGTAATCATTCCTGCCTCATGTTTTTTGGTGGAGTGGAGCTGGAGTAAAGTCCACGAAAGCCCAGGGCACACAGTAAGCATTTAGTGTTATTTTCTTATCTTCTTCCCTCACTTATGAGGGAATCTCGTGCTGGTCCCTGGCCTAGTGGAGGTGATGGAAGGCACTGAGTGGTTTAATCTGTCTTATCAAGTCACTGGTGGGCTTGATTGGTGGGCTCCATTACAGAGATGCACAGCAAATGACAGGCTATTAGCTTGTCCTGTTTTTGGTGGCTGTTTCCACTACAGTAAATTGGTTTTTGAGCGGCAGAAAGATATTAGGTCTAGTAGGTGGAAAAGATTCCACCACTGTGCAGTGGGCTTGTATATAAAGTCTAGCCTGACAAATAGAAAGCATTTACTGGAAAGAAAATGAGTCAGGTTCCCAGGAACTTTTTATTACTATGGAAACAGGGTATTTAGCCAGTCCTGCTTTGGCTGGTATATACTATAGTAGTGAAGAATGTCAACTGTTATGTCTCAATGGCTTATTAGCTCATAAAATGTCCCAGTTTACATACTAATTGTTGCTGGAGAAAATAACCCTATTTTATTTTATTTATTTATTTCTAACATCTTTATTGGAATATAATTGCTTTACAATGGTGTGTAAGTTTCTGCTTTATAACAAAGTGAATCAGCTATACATATACATATATACCCATGTCTCCTTCCTCTTGCGTCTCCCTCCCACCCTCCCTTCCCACCCCTCTAGGTCACAAAGCACCAAGCTGATCTCCCTGTGCTACGTGGCTGCTTCCCACTAGCTATCTAGTTTACATTTGGTAGTATATACAAGTCCATGCCACTCTCTCATTTCGCCCCAGTTTACCCTTCCCCCTCCGCGTGTCCTCAAGTCCATTCTCTACGTCTGCGTCTTTATTCCTGTCCTGCCCCTAGGTTCTTCAGAACCATTTTTTTTAACCCTATTTTAAAATGACCCAGTCACCCATTTCTTGGTACTAAGCCACTTTGGGGCTTTAACAAAAAACAGTAATTATAGTAATGAAAGCCCTTAGCCTTACTGGTGCCAGGCAGCTTCTCACTGAATCCTCACAACCACATTGTAAGGTCATTTCATCATCCCATTTTACAGATGAGGGAGTTAAAGTCCAGGGTAGTTAAAGTCCAGGATAATGCCCAAGGTCACAGTTCTGGGAAGGGGTGGAACCAGGATGTGGATCCGGGTCTGATTCCTAATCCTTTATCCTTTACTATTAGTATAGGGTTTTTTCTTTCTTTAAATCAAGAAGAGGCAAAAATTCAAGAGTATTGACCTTTGCCTAGCATAAGGGTCTTCCACCTTGAAACTATTGACATTTGGGGGCCAGATAATTATTTATTTGTTGGGAGGGCTGTCCTGCCTGTGTATTTTAGGATGTTTAGCAGCGTCCCTGCTCTGCCTACTAGATGCCTGTAGTACTCATCTCCCCCTGGTCCATCTCCCCCAGTATTGCCACACGTTGCCTGGGGAGCAGAGCAGAAGACCCAGGGAGGAATTTGGCCAATTTAGTACCTTCCTGGAAAAGAGCAACTCTTCCATCTCTGATGTCACCAACCCTCCTAGATTTCAGGAGTTCTTAGAAAGTTTTGTTTCTTTACTTAGTGGTATTCAGAGAGCTGTGCCACTCATTGCCAAGATCTAATTTTAGAACATTTTCATCGCCCCCAGAAGAAACCTTGTGTTATTGATTTCTAATTTCATTCCATTGTGACTGGACAACGCGCACGGTATGATTTCACTCCTGTTCAGTGTAGTGAGGTGTGTTCTGTGGCCTCACAGTTGGGATTCCCTGGAGGACGTTTCATGTGCCCCTGAGGAGAAGTGTGTTCTGCGTTGTCGGGTGGAGAGTTCCTTGGTGAAGTCTGAGGTCTCAGTGTATTCAGTGTCGTTCGTGCCTCCTGTTTCCTTGTTGATCCTCAGTATGGTTATTCTATCCATTCTTGAAAATGGGGTATTGAAGTCTCCAACTCTTATTATTTAAATGTCTGTTTCTCCTTTCAGTTCTGTCAGTTCTTGTTTCATGTATTTTGCGGCTCTGTTTTTAGGTGCATATATTATGTCTTCCTGATAGTTTGACCATTTCTTTGTCTTTAGGAACATTTTTTGTCTTAAATTCTATTTATTTGTCTGATATGAGTATTGTCACTCCAGCTCTCTTGATTTGGGGTAGTTTTTTTTTTAAACCCTCCTGGATTGTTCTAATGTGCAGTCAGGATTGAGTGTCCCTGCTCTTTGAAGATAAATTAGAAGCTGAGGATTGATGTTTTGTCTTTAAAGTCAGCCCAGGGCTACCAAGAGATGATATCCGTGGGATTATGTGATTCCTCCGACTGGTGTTGAAAGCATTATAGAAACCTCTGGATGCCTTGGTGAAAACCTTTCTCGGAGCAAGATTTGTGGTGGGTTAAGTACTGTTATTTTGGAAACAGTTGTTTTCAGGTTACCTCATGACAGAGGTCAGCCTGTCAGAGCAGCTAGAGGCCACCTCTCTGTCTGTGCCCTGTTGACACCACCCAACAAAGGGTTACGCCTGCCTTCTCTGAATAAAAGTCCTGTTATCTGTGGGTATCACTGTGTTTAATCCTCACATCATAGGCCTTGCTCTGGGGCTCTCTGCAGGTGCTGTAGCAACAATTAAGGAGACAGACTCTGAGTTCCAAGGTTGCTCTGTAGCTGTGGATGTGTGGGGAGAGGAGGGGCAAGTAAGAAGGACTGTCAGGCACTTCTTGGAAGCTTAATCAGAAATGAGCTTTCTCTTCACAAGTCTGAAGGTAAAGCATATGCACAGAAATGAGGGTGTTTTAAGAAGGGAAACCTCACAGTTTGTCAGGGGCCCAGAGAGCAGGCAAGGGTGAAGGCTCTGAAAAGTAAAACCTTCTTTAGGCAAAGATGACCCTTACTGCCCAGCAAGATGGAAGGTGGTATAGAACAGATTCTTCATTATTCGTTTTTATTCAAGCTGAAAACTATCTTTGATTCTCCCATCCCCTGACTTTTTTTTTTCCTTTTTATACTTTCTTTTCATTTCTTAGGAGTTGTCCCTTGGATATCACCTTTCATAGAGCTGCTGATGCCTTTTTTGAAGTATTCTTTTTAAGGTGGAAGCCATTCTGTTCTATCTGTGTCTGTTCCCACATCTGTTCTTAATCCCAGGGACTCCGATCCCTTGTCAGGAAGGTTTTCTTCCAAGCACTGAAAGGCCTCTAGAGGCTAAGTTATCTGACCCACATTTATTTATTACCATTTTAGAGGGTTTTTTCCTCTCAACATTTGTCTCTAGGAGAATCAGTTGGGGATGTCTTGGTTTCCTGCTTATAGGTCCTCTGGAATTTGCATTCCAGTACCTAAGCACACAAACAAATGTACCTTCATACACACATGTACGTGCGTTATACATAGCCAGAATAAGTAACCTGAAGAAACCTTAAGGTTATAAAATAATGTCCTAATCCCCAACTTGCTAACTTGTTTTCCTTTTTCCTGTCATTTTTAATAAGATTATCTAAAGGGCAGTGGCAGGCACTTTGAATTCCCTGATCATTTATAGTGCCTTTTTCCCCTGAAAGCCCAAAGAATATGATAGACTTGGCTCTCTTTCGTTCTTCCAGGGCTTTTTGGGAGTGAGGAGGATATTTCCTTGACTTACAGAGCCTCGTAATATCCTTGTGAGTCCATAAAAA
The DNA here is from genome assembly GCF_963924675.1 of Phocoena phocoena. Classification (NCBI taxonomy): domain Eukaryota; kingdom Metazoa; phylum Chordata; class Mammalia; order Artiodactyla; family Phocoenidae; genus Phocoena; species Phocoena phocoena. Next base: position 87,391,609 of record NC_089226.1, read on the forward strand.
TTTTCTTTATAAAAAACAAATCTGACACGCCACTTTTTTTATAGATGTCTGCTGGCTCCCAGGATAAGTGTCCAAACTCCTGCCTGTCTCTCTTTCAGCCTTACCTTCTGCCACATTCTGTGTTCTGGATACCCTAACTTCTCCCAGGTCTCTGTATAAACCACACGCTGTCACAGTTCACATCATTCATTTTGCCTGGAATGCCTTTCCTTTTCCTTTTCAGTCACACACTTCTCCTGATTCTTCATACCCAAATAGAATAGCAGTGTGCTGTACCGTGCGCCCTGGTCTCCCAGGCTGCGTGGGCTGTGCTCTTTTTTAAAGTTTGTCTTGCACTCTGGCCATCCCTCACATATATTTTTTTTTATTAAAATGTAGTTGGTTCACAATGTTTCAGGTGTACAGCAAAGTGATTCAGTTATACGTATATATGTATGTATATTCTTTTTCAGATTCTTTTCCTTTATAGGTTATTATAAGATATTGGAATATAGTTCCCCGTGCTTTATAGTAGGTCTTCGTTGTTTATCTGTTTTATATATAGTGTGGTGTGTGTCCATCACCCACATATTGATTGAGCATGCGTTGCTGGGCAGAAACTGTTTGAAAATAATAGCAGTAACTAATAACTTTAATAATAAGAGCTAATACTGTGTGATAATACTCTATAATACTATCTAACACTATATACTACCGTATTTATAGTATAATATCAAATAGTAATAGCTAATATGTAATATATATGATAGTAGCTAGTACAATATGAACTATCATAGGTAATAGTGGGTTTCAGCGAAAGTCCTAAGCAATTATTATCTTGTCTCATTTAATCCCCACAGCAACCCAACAAGGGAGGTACTGTTCATATCACCGTTTCCTGATAAGGAAATGGAGGCACAGAGAGGTGAAATAACTTTCAGTACATCACATAGCCAGTAAGTGGTCCCAAAGCACTTGGTTCAATATTTGAACCCAGGCAGGCTGACATGCAACCCTGCATTAACTATATAATAGAGTGTTGAAAGGTAAATGTTTATACAGCTTATATAGTTCTTGTATCTTATTGCAATTATCCATTTATTGTCCTTTTTTCCCCTTCCTCTGGGCCTGGTGTCCCTTAGTGGGGCTTCTTGCGAGCAAAAGTTATGTTAACCCCACACTCGGTCCTATGTGTGCTGCAAAGAGACTCTGAGAAGTAACGTTAATGGAACCAGTAACTGAAGAGTAAGGCCTGAGGCGCAGTGGTTGAGAATCCGCCTGCCAATGCAGGGGACACGGGTTCAAGCCCTGGTCCAGGAAGATCCCACATGCTGCGGAGCAACTAAGCCCGTGCGCCACAACTGCTGAGCCTGTGCTCTAGAGCCCACGAGCCACAACTACTGAGCCCGTGTGCCACAACTACTGAAGCCCGTGTGCCTAGAGCCTGTGCTCTGCAACAAGAGAAGCCACCACAATGAGAAGCTCGCGCTCTGCAACAAAGAGTAACTCCTGCTTGCCGCAACTAGAGAAAGCCCATGCACAGCCACGAAGACCCAACGCAGCCAAAATAAATAAATTGATTTATTTAAAAAAATTGAAAATCTTAAAAAATAACCCAAAACAGTAAGACCTTAGATAGCATAAACATTTCATTGGTTTCCACTTCATTTTTCTCAGGACCATCCATATATGTGAAGAAGAGCAGTTTGTAGAACTGTGAATCGTGTTAGGGACAGGAGAATATTATCGGATTCCTACTAGATGTCAAACATTATGCTGTATTCTCTACATGTAAAATCTCACATTGAAGTCTGTGCTGTCTTTATGCCCCCTTTACAGATGGGGATACTGAGGCCAGTGGAGTTTAAGTGACTTGTCCAAGGTCTCAGCTGTCATGTGGCAGAACTGGGGTAGAAGCCCAGTGGAAATGTTCTCTACCCGAAACCCTTCTTACCTCTTAGCCCAAAGGCTCTAGGCCTCCTATTCTTATTATAAAAGAGGAGATGTTTAGAAAGAATTTTCTGCTTGAATTTTCTCGCAAAGCTGTTTCAACTAGATGCCTTCTTTCTATATTTATATTCCAGTTAGCATGTGGTCTTTTGCTCTCTTCACTCCCCAGTGTGTATCTCTGAAACAGCCAAGATGACATTTTCAGAATCATACACTGCAATATTTGATCAGTGAACTGGTGGAGTCCACTCCAGTAGTCATGTGGAGGTGAACTGCTAGAACAGGCAAAGGGCTTTTTTGCTCAAGCAAAAATAATGAATTTGCAGAGGCTTGGATTCCCAGGCCTGGATTTGGCTTGCTGGGCTGTTTGTCATCTGCATTTGGACCACAATGAAAGGCCTGTTTCTTTCCCTCCCAGACTTCTTAGAGAATCCAGGGATATACTGCTTTTTAAAAAGTCTGTTATTTTTATAAGGCTCTTTTTGCTTTCTTGCCCCCAACCATGAAGTCATCTTTGACTTTTAAAAGGAACCAGTTTGACTTTTTACAAAATCAACCAGGGGACTGACTACAGTAGCAATTTCAGATCCGTTACGTTCTGTAAAGTCTTTAGCCAGTGATGGCCGCATGTGATATTCACTTTGGGGGTCGGGGATGTGCACGATGATTCAAATTATGTGAATTTTATAATTTGATGGTTTTTCTAATTTATACTTTAATTCCCACAACTTTAATATGAGTGGAATGCTACCTAGCTCGTAGCACATTTCTTATGAGAAATCGGGTTTTTAATTTTTTTAATCAAAGAAACGATCCTGGGCACTTTTACTGATGAGAAGCAAGTTCATACTGACCCCCTTGCATTTCTTCCATTACCACATTGTTCCCGCCTCCAGGCCTTTGCACATGCTGTTCCCTCTGCTTGGAACAGCCTTCTCTCCGCAATCCCACCAGCACCGAAGGTTCATCCATGGCATAGCTGTCTCGTTTGTATCCTCGTTCTTTGAGGTATGACAGAGTTGGTGGATTAATATTAGTGGAATGAATAACGAAATGAGCAAGGCCTCAGACTGCCTAAGCATCCATTGATTTGCACCTGAGCTATGTGTATGGCGTCTCTGCTGAGGCTAACTTTCCTTTGAGAAGGCTTTTCTGACATCAGCCTCCTCCCCAATTTGAGATTAGGTGTACTCTAGCTCCCCCATCAGAGCACTCATGGCACTGCATGCAGAGGCTCGTTTACCAGCCTGCGTCCTCCCTATCAGTCAGGGAGCGCTGTTGAATCACCACACAACTGACTCAGGGCCTGACAGATAGTAGGATGCTCAGAAATATTTTGTTCTTTGCCAAGAAAGGGCAGTAAAAAAAAATGTTGGCCCCTTGAACCCTATTTTGTACTGTGCACAGGTAAAGTGTAAATCCTTAAAAAGTGGACAGACCTGGTTAAGAGTTTTAGTTTTAAAAGGGTCTGATTGCTGGGACAGCAACCATTTGAATATGAGCCCACAGCTTTTTATGTAAAGCTGAGTTATTTTGTATCTTGCCCACGATCGGGGGAAGAACAGAGAAACTGTTGAAATAGGGAAAGAGCGTGGAGAGGCCTGTGGTTTTGTTGTGGGTATTCTTCTCATGGTAAGTACACCATCTGGGATGGGTTAGACTTGACTCGAGGGAGTGATGGTCAGAGCAGGTCCCACACTGGCCCTGTAGCCAGAATTCTTGGAGTGGAACAAAGGAATGATGAGGTCCCTTGCTCTCTGGGCATAGACATAGGTGGAATCTGCCCAAGAAGGGTGTTCACACTTTAATGTTCATTGGAATTCACCGTGGGCTTAATAAAGATGTAGATTCCCGTAGAGGAGAGGCCCAGGAATCTGCATTTTACAAGCATCCCTGGGGACTCTGCTGTAGGTGGATCACTGGCCTGCCCTTCATGAAACAGTGCTTTACAAGACGGGAAATTCTGGAGAAATATTGGTAAGCGGGACGGTCCATGGAGCGAGAAACTGTCGTTTGTCAGGTCCCTTAGACAGAGGGGAGAGTGCAGTCTGGGAAAGTCAGCTCAAGGAGCAGCTCCCGGAAGGAGGGACACTTTGCATTAGCCCGTGATTATTGTACCCCAGGGAAACCAGCTCCAGCCAAGGCTGATGCTCTGCGCCCAGTGCCAACTTAGAAAGAGAAAAAAAGAGTCATGGTTTCCTTGACTGGATAGGAATGTCGCCTACTCTGTGAAGTAATGAAATACACATGTAAAAATGAAGAGAGACAGAGACAGATGGAGCATAATAGAGCACCAGCAGCAGTGAAGGACCAACGGAATACACACGCAGAGGAACCGGGGGGTGTTCTCAGCCTGCTTCTAGGAACGTCATCGCCAGCAAGGGAGAATCAGCCCTCCTGGGACCGTCCTGGGCTGGAGGCTTTTCCCGTAGTCATCTGTGGCCAGAAGACAGTACCACTTCCTCAGGAAGGAGGCACTTGATGATCAAAAAGATGCCAAAATAGGAAATATGCATATCCTTTGACCTAGCTGTTTTATCTTAAAGAGATTTTGTACAAGTGGGGAAAATAATGGATGCATCTGCACGTGCATTGTTGATTGAAAACATCCCAAATGTCCACCAGTGATGGGACTTACAGGTACATAAGATGCAGTAAAATTACCCTTAGCTATTAAAAGTGATGGTATGGGGCTTCCCTGGTGGCGCAGTGGTTGACAGTCCGCCTGCCGATGCAGGGGACACGGGTTCGTGCCCCGGTCCGGGAGGATCCCACATGCCACGGAGCGGCTGGGCCCGTGAGCCATGGCCGCTGAGCCTGCGCGTCCGGAGCCTGTGCTCCGCAACGGGAGAGACCGCAACAGTGAGAGGCCCGCGTACCGCCAAAAAAAAAAAAAAGTGATGGTATGGACCTGTAGTTATCGACATGAAAAGATGTCACGGTATATGGTTAAGTGACAAAAGCCGGTTTCAGAATAGCATAGGATTTTATTCAGGTGCATTTAAGCAAAACTGTATGCCCAGATTTCTATTTATTAATTCAGTTAGTAATTATTGAGTAACTATGTACCAGGCACTTTTCAGGGTATTGGAGGTAGAGCAACAAACAAGATCATGGTCCTCTGCCACTTGGAAGTAAAGTTCTTGGAACCAGCAGCACCGTCATTGCCTGGGAGTGTGTTAGGAATGCAGAATCCCAGGCTCCATTCTAGACCTACTACATTTTAACATGGTCCTAGGGCTGTCCATTCGCATGCTGTAGTTTGCGGGACCGTGCTTCTGGAGCATGTTGACCAAAATGGCCCCAGTGGGTTTCCCTGGGTGGCGGCAACATGGGGTAATTTTTGCATTGCCTGTGTCCGTTTCTCATCGTTTGAAATTTTCACGGTGAGCTATGTCTTGAGTTTACAGAGCAAGGATGCTAATTTGGCAGAGTAGCTGGAGGCTCCTGCTTCTGGTTCTGTGGGCTGTCTCGGGCACATACTGGCAGGATCCTGGAGCAGGAATCAGAGGTGAGCAGGAGGTAGAGGTCATGACCGTGGCTCCTTTGGGCCATCCCAGAGGTCTGCAAGAGAGACCCTGAATCCCTGCGGCTGTGGCTGGAGCTGTTGCTGCAGCCTGAAAGATGCCACAGGTCTGATGAGCTGAGCTCCTGGCTGTTCTGGCTGAGCAGGGAGGCTCTGGTGTTCAGACTCTGTCCAGCTCTTTTGTGTCATCACTATGGGAGAGTCTGGACCAGCAGCTGTCGACGGCAGACCTGCGCCGCGGTATCTGTCATCCTCCAGGCCCAGTGGGCAACTCTGTGCCCTGCCTGAGCAGATTGGGAGGTACAGGCATGCTGCCTGGTGAAGAGCATTTCTGTTCAAGGCTTGGGAAGTTCTGGCCATGCAGACAGGGGGTCTGAGCCCTTTCCTTGGGGTCTCTCTTGAATCTGGTCCCTGATGAGGGGTTTGGCAGGATGTGACCCTATAGCGTCCCACCTAAAGCATAGGTGTAGTTGAAAGAGGGTAGACGCAGGGGCATGAGGACTGGATTACAGACCAGTCTGATCCTAAATTAACTAAGTGACTTTGGGCAAGTCCCAAATTACCTCCTCGGGCCTCAGTTTTTTCATCTGTGAGTCATGAGACTCAGTTATTGAGTGAAGCTGTGTGGCCTACCTGCTGGGCCCCAGATGTTATGCAGAGGAAGATGGGGTCTTTGTTATGAGGGCATCACGACCTGGTGTGACACAGGGACATCTCTTGGTTCCCCTCTCATTCTGACATGATCCCCAAATGCTGCTCTGAGGGCTTTGGCCTTCCTGCGTTTTTGTTTAGGGCGATAGTGAGTAGAGGTTATTGCAGATTTATGTCCTTGCTGGTTAAAAAAAAAAAAAAAAAAAGTCGACAATTGTGTTAGTCCTTCCTCCACTCCCATCTAGTTTTAAAAAGTGTTTTATTTTACTGATCCGTGAAATCCAGAACTGTGGCATTCAGGCTCTAAAAGGAAGGGGAGGGCTCAGATCAGGAAATAAACCAACCCCCAGGAGAGCCCTGCGCCCTGTCTTGCTGCTGGTGAAAGCTGCTGCTTTGAAAAGTTCACGGAGCAGGTCCTTGAAGAGCGGTGGATTCAAGTGCTCAGTGGGATGGAGTCGCCCTGCCTGCCTTTGTCAGGGAAGTTTTACACTCAGAGCTGGTCTTCTACTTCTGCCAGGGGCTGCTGAGTTTCCTGCTGAAATCTCCCCTTCGTGGAAATCGCGGTGGGCTGGGGCCAATCCAGACTTTGTCCGGGAAGCCCCCGGGGCCCACGGGGGCTCGTGCAGACAGGGAGCTGCTTGCCAGCGGTGGGCTTCTCTCTGAGCCTCTGCCAGGTGCTCAGCAGGCCGTCTGTGATCTGCCTCACCGTTGCCTGAGCAGGGGTGTGCGGGTGCAGGTGTAAATCATAACAGGACAGGCTGCCTGACAGAGACGGCAGCTGAGCATCCCTGGCAAGGCAGGGAGTCTCGTTAGTGATTCCTGAAGAGGGTGCAGGGCCGAGGCCAAAGAGCTGGTCAATTGAATGGTAGCTAATGCATTTATAATTACCCTTATTCTCTTTTTCTTTGTCTCATAAAGTCCAGTCCTTGGAGCTGGGCTGGGCCTTAGAAGTGTCGAAGGAGGCCGTAGAGTAGGTGAGTCAAGAAGTAAAGTTTGAGCCTTGACTCTGTTTTTCAGCTGTGTCAGGCGCCTTCACTTCTGGACCTGTTATCTTTTCTGTAAAATGGGTTTTTGTGAGGAGGAAATGAGATGATATCTGTAAAATAGAGCACAATGCTCGGCCCATACTAAGCATCCAGTAAGTGCTAGCTGTGATTACCCAGCCCCACTCTCTCCTTTTATGGGCTCATTTGTATATCCGGCAGTATTGATTAGGTACCGTGGTAGGCACTGTACAGTTGCAGCTCCTTCAAGAATGGTGGATGAAAGTATTCAGGTGAGTGTGTGTGCATCAAAGCTCTGCACAAAGCCAGTGACATCTATCCTATGAAGGAAAAGAAAGAAACAGTAAGTAAGGGCTAGAGTGCCTGAGGGTAGGGAGCGAGGTTTCTCCTGTAGCGAGTGCACTGCTTAAGGAGACCTCAATAAAGAGAGGAGTGAGCCATGCTGACCTCTGGGAGAAAGGCAGTCCAAGCAGAGGGAACCACAGGCTGCAGAGGTCCTGAGGCAGGACTGTGCCTGATGGGCTTGAGGAGGAGCTGGGAGGCCAGTGTTAGCCAGAGCACAGCGAGTAGGTAGGCATGAAATTAGAGGGGGTCCCCCGGAGTGGCACGATGCTGTGATGGCGGCTGTGGGCTTTTCTAAAGTGTTGGGAGGGCAGAGACGTTTTGAATGGAGGAGTGACGTGTTGAGTTTACAGGGAAACGCTCTCAGGTTAGATGTCAAAGCCTATAGGTAGCTTTTCTGCCCTGATCCCTGAAAGGGTGACGGGAGCAAGGATGCCCGATCCTCTGATTTGAGCATCCATCCCTGGATCTTACCTGTGACAGTTATTGCCATGGCGTCTGCTTACGGGGGACTTTCTATTTCCTACATCTCTTCTGTGTTTATTAATTGGACTTCTTCTCCCTCATTTATGTATTTATTCAACAATTATGGGTCCAGCAGATCTCTGGGTTACAATCCAATACTATTGTTGTCCGTTTTGTTGGTCAAATTGTTCTAGCTTTGGCCATTGGGAGCCCCTGCAGGTTGGTTGACTCCTGTGTCCTTTGGACATGCCTCCATCGTATTTTAAGCACTTCTTCACTTTCTGGCAACACAAGACACTCCAGGTTCATCTTGTATTTTCCCCCAGGAATGAGCCACTTCTCCAGGGAGCCCTGGTTCTCTTTATTGGATCATAGAATTTAGAAACCAGGACTAGGCGCTGGCTGTGCTTATTGCTATTGGGGTGTACTGCTTCTAGTCTTTCTTAGCAGATGGGCTAGGAAATATATGTACGTACACTAACCCACGCACACACACAGATCTCTATTTCTATCGATCTATCCATCCACCCATCCATCTATCCATCTATCTGTCTTTACAAACCTTGAGTTCATATTCATGCCTTCAATTCCAGTCCAAAGCCTCGGGGTTCATTTTCGTCTTCTCACTCTCTTTATTTGCGATTTCTTCCTCTGATAGTGAGAAACCTTGCTCTTATTATCTGTAATATACTTACCTATTTGTTCAACCCTAGTACTACACAAAAGGCAGTTTCAGAATTGCTGATTCATACCCCTGTGAGAAACAAATATAACTAGAGTATTTGTGAACAGTTCTTTTTTTCTTTAGCCTTATAGAATCCAGGCAAAATAATGTTTACCAGAGTTACGTGGGCTACTTCTTTTCTTCCCCACCTCCTTCAGTGTGGTGCTGTTATTCATCTGTAATATAGTCATGTTCATTTGTTGCTGTTTATATCTCATTCTGAGCCCTGCCCCCAACACACACATGCACACACACGTGCACACGCACATGGGTTTGATTCTAGTTGTTTACATTTTGGGTATGTGAGATATTATCGTGGTTCTAAGAGTCAGAGCTATACAAATAGACTCAGAGAAGTGTGCACCCTTCTCATCCCTGCTACCTTGTTCCATTCCCATTTCCCTATTCTTTCCAACCTTTTCTCACCCACCCCCTGTAGGTAACCAGTCTCTTTGGTTTCTGGTTTATCCTTCCTATATTTCTTTTGCATAGATGAACCAGTACATGTATGTTTTCTTAGATCCCCTTCTTTTGCTATATGGAGGGGTAAAGTACTGTAGATACTCTTTTGCACTTTGCTTGTTTCGCTTAACAGTATGTCCTGGAGATCACTTCCTATTTAGCAGCCCAAGGATCAATTTTAAAGTTCTATAAGCCTAGTGATGTGATGATGGTGATGATAAATAGCATAAGTTTTACCGTTAATTGAGCATCTACTGTATGCCATGCTCTGTGCCAAGCATTTGATATAGATTATCACACTGAATCCTTCCCTGGGCCCTATGAGATAGATATTACCTCCAGTTTACCAATGAGGAAACTGAGGCTCAGTTGTATTTAGCAACTTGCCCAAGGTCATAAAGATTAGAGCCACAATTTGAACACAGGACACTCTCTCCCAAGTTTGTGCATTGTGAAGAGCACACCAGCACCATTAGAGTACTTTCAGGTTAAAACAAAGCCATGTGGGTTTTTAAAATCTAGCCACGTCCCAGGCTTAAAATCCCTGTTGATAGTGTATCAGCTATTCCCAAAGTTGGCATGTTATACTGATGACGAGAATATGAAGGTAATCTACTGCCTGTTCGTTCCAAAGAAATAGCCCCTTCCCTCTTGAGGACCATGGGTCCTGCCTCTAAGACAGGAGACAAAAGGGATGCTAGGTGGGGCCTGCTACCTGGGATACAGCAACAGATCCCATCACACCTTAGAATCACAAGCCAGAGCCGCCAGCACCATTAACAGGAAAGTACATTACCCCACAGGGCTGTTTGGTTAGCAGGACATCAATCAAGCTTGAGTTACAGCAGTTCTGTTAAAACTCTTTGTATAGCAGGAGTGGAAGAAGGGTTTCTCTGAGCAGGGTTCTGGCTTCTGTTGTGAGAAGTGACAGCCTCTGGCAGAGAGGCAGTACAGTTGAGCGTGGCTTCTGGACTCTGAGTACTGGGGGCCTCACCCCAGCACCATGTTTTCTAGCCGTGTAACCCTGGGCAAGTCACTTTACCTCTTCAGAGCGTTTCTGTGAAATGGGGAAAAGAAGCACACCCGTCTTTGTCAGGGGTTCCCAAGACCACCTTCGGTTTCAGTGATTTACTAGAAGGAATCGTAGAACTCAGCATACAGTCATACCCACAGCTATGATTGATTACAGTGAAAGGATACAAAGCAAAACCAACAGAGGGAAGAGGTGAAGGAGTGAAGTCAGAGGAAAACAAGTCCAGGCTTCCAGAGTCCTTGCCCAGTGCAGTCACACAGGAGGCCCTTCATTCCCCCAGCAGCAAATGTGACATAACGTGTGAAATGCTTTCTCCCAGGGAAGCTCATTAGAGGCTCAGTGCCCAGGGTTTTTACTGAGAGCTGATCATGCAGGCACCCTCTGCCCAACATGTACCCAAATCCCAAACTCTCAGAAGAAAGGCAGGTGTTTAGCATAAATGCACTGTTTGCATGGATAGTGTAGGCACAGTGAGCCGTCCTCAGGAGAGGATGATGCAAACCTTCCCGACATCCAATTTCCCAGATGCCAGCCAAGCGAGGGCCAACTTTGCAAGCAAGCCTTTCTAAGGATGGCAGCCTCAGGCCTCTTGAGCCCTGCTGGCGTGGAGGCTGGGTTTGGCCTATTTGGGACCTTGGTGGCAGTGGATGAGCCACTCCCTTCCTGGAGGATGACACATGTGGGCTTCTAGTCTGGCTGGGTATTGGAGGTGGGTGCTGGTGGTAAGAAACTTTGGGGACTTCAAGGGAGATGTAAAAGCCCCCAGTTGCACACTCTGAGTCAGCGGCATGGGTATGTGGTGGTCAGAAAACTTATCCTCCTGACGTCTTGTTTGTCTCGTCTGTCCTCCTGCAGCCAAGGCTAAATCGAAATGCGGCCCGACCTTCTTCCCCTGTGCCAGCGGCATCCACTGCATCATTGGCCGCTTCCGGTGTAACGGGTTTGAGGATTGCCCCGACGGCAGCGACGAAGAGAACTGCAGTAAGTGCTGGGGCCTGTGTACCACGCTCCCCTGTTCATTCCCGCCGGTGGACCTTCCATCCTGGCCGCTCTCATCTGTGTGCTTCTTACACCCACAGGCTTGGGCCTTTTCTCTCGTTACCTGGAATCTATTTGTTACTGCTTACTTCTTGTGTGATTGTGTAGATGCTCAGCTACCATTTATCAGGGCCTTTGCTAAGTACACTGGGCCTGGGGCATACTTTGTTTTCAGTTGTGATGATGGCTCTGCAAATGTAAGTGTGTTATCCCCATCAACACATAAGGACTTGAAGTATGAGAGGTCAGTGGACTCATCCAGAGTCACATAGCTTATCAGCTGCAGAGCCAGTTCCAGGCTCGTTCAGATGCTCATCTGATGGACCCTGCCACTCAGCACCCCACGTTTAGGTGCTTGCTTTCCTTCTCATTTTGAATTCTTTAAAAAAAGATGTTTATATATTAATTATATACATACTACAAGAATATGCTCTTGGAAGTTGCCATATGATCCAACAATCCCACTCCTGGGCATATATCCGGAGAAACCTCTAATTCGAAAAGACACATGCACCCCAGTGTTCATGGCAGCACTATTTACAATAGCCAGGTCATGGAAGCAACCTAAATGCCCACCGACAGACGAATGGATAAAGAAGATCTGGTACATATAAACAATGGACTATTACTCAGCCATTAAAAAGAATGCAGTAATGCCATTTGCAGCAACATGGATGGACCTGGAGATTATCACACTAAGTGAAGTAAGTCAGACAGAGAAAGACAAATATCATATGATATCACTTATTTGTAGAATCTAAAATATGACACAAGTGAACTTATTTACAAAACAGAAATGGACTCACAGACATAGAAAACCAATTTATGGTTACCAAAGGGAAAAAAGGGTGGAGGGAGGAGTAAATTAGGAGTATGGGATAAACAGATACAAACTACTATATATAAAAAAGATAAACAACAAGGTCCTAGTGGATAGCACAGGGAACTATATTCAATATCTTGTAATAAACCATAATGGAGAAGAATATGAAAAAGAAAACATGTGTGTGTATAACTGTGAATCACTTTGCTGTACATATGAAACTAACACAACATTGGAAATCAACTATACATCAATGTTTAAAAAAGAATATGCTCGAGCACGGCGAGTAGCATGAGGGGCGGAGCCTTGGGAGCTCCAGGATCATGAGTTGCAGCGGGGATAAGGGAGGATGGGGGCGTCGGCTGCTTCTGCTAGACGCTAAGGAATGCCGCTGGACCTGGATCCAAAACAGGCTCTTCATATCCACCAGGCACAGAGGACAACAACTGGGTGGAGGACTGAGTGGAGTGCAGAAGACCGGCCACTCTGTGCCTTTTGATTGGAGAATTTAACCCATTTATGTGTAAGCCGTGTGGCTGACAGGGCCTTGGTTCTCCAGCCGGGTGTCAGGCCGGACCCTCTGGGGTGGGAGAGCCGAGTTCAGGACACTGGACCACCAGAGACTTCCTAGCCTCACGTAATATCAATTGGTGAGAGCTCTCCCAGAGATCTCCATCTCAACGCTAAGACCCAGCTCCACTCAACGACCAGCAAGCTCCAGTGCTGGACACCCTATGCCAAACAACTAGCAAGACAGGAACACAACCCCACCCATTAGCAGAGAGGCTGCCTAAAATCATAAGTTCACAGACACCCCAAAAACATACCACTGGACGCGGTCCTGCCCACCAGAAAAACAGGATCCAGCCTCATCCACCAGAACACAAGCAAGCACCAGTCCCCTCCACCCGAAAGCCTACACAACCCACTGAACCAACTGGGGGCAGACAACAAAAACGACAGGAACTACGAACCTGCAACCTGTGAAAAGGAGACCCCAAACACAGTAGGTTAAGCAAAATGAGAAGACAGAGAAATATGCAGCAGATGAAGGAGCAAAGTAAAAACATAAATAAACACCAGACCAAACAAATGAAGAGGAAATAGGCAGTCTACCTGAAAAAGGATTCAGAGTAATGAGAGTAAAGATGATCCAAAATCTTGGAAATAGAATGGAGAAAATGCAAGAAACGTATAACAAGGACCTAGAAGAACTAAAGAGCAAACAAACAATGATGAGCAACACAATAAATGAAATTAAAAGTTCTCCAGAAGGAATCAATAGCAGAATAACTGAGGCAGAAGAATGGATAAGTGACCTGGAAGATAAAATAGTGGAAATAACTACTGCAGAGGAGAATAAAGAAAAAAGAATGAAAAGAATTGAGGACAGCCTCAGAGACCTCTGGGACAACATTAAATGCACCAACATTCGAATTATAGGGGTCCCAGAAGAAGAAGAGAAAAAGAAAGGACTGAGAAAATATTTGAAGGGATTATAGTTGAAAACTTCCAGAATATAGGAAAGGAAATAGTCAATCTAGTCCTGGAAGCACAGAGTCCCATACAGGATAAATCCAAGGAGAAACACACCAAGACACATATTACTCAAACTATCAAAAATTAAATACAAAGAAAAAAATATTAAAAGCAACAAGGGAAAAGCAACAAATAACATACAAGGGAATCCCCATAAGGTTAACAGCTGATCTTTCAGTAAAAACTCTGTAAACCAGAAAGGAGTGGCAGGACATATTGAAAGTGATGAAAGGGAAAAACCTACGATGAAGATTACCCAGCAAGGATCTCATTCAGATTCTATGGAGAAATTAAAACCTTTACAGACAAGCAAATCTAAGAGAATTCAGCACCACCAAACCAGCTTTACAACAAATGCCAAAGGAACTTCTCTAGGCAGGAAACACAAGAGAAGGAAAAGACCTACAATAACAAACCCAAAGCAATTAAGAAAATGGTAATAGGAACATAAATATCAATAATTGCTTTATATGTAAATGGATTAAATGCTCCAACCAAAAGGCATAGACTGGCTGAATGGATACAAAAACAAGACCCGTATATATGCTATCTACAAGAGACCCACTTCAGACCAAGGGACACATACAGACTGAAAGTGAGGGGATGGAAAAAGATACTCCATGCAGACGGAAAACAGAAGAAAGCTGGAGTAGCAATTCTCATATTAGACAAAATAGACTTTAAAATAAAGACGATTACAAGAGACAAAGAAGGACACTACATAATGATCAAGGGATCGATCCAAGAAGAAGATATAACAACTGTAAATATTTATTCACCCAACATAGGAGCACCTCAATACATAAGGCAAATACTAACAGCCATAAAAGGGGAAATCGACAGTAACACATTCATAGTAGGGGACTTTAACACCCCACTTTCACCAATGGACAGATCATCCAAAATGAAAATTAATAAGGAAACACAAGCTTTAAATGACGCATTAAACAAGATGGACTTAATTAATATTTATAGGACATTCCATCCAAAAACAATAGAATACACTTTCTTCTCAAGTGCTCGTGGAACATTCTCCAGGATAGATCATATGTTGGGTCACAAATCAAGCCTTGGCAAATTTAAGAAAATTGAAATCATATCAAGTATCTTTTCTGACCACAACGCTATAAGACTAGATATCAATTACGGGAGAAAAACTGTAAAAAAATACAAACACAGGGAGGCTAAACAATACACTACTAAATAACCAAAAGATCACTGAAGAAATCAAAGAGGAAATCAAAAAATACCTAGAAACAAATGACAGTGAAAACACGATGACCCAAAACCTATGGGATGTAGCAAAAGCAGTTCTAAGAGGGAAGTTTATAGCAATACAATCCTACCTCAAGAAACAAGAAACATCAATAAACAACCTAATCTTACACCTAAAGCAATTAGAGAGAGAAGAACAAAAAACCCCCCAAAGTTAGCAGAAGGAAAGAGATCATAAAGAACAGATCAGAAATAAATGAAAAAGAAATGAAGGAAACAGTAGCAAAGATCAGTAAAACGAAAAGCTGATTCTTTGAGAAGATAAACAAAATTGATAAAACATTAGTCAGACTCATCAAGCAAAAGAGGGAGAAGACTCAAATCAACAGAATTAGAAAAGAAACAGGAGAAGTAACAACTGACACTGCAGAAATACAAAGGATCATGAGAGATTACTACAAGCAACTATATGCCAATAAAATGGGCAACCTGGAAAAAATGGACAAATTCTTAGAAAAGCACAACCTTCCAAAACTGAACCAGGAAGAAATAGAAAATATAAACAGACCAATCACAAGCCCTGAAATTGAGACTGTGATTAAAAATCTTCCAACAAACAAAAGCCCGGGACCAGATGGCTTCACAGGCGAATTCTATCAAACATTTAGAGAAGAGCTAACACCTGTCCTTCTCAAACTCTTCTAAAATATAGCAGAGGGATGAACACTCCCAAACTCATTCTACGAGGCCACCATCAACCTGATACCGAAACCAGACAAAGATGTCACAAAAAAACTACAGGCCAATATCACTGATGAACATAGATGCAAAAATCCTCAACAAAATACTAGCGAACAGAATCCAAGAGCACATGAAAAGGATCGTACATCTTGATCAAGTGGGGTTTATCCCAGGAATGCAAGGATTCTTTAATATATGCAAATCAATCAATGTGATACACCATATTAAAAAATTGAATGATGAAAACCATATGGTAATCTCAATAGATGCAGGAAAAGCTTTTGACAAAATTCAACACCCATTTATGATAAAAACCTTCCAGAAAGTAGGCATAGAGGGACCTTACCTCAACATAATACAGGCCATATATGACAAACCCACAGCAAACATTGTTCTCAGTGGTGAAAAACTGAAACCGTTTCCATTAAGATCAGGAACAAGACAAGGTTGCCCAGTCTCATGGCTATTATTCAATTAGTTTTGGAAGTTTTAGCCCCAGCAATCAGAGAAGAAAAAGAAATAAAAGGAATCCAAATCGGAAAAGAAGAAGTAAAACTGTAACTGTTTGCAGTTGACATGATACTATACATAGAGCTTCCTAAAGATGCTACCAGAAAACTCCTAGAGCTAATCAATGAATTTGGTAAAGTAGCAGGATACAAAATTAATGCACAGAAATCTCTCGCATTCCTATACAGTAATGATGAAAAATCTGAAAGAGAAATTAAGGAAAGACTCCCATTTACCATTGCAACAAAAAGAATAAAATACCTAGAAATAAACCTACCTAAGGAGACAAAAGACCTGTATGCAGACAACTACAGGACACTGGTGAAAGAAATTAAAGATGATACAAACTGATGGAGAGATATACCATGTTCTTGAATTGGAAAAATCAACTTTGTGAAAATGACTCTACTACCCAAAGCAATCTACAGATTCAATGCAATCCCTATCAGACTACTAATAGCATTTTTCACAGAGCTAGAACAAAAAATGTCACAATTTGTATGGAAACAGAAAAGACCCTGAATAGCCAAAAGCAATCTTGAGAAGAAAAATGGACGTGGAGGAATCAGGCTCCCTGACTTCAGACTATACTATAAACCTATAGTAATCAAGACAGTATGGTCCTGGCACAAAAACAGAAATACAGATCAATGGAAGAGGATAGAAAGCCCAGAGATAAACCCACGCACATATGGTCACCTTATCTTTGATAAAGGAGGCAAGAATATCCATTGGAGAAAAGACAGCTTCTTCAATAATTGTTGCTGGGAAAACTGGACAGCTATATGTAAAAGAATGAAATTAGAACACTCCCTAACACCATACACAAAAAATAAACTCAAAATGGATTAAAGACCTAAATGTAAGGTCAGACACTATAAAACTCTTAGAGGAAAGCATAGGCAGAACACTCTATGACATAAATCACAGCAAGATCCTTCTTGGCCCACCTCCTAGAGAAATGAAAATAAAAACAAAAATAAACAAATGAGACCTAACTTAAAAAAAACTTAAAAGCTTTTGCACAGCAAAGGAAACCATAAACAAGACAAAAAGAGAACCGTCAGAATGGGAGAAAATATTTACAAACGAAGCAACTGACAAAGGATTAATCTCCAAAATATACAAGCAGCTCATGCAGCTCAATATGAAAAAAACAAACAACTCAATCCAAAAATGGACAGAAGACCTAAATAGACATTTCTCCAAAGAAGGTATACAAATTGCCAACAAACACATGAAAGGATGCTCAACATCACTAATCATTAGAGAAATGCAAATGAAAACTACAATGAGGTATCACCTCACTCCAGTCAGAATGGCCATCATCAAAAAAATCTACAAACAATAAATGCTGAAGAGGGTGTGGAGAAAAGGGAACCCTCTCGCATTGTTGGTGGGAATGTAAATTGATACAGCCACTATGGAGAACAGTATGGAGGTTCCTTAAAAAACTAAAAATAGAACTACCAAACAACCCAGCAGTTCCACTACTGGGCATATACCCTGAGAAAACCATAATTCAAAAAGTCATTTACCATAATGTTCATTGCAGCTCTATTTACAATAGCCAGGACATGGAAGCAACCTAAGTGTCCATCGACAGATGAATGGATAAAGAAGTGGCACATATACACAATGGAATATTACTCAGCCATAAAAAGAAACGAAATTGAGTTATTTGTAGTGAGGTGGATGGACCTAGAGTTTGTCATACAGAGTGAAGTAAGTCAGAAAGAAAAAAAACAAATACCATATGCTAACACATATATACGGAATCTAAAAAAAAAAAGGTTCTGAAGAACTTAGGGGCAGGACAGGAATAAAGGTGCAGATGTAGAGAATGGACTTGAGGACATGGGGTGGGGGGAAGCTGGGGTGAAGTGAGAGAGTGGCATGGACATATATACACTACCAAATGTAAAATTGATAGCTAGTGGGAAGCAGCCGCATAGCACAGGGAGATCAGCTCTGTGCTTTGTGACCACCTAGAAGGGTGGGATAGGGAGGTTGGGAGGGAGATGCAAGAAGGAGGGGATATGGGGATATATGTATATGTATAGCTGATTCACCTTGTTATACAGCAGAAACCAACACAACATTGTAAAGCAATTATACTCCAATGAAGATGTTAAAAAAAAAAGAATATGCTCCTGGAAAAAAATCCAAGTAGTATAGAAAGCTAAAGTGTTCCTTGACTTGTGACCACCTGATTCCTTTTACCTGGTATATAGTATTCCATGGTATCAACACACAGACAGACAGACAGACACACACACACCTCCTCTTGTTCTCTCTACACCTCCTGCCTCTTAGCAGTCTTGGTGTTGAAGCTCACCTCACTACTCCTTGGCCTGGATATACTGGTGCCTTGCTTGGCAGCATCTCTGTGTCCAAATCCACACTCAGCAATTTCAGTGACCTTCAGGTGTCCCTTTCCCGCCTTTCACGCTGTTCCAGCTCCCCCAGCAGTTCGCTTTGTACCTGCTTCTGGTTCCTCTGGTCACTGCTTAGTTTATTCTTTTTCTTTTCCCCTTCAATGTTTAGACTGCTGGAGCCTTTCTAACTGTAGTTGGCTCTTGACAAACTTACACATTTACCTTCTGCACTTATATATTTTAATAACCCTTTTCTCTTCTGATTATTGTAAAGAACTTGCGAAATATAGAAAAGTATAAAGAGGAAAGAAAAAATGCCTAGAAGGCAATGCTGTTAATATGTGGGTTATTTTGTGATAGTCATCCCCCCTACCCTATCTGTCTACCTATCATCTATCTTCTCTAATATGTTTAATTGAGATGTCCTCTTTATTGTGACCATTTCCTCATGTTATTAAGTTTTTTCGAAGCATAAGTTTTAATGACTCCAGGGATTGTTTTGATAAACTGATTTTCCCTTACCCTGTTGGTTCTATTTTAAGTCTTTGAGGAGGAGAGTGACTATCTCCTGTGTTCTTTTATGTCTTTCCAGGGAACAATCATTGCTGTACTGTCCCAAGAGGGACACAGAGAGTTTATAACTCTACTGTATGCATTCTCCTGTTGCCTTATTTCACCTTCTGGGTCTCAAATGGCAGAGATATGGCAGAGCTGCTAGATTGCTGAATGGTTAGTAAGTAGAGGGGCTGAACGCCAGCTTAGCGAGGAGGGTGCATATCCCTAACAGGGTAGGGGCCTGACTGAGCAAAATGACTCTGGAGCTGGGGTCTGGCCTCAGATTTGTGTTCTGCCCTAGGGAAGCACCAGTTGGGCTTCTTACATAATCTCCTTGCACAGTGGTTTTCTCTAGAATGGAGGTACTGACAGCCTGCTTTCCAGGTTTGTTGTGAGGGTTAGATGAGATAATATCTGAAAAGTGCTAGTGTGGTACTAAGTACTGTCCATAGGGATCTTATCACGGAAGGGGGGAATTTTATATATATCATCATACATATGTACTAGAGAGTAATTCAATGGCAATAAAAACAAGTGTGATGCATTACAGTATGTACATTCTAAATGATTGTGTCATCCTGTGTACTGTTTGCCATAATTAAGAACCCTGTATGATTAAATGTTTGGATATTGGTCTTTAATTGTCTAAATGCGTAAATTATATTCACTCTAAATTAAGCCAATGAGGATTAAGCCAGCATTTTCCTCTGGCATATCTGCCATTTGAAAAGAGTGGTTCTCACTCACTGTTCTGAAAACTGGTAAATAAAAGGAAAGAATCAAGCATTTATCCTCCCTTTCATATATGAATTACACTTCTGAGTAATTAAATAGCTGACTTAGAAAAGTTTTTTTTTATTGAAGAATACCAGCTAATAGAAGAATGAGAGAATTAGAGTATGTCTATTTTATAACCCCTAATGAAGAAATGGATCATCAAATGGCTGCTAAAACCATTAGATGAAAAATTGAAAGGGAGCTTTATGATGTATGGATCAGGCAGAAAAGTCCCGAAACGGGCAGTCAATCTTCTCACAGATGACTTTGAATCAGTATTGCTTCACTTCAAGTGGATTGTAGAAACCTTATCACTCTGTGGATCTCTCTGTATTATAGTTGTCTTAAATAGTACATATTCATGCTTTAAAAATCCCAAAAGATGGGCTTCCCTGGTGGCGCAGTGGTTGAGAGTCCGCCTGCCGATGCAGGGGACATGGGTTCGTGCCCCGGTCCGGGAAGATCCCACATGCCGCAGAGCGGCTGGGCCCGTGAGCCATGGCCGCTGAGCCTGCGCGTCCGGAGCCTGTGCTCCGCAACGGGAGAGGCCACAACAGTGAGAGGCCTGCGTACCGCAAAAAAAAAAAAAAAAAAAAAAAATCTTAAAAAAAAAAAATCCCAAAAGACAATGTTTTAATGTTTGCTTTAACTTTTCAAGTATGTTTAAAAGAACTCCAGAGGAGAAGATTCGTCTATTATATTTACCCAGATATTTACCATTTTGGTTGCTCTTCCTTCGTTCCGGATGTTCCAGGTTTTTTTCTGGTATCATTTTCCTTCTGTCTGAAGAACTTCCTTTAGCAATTCTTTTAAAGCAGGTCTGCTGGCAACAAATTCTCTTAATTTTCCTTCATCTGAGAGTGTCTTTATTTCACCTGCTTTCCTAAAGGATATGTTTACTGCATGTAGAATTCTGGGGTGGCAGTTCTTTTCTTTAAAGCACTTTAAAAATGTTGTGCCACTTCCCCTGGCTTCTCTTGCTTCCAGTGAGAAATTTGCAGTTATTTTAAACTGTTTTCCCTTAGAGAATACACCACTTTTATCTGGCTGCTTTGAAGATTTGTTTTGTTTTTAGTTTTTACCACTTAGATGACAGTGTGTCTTGGATGACAATGTGTCTGGGTACGTGGATCTCTTTGTTTATCCTGTTTAGGGTTCTCTTTGAATCTGTAGGGTTTTGTCTTTTGCTGTACTTAGTACATTTTCAACTATTCTCTCTCTCTTTTTTTAAATTGAAATATAGTTGATTTACAATCAATCCTCTTTCTGTTTTTCTTGTGGGATTCTGATAACAATTTTAGGTCCCTGAAACTCTGTTCATTTTTTAATCAATCTTTTTTCTTTTTATTATCCAGATTGGATAATTTCTATTACTCTTTTGTCAGGTTTACTTTTTCCTCTGTCATCTCCAGTCTACTTTCGAGCCCACACAATGTGACTCTTTTTTACTTTGGTTACTATATTTTTCAGTTCTGAAATTTCCTTTTGGTTCTTCTTTACATCTTGTGTTCCTCTGCTGAGACTTTCTATTTTCCATTTGTTTCGAGAGTGTTTGTGATTGCTTGTTAGTATTTGTATAATCGCTGCTTTAAAGTCTCTGTCACAAAATTCCAACATCTGCCTTATCTTGCTGTTGGTGTCTGTTGATGATCCTTTCCCATGAGAGTTGAGATTTTCCTGTTTTTTCATATGACAAGTAATTTTGGATTTTATTTTGATTATTTTGATTACTATGCATGACACTTTGGGTTTTGTTTAAATCCCACAGAGAAGGCTTGTATTTTTGTTTAAGTGGACAAATGACTCTGCTGGGTCAGGCTACAAGTTCCTAACAGCCCTCTGGAAGGGCAATAAAGCCCTCAGTGGACTGTAGTCACAGTTGTTTTTAGACTGTTTTTGCAGTGCTGCTTGGACCTGTTCCGTGTCTGCACCTCCCAGTGGCCAGTCTGGGACCTGGGCAGTGGTCTATGCGTTTAGTTCTTACCATCTTTAGTCTGCTGATTAGGACCAGATCCATGCATGTGCATCTTGGGAATCAGCCTCAGAGTTCAAAAACAACTTTATGAAGTTGATTTCCCAAGTTCCTCCCTCTCCGTGATCTCTCTGATATTTGCCAGTTTCCTGGGAGTCTGAGAGGGAAAAAGAAGGTAAACTTAGCACCATTTCAGTGCTAGTTCAAATTTTGGTCTTCTTCCACAGTTGGTCTGCTCCAATTTACTTTTCCGAATCTAAAAATAGCTGTTACATGTATTCTGTCCAGGTTTTCTTTAGCTGCATTCAGTAGGAGAGCCAGGGTGTGGTGTGATTGCCGCATCTGACCTGGAATTGGATCCTCCCATAAGTCAGCTGGAGCATCACAAGAAAAGAGACGACCAGACATTTGCCTTCTGATACAACCCAAAAGGAACACACATCACCACTCTATGGTATTTCTGCCCCCAAACATCCAACCTGGATCTGATTGAGCCTCTTGGTCTGTCTTAGTCAATTCAGGCTGCTATAATAAAATACCATACACTGGGTGGCTTACGCAACAGAAGCTTACTTCTCCCAGATCTGGAAGTCCAGGATCAGAGTACCAGCGTGGTCAGGTTGGTGGTGTGGACCCTCTCTCTGGTCATAACCTCACATGGCCTTCCTTGGTGTGTGCACACAGAGAGAGAAATCCTCATCATCATCTTATAAGGGCGCCCATCCCATCATGAGAACAGTACCCTCGTGACCTCATCTAACCCTAAGCACCTCCCAAAGACCCCACCTCCTAATTCCATCCATTAGGGGTCAGTGTTTCCACATATGAATTTGGGGGGAACACGAACATGCAGTTCTTAACACTAACCACTAGTTTATAGGAAATTCAGGGACAGAGGAACATGTGAGTGACCCCGTGGGTAGACAAATGGCCAGCTCTGGAATGTGGAATATTCTCCACCACTCAGTTTCAGCCACAAATAAATTCTAAGAAAAAAAATTAGAAGGGGGAGCCTACAGATTCAAAGAGACCAAGAGACAAGCCAACCAAATGTAATATGTGGACCTTGTTTCAACCCTGATTCAAACAAACCAACTGTTCAAAAAATTGAGATAGTTGGGAAATCTTGAATTGTGGCTGTATATCTAATGATATTAAGGCATTATTATTGAGTTTTTAAGTTTAAGGATGGCATTCTGTTTATTTATTTTTTAAAAATCCTTATCTTTGAGAAACATATACTGGAGTATATGAAAGTGAAATTACATGGTATCTAGGATGTGCTTCAAGCCTTTCCTCTGGGGTGGGGTCGGGGTGGGGGGCGGATAGTGGGTGAGGTAGGACTGAAACAGATGTGTCAGCGTATTGGTAATTCTTTTTCATTTTAATTATGGGTTTATTACTTAGACACTGGAAAATAAATTTTTTTCTTTCTTTTTTTAATTGAAGTATAGTTGATTTACATTGTTGTGTTAGTTACCGCTGAATAGCAAAGTGATTCATTATACATATATATACATTCTTTTTTTTTTAAATATTCTTTTCCATTATGGTTTATCATAGGATATTGAATATAATTCCCTGTGCTATGCAGTTGGACCTTGTTGTTTATCCATTCCATATATAAAAGCTTACATCTGCTAACCCCGACCTCCTACTCCATCCCTCCCCCAAGGCCCTCCCCCTTGGCAACCACAGGTCTGGTCTCTATGTCCATCATTTTGTTTCTGTTTCATAGGTTCATTTGTGTCATATTTTTAGATTCCACATATAAGTGATATCATATGGTATTTGTCTTTCTCTTTCTGACTCACTTCAGTTAGTATGATAATCTCTAGTTGCATCTGTGTTGCTGCAAATGACATTATTTCATTCTTTTTTATGGCTGAGTAGTATTCCATTGTATACATGTACCACATCTTCTTTATCCATTTATCTGTCGATGGACATTTATGTTGTTTCTATGTCTTGGCTATTGTGAATAGTGCTGCTATGAACATAGGAGTGCATGTATCTTTTTGAATTATAGTTTTGTCTGGATACATGCCCAGGAGTGGGGATGCTGGATCATATGGTAATTCTATCCTTAGTTTTCTGAGGAACCTCCACACTGTCTTGCACAGTGACTGTACCAACTTACATTCCCACCAACAGTGTAGGAGCGTTCCGTTTTCTCCACACCCTCTCCAGCATTTGTTGTTTGTAGACTTTTTAATGATGGCCATTCTGATTGGTGTGAGGTGGTACCTCCTTGTAGTTTTGATCTGCATTTCTCTAACAGTTAGCAATGTTCAGCATCTTTTCTTGTGCCTCTTGGCCATCTGTATGTCTTCTTTGGAGAAATATCTATTTAAGTCTTCTGCCCATTTTTGGATTGTAATGGTAATTATTAAAACCAGGTGATTGGGGGCTTCCCTGGTGGCGCAGTGGTTGAGAGTCCGCCTGCCGATGCAGGAGACACGGGTTCGTGCCCCGGTCCGGGAAGATCCCATGTGCCGCGGAGCGGCTGGGCCCGTGAGCCATGGCCTCTGAGCCTGTGCTCCGCAACCGGAGGGGCCACAACAGTGAGAGCCCCATGTACCGCCAAAAAAAAAAAAAAAAAAAAAAAAAACCAGGTGATTGAAACACAGGGGTTCCCTATGCCAGTCTCTATTTTTGTATGTAACTGGAATTTTCCATAATAAAATGGTAAAAAGAAATAAAAGATAAAGGAGCAGTTTTGTTGGGTGATGTCTTGACTTCAGCAAATAATTGGAGAGTCATATTTTTAAAGAACTTTATTTCTGTGGATGTGTTTTCCACTGTTTGCATTCATTTTGCAGGAGGAAGGATAAGCAAGGACCAGTGTTTCCTTCTAGAGGATCACAGTGCTGAGATTTTGCCCTTTCACTTCCTTCCTTTCTCCTTTTTACTGGGTTTGGCCTCTTCCTCCTGCCTTGGGCTCAGACATCCTTGGCTGGCAGTGAAGCCCGGATGGGCTGTTAGCACAGCTCTCCCCCGGTCCTCCGTCAGGGAGGACAGGTACTCCTTCCAGGAACTGAGTTATGGCAGAGTGGTCTGGGTGACCACGGTGGAAAATTCTTTCAAGTGGGATCTTCTGCTGCTGTTTTCAGCATAGTTGTGCTCAGAAAACCCGCTGCGTACTGGACTGTTTTTCGCCCACTGCTGATGAATTCTGGCCTGTCCCCTAAAGAGCTGAATTGCTCAGCCAGTGTGTTTATATTTTTTAATCACGGAGCCCCTTGGTGCTTGTGTATTTCTGTAGCTTTATTCATGTCAACCCAGATCAGATTCCACATGTCTTCTTCACCCCTCAGCAGATCCATGAGTGGAAGCCTCAGGGAGCTGTGCCTCACGTCGGAGGGGCTGGGTCAGCAGAGGGGCGGGAGGATGCTTGCACCCTATGCTTCCAAGCTCCATCAGCAAGGTCCCCTTAAAGCCTCCTGTACGACCTGCTTCCTTAGGGAGTTGTTCCTGGTCTGCCGAGCCTGGGCTGGTCATTCTGTGTGTTGGCACAGCATCTTGGGCCCCCTCCAAACAAATCAGAGGCCTGCCCTGAACACCCTGTAAAGATAACTCCTCTCCTCTCCAGTCTCCCACTCTGTCTCCTTCCCCTGATTCACTCTTCTCCTCTGCACTTAACACCACTGTTTGTTTATTTTCTGCCTTCTCTGCTACACCATGATGGCCATGAGATGGTATTGTTGCATGGTTCACAGCTGTACTCCCAGTGCCAAGTGTATAGTCTGGCTCAGCCTTAGCACGGGATAAATGCATGTGGAATAAATTACACTTCTCATGCTTTATCTTCAGTGCACATTGACCTGCCTGCCTCCCCACTAGAGTGTAAGCTCTTTAAGAACAGACTGGGCTGGGGGCTTCCCCGGTGGCGCAGTGGTTGAGAGTCCGCCTGCCGATGCAGGGGACACAGATTCATGCCCGGGCTGGGGAAGATCCCACATGCCGCGGAGCGGCTGGGCCCGTGAGCCATGGCTGCTCAGCCTGTGCGTCTGGAGCCTGTGCTCCGCAACGGGAGAGGCCACAACAGTGAGAGGCCCGCGTACCACAAAAAAAAAAAAAAAAAAAAGAACAGACTGGGTTTTCTTTTATCCCCAGTGCCTAGTAGAGTGCTTCATTTATAGGCAAACTAAATATCTGTGGAATGAGTGGATCAAGCAGCTAATCAAACAGAGGGTTAAAGAAGAAGACAGACGGTCAGGATATATTCTCGACATGGGGATGTCTTGGCCTCTTCTTGGGTTTCAGATGTGCACCCAGAGGGCACATTTAGGCAGCACATTGTTCATTCACCCCAGCTCCTACCTTCTTTCAGACTCTCATTCTCTTTCTACAGTTTCTGTGCCAGACACCCTGCAAGATGCTGCAGGGGGTAAAGAGATGGGTCAGATGCAGGACCCTGGCAATGTTGAGGTGACCCTCAAGCAAGGGAGACAGAAAGAGTCATACCCAAATAAATACAATATGGCTTGACAGTGGAGAGTGCTGTGGGAGCCACTGATGGGAGAGATTATTTGCCTCTGGGCTCATCAGTGGGAGTTGTTGAAGGAGATGGACCTAGGAAGATGGGTGCCATTTAAAAGTTGGCAATACGATTCCGTGGAGTCTTTTCGGCTAAGGGCTCAGCAGTGAGGTGTGCAGACTGTGCAGAGCATAAGAAGCCACTTGACTGACAGTGACTGAGTACTTACTATGTATATGGCACATTTCTATGTGCTTTACACGTGTGATATTTTAGGCTGATAACATTATGACTCCCTGTTTGTAGATAAGGAAGTGAGACATAGAAAGGTTAAATAACTTGCCTAAGGTCACACAGTAAGTGACAGAGTTGTAACATCAACCCAGGCAGTATAAATCCAGGGTCTGAACTCGTAACCACTATACTGTGTATCCCCAATGATAATTATTATTACAAGCATTTATTGAGCACCTGCTGTGGGCCACATGCAATTCTCAGTTATTCAGGTGCATTAAATTTTTTTTTTTAATTTTTGTTGGAGTATAGTTGATTTACAATGTTGTGTTAGTTTCAGGTGAGTGAAATGAGTCAGTTATGCATATACATATAAACACTCTTTTTAAGATTATTTTCCCATATAGGTCGTTACAGAGTATCAGAGTTCCCTGTGCTATACAGTAGGTCCTTATTAGTTATCTATTTTATATACAGTAGTGTGTACATGTCAATCCCAATCTCCCAATTTATCCCTCTCCCCATCCCCCCTTGGTAACCGTAAGTTTGTTCTCTACATCTGTGACTCTGTTTTTCTATTTTGTAAATCGGTTCATTTGTATCCGGTGCATTACCTTAATTTTCACAAAATCTTAAGACAGAGGCACTATTCTTATTTCCATTTTACAGATAAGGAAATTGAGGCTGAACGAAGCTAAAGCATTTTCCTAATGTCATGTGGCTAGTGAGTGGTAGAGCTGAAATTTGAACCCAGGTGAACTTCTTACCATCACTGCTAATCATTACAGAAAAATGTATGCTCGGAAGGGTAGGCTGGGGCAGGTTGTGAAAAGTTAAGAGTCTGGTTAATAAGTACCAGGGATGTAATGTACAACATGATACATATCATTAATGCTGCTATACGTTATATATAAAAGCTGTTAAGAGAGTCAATCCTAACAGTTCTCATCACAAGGAAAATAATTTTTTTCTAGTTATTTAATTTTGTATCTATATGAGATAATGGATGTTCACGAAACTTACTGTGATAATCATTTCATGATGTATGTGAATCAAATCATCGTGCCGTACACCTTAAACTTATACAGTGCTGTATGTTAATCATATCTCAATAAAACTGGAAGAGAAAAAAGTTAACAGTCTAGGATTGTATTTTATACGCAACGAGGAGCAGTTGATTCTGAGCTGAGTGCAGAGCGAGGAGAGGGAGAAGGTCAAGCATGGCTGGAGCCCGGGGAGCTGGGACGTGGTGGTCCCTTTAATGGAAGTGGATCCAAGAAGAGAGGGAGAAGTTGGGGAGAGAGGGAAGGATGTCCGTTTCAGACATGCAGAGCTTGAGGTGAGGGGGTCTTCAGGCAGAGATGTCCACGAAGCATCAAGAGAAAAAGGATTATCGCTGGAGGGAAGATTTGGGGAGCCATCCACAGAAGGGTGGTGGTTGAAGCAGTGAAGTCGAAATTGGCGGGAGACAGGCTGGGGGGTTGGACAAGAGGTAGCCAGGCCCAGGAAGCCTTTACAAGGAGGAGGAAACAAACGGCCATTAGCAATGAATCAGGGTCTGCCACTGCCACTGCACTGCCTCTCGAAGGGTTCTGAAAGTTCGGATCCTTCGGGTCCTTAGAGGCTGGGGAAAAGGCAGACGGGATTGAGGAACCTTTGCCTCCTCCTGCTTTACCAGAGTGGTGGCGCCTCCCCTCCTGCAGACTCGGAAGACGGAAGACAGCTGCACATGGCCCTGATCTGTCTCGGGGGCCAAGGGCTGCTGGGAGAGGTCCTGTGGGTGGACTCTGAAAGGAAGGCAAGAACTTGCAGCTGGCCACAGACAAGCCACCTCTTCTTTGAAGGTCCAGGCTGCCAGCATTTTCCAGGCCACAAAGGAGCAGTGCTTGTTAATGGGTCGGATTATTTGCAGAGAGGCTTGGGGCCAGGCATCCTGTGTCCTGGAACAGAGGAAGTCTCGGAGCAGCTCCATCTCCCCCATTTGCCTGGTTCCCAGGGAAACGGGGGCTGGGAAGACAAGATACCCACGGAGACCATGAGGTTGGGATGCTCGGCGAGGAAGTGGGCGGTCACCACAGCGGGATGGGGAGCAGATGGGGGATGTGGGGACTGGTGGCCAGGAGGTTCTCATTGATGTGTTTTGTCAAGAACCCTTTGAGGTGGGAGAGGGGCCGACTTCACAGACTTTAAATGGATTAAAGGCGACATTTCCTATGTCCCGCTGGAGACAGATTGCTTCATTTCCTGTCTTGAAGCTGGTCAGTTGCTTTTGGACGACTGCAGTGGGCCCTGGGTCCTTTCCCTCAGATGTGGTTGAGGTGAATGCCACCAGTTTAATTAACCACTGAGCTTAACCTTCTCACTCCTCCCTCCCCTGGGCAGGGAGAGACAACTTCTCTTTCCTGAGTACTGTGGGCTGGGAAACAGATTCTAAGATCTCTGTGTTTGTGGTGGCAATAATAGCTGGGGAACTTTGGAGTCGCAGTTGAATTTTTGAAGTTAACTCTGCGGACAGTTTTCCATCCTTACTGAAATAAATACTATAAAATGCAATGTTCCTCTTCCTAGTTAAGCGAGTAAAATAATACATTTTTTCAGTGACTGGGAAACCTCAGGAAGGACAAAGAAAACATACATGTGGAGCACATTAAATATTGCTAGAAGATGCAGAGATACAACATCCCAGAGTAGGAAGCGTTTCATAGTCAGTTTATGGGCCGTCTGTTGATCAGTTATGTTTCAGGGTCCTGGGTGAGGATCCACGGCATCACAGAAACCCCTAAGACTTGACTTCTGTCCCCCCCAGAGCCTATAGGTTTGGTCCACCATACATGCACCCTGAAATCTGGCTTAAGCCTGGTAAATGCTGCAGAGGTCCTGGAAGAAATATAGCAAAACTTGAGCTGTCTGGGGTCTTTGGGGAGATTTTACTCTAGGTAAGTGAGTGTGCCTCTGACAACAGGGATCTCCTCTTGGCTTCCTCAGTGTCTACCTCTGTTGGTGACAGTGCAGGGCGGTTCTTAGGAATGTTAGTTTTTAGACTGGGCTATAATACAGGGTTGTCTTTGGCTCCTTTTAGAACTTTCTGGTCTCTTTTGAAGCTATCTTAAGCTGCTCTGCTTTTGGAATTCTTCAGGTGGCTTTTTATAGCTTTGTGGTCCCCTCCCATAGTTGTCAGCTTTTATTTCTTGCAATTTGTCTGCAGGTTGGCCATGGCGTCCTCTCTCTCTTCTAATTTGCCGTGTCCTTGGGAACTGGAACACAAACCTTGCTGGAATTTACATAACCGGAGAATCAACAGACCTGGGGGAGGGGAAGGCTGGAGGGCCCTTCCTTGAGAACACTCCCAGCACTTAAAGGACAATAACATCCCAAAGTGTGTTTTGATGGTTCGGAGGCCTTTTTCTGGCTTGCTGCTGGTTTTGGGGAGGTTCCTCTAGCATCCTCTGCCTCTGTTTCTCTGCCCTGCATTGGGGGCGGGGGGACATAGTATTTTATGAGGAGCCCTTGACAAGGAGAAATCCCAGGTATGTCTGTTTACCAGCGTGTACCTGTGTTCTCTGAACAACAGGGCACCTAAGTGTGAAAGATACTAAAGACAGGGGTTTGTGAGCCAGAGAGAATTTTTTTTTTTTTTTTTTTGCCGGTCACGGGCCTCTCACTGTTGTGGCCTCTCCCGTTGCGGAGCACAGGCTCCAGACGCGCAGGCTCAGCGGCCATGGCTCACGGGACCAGCCGCTCCGCGGCATGTGGGATCTTCCCGGACCAGGGCACGAACCCGCGTCCCCTGCATCGGCAGGCGGACTCTCAACCACTGCGCCACCAGGGAAGCCCCTGAGCCAGAGAGAATTTTGTGGGAAAAGAGAAAAGGAAAAGGAAAGTGAGTGATCATTGAGACATCTCTGCCAGACTAGACTCTTAGAAACTTTTAGTGGAGTCTTTCCAACATCCTGAAAAGGAAAAATAAAATTAAATGAACACCTGTGTTTCCCAACAGCCTGTTTTAAAAATCATATTACCTATAGTTATGGTTAAATTATTATAACTATATTAACAAGTTAATAATACTATATTATATTATAATAATAATACATTATAATATTATAACTCTATTAACTATGGTTAATAATACCATATTGTGTATTTGAAAGTTGCTAAGAGAGTAGATCCTAAAAGTTTTCATCACAAAGGAGATGTTTGTAACTATGTGAGGCGATGGGTGTTGACTCACTGTGGTGATCATTTGCAGTATATACATATATCAAATCATCCTGCTGTACACGTGAAACAAATACAGTATTATTTGTCAGTTATATCTCAGTGAAAAAAGTCATTGCCATATTGCCTTATTTGCTTCAGATTTTTAAAATAATAAAGTGTTACCAAATATTATAAGTCTACAGTACACCCCTTTCTGACCCTATCCTTCTCCCTTCTCTCCAGAGACATCCTTTGTCCTGAACTTAGGGTTGTTTCTTCCAATGCGAGTATATATTTTTGTATCTTCAATAATTGATAGTATTCTTTTGCATGGGTAACTTCATCTAATTGGTACAACACTATACATATTCTTCTGTAACTTTTATTCTTATATAACTTGCATATATCTTCTATAACTTCGCCCCCTCTATTGAATTTGTGAGATTGATCCATCTTGATCCTGGTTCATTCTTTTTTTTTGATTTTGTATTCTTTTTTTTATTGAAGTATAGTTGATTTACAGTGTTAATTTCTGCTGTACAGCAAAGTGACTCAGTTATCTACATATATACATTCTTCTTTATATTCTTTTCCATTATGGCTTATCCCAGGATATTGAATATGCTTCCCTGTGCTATACAGTAGGGCCTTATTGTTTATTGGTTCATTCATTTTTTTTTCGGTACGCGAGCCTCTCACTGTTGTGGCCTCTCCCCGTTGCGGAGCACAGGCTCCGGACGCACAGGCTCAGCAGGCATGGCTCACAGGCCCAGCCGCTCCGCGGCATGTGGGATCTTCCCAGACCGGGGCTCGAATGCGTGTCCCCTGCATCGGCAGGTGGACTCTCAACCACTGCGCCACCAGGGAGGCCCTGGTTCATTCATTTTTTACTGCTGTTCAGCGAGGGTTGGCAAACGATAGCCCCTGGGCCAAATTGGCCTACGCCCTGTTTTGCAAGTTACTTACTTTAAACGTACTTACTACCTGTAAATCAAGTTTTATTGGAGCACAGTCCTGCCCTCCGTTTATGAATTGTCCATGGCCTCTTTGTACCACAATGGCAAAGTTGAGTAGTTAAGACACAGTGCAAGACCCAAACGTTAGCAAAGCCTAGAGTATTTACTATCTGGCCCTGTACGGTAAAAGCTAGCCATCCCCTCTTGTAGAATTCTAACAGTGTAGCACATGGTATTAATTCTCCTGTGGGTGAACATTTGGGTCATTTCTAATATTTTTATTTTACAAGCAGTGGTTCAGCACACATTTCTGTTTGTTCAGGATTCTCCCCTGAGTGTGTAGCTGGAAGTGAAATGACTGGGCCATGGGGCATATGACCCTTAAATATCACCAGGTATCACTAAGTTGGTCTCCAAGGTGGATCTACCAATTTGCACTCCCACGAGTAGTCTCTGAGACTTCCTCTCCCTCCCCATCCTGGCCAACAACCTGGGATTTTAAGACCTTAAGTTTGGTGAGTCTGCTGCAGTTAAAGTGGTGCTTCACTACTGGCCATAGTCAACATCTTTTCAAGTTGTTATTGAGCGTTTGCCATTGCTCTGATGGGAATTGCCCTGTCATGTCCTTTGCCTATTTTTCTGTTGAGTTGTTTGTCTTTTTTCTTTTTTTTTTTTTTGCGGTACGCAGGCCTCTCACTGTTGTGGCCTCTCCCATTGCAGAGCACAGGCTCCGGACGCGCAGGCTCAGCGGCCATGGCTCACGGGCCCAGCCGCTCCGAGGCATGTGGGATCTTCCCGGACCGGGGCACGAACCCGTGTCCCCTGCATCGGCAGGCAGTCTCTCAACCATTGCGCCACCAGGGAAGCCCTGTCTTTTTTCTTTTGAGTAGTGAGAGTTCTTTCTGTATTCTGGTCCTAGTCCTTTGGTTATATGCGTTAATACCAAATATATGTATTCATTCTATGCACTGAAATTGGTTCTCAGTCCCTGTGGATTCTTTATCAGTAGAGCTGTGTCTTAAGATATAGCCAGTCTTAATTCATTTGAAGATACGTGTGATCTGGATATACACATACGTACATATATACACATATATGTGGTATGCGTGTATATACACACGTGCACACGCACACATATGTGACTTCTTTTCCTTGGGAAAGTTTGTGAGGTTGAAAGGGTCTAAGGCTGACGAGAAGTCAGTAGATGCCATCGCGTCTGCAGGGTTGGTTCAGCACCGCCTTCCCTGCTGGGGCGGTTCACGTAAGTTTGCAGCAGCCCCATCTTGGGGCAATTCAGGTGCCTTTCCAAGGCTGTCCATTCGAGCGAGCTGACCGTTGCTGACGCTTTGGCTGTGTAGATGTGACCCACAAGGTCCCTGGGAAGCCAGAGGCCACGTGGTGGGATGCTGAAGGGTTTGGAGCGCTGCCCTGGACAGAAACCAAATGTGACTTATGGTTTCGGGTTTCCCCATTTTGGTTTTGGCTGAGGTCAGACCTTGGTTTCAGCACGATCAAGTGGAGCCATTCTCTGGCCCACAGCGATTTAAATAATTACAACTTCCATTTTCAGGCCAGACTCCTTTTGCTTACCTTCAGGCTGGTCCGTCATCTTCAAAACTGAGAGCACTGGCTTCCCCATCCCTCTACCTCCTCTGACCTTTCAAATCAAACTTTCTGAGTTGAACAGTTAAAAACTAAAAAACTCCACAGCCCTTTGGGTTTCCAGGGCCCTGTGAAGTCTGCAGCTATGATCTCTGTGCCATCTTAACAATCGCTCCGTGAGGCATATGGGGAAGATAAGTTACAACTGCCATCCTGCTGGTGAGGACCATCCGGAGACGCCGGCGCTGGCTTGTTCCTGATCCCGTGGCCGTCTTCAGTGATGGCTGTGCCATCCCGCTCTGGTGCTCTTCGTACCACGTATGATGCAGATGCCGGCTCAGTTTGTGACCCGAGATCCCACGATGACCCCTCTTCGTTATCACCAATATCACTCCTTCAGGGAGGACCACACTCTGGGGGGCTGAGGCAGACATAACTCAGGGAGCATGTCCAACATTTCCTGAGCCTGTGCTACATGTGTACATTTTCCTCACATGTCATCTCCTTTGATGCTTAAATTAATGCTGTAAGTAGCAGGGCTAGCTTCATGGACCTGTGACCTGCACAGGCTCCGTGCTTAGCTTAGAAGCACGCCACACTTGGTTTAATGCCCAGCACTTATCTTCTTGAAGTTTTAAATAATTTTTGAACAGTTGACCTTGCATTTTCAGTTTGCACTAGGCCCTGCAAATTATGGAGTCAGTCCTGCACGCAGATAAAGGAACTGAGGCTCAGAGAAGTGAAGTAAGTTACCCAAGATCACACAGCTAATAAATGGCAGACTGCGGGCTGGAGTAATTTCTACTTTGCTGCTTTATTGATTGAAAATAGAGCCCTGGAAAGAGCTTGAATTGCACTGCAAGGAGTGAGGAAGCAAGATAAATTGTGCTGTAGAAATAGCGATTTTCCATGGAGATTTGCTTACATGTTGTTCAGCGGTTTTGTGCTGACCTTATGCTAGCTGGTTGCGACCTTCTTCCTTGAGGGTAAGGGCCATTTCTGTCATTTTTTGGGGGGTTCCTGAAAGTGCCTGCAACAGGGAGCTGCTCAGACTGAGCCAGTGGGTTAATGGGCTTCTTTGATTGCAAAGCAGAGATGGAGCTCACCTTGGTGAGCCATAAGGAAACATGAGGACTTACCAGACTGGTCCATAGTTAGGGAACCAGAAGGATCCGACATAGGCCTTGGATTAGATCGTGCCATCACTCCATCAGTGGCAGAGGTTCACGGATCCCTGACCCATCTACTCCATCTGGCTTTGCTCTTTTCTGTGTGTCTCTTATGTTACCGACCATTCCACTCTTGACTCTCCTGGGAGATTCGGGTTTTGCCCCAGGCCCCTCAGAGGCTGCTGGCCCGCCTAGCGTTTGACCAGTTAGGGCGAGGTGTTGCCCTCTGGCCATGTTGGTATGGTTATAGGACACCAGCATGATGACTTGGGAGAAGGAGCTTTTAGAATGGAGCAGAGTAAGTCTCATCCTGTCCAGGTCATTGCCTGACCAGTCTCTCAGGATGGGCTTTGAAGTCAGCCAACCTAGAAGATGAGTTTGCTACTTCCCGAGCAGGGCATACCCCTGGCTGGAGAAGGTGCTGGGGGGTCCTAAGGGGACTGGCTAACCTCCCTGGTGATCTTCTCTGGTTTCCCTTCACAGCAGCAAACCCTTTGCTTTGCTCCACTGCCCGCTACCACTGCAAGAACGGCCTCTGCATTGACAAGAGCTTCATTTGCGATGGGCAAAATAACTGTCAAGACAACAGCGACGAGGAAAGCTGTGAAAGTTCTCAAGGTAGGAGCCCCTCAAGCTCTAAAAAAAATAATTACGACACCACAGCACAGTAACACTGAAGAAAACAACACCCATCCCACGTTCAAATGCAACAGCCATGTTAATTTCTGCTCTTTACCTCGAAACCCTCGTACACATGGTTCTAACCGTAATGCACCTACCATTTTGTATTTCTCACGCATTAAATATCAAATATACATTTTCTCTTCAAAATTGTAATTTGTCCTGCTGCGTTGCACACCGTCTCGGTGCTCTACTGTGGTTTTCTAAATTGTTGCATTGTTGGAGGCCACCTAGGTTGTTTCTTTCCATTGAGTTACTTCTTCAGGATAAATTCAGCAGAGTGGGACACCTTCACAGTTCATGACTACACCTCGTCATACAGCTGTTTGGAAATTTTTAAAAATTTGCCATTGCTGCTAGTATCATCTGCGCGTGTCAGGTTTATAGTAGTATCCCAGGCATTCACTGTTGTTCCCTTTTTCCCATTTTTGCTGATTTAGTAGTCATAGAATGATAGCTCCCCAAATGCTTTAATTTGCATTTCTCTGATTATGAGCAAAGTTAACATTTTCCCCTGGCTGTTTGTTTACTGCCTTGTTTCCTCTTGTATGAATTGCCTATTCCTATCAGAGCTCTCAACCTCAGAGCTGTTGGATGGAAACTGAAGGGTGCATTTGGGGATGGAAAGAGGAGCTTTTTAGGAAACCCAGAAGGACATGGAGGGGTCATATCCTCCCCTGTTAAAACTGACTGGGTACGTTTCTTTACTCATTGTCTCTTTTCCAGTAAACATGTATTTATTTCTTCAGTGATTAGGAAAAAATACAAAGATTTAAAAATGCATGTCAATTGTAAGGCATCCTAAAAAGTATATTTTTCTAATGTTATAAACAGGTATCATCCATATGTAATCTTTACTTTTCTCACTTAGTATTATGTTGCTGTGATCCATCCATTTTATTGTTTATTGGAAGAGTTCATTTGTTTTGACCGTTATTCAGTATTTCACTGTATGACTGTACCACAGTTTACAAATTTAATAATACTGTAAAAAAAGAAAAGCAAGAGAAAGATGGATAGCTGGTTAATTCATATGTTGGGAGGCAGGAAAGATGGGAGGTAAGATGAAGTTAGGTGCAGGTTCCTTTCAAGGTCCTGGCTTTTATTTTGGTTGGTGTTTATTATGTTATTAAAAATGAATGAATGACTGGGTCATGCATAGACCACTGGTGAGAGCACGCCACAAATTAAGGAATTATGAGCCATCCAAATCCGTATGCCTGAGGTCCATAGACGAGAGAAGACAAAATGTGTATCTACATGGACTTTGCCAAAATTTGTACAGAGAGCAGCTCTGGGAGGTGAGTCTTGGGCAGAGTTAGCCTCTGATTGTCCTGACCTAGAAAACTCCCTCCTCGTGTCTTCTCCTCACCAGTGGTTCTCAAAGTTTAATCCTCAGACCGGCAGCATCAGCATCACTTGGGAACCCTTTGGGAATGCAAAGCTCCGGATGTACCCAGGTCCACGGAATCGACCCAGGAGGTGGGCCGAGCAGTCTGTAGTTTAACAAGCCCTCCAGGTGAATTGAATTCACGTGCAAATCTGTGAACTGCTATCTATTATCCACTAACTTTAGAGAGGTTTCTAATCTTGCCATTTGCCTAGGGATTTCTAAACTGATTCAGTGGTGAACGGCAAGGTGTGTTTCTAGGCTTATGCAAAGTCACATTTTTATAAAGCAAAGCACATGGCGTTGGGCCATCGGCCATCGGCCACTGGCAGTGGTAGAGGGACAGTAATCACAGAATCAAGTAAAAATTAGCTTAGATAGGCGGGATTGAGAAAATTTTTCCATATATATTGTTTCTTACGCGTGTATGTATCCTAGACTCACTAATGGTGCCCTGAGATGGTCAACAAAAGGACTTTCAAGTCTAAAACTTGGAAGTTAGGGAATTCGTCCTGATGCTTTTAGCAGCACCTACAATGCTCCCCCCAGCCCATGCCTATCCCAGCATTTTGCTGAAGCAGATTTTTGCTTGCCCTTAAGAAGAACTGTTCCTCTGAAGGCTGGTTCAAGCCCAGCTTGTTTCTCTCTATATATTGTACTCTCATATTATAAGCATGAGGGGTAGGAAGAGTTGGTGGTGGACACATACACACAAAGCCCGACTCTTGGCAAACGCCTCACTTGGAGCAGCTTACCTTAGAATCTCAGCTTTGTGCCTTCCATACCCAATGACCTCCCTTTAGAAAATAAGCTCATTTTGCAGGTGCTCTCAGAAAACGAGTCCCATCAGGGCATGGGTAACAGCTGTCCACTGCTGTCAATGTGACAGCCTCTGAGCAAGGATGCCTGTTGTGGAAAGGCATCTCCATTAGCTACCTAAGAACAGGAAGCTTTTTGGCCTCTCGAATCACACAGATCCTACCTGGTAGCATAGGTAGTGCCCTGCACATGGTGGAGTCAGTGAGTGCTGAAGACTAGAAAAGATTTCTTTGTAAGGTGTTGTTATTAAGCTGTGTTTAATTTGTACCTTGTGCGGTATTACACTGTACACGTGCTAAAGTTATGTGAGTTCAAGTATCCATAATCTATTAAAAAAATCATAAGAAGTATTATTATTACTGCTTAAACAGAACAGATGATTCTGTCATTCCCTCGATGGGGGTATGCCCCCCCAGTGCGCATGAGATGGTAATCTGGACCTCCGTTTCCTTGGCCCGCCTGCAGTTCTGCATCTCTCTTAACGATGTAAACGTCCCTCTGCTCCGAGTGCGATTCTGGTATTGAAGGGGATGCTTTTCTCTACCATGTAGCTGCTAAAGCAAACTGACTGCTGATTTTGGTGTTAAAAGGAACACCGTTGTGCCCGTGCTGGGGGAAAACCTGAGCCATACTGGGCTTTTGAGAGACTGTAGTGTCTTCCTGAGGAATTTCAGAGGCATCTTGAGTGGACAACGTATCGTCTTATACCACGTAGGATTTGACCTATTGTCATCTTAATAATAGCGAATATTTATCTAGCCCTACCCTGCACCAGACACTGTGCTGGACACCTTCTGTACACAAGTTCATTTAGTTAAAACACATCCTATCTGCTTCTGCTGGGCTTCCAGCCCTTGAAAAATGCATCTTTGCTTTCAGTTGATGTGGGAAAAGAAAATTATACTTTATAATGTTTATTTTGATGGAGTGGAGAAAACTGACCCCAAGACAGGAAATAGGGTGCTTGAAATACTTCTCATTTGCTGAGGGTATGAAAAAGTCGTGTCTCCACTGAGAGACTCCAGTTTTGGCTGTACCTCTCCTTCCTTCTTCCTCTCGTCGCCATTTAGTTCCCTTCCTTACGCTGACCTTTCAAAGCAACAGCAAACCCTGCCAAGACTCGGAGGCGGGAATGGGACCATGAAAGTGCAGTCACTACTGTACCTTTCGATTCCAGATGGGATGTATTGGAGACCAAAGAACACTGTGCTGGGATCGGATTGTAACTGCGGCTTCATTCATTGGAAGCATAACCTGTTACCAGATAATTCCACAAGCAGTGGCTTTGGAGCAAGCTTTGCATATGGCTTTCTAGGAACTTTCCCTGGGAGGGTGCATCTGAGGGTCAGCAGGTGCTGCTGTGCGCATATTGGCTGTGGCCAGCACTCAGGTGGCCTTAAATATGTTGGATTCAGTCCTAACTGGACAGATAGATCCTTTCCAACTTGGATACATGATAATGTGGCAGGCAGCCTTCAGTGGTTCCCAGCCCCTGGGGTTCATGCCCTGGTATAATCCCATCCCTTTGCATGTGATCTGGACCTTGGAACTAACTTTTTTTTTTTTCAATTGTGGCAAACTACACTTAACATAAAATTTACCAGAGTAACCGTTTTTTAAGTATATGGTTCAACAGTGTTAAGTGCATTCACCTTACTGTGTACCCAGTCTCCAGAACATTTCCATTGTGCAAAACTAAGATGCTCTACACCCATTAAACAACAACTCCCCATTCCCCCTCCCCAACCCCTGGCAACTGCTGTTCTGCTGTGCTTCTATGAATTTGACTATTCTAGATACCTCATATAAATAGAATAATACAGTATTTGTCTTTTTGTGACTGGCTTGGTTCACTTCTGGAATGTCTTCAGAGTTCATCCATGCTGTAGCGTATGTCAGAATTTCCTTCCTTTTTAGTTAAGGCTGAAAAGTACTCCATTGTACATTGGTACCACATTTTGTGTATCCATTCATCTGTTGATAGACATTTGAGTCGCCTCCACCTTTTGGGTTTTGTGAGTCATGCTGCTGTGAACATAGGTGTACAAATTGTGACTCGCCTTCTACAAAGAAAATAGCAGCAGAAGTGATAGGATGTCAATTCCAAGATAAGATTACAAAAGACTCCACGTGTGTTTTGCTTATCTGTCTTGCTCACTCTGACGTCAGCGGCTGCCATGTTGTGGGGCTGCACCATGGATAGGCCCATGTGGCAAGGAACTGGGGAGGCCTCCGACCAAACGCCAGCAGGGAACGGAGGCCTTCAGGAGCTACAGGAGTGAGCTCAGAGGTGGCCTCTCCCTTCGTCCAACCTTGAGCTATCTGCAGCCGCAGGAGTCACCTCAACTGTCGCCTTGTAAGAGGCTTGAGCCAGAGCTCAGCCACTCCTGGATTTCTGAGCCACAGAAATGGTGAGATAATAAATGTTTGGTTCTTTAAGCCTGTAGGTTTTGGAGTAATTTGTTATGGCATAATAGAGAACCGACACCATGAATACCTCTTAAGTGGGCCCCACTTCTGATCGTTCTAGTAACAGAGAGCTTATGAAGACTCAGGTGATGGAGAGTCAGTCCTTTGGAAGGTCAAGCAGCTGTTTATAAGAATAGCCATCATGTTAAGCACTAACTATCAGGCACCATTCCAAGCGTTTTACTTATATGTTCCTACTCAGTCCTCACAAAATCCCTGTGAGAGGAGGACCCTCTCACAGAAAATGACCCCCACTTTTCCAGATGAAGAACCCAGGGAACAGAGAGGTTCCGTAGTTGTGCCATGTCCACGCAGCGAGTAAGTGGTGAAGTCAGGGATGGGAACTCACGTCCCCTGATGTACGAGCTAACATCCTCCATCACCCCGTGATGTAGCCGTCTGGTTATTACTGTCCTGGGACCAGGAACAGCAGACATTGCCCGGCCTTGGTCCTGTGAGCGCAGAGGGGAGGTTGTGAGGCTGGCATATTCCCTCTCTTTGTACTCAAGGTTTCCTGTCAGTCAGAAAGACTAATGATGCCTATGACCTTCCCACCTCCTGAGGAATGCCAGGAAGATAAGCTCTTCTGAAGAAGCCACCAATGCCAGGATAGTTAATTGAGTATATTGGCAATTGGGTTGCCATTTCTTTATCTTGCTTGCTGTATACTGGTGATAATGCTTAGAGGAGAATTTGGAAAGCTGGCCATGAGGTTTGGCAACTCACCAGAAGCTAACAGTGACAGTTTTGTCCTGTTTCTTCTGTAGAGTTGTGTGTGTGTGTGTGTGAGATAGTGAGAGAGAGAGAGAGAGTGAGAGAGAGAAAGGGCAAGAGAGCACGTGAGCTGTCCTTTCCGGCATTTTTGTTAGGGGGCACTTAATGGGGTGCCCCCGTGTGCCAGGCCCTGAGCTGCATGCAGGGGATACAAAAATGGTCTTGGTGTCTCTTAAATTGTGTTCTCCCCTATAATTCATATGTTGAAGTCCTAAGCCCCAGGATGTGACCTTGCTTGGCAATTGGGTCATTGCATTGTAGTTCGTTAAGATGAGGTCACACCGCATGAGGGTGGGCCGCTAATCCCATATGACTGGTGTCCTTATCAAAAGGGCATGTTTGAACACAGATACACAGAGGGAGGCGGCCATGGGAACGTGAAGGTAGAACTCGGGTGATGCGTCTACGAGCCAAGGAATGCCAGAGAATGCCAGCAAACCACCAGAAGCCGGGGAAGAGGCACTGCCAGTCTCCAGAACCGTGAGACGGGAAATTTCTGTTGTTGAAGCTGTCTAGTTGGTGGTGCTTGGTTACAGCAGCCCTAGCAAAGCCATACGGCTCCCCAGAAGTCACACTCAGGCAGAGCACAGCCCTACGCCAAGTGCCACAGCAGAAATACAAACGAAGAGACACAGGACTGCTGGAAAGTGACCAACGTGCAAAAGCAAAGGGAGATGAGGGCGTAAGGGAGCTGCGAAAGCACTCGGTGCCTTCATGGAATCGGGACAGTTGAGGGTGCATCCTCCTGGTGGGGAGAGGTGCTGGCTAGAGCTGTGCTTGGTTAATGGGGCATCTCCCAGGTTGCATTTTGAGATGTTCATTTTCTGTACTTGGTGTGCAGGCCTCATTAACTCTGTCTCCACAACAGCCCTGGGACTGAAATCAGGGCACCAGAACTCCTCCAAGTTTCCTTAAAGTCCTGACCAAGACCATCAACACTTCTGTTGTCCAGTCACCTTAGGACAGTTGGACTTGGGTCTTTCACCCTCTGGTCCTAATGCCCCAGCTGAGCTAAATTAGCCAGTCACCCTGGCGGTTGCCAAGGGGGAAGGGGTTAGGGGAGGGTGGAGACGGAGGAGGGGTTAGCAGATGTAAGCTTTCATATAGAGAATGGGCAAATGACAAGGTCCTACTGTACAGCACAGAGAACTATATTCAATATCCTGTGATAAACCATAATGGAAAAGAATATTAAAAAAAAGAATATATAAAGACACAGACCTACTAGAGAATGGACTTGAGGACATGGGGAGGGGGAAGGGTAAGCTGTGACAAAGCGAGAGAGTGGCATGGACATATATACACTACCGAACGTAAAATAGATAGCTAGTGGGAAGCAGCCGCATAGCACAGGGAGATCAGCTCAGTGCTTTGTGACCGCCTGGAGGGGTGGGATAGGGAGGGTGGGAGGGAGGGAGACGCAAGGGGGAAGAGATATGGGAACATATATGTATGTATAATTGATTCACTTTGCTGTAAAGCAGAAACTAACACACCATTGTAAAGCAATTATGCTCCAATAAAGATGCAAAAAAAAAAAAGAATATATATATACATATGTGTATAACTGAGTCACTTTGCTGTACAGCAGTAATTAACACAACATTGTAAATAAACTGTGTTTCAATTTAAGAAAAATTTTTTAATAAATAAAATAGCCAGCCACCCACTCAGACTGGGACCTGGAGCCTAGGCTTACAATGGTTAAATAATCAGCTGCAGAAAGAAAGAATTAGGGATGGTGACTGCTTCTTACTCTCTCCTCTCAAATAAATACCTCAAATAAAGCCTGAGAGCCGAGGGAACCAAGGAGGAGGGTCCTGGTTCCTGCTGGGCAGAGGGCTGCTGACCAGGTCAGATCACCACTGCTAACTCAGGGGCTTTCACCTGTGGTGACCAGGGCCATGTTCTGTATGGTCCATTAAGGGAGCTGTCCTTCAGTGCTGTGGAAATGGGAGGTCGGTGTCCCTTCACAGACCTCTCCTCCATATGGGGCCTATGGTGGGTGGATTCTTACTCTCAGGTCTTTACTCCCCACCTCTATCCTGTGACAGTAGCCAGAGGACGTGTCCCTACCTGTGGATGCCAGGCTTGCTCTGGCTGTGGAATGTTGGTAGACGGACAGAAGGGAGGTTGGAATGTGCTGTGCCCCCGTGCTTGGTCTCTTTCATTCTAATGATCTGCTATGAGACAAATATACTACTGGTCCATGGAAAAGTGTCACATGGGTCAGACCTGAGCCCAGCCCACGGCCTGGGGTCAGTCCCAGCCGAGGCCACAAAGATGCAGCCAACCGGCAGACCCCTGGCAAGGTAAGAAATCTCTAGTGTGGTCAGTCACTGAGATTTTAAGGTGTATTTGTGATGTAGGAAAACCCGCCTAATATCAGATCTTCGGGAAATGTGTGTGTATGTCAGTATGTATTTATCAGGTATTTATTGATGGCTGCCATGTGCCAGGCACTGTGCCCATTAGATACAGGGACATACCTTATTTTGACAAACACCAAGATGCCATCAAGTGTAAGACCCACTATTATTTTGTTATGCTGAGAAAGAGAAAATGGTGACAAATTATGACGGACTGTTGATTTTAAGATGCATCCCAATTTTGGAATGTTAAAATGGGAGAAAAAAAATGTGGCTTTTAGAATGGAAGATGGGAATAGGTGGTAATAGGGAACAAGATAAGTGTGATCTCTACTCTGATGGCACCTGCATCCTAGTAGGAAAAACAGGCATTGGGTTGGTTACTGGTGTGAGGAGTGTGTGGAAAAGGCAAAGACAGGATGCTTTGGAAGAGAGTGACGGGACTCTGTAGGGTACTGAGACCTTCTTGAGAAAGTGATGCTGAAGCTGAAATGGGAAGGATACGGAGGAATTAACTGGATAAGAGGAGGGCAGGGTGGGGGGAGAAGGAACCTTCTCGGCAGAAGGAACTGTAGGGTAGAAGATCCAGGATTGAGCATTTGAACAGCGTGGTGCACTTAAAGGGCCGAAAATCCACGTGACACCCTCTCCCTCTGGTGGACAGGAGGAGAATAACTTGGAAGGAAGCTGGAGCGGTCAGCAGTGGCCTGTGGCTTGGTGGCCTGGGGAGCCACATGAAGGACCTTAGACTTTCTCCATGGGCAATGGGAAGTCATGGACCAGATGTGTGAAGGTGATGACAGTGGGATGGATGGGCCGATGGCTTCGAGAAGTGTTTGGGGCTGGCGTCGTCAAGATTTGGTGGTAAACTGCATGGGGGTGGCCAGGGGTAGAAATGGCCTGTAGCAGGTCACCGTGGGGATGCTAATCTTGTGGGACCGGAGAACCTGCCGTAGCATCTTCCAGTTGGGCCTGCTCTTTGCCCTTCCTCTCCAAGCCCCCCACTGGATAATTGAGAGGAAAAGGAGCTTATGCTTTTGGAGGAGACCTTTGCTTTCTGTCGCAAGATAAAACCAAGTGACTGCACAGCCAAAGATTTGTAGAGAAACCATGGAGGGCATGAGATGGGAGAAGTGCTAGTTTTTGTTTCATTTTCAAGTATGAATGGAAAAGAGCTTTACATATTTAAAAAAAATAGTAGTCTGGGGTTTAGGGGATCCAACCCAAAATGTCACAACCTAGAATCTGTTGGGTGGTCAGTACTTACCACAAAACTCGTGCCACCAGACAATGTCAAGAGCATCATTAGAGGGGTCCTTGGAGCGAGTCGTCACCCT
Source organism: Phocoena phocoena (assembly GCF_963924675.1). NCBI lineage: Eukaryota > Metazoa > Chordata > Mammalia > Artiodactyla > Phocoenidae > Phocoena > Phocoena phocoena. Next base: position 87,435,773 of record NC_089226.1, read on the forward strand.
GAAAGAATTTATATGGCTTTACCTAGAATAAAACTGCTGGAGGTACAGTTAACAGGAGGAATGCGGAAGCCGTTTCTTCACTTTTCATTTGAGAGTTTGAAAGCCCAGCTGGGCCGGGAGAGGCAGAAACGCTGACTTCATTGGAAGAAGCAAAAGGAGGTTGAGAGAGGTTGATTGTGCCTTTCTGTGTCTTTGGGGCTCTCTTCTTAGAAACTGAGTGTTTGCATCACAAAAGCCTCCATTTCTTTAACCACAGCGGGCATCTGAGGATTTCTAACATGTCCCTCGTTTAGAAGCAAGTCAGGATGATTCTCCATTCCCGACAGTAATTGCGTCCTGATCTGGTAGCCACCATGCTCATCTGCAGGGCTGTCTCTGCCGTCTCCCCCACTCCCCACCTACGTTCCCCTTCTCTCCCCCATCGGTCCCTCCCTCTCCCTGGCGTGTGGTAGATCCCGCCTGGACACATGGCAGAGCGTGCCCCTTGCTGAGGCAGGTGGACTAGGTTTCGGGGGAGGGGGACCGAGTATGGGGCTTACGGTCTCTCTGCAAGTTTTCTGAGCTGGAGGATAAGCTGTGTTGTGCTGTGCGATTGTGCAGGGGACATTTGTCTGTCCGTGGACAGCTTGTGGCCCTCAGCTCCCCACCCAGTACCCTTTCGCTGTCTTGACTCTTCCTTCAGACACAGATCATTTGCACAGTGCCTGCTACTGCCCGGCCCACCTGGGTTCTGGAAGAAACACAAAGCTCAGTCCCATCACAGTTGCTCATAGTTGACAAGGGAGAAGCAGAACGCCCCAGGGATAATTACCCCGAAATGTGATAAATGCTGTAATAGAGGAAGCACGCCGTGGGGGACACGAGGACATGACTGGGACAGTGGGGAATGACTGTTTTTCCTAGGGGATATGGGAAGCCTTCAGAGGAGTGAAATCTCTGCCCAGACATTAAGCATGAAAATGGACCCAGCAACAAGCACGAGGGTGGGCATCTAGCCAGAGGGAAGAGCATATTCAGAGACAGAGATCCCAAACGCCCAGAGCAAAGTGTGCTTGCGTGTGTGTGGTGGGGGGGGTGGTGCGTGGAGGGACGTGAAGCCGTCAGGGGGGTTGAGGCTAGCTTGCCAGGCCCCCTCCCTGGGGGCTTCCGTTGGAAGGTGGAGCCCAAGGAGGAAAATCAGGAGAAATGAGATGCTCTGCTCTGGTAAAGGAATTCACAGGAGGGGCTGGTTATCATTGCCTGCAATGAGAATTTTGATTCTCCGTGGGTCTCAATAGAGCTTTGCTATCCCATTGGCAGGGGAGATCTAATTGCAACTTGGGGATACTGTAAATGAGACCGCAGAATAATAGATTCTGTGAATTCTCCAGGATGAGAATAGCTTGGGCGGTTAGATGGCCACATGCTGGGTATTTCCATCCGCCACCCTTGACTAGAGGCTTGAAAATCTCCCTGGGGTTATGCAGTCCAGTAAATATCTTTCTTTTTTTGGCCCCGGTTTGGCTACCTGAGAGCTCTGTGACCTGTGGGAAATGAAAATGTGCTCTGATGTCGCAGATATCTTGTCATATCCCCCAATGCTCCCAGCACCTCTCTCTTGCTCCCTCCTTGTTTCTCTCTGGAAATTCAGCAGGTTATGTCGGGTTAGTCTTTGGTTCTGAAATGCCACAGAATGACACTTACCCACGTTTCCCTTCCGTGAGTTCTCTTCCCTGAGATCTTGTGCCCTATGTAATGTGTGCGCTGCTCAAATTACCGTCAGTGGGTCAGCTTTTATTGAAGGTCTTCTTTTGCAGAGCGCACTGCTAGGTGCTATGAGAAATCAAGAGACTTCCTAGCAGCAGCTCTATTTCCTAGTACCTTATTTTTCAGTTGGAGACGAAGACCGGGAATACATAACCACTCCTTTGATCAACACTACTAACTTGAGAAATGTCCCATTAAGCCCTTGCGTTTGACAATATGTACACATTAATGCTCCGTATATTCTGGGTGCCAAAGTATATTGAATATGTCGTGTTAGCTGCCCTGTCCTCAGCTCCTTCCAGACTGTCTGCTCCACTCATGACCTTTGGAAGGGCAAAGGTCACTTTCCAAGACAGTTCCCCGCCACCTCAGCCACTGTTGACCCAACTAGGCTTAGACGCCTGACCCACGACCAGTCAGTTCATGGGCTGGCCAGCAGCAAATCAGAATGACTGTCTCAAACTCAGACACTCAGGGTTGAATCAGCCTTAGGAAGCTGAGCAAACACTGTGTAGAGGTAGGACCCAGCAACGTGGCAGCCACAGTTGGGAAGGGCAGAATTCACAGTTGAGAGTGCTGGTCTGCTTAGAGGGGACATCTAAGAGGCCAGAGGTGGCAGCCCCCAGAGAGGGATGGAGAGGGTATTTGCTTTATCCTGGATGGCTTCCCAATTCCCAGCTCTAGCTCCCATGAGGCCCAATGTCTCTACCTTTCACTGAGGCCTCTGGGACCTAGAGCAAAACTTTGTCTTCATTTGAACTGGCTTGAGTGAGTTACAAGTGATAATCTACTGAAAGAGTGGTCAGTGTCAGTCATTCATGGAATCATGGAAGACTTATATTATGTACTTCAGACAATTAGGAGGGACTCAGAAGATGGGAGATGTAGAGAAAACAGGGATGTGAGCAAACTGGGGGGAGTCTTTAGGATCTGGTTTCTAGTGTTTCCTCTCTGATTCTTTCTGACATTAGGTTCTTAGTTTAAAAGACTAGAGACAGTCCAGGGACTATGTATTGGTTAGGAAATAGGCTAAGCTGCTGTAACAAAGAGACCCCAATATATAGTGGCTAAAATACGATGGAGGTTATAACTTAAATAAGTGCCTTAAATAAGATGAATTCTCTCACATATAACATCCCAAAGGTGAGCAGTCTGGGCCAATAGGGAGCTCTGCCCTCCCCCAAGGTTGCTGCAAAGGTCACTATTTCCCAGATATCAGGAAGGAGGAAAGAAGGGGAAACCAGGATATCTGCTTCATTTTTAAGGCAATGAACTGAAAGTTACACACATCACTTTTATTTCTGATCCAGAGACCTGAACTTATTCACATGACCATAACTAGCTGCAAGAGAGGCTGAGAAAGGTATTCTTAATCATATGGGTATTTATATGCTCAACTAAAACCCAGGAGTATATATCTGAAAAGACAGAAAGGGAGAATGGATAGATACTGGGGAATAACTGGCCACACTCTCTGCCACGGTCTCTTTTAATCTGAGCTGATATTTCAAAGGTTGGTATATGCCAGCAGCATGTCTTGTAGGTTTTCTACATGGGCCACCACCAGACCACAGACTTCTATCTGAGTGGCATTCGTTCCCACAGCCTGAGAGAGAGCACTCCGAGGTGTGTGCTTTGCCTCCTTGGGCTCTGAAACAGGTCTGAGCTGGAGTGCTGTGCAGTGCCAACCGGGGAAACTCAGGTACACACCCAGTGGGGGCAGCCCCTCTGCATCCCCAGATGTATAGTTGAAAAGGCACTTCTCGTATTTCTTTGTTCCTTCATGGTCTCATTTATTGTAAGCCTGTTGTGACCCTTTGTAAGCTTTTACCTTGATTTTGGAGTGTGATCAAGGTGATAGTTATTCTTTAGATGGCAGGAACACGACTTTGATTTTGCTTTTTTCACAGAAGTCAGTGGGCCACAGATTTAGGTCAGTTTGCATCTGAAGGAAATCTCCAAGGACAGGTGCTTTGTCCTCATTAGCTGATTTGTTAGGCAGTCTTTCCCTGTGGCTCAGAACCTTTTATAGATTTTTCCCTCAAACTCTTTTGGTCTACCTGTGCCTGTCTGCTTACCTTCTGGAAATGTGTATTTGGGGAAAGTGACTCTCTAGTGCGTCCCTCCCCGCTGTCCACATCCCCATGCTATCCACAGTTCAGTTACTTCTCTCTTTCTCCCAATCTCAGTGTGACAGTTTTAAAATATGTCCACATATTCTTTGTCATCCTTCCATCGAGAAGTGGAGCCTTCCCCTGGAAACTGGCCTGGCTTTTGTGACTGTTTTGATCCATAGAGTATGATAGAAGTGATGCTATGTGATTTCTACGACTGTAAAAGGCCATGCAGCTTCCTCCTTGCTCTTGGAATACTCCCTGTTGAAAGCTTCAGAAGCCATGTAAGCAGTCCAGCTGCCCTGAGGCTGCCATGTTGTAAGGAAGCCCAAACTAGTCTATACAGAGAGACCTTGGAGAGGCCCCTGAGGAGAGAGATGCCTGGGCAGCCCCTGGCTGCCTCCGCCACTGTCTGCTTACAACAGTATGTGAGACCCCCAAGCCAGAAGTGCTGTTCCTTTCCTGGATTCCTGAACCACAGAAGCTGTGAGAGATAATGAGCCTTTTGAGCCATTTGAGGATGATTTGTTATACAGTTGTTGCTAATTGGAACCTCAGTCAATAGAAAGGCATCTCCCTTGGCCATTAATCCGCTCCTTGAAAGAAAGAAGCTGATTGGCTCAAACCCTTCACTCGGCCTCTCATTTCCCAAGAGGGCTTTCATGTGGTCCTTATGTTCCTGAGCTCTCAGGAGGAGGGTGTTGCACACATAGACTGGAAAGGCTGGTGACCAGCAGGCTCTGCTGTGTCATGTCTCAGTCACACAGAGCTACTCCTGGTCACCTCACAGTCACCCCATAGTTCACGGGGGCTGCGTAAGTTGCTTCTGATGGAAGCTGAGCCCACGTCCCTAACCCACCACTTCCTCAGTGTGAGACAGTTACCTGGGGGGCTTTGATTTTCTCTGCCAGCCCTGTGTAGGCATGGAGGATACAGAGAACATTCGATGTGAGAAAGTTAAAAAAAAAATTAAAATCAGGCTTTAGGTATAAATTTCGGAGCCAGCTGCTTTCCAAGACCTCCCATCACCTTGCAGCGGTATCAGCCATATTCGTGATACAACACATTCAGACCCCAGACTTTGCGTAGGGTCAGGTGGAAGGTCTGCCCTTTGGCAGCTCTGTGACTTTGGGCAAGTTGCTTAACCACTCTGAGCCTCTTCAACACCAAGATGACAAGGCCTGCCTGCAGGATTGCTGGAAGGAAAAGTGAGAGAAGGTTGCAGAGCACGCAGCTCAGAGCAGGTACTCCTGAGGGCAGGTTCCATTCCCCAGGGGTTAGCGTTCCTCTCTGTAACCAGCAACCACCATAGCTGCTGGCCGGAGCCTTTTCCTCTTTGGAGAAACACTAAATGTAAAAGAATCAGGTGAGCTCTCCAGGGTGCTCTGTCTCTGACAGCTAACAAGGTTTTCTCCTTCCTGCCTACCAGCAAGGAACCAGGCCCCAGGCTTGGTTTCATTTGGCACCTTGCTTTCTGGCCTACACGAGTGGAAAAGGCAGTGGAACATTCCAGATGGTGAACATTCAGATAGAGGTTGGGTGGAGCAGACCCTCTGCCAAGGAATCAGGGGTGTGGGATGCTCAGGAGGGGCTTCTGTTGTCTGAGTGTCTCAATAATAACTTCCCTGGTTATGTCCTTGGAGAAGCTGTCTTATTGGTAAGTAACAGAGGTGAATTCATATTAGCCTTTGTTCGTTCAGCAGATATTATTGTGTTGGGCATTTGGGATGCATCATTGAATAAGCAGGCCCCCTACATTATGTGGTTTACTCCATTTCGAAGGACCAGCACCAGTTTAAAAGACATGTGTAAGTCTTGATTAGTTTGGAAGAAATTACTTTGATGATTTATCAGGAGGAACAAAGATTAGTCTTCTGATTGCAGGGTCATCTTCTAGAGCAAAAATTGTGAGGTAGAATCTGGAAGAAAAGAGGGAAAAGAGTCTCTGGAGTGACTGATCATCCATTCTACACAATCACACTTTGAGATGTGCAGAAAAGACGAGTCCCCTCAAACTAATTTATGGCGTGTTTTCTATTAGAATTGCAAAATTTGCACAGAGGGTGTTAAAATATGACTCCACATCATATTTAATAAATGCTCTATTTAAAACTGGGATGAGAACTGAAACGTGAAGCAAAAACCAGAAGGGTTTTGCTGGGTTCTAAACTAATCTTCGTTCTGCTGTTGTCTTTTTTTGTTTCCATTGTTGTCCCTTATGGTTTTTCATTATAAGTATTTTGAATCAGAACCACACCATGAATTTTCAAACTTAATCAAATAGAATGAATCTGAAGCATCGCAGCACCCCAGCTGAAACTGGACCGGTAATTGTCTGAGTCCCCGGCTCCCCATGCAGTCTGACAGTGTGGCAGGCAGCATGATGGCCGTGGCTGCAGCGATGGCCACACGACTGAGGTCCACGTGGGCTCTGCCAGTTCAGAAATGCCTTACATGGCACTGTTCTCTGCTTGGTCAACCCTTTAGCTCCCAATCTGGTAGTAAACTTCAGATGATTCTGTAAGATGTTTATGTCCACCGAGGAAAGACCTGGAAAGTGGAAATGAGTGTGATCAGGGTTCTATGGAGGCAGAAATTACTAAAGAGGAAGGCAGCATGGCCAGTGGCAAGGACTGTTTGGAGCTAAAAGAGTTACCCTGGAGAAATGTAGGTGAGAGAGAGGGTATTTGGAAATGTTGATGGTGAATTTCAAAATGATGGGGCAGGAGGTGGAGACATGATTGGCATTTAGTGGATGGGGTCAGGGAAATTTAACATTCTTCATCGTGGGGTGCAGTCTCACAAAGAATTGGGCCCCCCTCCCCCAAATACCATTAATGGTATTCTCTCTCTGCTTGAGAAACATTAGATAAACTCTTTTATTTTTTTAAAAGATGAAATGGAGGCCCAGAAAGTGACTTGTCCAAGGTCACACAGCTTGGAAAGGACAAGACCGGACAGGAATCCAATTCTTCAGACCCTGAAACTCAGGTCTTTTCCCATTATGCTCTTTGTGAGGGGGTAAAAGAACTTAGGAGTTAGTAATTAGAGGGAAAAACATCTGCATGATGTTGTAAATGGTATCGGCACATTATACACTGTGTCATTTGACACATACACAACTCCCAACAACAGAAGCAAAAAAATAAGAATGTGTGTCTGAAATACCTCACTTTCTGCCAATCGAAGGCTCTAAACTGAACTCTATATTCAATTTGGGAGTCCTGAACACCAATACAGGAGGTATTAGTTGAAAGTATATTAGATTGTTTTGGGTTTTTTCAAACAGCTTTATTGAGATGTAATTTACATACCATACAAGTCACCCGTCCAAAGGGCTCAATTCAGTGTTTTTTAGTATATGCGCACAGTTGGACCACTGTCTAATTTTAGAACATTTTTATTACTCCAAAAAGAAATCCTGTCCCCATGAGCAGTCATCCGCACTAACCCCATGCACTCCTCCCTCCACCCTTTCAGTCTCTATAGATTTGCCTGTTCTAGACATTTCATATAAACAGAATTCTATAATATGTGCTCTTTTGTGACTGGCTTGTTTCACTTAGCATGTTCCCAAGGTTCATCCAGGTTGTAGCATGTGTCAGCACTTCATTCCTTTTTATTGGCAAATATTATTCTGTTGTGTGGATATATGACATTTTATTTACCTATGCATCAGTTGACGGGCATTTGAGTTATTTGCACTTTTTGGCTCTTATAAATAATCCTGCTATGGACATCTATGTGGAAGTTTTGTATGGACCTATGTTTTCATTTCTCTTGGGTATATACCTAGAATTGGCATTGCTGGGTCATGTGATAACTTTATGTTTAATGCTTTGAGGAACTGCCAGACAGTTTTTGAAAGTGGCTGCACCATTTTACATTACCATCAGCAGGGTTCTGATTTTTCCAGATCCTCAGCAACACTAGTAATTGTCTTATTATTATAGCCATCCTTATGGTGTGAAACAGAATTACACTGTGATTTTGATTTGCATTTTCCTAATGACTAATGATATTGAGCATCTTCTCATGTGCTTATTGACCATTTTTTAATCATCTTTGGAGAAATGTCTATTCAAATCCTTTGCCCATCGTTAAGTTGAGTTATTTGTCTTTTTTTTTTTTTTTTTTTTTGCGGTACGCGGGCCTCTCACTGTTGCGGAGCACAGGCTCCGGACGCGCAGGCTCAGCCGCTCCGCGGCATGTGGGATCTTCCCAGACCGGGGCACGAACCCGTGTCCCCTGCATCGGCAGGCAGACTCTCAACCACTGCGCCACCAGGGAAGCCCGAGTTATTTGTCTTTTTATTGTTGAGTTGCAAGGGTTTTTTATATCTTCTTCTAACAAGTCCATATCAGATATATGATTTCCAGATATTTTCTCCCATTCTGTGAGCTGCCTTTTCACTTTCTTGACAGTATCATTTGCAGCACAAAAGTTTTTAATTTTGATGAAGTCCAATTCATCTATTTTTTTCTTTTGTTTGTACTTTTGGTTTCGTATCTAATAAACCATTGCCTACTCCAAGGTGCCAAAGATTTATTCCTATGTTTTTTCTAAGAGTTTTATAGTTTTGGCCGTTACATTTAGGTTATGATCCGTTTTGAGTTCATTTTTATATATAGTGTGAGTCAGGAGTTCAGATTCATTCCTTTGCCTGTGGATATCCAGTTGTCCCAGCTTCTTTTGTTGAAAGGCTGTTCTTTCCCCTTTGAATTGTCTTAGCACCCTTGTCTGCTTTGTTTTTTTAATAAATACACTACCTAGACTCCCTCAGCTATATTTCTGGTCTGGGGACAAGTTCACAAGTAGTGCGTGACAGTCCTTTCTTTGTCGAGATTTATATTCAGTTAGGAGGAGCTGAGAAACATACGTGAAATAAGACAAAACTGTGTGATGATGTAGCAAGCTTTTTTAAAAAAGTGGTCAGATCCCTTCCTCATTGGATGACTTCATCATACTATGTACCTCCGCTTCATCAAGCCAGTGGCAATCTCTTTCACCTGAATAATAATATTTTTACTCTGCAGGTAGTGGTAGTAGCAGCCCTAGTTGTACAAAGTGGAAAATAGTTGTACTTAGTTGTACTAAGTCATGTGCGTGTTTACTATGTGCCGGGCACTTCTCTGAGCATTTCGTACATGTCAATCACTTAAACCTTGCAAGAACCCCATGAGGCAATAACTATTATCCACATTTTATCAATGAAAAAAAAATGAAACCCCAAAACTGTATTTGCAGATGACATGATTTTGTATATAGAAAACTCTGAAAACGTCACCAAAAAAGTACTAGAAACAATAAACGAATACAGTAAAGTTGCAGGGAACAAAATCAGCATACAAAAATATGCTGTGTTTCTATGTACTAATGATGAGCTAGCAGAAAGGGAAAATTAAGAAAACAATCTCATTTACAATTGTAACAAAAAGAATAAAATACCTAGGAATAAATTTAACCAAGGAAGTGAAACTCCTGTACACTGAAAACTGTAAGACATTGCTGAACAAAATTGAAGAGGACATAAATAAATGCAAAGATATTCTGTGCTCAGGGATTGGAAGAATTAACATTGTGAAAATGTCCATATTACCTAAAGCAATCTACAGCTTCACTGCAGTCCCTATTAAAACCCCAAGGACATTTTTCACAGAAATAGAAGAGAAAAATTCTAAAACTTGAATGGAACCGCAAAAGACCCCGAATAGCCAAAGCAATCCTGGGAAAAAAGATGAAAGCTGGAGATATAATACTCCCTGATTTCAAACTGTACTACAAAGTTACAGTAATTGGGACACCCTGGTGGTCCAGTGGTTAAGAATCCACCTTCCAGTGCAGGGGATGTGAGTTCGATCCCTGGTTGGGGAACTAAGATCCCACATGCTGCGGGGCAACCAAGACTGCGTGCTCTAGAGCCCATGCGCCACAATGAAGAGCCCGCATGCCACAACAAAGAACCCACGTGCCGCAACTAAGACCCCAGGCAGCCAAATAAATAAACCACAGAGTTACAGTAATTAAAACAGGATGGTACTGGCAGAAAAATAGATACATAGACCAATGGAACAGAATTGAGAGCTTGGATATAAATCCACACATATATGGATGATTAATTTACTACAAAGGAGCAAAGAACATACAATGGAGAAAGGATAGTCTCTTCAATAAATGGTGCTGGGAAAACTGGACAGCCACATGGAAAAATATGAGTAGACAACTATGAAAGTAGACAACTATCTCACACCATACACAAAAATCTACTGGAAATAGGTTAAAGACTTGAATGTAAGACCTGAAACCATAAAACTCCTAGAAGAAAACATAGGCAGTATGCTTTTTGACATCAGTCTTAGCAATATCTTTCTAGATGTGCCTTCTCAGAGAAGTGAAACAAATACAAAAACAAACAAATAGGACTACGTCAAACTAAAAAGTTTCTGCACAGCAAAAGAAACCATCAATAAAATGACAAGTCAGCCTACCAAATGGGAGAAAATATTTGCAAGTAATATATTCGATAAGGGGTTAATACCCAAAATATATGAAGAACTCATACAGCTCAACAACAGAAAAACAAACAAACCAATTTAAAAATGGGCAGAGGATCTGAATAGACATTCTTTCAAAGAAGACATGCTGATGGCCAACAGGCACATGAAAAGATGTTCATCATCACTAATTATTAGGGAAATGCAAATCAAAACCACAATGAGATATCACCTCACACCTGTTAGAATGGCTGTTAACAAAAAAAGCAAGAAATAACAAGTACTGGCAAGGATGTGGAGATAAGGGAACCCTTGTGCGCTGTTGGTAGGAATGTAAATTGGTGCGGCCACTATGGAGAACAGTATGGAGGTTCCTCAAAAACTAAAATTAGAACTGCCATATGTTTCAGCTATCCCACTTTCGAGTATTTATCCAAAGAATACAAAAACACTAATTTGAAAAGGTATATGCAACCCAAAGTTCATCTTGGCATTATTTACAATAGTCAATACATGGAAACAACCTAAGTGTCCATCAACAGATGAATGGATAAAGAAGATGTGGTATGTGTGTATATATATATATATATATATATATATACACACACACACACACACACACACACATATATATCTATGTATATGTAAATACACATTATATATGTTATATGATGGAATGGAATATACTATAATATAATGAAATATTCCATATATATATATGGAATCTATATGTGATGGAATACTACTCAGCCATAAAAAGGATGAAATCTTGCCATTTGCAACAACATAGATGGCCCTTCAGGGTATTATACTAAGTGAAATAAGTTAGATGGAGAAAGAAAAATACCATATGATTTCACCCATATGTGGAATATAAAAAACAAAATCCCCCAAATAAATGAATAAACCAAACCAAGCAAAAACAAACATGCAGATCACGAGAGAGAGTTATTGGAGGGTAAGGGTGGCGGAGAGGGTGAGATGGGTGAAGAGGGTTAACTGAATTTTTGGTGGTGAGCAGCACACCATAGTATATACAGAAGTGCAATATAATGTTGTACACATGAAACTTACCTCAATAAAAAATAAATTAAAAAGAACAACTGTAGGGCTTCCCTGGTGGTGCAGTGGTTGAGAGTCCGCCTGCCGATGCAGGGGACGCGGGTTCGTGCCCCGGTCCAGGAGGATCCCACGTGCCGCGGAGCGGCTGGGCCCGTGAGCCATGGCCGCTGAGCCTGCGCATCTGGAGCCTGTGCTCCGCAACAGGAGAGGCCACAACAGTGAGAGGCCTGCGTACCGCAAAAAAAATAATTAATTAATTAATTTTAAAAAATAAATTAAAAGAAAAACTGTATAAGGACATAGTATTAAAATGTTGAGTTTATTACTTGAAAAAAAAACACCTAAATTGAGATCTAAGAGGCCCAGACTGCAGCTTAGAAGGGGGGCATGTCATTATGTCACCACAAGTGTGAACAAAATCCTGCAGAGACCAGGTGTGGGGTCTTTGGAAGGATCCAGAGGAGGAGATAGGACCACAGGGTAGTCTGTGTGGAGATTGCTTGGACATCACCATTTCCTTTTGCTCTTAATAAATATTTGAAGAATTAATTTCAAAAAAGAAACTGAGGCCCAGAGAGGTTGATTAATTTGCTTTGGGTCACACAGCTAATAGGTGAAGAGGCCAGATTTGAACCCTGCAACCCAGCTCCAGATAGCAGTCTGCACTTTCTACGTTTCGGCAATGTGGCTGAACTGCCTCTCCCTTTCACACTTCTGTCCCTGGTCCCCAGCACACACTTGGCACTCGGTAACCATCTGTTGAATATACAATTGGATGAAATGAACGAACATGTAGAGGAGCAACTGAGACAGAACAGCAGTGGCCATGGGAAGGGAGAACTGATTTATGGGAGAAAATTAGACCGAAATCCACAGACAGAGTCTGCCTCCGTCAAAGTGATGCCTGAAGCCAGAAGGCGCCTGGAGGAGAGGAAGCATTTCCGTGGTAGTAACAGAGAGGAGGGATGGGTGGTGGAGCACCGAGACGAGGCTGGAATACGACTGAGGGAGCACCGAGCTTACCTGGCCGCCTGTGGCCATGTAAGAAAAGTATGGCAGTGCCATCAAGTCAGCATACGCCCCGGGAGCACTGGACCCCAACATCTAAAGGGGTGCCTGTGCTCTGCGGGGTGCAGGGCAGGCCAGCGAGGGCTCACCTAGGATCAGCAAGACCTCGATGAATTCTGAGAGCATGTGTATCAAATGTGTATCAAATTGTTACCATTCCAGCAAAATATTGCTGGTTGTGGAATTCGGGAGAAGCAGTGTCTCAGGAGAGAGACCTTCACAGAAGTGTTCAGGCGGGAAGAGCTGGTTTCTGTGAAGGAGGAAAGTGTGATGGGCTATCTGAGGTGATTGATGCTAGGAATTCTTGGCTGCTTTGCTTGTCTCACGGTCTGTGAGCCAAAAGGTCACCTCCAGCTTGGAAGGGTAAGGCTGTACCATCATGAGACCACAGGCCAAGGTGTGAGACGATCTTCTTTGCAAAGGCGGTGCCCGCCATCTGGGGACCCTGGAGAGAGCAGCCGTCAGCTGTAGTATTGCCCGCACTCTGTCAGGCACCGGGCATTAGTTTTACACTGCACTGGGTCCTTTGAAGCAGTTTCTCCTGCTGTTCATCTAGATCCCTTTTTACAGGGGAGGATATGAGGTGAGGGAGGTTATGGAACTGGCATAAGGTCACTGTGATGGTTGATTTTATGTGACCCCTTGGCTGGTCGTCCCTTAGGATGACCATCCTAAGGGATGACCAGAGAGCTGGTAAAATGTTTCTGGGTGTATCTGTGAGGATGTTTCTGGAAGAGATCAGCATTTGAATCATGGACTGAGTAAAGCAGGAGGTGAGGGAGGTTATGGAACTGGCATAAGGTCACTGTGATGGTTGATTTTATGTGACCCCTTGGCTGGTCGTCCCTTAGGATGACCATCCTAAGGGATGACCAGAGAGCTGGTAAAACGTTTCTGGGTGTATCTGTGAGGATGTTTCTGGAAGAGATCAGCATTTGGATCATGGACTGAGTAAAGCAGGAGGCCCTTTCCAGTGTGGGTGGACCTCATCTAATCCATTGAGGACAAAAAGGTGGAGGACGGGTAAATTCACTCTCTCTGCGGGACCATCCATCATCTCCTCCCCTCAGATGTCTGGGCGTTGGTTCTCCCGGTCCTGGGGTTTCAGATTCAGACAGAGGCTTAAACACTGTTCGCTCTCTGGTTCTCAGGCTTTTGGATTTGGACTAGAGCTACACCCCTGGCTTCCCTGGGCCTCCAGTCTGCAGAGGGCAGACCGTGGGGGCTTCTCAGCCTCCATGATTGCCTGAACCAATCCGTCACGGTAGATCAATCAGTCTGTGTGTGTCTATTGATCCCGTCTCCCATCGGTTCTGTCCTTCTGGAGAACCCTGACTGTACAGTCATCCGGTAAATGGCAGTGCCAGGATTTGAACCCACACTCTTGTGACCTCAGAGGCAAAGCTCTTAACTACCACATTCTAAAGATGTGATCCCTGCCCCCTAGGCCCTTACAGTTTGGTTTGGGTGACCAGGTGCACAGACAGAAAACAGCAAGTAAGGCCTGTGCTGTGTACCCACGAGAGCAAGTGAGGGGATCTAGATGAACAGCTCGGAGACTGTCTGAGGTAGAGCTGTGGTCAAGAAAATGGAGGCTCAGGGTGAGGGAGGACATGGAAAGGCTTGCTCTGCACATTTGAGGGTTAAGAACTGATGGAATAACCCCTCCAAGGCTCAGTTTTTTCCTCTGCAAAATGGGGACAAGACCATCTCCTCATTTACTATGATTAGCAGATGAAATAATGTTGGTAAAGGGTTAGCGTAGTGCTTGGCACGTGGGACGCGCACAGCAGATAGTAGCTGCTGTGATTCACTGTTGCTATGGCTGTTGCCATTATGATTATTATTATGCGGACACTGTCTGGGGCGCTGGGAGACCAACAGGAATAAGACCCAGACCCAGACCTCGAGGAGCTTAGAGTCCAGAGAAGGAGAGAAGCACAGAGAGTACTGGAGCAGATACCGTCACATGAGTAACCACCAGTGAATATTTTGAAATGTACATAATGCAGTATGAGAGTTGGACCCAGTCTGTAGTTTGGTAGGCTTCCGCTGATGCAGGCCAGGCTTGGCTTCATTCTGCAGGTGGGGCTCAGGTGTGGTCTACCTGTTTCTCTCGCTTCTGGGAGAAGACACGGGCTACCCAGGGCCTGTTGTTTTCATGGTAGTGTCAGAAGCGCAGAAGACCACACCCAGCTGCACAAGCATATTTTAAGCCTCTGTTCGTGGCACATACTGTGGTCCTGAGGGCCAGAGTAAGTCACACGCCCAAGCCCAAAGTCAGTGGTGCAGGAAGTGTACTGAACCTCTAGCGAGAGAAATGGCATGGTTGCATGGCCAAGGGCATGAGTGCAGGAAAGAGTGAAGAATTGGGAACAACAATGTTTTCTACACTGAATGTGGAGGGGGAGGTGGACATGGTCACAAATGTCTGCCCCCTGGCCTGGCGGATGCCTTGTTTTCCAGGAGACTTCCCTGGCTGTGGCAAAGCGCCTCCCCGCTTAACTCTCCGTGGCAACCCCCCAGATTCCTGAAGGCCTGCTGCAGTCCTGGAACCAGACTATGACTCCAGCCAGGGCTGCCTTTTATTGAGTCTGCCTCTGCCTCATTATTTACATAGACAGTAAAATAAAGCTTAACTCAAAATTACTCAAAATTATTGTAAGTCAGCGCATCCAAGTGAAGCCGGCATCTGGACCTTCACAGTTGAAAGCAGACTAAATAAAAGGGGGAGGGAATAAAAAGAAGGTAATGCTTAATTATATAAAGGTTATGTGTCTGCCTGCGTAATTGTCTAAAGTGGCTGATGGCAACAGCTGGCCAAGGAAGCTGGTCTTCAGTGCTGTTTATGTGTTTATGTGGTGCCTGTCACCATAATGGCTACAAGCAGTATTGGGTGCAAGTTAATTTTGCCTCATTCCTTCTCTTTCTTGGCTCTACCCTTACCACTGCCTCCCCTACTAAAAGAGGAAACTTATTGAATACGTGGCAAAAACTTGGAAGTTTTGGTGGATGGGAGTGGGGGTGGGCAGAGTCCACCAAGTAACACACAAACAAGCTCTTATTATGTGCCCAGCACTAGCCTAGGTGTTTTTTTTACATGTATAACTGACCTTTCTAATACTCACAACAACCCTATGAAGTAGGTATTATTATAATTCCTGTTTTACAGATGAGGATACTGATGCCCAGAGAGGTTAAGTAACTTGAAAAAAGCCACACAGCTTGGATGTGGCCTAGCAATTCACTTAACCATGGCCCTCCTGATTGTGTCCTGCACGGTGGTATTTTGGGAGTTCTTTCACGTATCAATACTTGGAGTGAGATTGAACTCTTCGCCAAAGACTGCAGTGCCCGCGTGTTCCAGCTCCCAGCTGGTCTCCAAACGCAGTTTTTCCTGATATTCTCCACCTTGTCCAGTTGGCTGTGGCCCCATGGTCTCCTTTCCCTTTCTTGGATGTGCTAAGCTCTTTCCTGTCTAAGGGCCTTTGCAGGTGCTGTTACCTCTGCCTAGAACGCCACCCCTGCAAGGATCACAGCTCCCCTGGTCACTCTCTTTAAGCAGGCTGTTCTCCCTTTGCTCTTCATATTCTTGATCACAGCGTCCTATGTGTTTCTCCTGGGTGGTTATTAAGTGTTTATCCGTTATTGCAAGTCACCCCTCAGGATTGTACGTTCCATGCAAGCAGGGGTCATACTTGTTTGTTCACCTGTGTGTTCCCAGACCCTGGAACACAGAGGCAGTAGAGTGCTTTAGAGCCTGGGCTCTGGAAGCAACTGCCTGGTTCAAATCCCAGCTCTGCCACTTACTGTGGACTATGTGGCCTTAGGCAAACGACTGTGTCTTTCTGTCCTCTGTTTCTCCATCTGTAAAATGGGGGTAATGACAGGGTTATCATATAGAGTGAATTAATTAACCCATAGAAATGCTTATAGTATAGAGCCTGGTACACAGTAAGCATTCAGTAAATGTTAACTGCTATGACTATCATCCATGTTATTCATATTTCTATTATTATTATTATTAGTGGCACATATTACGTTAGAATGGACGAACGAATGAATTTTTATTTACAGAAAGGGAAACGGAGGCCTCAGTAGGTCAACGGGATTGTCCATGAGCTGGGCACCCTGATCCAGCCCTCCTTATACCACCTCGCTCAGCGTGAGACGGCCCCTCTGAAGTGACACAGCGATGGCAGGGTTATTCTTAAGTTCTGTGCTGCCTTCCACTACTGAGCACCCAGCTGTTCAAAGTCAGTCTTGCTATTCAAAGTAAATAGGTTTGGGAGACCATTTGTGCAAAGTTCTGTAAATCCTTTGGGGACATCGGAGAGGTAATTTTGTTGGTGGAGAATGATGTGTTCCTGCTCAAAGAAGGAGCACGTTTGTTCCAAGCCACGTGGAAGGTGCGACTGCTGCGCCCCATGGTCCTGTTCCATCCCTCCAACGCGCCCCGCCCCCCGTCCAGGCTATTATGGCAGGCCAGCCACTCCTCCTGGGAGGCATCTGATGGAAGAAGCTGCCGGCTTATCTGGGCCCCAGCCAGTGACAAACAAGGCCAGTGTGGAGCTGTGTGCGTGGTGATCTGTGCATGCCATGCGTCTCCTCACCCTTCATTTGCAGAGTCTAGTTCTGTCTTCCCCTCTCTTCCTTGCCTTCTGCCCCTCTAGGCTTCAGCAGGCTCCCTGCAGGAAGCCTTAGCACTCTCCCACTGCTCTCCATCCCTTGTTTCTCCTGCCTTCTGTTGGTCTCTGCTACCTGCTCTTTCCACCCACCTCTACTTACTTCTCTGTATAAAGCATCACCTGTCACCCCTCAGTTTCCAGACATGGGCCTGCTCTTCTTGGCAGCCTTTGCAACTCCCATCCTGCACCATGGTCCTAAATAGAGGCTGATACCCACTAAGAGCAGGGTTTCCTTTATCCCAGTGTCATCGCTCATCCTTCCCAAAATGCTCAGATCTCTTATTAAAGAGAGTTATCACAGAGACCCTGCCAGCCTCATTTTAGCCACGCCCAGCTTTCAGAGAAGTGAGGGGAGTCTGACCCTTGGTCACAAATGGAATACTGGTCCCCAGAAGCAGCCAGCTGGCTGTTGGCTGTGGCTTTGGGGCAAGGAAGTCTGGAGACTGCCTGGGTCATCCACTGGGGCTGTCAGCCTTGTTTGGGTTTTCTAGTGGGAGCTCGTTAACATATCCAGTGACAGGATGCTGGGTGGTCTGAATTGCCCTTTGGTTTTTAGTCTCCAGGAGTTCCAGTGTTCCTGGTGTTATGTGGCATGTCTGTGACTTTTTAAATTTCTGTTTAAAGGAAGAAAGAACTCTGTGAAACTAAGATCTACAAAGAACCTATGTTGTAAGACCAGTGGGTGTCTTGAATGGTTAATTTGAACATGTGTAGCCACCCAGTGTGAAAGCCACTGCTGAGTGCATCCTGTGAGCTCGATTCTGTAAATGAAACTATGCAGGATCAGCCTGGAGGACAAGTCACCAAATGTAAGCAGTGGTCATCTCTGGTGGTGGCTCGGTGGGTACTTTTATGTCTAGTTTTAAGCATTTCCCATTTTTTTTACACTGAGTACATTACTTTCATGTTTTAAAAGAAAGATACACATTAAAAAATAAATAACACGCATACTTCTGGACACTTGATCTTGTGATCTTAATAAAGAAGACTGGAGAGAGATAAATTAGGAGTTCGGAATTAACATATATACACTACTATATATAAAATAGGTAAACAACAAGGACCTGCTGTGTAGCACAGGGAACTATACTCAGTATCTTGTAATAACCTATAATGGAAGAGAGTCTGAAAAAGAATGTATGTGTGTGTGCATGTGTGTGTGTATAACTGAATCACTTTGCTGTACACTTGAAACTAACACAACATTGTAAACTAACTGTACTTCCATTTGAAAGAAGAAGACTGGAAATACGATTGGTAAAAGCTAAATACACAGATTGTAAAGACTGTATTTTATTATTTATTTGTGTTAAGGAAATATTAATATAATAATACTGCAGGTTTGCATTGGAGTTGGGGATTGGCTGAACAGGGGTTTGAAAGAATATCAGTTATGAATAATTTATTGTGAAAAGTTAGAATCAGAAAATAAAACAGTGCTAGAGAGGAAGGGGTTTTGCGCTTATATTTTTGAACTTAGATAGGAGTGCTGTTTAATCCTGGGCTGGTTCCTTGATATCTCTGTGCCTTAATTTTCCCATCTATAAGATGACATAAAATCATCCTGGCCCATAAGGTTATTCTTAGAATGAAATGAATTGATGCTTGTGAAACTCACAGAACAGGACTGGAACATAGCAATTACTCAATAAATGTTTGCAGCTGTTGGGTCACTCGTGTGGTATTTAGGCTTTTGACTACAGCTTCTACCTCCCTGTGAGAAGTAGCAACCCCGATAAAGTTACAACAGCAAGTCAGCGAACATAGCTAGAGTTCTGACCACGTCTGAACCACCGTGCACAGTTTTTAATTTAGATTATCTCATTTGCTCCTCATACCTACTTTGTACCATTTGTCTTGTTACTATCTTCATATTATAGGTTAGGGTGCAGGGGGCTCAGAGAGGTTAAGTAACCTGCCCAAGATCACACAGCTTGTAAGGATTTGACCCTGACTCCAAAGTTCACTCTCTAAATCACTGTGTTCCCTTATGTGCCCGAGATATGCAGTTATCTTTGCTTTCCCTGGAATTCGTTCGGTGGGTCAAAGGTCCTCTAGTTGAGGTGTTTTAAGGCCCTCCCAAAGGGGTATGTCAGGAATATCTCCAACTGTGTCCCCAAAGCAGAGCCTAAGCCACCCCCTGGTGGATATACGTCAGGGGAGGCAGGAGCCAGCCCACACCCACTGATCTCAGGCATCAGGCAGCCGCAGGATGTTCGTAACTTAAATGCTGCACCTTGATGGCGGAGGGTTTTTAGAAATGTAAAGCAATCATGCAGCTTGCAATTAAACTCAGAATGGGACTTCAAAGTTGGATAATTAATTTCCTGTTTATTTGTAGTATGGTGTCTAAGCAAACAGGTCATCAGCATCTGTATAAATACCCACCCCGTAGGGGGCCGGGACCCAGTGAGAGGGGGCTTCTCTGCCTTCTGTTAGCTGGAGAGCTGTCGGTCCATCTCACGCATTTAAAGGCGACTTACCCAGCCTGCCTGTGTGCCGGGTGCTTTGACAGCTAAAGATGACTCAACCGTCAAGCGCATGGATGCTGCCCTGGGGCCCTTGTATAGAGAGGCCAGAGGGTTCTAATGAAGGTCTGCAGAAGCTGTGGGCCATGGAAATTGGACTTTATTCCAAGAGCGGGGGAGTCCCAAGGGCACGATCAGACTTGTGCTTGGAAAAAACCACTGTGTTCACAGGGTGGAGCAGTGATGATCAGAGGCCAAGATTCACAGAGAGAGACCATGGCTGGGAGGCTATCTCTGTAATCCAGATGGAGGCTCTTGGTGGTCTGCCATGTAGACGGAGGGAGTGCACAGACTCAAGAGAGTTTAGGGAGGGAGATGTAATAGTAGCTTTGATGCTTGTGGGGAGGAGAGGGAATTGGTCCCTGTATCCAGCTTGAGAGATTTAATGGGCTTTCGCAGACATGAGTGTGCAGGTCGTCATGTGGGGTGAGAGAAGGGTTAATTTAGAAGAGTGTATGGCATTAGTTCTCTGCCTACTTCAAGCAGAAAGGTCACAGCCTCTCTTTCTCTCTTCCTTCTTCCTTTTCTCTCTCTTTTCTTGCTTCCTCTCTCTCTCTCTCTCTCTCTCTCTCTCTCTCTCTCTCTTTTCCTTCTATCTTTGTCTGTCTCTCTTTCTAACTGTATTGTTCACTGCTGTAGCCCAAGCCCCCAGAACAGTGCGAGGAACACAAAAGGCACTCAGTAAATATTTGAACAGATAATAATAGTACTGGCTAACTTTTATCAGCTGAGATCCTGTGCGCACGGTTCCTCGTGTAGTGGGAAGACAGGCATTGAACAAGCAACTTCAAATGTGATGACTCGTGTATGGAAATGTGCAGGGCACAGTATGAACAAGGTTGGCTTCCCTGAGGAAGGGGCATTAAGGTGAGGCCTGAGGGGGAGTAGGAATCTGAGCAGAAAGGAGTTTTCTAGGCAGAGGGAACAGCGAGTGTGAGGCCTAAGGTGAAGAGACTGTGGCCCACAGTAGCACCCAGATGTGAAGACCCGAGTGTGGAGAGACCGGTCTTGGAAGGTCTCCTGGGACTGGGTGAGTCTGGATGGGGCTGGCCTTAGACCTTGGTCCTCGGGGTTGTAAGAGGCTATTAGAGGGTTTATTTTAAAGGACAGTTTAAGACAGAGGAACCCAGAAGGCTGGGGGCAGTGCGCCCTTGCTCAGATGAATTCACGAGGACTCTCAAGCAGTTTTATCCTCTAAGCCAGGGATGCCCTTGAGCCCATACAGTGATGTACCCGAGCTTCCTCTTCAGGTGCCTCTAGCTCCCCCGTCATTCTCAGCGTTTCAGCCCCAGTCTGAGCGCCTGCTTGGGGCCCGACCCTGCGCTGTGTCCTTCACACAGCAGCTGGTTCTGGAGCCGCTCACACTGTCATCCCCGATGTGCAGTGGTGGAAGCTGAGCCTTAAGAGACTCGCCAGGTCCTCTCTTCTAGACAGTGTCAGAGCTGATCCCAAGTCCAGTGCCCCTGACCTCTGTCCCTTTCATGGATCGGCTCTCCTACTCCCAGGATCCCAGGGTCCTCACCCTGCCTTGTGCTGGCCCCAGACCTCTGCCTGGTGCCCTCCTGTTCCTGGCCCCTCTCAGGATGCACTCACTGGACTTCCCCTGGAATCCAAACTGAGCCTTGCAGGTCCCAGCTCGCTGGAATAGTAGTAGACCAGAGGAGCAGCCCTTCCCACTCTAGAGGAACTCAGGAGGCTCTCTGAGACATGCCCATCTCCCCCAGCTCTCGCCCACTGCCATGAATCCACGTTTCAATGTGGGTCTCTTGCCTTTCAACACAAGTGAATTGCAAATAGTGAGATGTGAAGCAGCAGCAGAAGCATTACAGAGCTAGTTTGGGGCACAGGACCTCTCTCTCTATGAGAATAACCTGCTTCAGAGCCTTCTCAAAGGTGGGAAAGTTGGTATTTACACGAGGTGAGGTTTTCATAATGAACTGAGGGCCCAGCTGCCCAGTGGTGCCCTGCATTATTCTGGAGTCCACCAGTTTGTAAAAGAGCTACTTTTTTAGTTGCTTTGAGGCTGGAGAGCATTATACCCAAGCAAGAGATGGTTCCTAACTGCATTTTTGTGATTATTTTTATGAGTGAAAATGCTTTTCCTATTAGTGGAGATGATTTGCCTTTTTTCCCTAGTTCTTTCTTTAAATTGCAGTAAACATACATAACATAAAATTTACCACCTTAATCATTTTTAAGTGTACAGTTCAGTAGGAAGTATATTTACATTGTTGTGATGATTTGCCTTTTGAAATTCAGAAAAGAATGCCTGGGTATATTTTGTCCAGGGAGGTAAAAGCAAGCATAGAATATTCCTTCCTTGACTACTGCTAACACTGGATAGTTTATTCCAATTTGCACAGTTTCTGTCCCACATCTTGCCTCTGTGAACCCATCGGCAGAGCAGGGTGGGGTGGGAGGAGGGCTGAAAGTGGCCGAGGCTTCAAGCATGTTCTAGTGCCATCTAGTGTCTGCGGTGCCTTGTGCCTGCTGGGCTAAGGCTGTTGGGTTTCTTCCTGGCTTAGGGCAGTAGCTCTATAAACCCAGATGGATTTAAAAGAGCACCAAGGAGATATTTGTCTTTCAAGATCAGCTGGTATTTTTTCTGCCTCTGGTGTCTTGGAAACTTGCAACTGAAGTCCGTTTCATTAACAGTCAGAGCAATTTGTCCCTTTGAAGCTCAGACAGGGTGAGATTAATATGAACCCGATATTAAGGCTATTAAAGCATCAATTTGGTGAACCTATTTATAAAGGAGTGCTGAGGACAGAAAATAGAGAAGGTTGCATTACGAGGCTCTGTTGCCAAGTCCACTCTCTCTTTGCAGAATGTGACTCAGTCACCAGTTGTGTGTGAGAGAAGGGAAAAAAGTGTGTGTGTGTGTGTGTGTTGAACCTGTGTCTTGATGATGTGTGGTTATTCTTCATCACAGTAATAAGAGAAGTAATGCAGTATAGCCAGACTTACGTAATGCTGACTATGGATGTGCCCAGTGCTATTCTAAGCACTTTATATTTTATTTTATTTTATTTCATTTATTTATTTATTTGTTTGTTTTTATTTTTTTTAATTTTATTTATTTATTTTTAGCTGCATTGGGTCTTCGTTGCTGTGCATGGGCTTTCTCTCTAGTTGCGGTGAGCGGGGGCTACTCTTCCATGTGGCGCGCGGGCTTCTCATTGCAGTGGCTTCTCTTGTTGCAGAGCACGTGCTCTAGGTGCGCGGGCTTCAGTAGCTGTGGCATGCGGGCTCTAGAGCACAGGCTCAGTAGTTGTGGCGCACGGGCTTAGTTGCTCCGTGGCATGTGGGATCTTCCCGGACCAGGGCTCGAACCCATGTCCCCTGCATTGGCAGGCAGATTCTTAACCACTGCGCCACCAGGGAAACCCTACTTTATATTTTAAATTATTTAATCCTCATGACAACCCAAAAGGAGAAGGAGTGATGATCTCCCCATTTTAAAGATGAGGAAACTGAGGTGCGGAATGGTTAGGTAATTTGGCAGAGGTCACAAAGTCCCAGTGAGTGTCTTGTGATGGAAGAATTGCTGAGGAATTAGAGACTCCCGGATTTTAGTTAGGGTTCCAGGTGATGGTGAGTTGCCCTTGCTCCCTGTGTTCCTCAGGCAGCTTCTGGCCATGGCTGTTGCTCTCATGTCCATATGTCACTGCTAGTCCTGAGGACCTCACAGAGTCACGCACACAGAGGGCCTTGGTGTGCTTGTGTAGTGAGTGGAGGGTTTGGGCTTGTTTGTTTTAATTGGCTCCCACTGCCCAGGCTGGGAGAGGCTGTATGCAGAGGGCACACCCCAGCTTGGAGCTGGCAGGTCTGAGTCCTATCCCCAGTCCTGCCGTGACTTACCTCACCTGCCCCGTGACTGCAGGCAATCGATTGTCCTTCCCACACCTGGTTCCTCCATATGGGGAAGAATAAGTTTTAGAGTATGTTGGGGTTTTTTTAAGGATACGTCGGGTAATGATTATGATAGCACCTTGCCCATTAAAAAGTTACTTTGTGGGCTTCCCTGGTGGCGCAGTGGTTGAGAGTCCGCCTGCTGATGCAGGGTACATGGGTTCGTGCCCCGGTCTGGGAAGATCCCACATAACGCGGAGCGGTTGGGCCCGTGAGCCATGGCCGCTGAGCCTGCGCATCCGGAGCCTGTGCTCCGCAACAGGAGAGCCCACAACAGTGAGAGGCCCAAGTACCGCCAAAAAAAAAAAAAAAAGTTACTTTCTTTACTTTTGGTTCAGAAAGTTAATCTTACTTTAGCTTCCCATCCACGTGCTTCTGGCACCTCCTGCTGCGATGGTACATCTGCCCTATCACCTGAGAGGGCTGAGTCTGTCTTCTGTTTAAAGGATGGAATGGTCCAGCTCCAAGGGGACATGATTCTTAAATGTCTCTTTTAGTTGGAAGAACTAAAAGCTGAGAAGGTTGGCTTTATCACCCCCTTCCCTCTTTTAGATTTCTTTACACGCATATGCACACATACATGCAATATGTATATACACACATACACGGACACATGTGTCTATGTGTGTTTACATATATGCATGCATATATATATATAACATACACTCAAGTGTATATACACATACACACATGCATATCAACCTGGATAGTTTTGCATGAAGTATAACAGGAATGGTGATGAAACCAGGACATGAAACATTTGCATGCCTGGCCAGACTCTGGGAAACAAATTATGTTCGTCTGCATGTTACCTCCTACAATGCAAAATTATAACATCAGCATCTTATGGAAACTGTGAGGAGGGAGATCCTGAGAAATTTCCTGCATGCAGGGGATAATAAATCATGATGCATTAACAGCCCTCATTATTGCAATTTAGATGTATAAAGTGTCACTGCTTGTCTCCTTGATAAACAGCATGTGTTGTAGTTAGGTGAACTAACAATATTAATAAGCCCTTTCATAGGTCCTTGTAAAAACTGAGTTCTTCTAATCCTGTTTTACCCATCAGGTCTTAGGCTACTCTATCACAGATTTTCACTCCATGGGGACTGTGATATTTGCATGTCTGGAGGAATTGATTTCTTATCCCAAAGGTATGAGACTCTGAAAGGGACTTTTATGTATTATCTTAATGGCAGTGTGGGAAATGAGATCTTTTTTTTCAGGGGGCTCTTGTGGGTCCCCTTCTCAGATCATGGAGGGGGCAGCCGTTTAGATTTTGCAAGTGTGAGTCTAGGCTTTCAGCTGAATGGTAGGAATTGCCCTGGTAGCAGCGACTCAGGGCATCTGCTCCTGACTCTCATGGAGAAATGGAATCATCCATCCAGTCCCTCTTGGGCTCATTCAGTTACAGTTGGAACCTCCCATCTGGCTGGAAAATCTGTCATTTGACCTAGAGCAGGAAGAATAGCTTGGACTTGGCAAGTTTGTGGTGGGTGCCTCAGGTATTCTGGGGGCCCCAGAGAGCATCAGCTACCCGGCACCATAACGGTATTAAATGGGGTGGAACGCTACTTATTTTTTCCAGTTCTCTCTGCCCCTGGTCCCCTCTCCTCCCCGCTCACCTGGTCCCTTTCACTGACCCAGTCCCCCACTCTCTCGGCATCCTTCTCCTCGATTTTCCCTCTTTCCCCGCTCCCTTACCTCTCTCTCTTCCTCCCTGTTGTAGATGCAGTAAAATAAGGGTGATGTCTGATGGACACTTGGGATGCCCACGGCTTCCATCTTTTGACTCAGCCCAGGGATGCAGCCTCTGCATTTGTCTGTGCAAATCATTTAAAGACAAGGTTTTGCTGTGGCTTGTTCCTGTAACCAGCTCACTCCGGTTGAAGCCAGAAGTCCAGGGAAATATCTGGGGAAAGTTGGATTGCACATTCTGGCTCTGTGCCATCTGATCTATGAAAGACTCATCGCCGGCTTTTGTCCTTTCCTGGGTAGAGTCTGGGTGGGTCAGGGACCGTTGCCATTTCTGGCCCTTAAATCTTGAGAGGGTGGCAACAGTTCTGACCTTCCATTCCTCTTCCTGCCTTCTGTTCTCATTCTGAGTCTTTTCATTACCCTGAGTGTCTAAAATGAAAATTTTTTCATGCCATCTCCCAACACCCCCCAAAAAAGTTCTGTGATTTAAGAAGTATGGGTTAACACTGGGTAAAACCAAATTAAACCATTTTCTTTGTTTTGGGACTGTTTCAAGCCTTGGATGCACTTGGGTGCATTAGGAATCCCTAAGTGGAGGAGATGGTAGCTGGCATTTTCCGAAAGTACTCAACCACAGAATTGTGTCTTTGAGTTACACCTGGATGGGCACTGCCAAAAGTCTGGTTCCCAAGACTTTCCAGTATCATCCCCTCAGGATAAGCTGTTCCTTCCATTACGCAGGTCATCGTCTGTGCCTGTGAACCTGTGCTCGTTGAGTCTTGTGCTCTCTGGCAATTTGCCTTTGTGGATGTATTGCTGTGAGCGAGCCGACTATTTCTGGAAGGATTAAACGGAGGCAGGAAACCTTGAGTGTCTACTATGCACTCGGTATTTCACATGCTCTCTCTCTTATGTAGACTTCATAAGAACCCTGCAACATAGCAGGCTCATTTTCCCTATGTCACAGATGTGGCCACTTGTGTACAGAGGGGTAACCTAAGCTACCCAAAGCCATACAGCCAGTAAAAGAGCCAGAATTCAGCATAAACATTAGGAAGAGTCCCATGGAGCTAAGCCATGCTAAGCCTTGATTGTCACTGACCAATGACCTGACCTGAGGTTGACCAGGGAACAGAGATGTGTGATGGGACCATTCTCATGCTGTTTGTGTGTGTGTGTGTGTGTGTGAGAGAGAGAGAGAGAGAGAGAGAGAGAGAGAGAGAGAGGGAGGGAGAGACGGAGAAAATGAATAAGGGCTCTTCCCTGCCACTGCAGCCAGAACACTTAGACCCTTTGGTTACATGAACACCATCTAAAATACAGGACTCAATTCACCACCTACAAGTTCAGCGTTTATCCTCCCAATGTCTAACGACATAACCACGAGAGTTCACTGTACCTGTAACTTCTCTTGCCAGAATTAGCATATGCTCTACAATTTGGGGACTCTGGTCAAAAGCAGGGGGAAAGATTCCGAAGGCAGAGCATCCCTTTATAGCAGCCCCAGTGGAAGCGTCATCACAGCAGGCCCTACATCTGCAGTCCGCCCAGATCCCTTAAATTGGTTTCTGGGAGGGTTTATGGTTCGTGAGAACATTTGGCAAAGCTAAGCCCGTATGAATAAGTGCCTTGTGCCCACGGACAACATTGTAGATCAATACGATATGTGCTCCAAATTCAGATGATAAACGAGTACCATCATGACCTAATTAGCAAGACTTGTATTTTGAATGGATAAATTAACATTCCACCGCATAATCCTAAACCACTTCTTGAAAAATGCTGTCAACCTGCTGCACAGACGAAGGCAAAGGAAGCAGAACCACCATTTACATACTTATTTGCTCCAGAGATGAGTAACTGTTTTGTCTGTATTCACTGGCCTGTCTAGCTCAGCTGGGCTCATCATTTTTTAAGGTTAGACAATATTTAAAGCATTCAGACTGGGGGGAAAAAAAGCCAGACTGCCTCTTGAGGGTAGAATTTCCCGGGTCCCACATGACTTGGGGGCTGCACCGTCATCCTTTAATCTCTTGCATTTGAGCAGCATCTGCTGAGTACTTGACTGAAGGTCACGGCATTGGGTTCAAGGTCAGCAGTGATGCCGGCTGGCTGCCTTCGGTAGAGGACCACGACCTTATGGGCAAGCACATGGGCTCTGGAACCACAGAGACCTGGGTTCAAATCCTGGCTCTTACCTTTCTTAGTCTTTCTGAAAGGCAAGTAAATGAGGACGATAATAGTACCTGCTTCCTTGGGCGGCTGAGAAATCAGTGGGTTATCATGTCCAGTGGTCAGCACAGCGCCTGACGCATGACACGGGCCTAGATCAATGTTAATTTTCTAAGTAGTTTCTCTAGACCTCAGGTTCATCTTCTGTACAATGAAGCAGTCGGACCACATCATAGGTTCCGAAATGGGGTCCTCAGATTCCTATGCTTCCATAAACATATTCATGGAGGTGGCCCACGTGACACTTCCATTCTGAATTCAGATTGCCCGATTTCTTTGCTCTTGGCTGGACTCATTTCAGCTTCATAGCAACCCCTGTTATCTCATGCAGATCACAGGCTTGTAATTGGCGGTTACATTTGTTCAGGATTAATAAAAAATGGGAATCCGATGACTTATTACTTCACAATTGCGTTGTGGTGATAGATGTGGCAGCCAGATTGCCATCACACATCTTATGTGAAAAATGCCTGTCGTCCAGAAGATGGCAGCTGTCAGAACATGCGGTCTTTGGGGGGTGGGGGACGGCTGGACACTAAAGCAGCCACGTGGTGGTGGAAGGTTTGGGACCTTGGTCGGGATGGTATTTCCACTTAGCCTTGTCTGCTTCTGTGGGGAGTCCAGGCAGCTGTCCTCTGACCTCAGGTTATTATTTTAGTAAGAGTTATGACCATTTTTACCTATTCGCACACCTTGCCTGCCCCCTCCACTCCCACCTATTATCCCCCAGCTTGTGGCCTTGGCTTGAGCCAGATACACATCCTTACAATCTCAGGAAAATGCTGCACTCACTCACATCTGTTACCTGCCCAAGAGTGCCCTTCTCTCTCCCATGACCTAACGCAGGGCTTCTCAACCTGGGCAGTTGACATTCTGAGCTGGCTAATTCTTCATCGTGCACAGCTGTCCTGTGTATTGTAGGGGGTTCAGCAGCATCCCTGACCTCTACCACTAGATGTCAGTGGCACCTCCACCCTCAAGTTGTGACAATTAAAAATGCCCTCAGGGCTTCCCTGGTGGTGCAGTGGTTGCGAGTCCGCCTGCCGATGCAGGGCACACAGGTTCGTGCCCCAGTGCGGGAGGATCCCGCGTGCTGCAGAGTGGCTGGGCCCGTGAGCCATGGCCGCTGGGCCTGTGCATCCGGAGCCTGTGCTCCGCAATGGGAGAGGCCACAGCAGTGAGAGGCCCACGTACCGCCAAAAAAAAAAAAAAAAAAAAAATGTCCTCAAGTATCCCTGGGGCCCAGACCCAGCTTAACATCCCACGTTCTCCCTGAAGACTTCATTTCCAGCCCACTGAATTCAGCGGTTAATTCTGCATGATCCCGACTTTAGTCTGCGTATGTCTTCATTGTGTCTCCCCAACCAGGATCTGGACCACATCTTGACCTCTGTGTCTGCACAGAGCTGATCTTTCTTTGATGTATTGATTTTTAACAAGGGCCTCTTGGTTTGCCGTCAGTTACCGTGAAATGAGTGCCTGGTATTTTCCAATCCCTTCACGTGTAGCATATTTTCTCTTGATTCTTACAACCACGCAAATCTTTACTGGGAAGGTTTCTGAGACTCAGAGATGGTAGGTAACATCCCTGTAGTCACACAGCTGATGAGTGCAAGCCTGTGTGCTTTCCACTAAACCTTCCAACCCCACCTGTTCAGGCGGGCGGTGAGAAGGCAGCCAGCATCTCTGCCTGTCTGGGGGTCAGGAGATCCTCTGTGGCCAGCGTTTGAATTGCCTCTAGGAGATGACAGTGAGATCTGGGAGTGCCCTTTCAGATGGACGTGGGGAGGAGCTAGTGCGGAGAGAACGGGTGACAACCTCTGAAGCGCCAGCGTGCCCTCTAATTGTAGAGGTGGGCGCTGGGTGGTTATTGGTGCTGCGGCCCTGAAGGCTGTGTTAGGATTGGGGTCAGCCTGCCATCCTTGGGGATGCCCTGGAAAGCGACATATCTCTCATTGGACTAAGCGCCATGCCAAGGAAAAGTAAATATTCCCTCTGGCAGCCATGAAAAGAAGGGTCAGTAGTGGCAAGCAGCAGAAGCGGGGTGATTTGCTTTGCCTTGGACAGCTGTGTTTGTTACCTCTGAATGTGGCTTGTTTGTTCTTAACAAATACTGACCTGGGCAGCTGGCTTCTAAAAGGGGAAGTCGGATGAACTGGCAGCCTAGGAGGAGGTAGGTGCTCAGCCGTTTTAGTAGACAGAGCGAAGCAAATCAGAACAGCAAGGGCCCCTTCTCACACTGGAGAAAATCTTGCCATGTGTATAGAAGGATGTGATTAGGAATTTCTTGTCATCGTTGCTAATAATGAAAAAATTCCAAACAATCTAAATGTCCATCAGTAGGAGATTAGACAAATCATATGATGGAATACCATGCAGCACTTGAGTTTTTAAAAAGAGCAAATCTGATTGATAGTATGGTAATAATACAACTTGTGTATACTTTAAAAACATGCAAACCAATACTACGTATTGGTTATAGATGCAAATATGTATATGAAAGTATTTTAAAATGGACTTTAAAGTTGCAAACAAACTCAAGAAAATGATTACCCAGAGTCAGTGGGGTGGATGGCAGGAAGACATGCAGTCAAGAGGGGCTGGATAAGGAGACCTTGGCTTTCTCTGAAAGATTTTTTTTTTTTCTTTTTTTACGGTACGCGGGCCTCTCACTGTTGTGGCCTCTCCCATCGCGGAGCGCAGGCTCAGCGGCCATGGCTCATGGGCCCAGCCGCTCCGCGGCATGTGGAATCCTCCCGGACCGGGGCATGAACCCGTGTCCCCTGCATCGGCAGGCGGACTCTCAACCACTGCACCACCAGGGAAGCCCTGCTGGAAGATTTTTAATCATAGTCTCAATTTCAGTGCTTGTGATTGGTCTGTTTATATTTTCTATTTCTTTCTGGTTCAGTTTTGGAAGGTTGTGCTTTTCTAAGAATTTGTCCGTTTCTTCCAGTTTGCCCATTTTATTGGCATATAGTTGCTTGTAGTAATCTCTCATGATCCTTTGTATTTCTGCAATGTCAGTTGTTACTTCTCCTTTTTCTTTTCTAATTCTATTGATTTGAGTCTTCTCCCTCTTTTGCTTGATGAGTCTGGCTAATGGTTTATCAATTTTGTTTATCTTCTCAAAGAACCAGCTTTTAGTTTTATTGATCTTTGCTATCGTTTCCTTCATTTCTTTTTCATTTATTTCTGATCTGATCTTTATGATTTCTTTCCTTCTGCTAACTTTGGAGTTTTTTGTTCTTCTTTCTCTAATTGCTTTAGGTGTAATGTTAGGTTGTTTATTTGAGATTTTTCTTGTTTCTTGAGGTAGGATTGTATTGCTATAAACTTCCCTCTTAGAACTGCTTTTGCTGTATCCCATAGGTTTTGGGTCATCGTGTTTTCATTGTCATTTGTCTCTAGATATTTTTTGATTTCCTCTTTGATTTCTTCAGTGATCTCTTGTTTATTTAGTAGGGTATTGTTCAGCCTCCCTGTGTTGTATTTTTTACAGTTTTTTTTTTCCTGTAATTTATATCTAGTCTCATAGCGTTGTGGTCAGAAAAGATACTTGATACAACTTCAATTTTCTTAAATTTACCAAGGCTTGATTTGTGACCCAAGATATGGTCTATCCTGGAGAATGTTCCATGAGCACTTGAGAAGAAAGTGTATTCTATTGTTTTTGGATGGAATGTCCTATAAATATCAATTAAGTCCATCTTGTTTAATGTATCACTTAAAGTTTGTGTTTCCTTATTTATTTTCATTTTGGATGATCTGTCCATTGGTGAAAATGGGGTGTTCAAGTCCCCTACTATTATTGTGTTACTGTCGATTTCCCCTTTTATGGCTGTTAGCATTTGCCTTATGTATGGAGGTGCTCCTATGTTGGGTGCATAAATATTTACAATTGTTACATCTTCTTCTTGGGTTGATCCCTTGATCATTATGTAGTGTCCTTCTTTGTCTCTTGTAACAGTCTTTATTTTAAAGTCTACTAGCTCTGAAGTGGGTCTCTTGTAGACAGCATACATACAGGTCTTGTTTTTGTATCCATTCAGCCAGTCTATGTCTTTTGGTGGGAGCATTTAATCCATTTGCATTTAAGGTAATTATCGATATGTGTGTTCCTATTACCATTTTCTTAGTTGTTTTGGGTTGGTTTTTGTAGGTCTTTTCTTTCTCTTGTGTTTCCTGCCTAGAGAATTTCCTTTAGAATTTGTTGTAAAGCTGGTTTGGTGGTGCTGAATTCTCTTACCTTTTGCTTATCTGTAAAGGTTTTAATTTCTCCATTGAATCTGAATGAGATCCTTGCTGGGTAGAGTAATCTTGGTTGTAGGTTTTTCCCTTTCATCACTTTAAATATGTCCTCCCACTCCCTTCTGGCTTGTAGAGTTTCTGCTGAGAGATCAGCTGTTAACCTTATGGGGATTCCCTTGTATGTTATTTGTTGTCTTTCCCTTGCTGCTTTTAATATTTTTTCTTTGTATTTAATTTTTGATAGTTTGATTAATATGTCTCGGCATGTTTCTCTTTGGGTTTATCCTGTATTGGATTCTCTGTGCTTCCTGGAGTTGATTGACTATTTCCTTTCCCATGTTAGGGAAGTTTTCAACTATAATCTCTTCAAATATTTTCTCAGACCTTTTCTTTTTCTCTTCTTCTTCTGGGACCCGTATAATTCGGATGTTGGTGCATTTAATGTTGTCACAGAGGTTTCTGAGACTGTCCTCAATTCTTTTCATTCTTTTTTTTTTTATTCTGCTCCTTGGCAGTTATTTCCACCATTTTATCTTCCAGGTCAGTTATCCATTCTTCTGCCTCAGTTATTCTGTTATTGATTCCTTCTAGAGTATTTTTAATTTCAGTAATTGTGTTGTTCATCATTGTTTGCTTGCTCTTTTATTCTTGTAGAACCTTGTTAAATGTTTCTTGTATTTTCTCCATTCTGTTTCTGAGATTTTGGATCATCTTTACTATCATTACTCTGAATTCTTTTTCAGGTAGGTTGCCTATTTCATCTTCATTTATTTGGTCTTGTAGGTTTTTACCTTGTTCCTTCATCTGTAACATATTTTTTGTCGTTTCTTTTTTTTTTTTTTTTTTTTTTGATGGGTGGTGCTGTATTCCTGTCTTACTGGTTGTTTGACCTGAGACGTCCGGCACTGGAGTTTGCAGGCAGTTGTATAGAGCTGGGTCTTGGTGCTGAGATGAGGACCTCCGGGAGGCTCACTCCGATTGATATTCCCTGGGGTCTGAGGTTATCTCTTAGTCCAGTGGTTTGGACTCGGAGCTCCCACCACAGGAACTCGGGCCCGACCTCTGGCCTGGGAACCAAGATCCCGCAAGCTTCATGGCATGGTATAAAAAAATAAAAAAAGGAAGAAAGAAAAAGAGGAGCAGTACAATACCAAATAATAAAAAACAAAATAAAATCAGAAAGATAAAAAATATATTAGGAAAAATAAAACTATAATTCAAACAACTGGTTGCTGGGGGTTCCTCCCATCCCCTTACGTGTCCGCAGTCCCCCGCCAGTGCCTGGTAAGTGCCCTAGTTGTGAGGAGACGCAAATTCCGCATCCTCCTAGTATGCCACCTTGACTCTGCCCCTCTCCACAGCAGCCAAGTATTCCAGGTGGGGGATTTCGGCATCTGGGTGAAGAACAGAAACATTGAGGAAGGTTGGAAAAAAGGGGACACAGCCCCTCGCCCCTCCCCCCAGCCAGGGCCACCCAGCACCCTGGGTGTACTTTTTTTTTTTTTTTTTTTTTTTTTTATGCGTTACGCGGGCCTCTCACTGTTGTGGCCTCTCCCGCTGCGGAGGACAGGCTCCGGACGCGCAGGCTCAGCGGCCATGGCTCACGGGCCCAGCCGCTCCGCGGCACGTGGGATCCTCCCAGACCGGGGCACGAACCCGTGTCCCCTGCATCGGCAGGCGGACTCTCAACCACTGCGCCACCAGGGAAGCCCCTGGGTGTACTTTTTAAAAAAATTTTTATTGGAGTACAGTAGATTTACAATGTTGTGTTAGTTTCAGGTGTACAGCAAAGTGAATCAGTTATACATATACATATATCCACTCTTTTTATATCAATAGATTCTTTTCCCATATAGGCCATTACAGAGTACTGAGTAGAATTCCCTGTGCTATACGGTAGGTCCTTATTAGTTATCTATTTTATATATAGTAGTGTGTATATGTTAATCCCAATCTCTCAATTTATCCCTCCTCCCCTTACCCCCTGTTAACCATAAGTTTGTTTTCTACATCTGTGACTCTACTTCTGTTTTGTAAATAAGTTCATTTTTACCCTTTTTTAGATCTGACATATAAGCGATACCATGTGATATTTGTCTTTCTCTGTTTGACTTACTTCACTCGGTATGACAACCTCTAGGTCCATCCATGTTGCTTCAAATATTATTATTTTGTTCTTTTTTATGGCTGAGTAATATTCCATTATGTGTATGTACCATGTATTCTTTGTCCAGTCCTCTGCTGATGGACATTTATGTTGCTTCCATGTCCTGACTATTGTAAATAGTGCTGCAGTGAACATTGGGGTGCATGTATCTTTTTGAATTATGGTTTTCTCCAGGTATATGCCTAGGAGTGGGATTGCTGTGTCATATGGTAGTTCTATTTTTAGATTTTAAGGAACCTCTATACTGTTCTTTGTAGTGGCCGTACCAATTTATGTGTGTGTAATTTTTTTTCAGTCTTTTTCTATAAATTTTTTAAAAGTCTCCACCCTTAATGGAGATTTGTATGTTACTAGCCCTGCCTCGTGCGTGGGGCTGTCATGAGGATCTGATCGCGTTAATAGATGTGAAAATGCTCTGTCAACCAGGATGCAAGGGAAGAGTAGGTAGTGTTTATTTAATAAGAATAATCACCTATTGGGCTTTTCTTTGGTCGTTGGCTAAGTAGCGTTTGTAGCTTTTGGAGGCCTGGGGGGATTTGCAGTGATTTACACTCTTCGTACCTTGAAGTTCATGTTCGTTTGTTTTGTAAAAACTCCTCAGAGCACACAGCAGGGATAAAAGTAAAAAGAAAACAGGGATTGGATTTTTATGTGCATCTTGGAAGGCTGGGGAGGATGTGGGAGCGGATGCTTCCCTTCAGGAAAACGGAGACAGCTGTCTTGGGGTCTGGGGTTTGATCTCCCCAACAGTCATATCCTCTGGAGCAGATCCAGTAGACTCTGTTGCATGCTTGCTGGGCCGCGGTGCACACCACGCCCAGAATTCAAGGGAGAGTGGAGTTTGGTGGGGTCGGGGGTAGGGAGTCAGTCAATAAAGGGAGACAGGTAAGCGGGAGGAAGGGATGTTGGCTAACCGATATAGATGAAGGGCAAGATGCTCATATAGTGGTTTCTATGACAACACGTGGACCGCGCTGGGTGTCCCCAGATGGAGGAGACAGACATGCTCTGCAGAGAACTCCTGCCCTCACCTGAAAAGGTAGCCAGCTGGAGTCAGCTGGACCACGGGAAGTCAGCAGAATTGCTGGTGGGGGGCAGGCTGAATCAGAGTGTAGCCTCATCTGCTTTCTGAAGGCAATAAATTCTCATTTCAGCTGCAATATTGGTCTGCTCTGTGAAACTGCAGCATCAGTGATTTTTTTTAAGCCACACAATTGGGACCTTTTCCTGAGTCTGAGATAGGATGTGCAGGGGCTAATTTGCTCCATTTTCTGATAAAAAGGAATCTCCATTGCTTACTCCTAACCCCTAACCCCTTCTTTGTCCTGGGGGAAACCATCACGCAGCATGTGGGGGGTTTGGGGGCTGACGGTGCCCAAAACCCCTCCTTGGCCTTCCGTCAGGGCCGCTCTGAGTGCAGGGACACCCTGAGGTCCACTCCCTGTCTGTGGCCTCTCTCTGATGGTTTTCCTCTGGTGAAGGGTAGAGTACAGTCTAGACCTCATTCAGACATCCCTGCTGGATTTGCTAAGTGAGTTGCAGAAGAGGTTGACAGAGAAAATCCATCTGTCTGTGCCTGCTCTGCAAGTCTGTTGTCTGGCTGTGATTGGAATCACCTTGGGTGTAGTAGCTACTGGTGAAATTTTGAGATGGAATTCTTAATAGTACAACCTGCCCACCTGCCCGCTTTAAATGTGGCTCGTCATGAACTGAACGTTGGTTACACAGCCATTAGTCAAAACTGATGAGGATTCAATTCCTTGACCCACGGTGCCCGCTGAACCCACTGCCTGGTCCCCGCCCCCTTCGCTCTCCTCCCTGAGCTCTACGTACAGATGTCCACAAGAGCCCGGCAGGTGGCAGTGTGGTAGCTGCTCAGGTCACCCCCATGCACACCAGAGGGCACACACTCCATGAAGGGGGCACCCCTGCTCAGCACCAGCCAGGCACTGCCACAGAGGAGGGCGCTTTGTATAGCTGCATCCTCCAGGTTATCAGAAGGACTCAGAGGTTGGAAATTTTACGGGAAAGCTCTTGATTTTCAAAGGCTGGGAATGAAAATTCAAAATCTTTTACCACACTGTGCAATCACACCAAAGCCCAGGCGCTCCCGGGAGCACGTAACCATAGGAGGAAAAAGACCGAACTACCCCCATGGGATTTAGGTACCGTTGAAAAGGGGGCCAAGTTTGGGCACCCTTTTCGTTAATACGCGTAAGAGACATTCATTAAGCACCTCCTGTGTGGTGAGCACGATGCTAAGTGCTTGACATTGCAGATTCATCCCCCGCAGTGGGGCTGGGTGGCACTGGCTTCACTTTACAGTGAGGAAACTGAGTCTCAGCCTGGGGAAGCAGGTTGCGTGGGGACACACAGGAGGGACTGGAAGCGGACTCTGAAGCCAGTTCCCTTCCAGAGCCAGTGACGCGGCCACCACACCCTGTTTCCTACAGCCTTGCTTCCCCTGTCTAAAAGTCACAAAGCACCCCTGGCCGGAAGGGAAACCCAAACCTTCACCCCCTGCCCCCGCCCCTCCCCCACTCACACTGGCGGCCTGCGGCTCTAGGTGAGCAGCCAGAGAGGCTGGCACGTCTAGCGAATGTGGCTTTGACCACACCACCCGCCCAGCGGGCTTGGCGGACCTTCTGCAGAAGATAGATTTGCCCGAAGTCTTGGCTTTTGTTGCTAGTCCAGAAATAACCTCACTGGGCAGGAGAGACCTGTAGCTGGGAATTATATATTTCCCTGCTTCCTGTTTCAGCCCAGGGAGGATACCGCAAGAAGAGGAGAAACCGGCATAAAGATTCTGCCTTCCAGCCTTCCTAAGCATCTTAGCTTGGGCTGCTGTGACACATTACCCAGACTGCATGGCTTCACAACAGAAACTTACACATTCAGTTCTGGGGCCTAGCAGCCCAAGATCAAGGTCAGGGTTCTTCTGAGACCTCTCTCCTTGGCTTGCAGATGGTGGCTTCTCCCTGTGTCCTGACATGGTCTTTCCTCTGGGCATGCCTGCACGTGTCTGATGTCTCTTTTTCTGTGTGTCCGGATTTCCCCTTTTGAGAACACCTGTTGAACTGGATTAGGCCCACCCTAAAGACCTCCTGTTAATTTAATCGCCTCTTTAAAAGACCTTGCCTCAAGTATGGCTGCATTAGAAGTGCTGGGGGTTGGGACTTAAACATGAATTTGGGGGTGGGAGGGACGCCATTTAGCCCCTAGCACACTAAATAAATAGCCAGACGGGACTGGAGCTGCTGAGAAGCAACCAGAGACCCAAGTTGTTCAAACTCAGCCACCGGCTGCACCTTCTGGAATAACGTTCCCCTGCTCTCACCTCCCCAAGTTATTTTGAAGATCAAATGTCTGGTGAGTAAGAGCTGTATCATGGGAGCGAGATTTGGCTCTTAGCTAATATCGTTGGTAAGATGGCAAGTTGCTTGTGCATTTCTTTGTTTGTTTGTTTTGCGGTATGCGGGCCTCTCACTGCTGTGGCCTCTCCCGTTGCGGAGCACAGGCTCCGGACGCGCAGGCCCAGCGGCCGTGGCTCACGGGCCCAGCCGCTCCGCGGCATGTGGGATCTTCCCGGACCGGGGCACGAACCCGCGTCCCCTGCATCGGCAGGCGGACTCTCAACCACTGCACCACCAGGGAAGCCCTGTGCATTTTTAATAACTTATTCGTTCTTTATCAGAAGAATACACACTCATTGTCCATCTGTTTTACATAACGGAAACCATCCTGTAAGTAGTTCTATAAGCTGCTTCTGCTTATCACTGTACATTAGTTTCCTAGGGCTGCCATAAATGACCACAGACTTGGTGGCTTAAAACAACAGAAATTTATTCTTTCACAGTTCTGGAGGACAGATGTCCAAAGTCAAGGTGTTGGCTCCTACTGGAGGCTCTGAAGAATCCATTCCATGCCTCTGTTCTAGCTTCTGGTGGCTTCCAGCAATCCTTGGCATTTCTTGGCTCCTAGGGGCATCACTTTAACCTTTACTTCCATCTTCATCTGGCCTTCTCCCCTGTGTGTCTCTGTGTCTCTGATCTCTCTCTCTTTACTCTTTGGATTTAGGGTCATCTCAAGCTCCTTAACTCAATTACGTCTGCAAAGACCCTGTTTCCAAATAAGGTGATACTCATGGGTACCAAGGCTTAGGACTTGGACACATCTTTTGTGGGGAACACAGTTCAACCCACTGCACGTAGTACCATGTGCCTTTTCTCAAATTGTTAAAAGTTCCTAAAACAGTAAGTGTTTCAGAATATCCCATCATGTGGTGATGGTATCATTTGTTTAACTTGGCAGTTTACTTCATGCCAGGCTCCTGTGATTCTGACCTCTTACATCACTGCAAAGCTGTATCTGGCTGTCCACGTGCTCTACCATGTTGCAAGAACGAGCTACCAGTTTGAGTCTGTAGTACCTGTGCTTTGATTTCTTTTCCTTTTTCCCATCAAGCTTTTTTACTGCTTCTTTTTTCTTATTCCATAAATGGTACCTATAGGGATGTTAGAAAATACAGAAAAGCAAAAAGAAAACTATGCAGTGGGGTTCCAGGGATGATGCTTTCCTTGTTTTTCACCCCTGTGTTGTTCGTGTTTTAACATCTCCCAGTCATTTCAGGGATTTAGGAGCAGAAATGAAATGTCGGTGGATGCTCCGCCCACCTGCTTGATGCGCTCAGAAGTTCTCTCTGAATTCCTACGGTGACTCTGGTTGGGGGGTGGGGACGGGCGTCTCGGTTCATTTAGTGGCAGATCCAGCTTTTCTGTTCCCTCACTGGGACATTGCTGCCTTTATTGTTCTCCTCTCGCTGCCTGCTTTGGGGAAATTATTCTGACAGCTCTGTTTACCAGTGGGATCAGAAGGGAAAGCATCAGTCTGAGAGCAGTTGTGCGGAGTAGCATGTGGAATCGGGGGTTGGAATTTAGTTGGGGGTCTGAGGGATGGCCAAGAAGAGGAAGGAGAAAGGGTCGTCTTGGGGTTTCTGCTGTCTCGGACTCTCGGTCTTGGTGACCCTTTTGGGCACATGCAGCAGCTTAGGGACCTGAGCCAGGGCTGTTCCATCCCAGTAAGGCTCCCAAACCATATCTTAGAAGTTCTGAGGGACATGGAGAATTCAGTTGTCTTCTCCCTCCACAGATCACCAACCCTGTGAAGAATGTGCTCCCCTGGCTCGGATAGGCAGAAAATGTTGGTAATGAATTAAAATAACATTTTGCCTGGAAGCTTTTGTGATAGACTGTGGTGGTAGAAGCTCTAGAAGGGGCAAATGAAGTGCAAATTGGACCCTCATTTATCCCTTCATCCATCCATCCATGTAGCTAACATTGTTGGTACCCCCTCTGAACCGGCCCCCATGTTGTGCACTGGGATTGTAGAGGGAAGTAAGATCTGGGCCTTCAAGAAGCTCAGCATCTAAGAAGAGCAACAGACTCAAGGCCAACTGGTGAGTTCTGTCGAGTACCAAGGAGGCACATAAAGGGTGTGTGTAACTCCATTTGGGGGCCCAGGGAAGGAGACCTTTCTGCTGGATTCTAGGGGACCAGCAGGCACGTAGGACTGGGTGGGGAGAAGACGTGAAATACCAAGGGCCTGTCTTCAGAAGGTAAAGAAGGAGTTGAAATCTGCCACCTCAAATCTGTGAAAAAATAGAGGGAAGCAAATGCAGAGACTATCTTGGATAAAATTCAGTTGGCAGAAAGCAAGAGGGAAAATGGAAAGAAGGTAGCAGCATGTAGTCCATCAAAAGGAAAGGACAAAACATCCCAATTTGGAAGGCCCTAGAAAGACAGATGATTCAAGAGACACCACCGTCTTTGGCTGAGACGCTGACCTTGCACAGCAGTGTCTGCCAGCAGGTGAGAGATGAGGCCGGAAGGGAGTATGAGCCTGAGCCCTGCTCCTGTTCACTTCTTGTTAAAAACGGAGCCTCCTGTCTGCTTCTGTGCTGGTGGTCAGGGGTCCATGCCTCACAGCACCCCACCGTCCTGCCTCGTTCATCTCAGGAATCGGGAAGCAAACCATTGCCTGGAGTCAGTGATGGGGGGTGGGGGAGGGCACACAGCACCGAACCCGAACCTCCTTGGGGCTGGAGTGTGGAGGCAAGTGCAGTCCTTGCCAGGGGCAGGGACAACCTCCTTGAGGCTCTGCACCTGTTTCCACGTGTCCTCCGCATTGCTGAGTGAGAAGGTAAAGCCCTGCTTCTTTCTTACAGCATCACTTTTCTGTACGTAAGGCCCAGGGAAGTGGTGGGCGATGGGGTAGGGTGAGGCGGAAGGAGTAGGGGGGGATCCTTTTCCATCCCCAGCAACAGCTTTCTTGCAGTTACAATCAGGCTACAGGGGGGTGTCATTTACCTGGGTGTGTGGTGTTGCATCCTCTAGGAAAGAGCGGTGTCGCCTCCTAGTGGCCTTGTCTGTCTTGGATACCACCCATCCCTGGCCCAGGAACATTATTTGCTGAATGAATGAGGCATCCATTGTTGCAGCTGAATGCCTGTGCCCTAATTCTGGGCTTCTTTACATCATGCCTTCGCATAGCTTCCTGCTAATGAGGCTTCCTGCCCCTCCTCCTCCCTCCCTCCAATCCATTTTACTCCAAACCTAGTCCCAGCTGTCTTAAAGTCCCAGCAGCATAAAGCCAAGCTTCTTACTCCACATCGAAGGTTCTGTTCACCATTGCCTGTATGCACTTCTTGGTTAAACACCTTTCACTCACATGTTTCTCTCTTCCTGGAATGCCTCCCTGCTCTCACCAGGCAAAAGATTTCCAGTTCAAATTCTCATTCAGATGGCTCCTTTTGGTGAGCCATAATCACATCTGGGAACGACTTCTGAATTCCCTTACGGCTCAGACAATCGTTAATTCTCTTAGGGTGTTCACCACACAGCAACACCACTGACAATAATAGCACCACTGTTTATTGAGCCCTCATTACATGTAGATGGCAGGGCTGCCAGGTTGCACAGCTTAAGGACTTTGGGGTCCTGTTTACCGGGGTTCCCGTCCTGACTCTGCCGTTTAGTGTGTTTGTGCAAGTCATTTCTCTGCTCTGAACCTCAGGGTCCCCGACAAAGGGGATATTGACCCTGGAGGATTCAGCGAGATGCCTGGCGTAGGGGAGATGCCTGACCAGTGTGGCTCCACGAGTGCAGAGCTGTGTTGTCCATGATGCACCCCTGCTTCTGAGAACGGGGTCTCTCGCAGGTAGCTGGTCCACAGTAAATAGTTGTTGCATTCATGCTCCACGACTGGATAAATGCCACCTTACCTTGCTGCAGGAAGCACGCGGTCCGGGAGGAACCAGAGGTTATTGTCAAGTGAAGTGAGTAAGTTTCATGAAGTTTCTGCCTGACCGCTAGCTGACATCTGGGTGCTGTTGAGAGAACCTTTAATTGAACACCCCCGGGCTGGGGGTGGGGGATGGAGGGGAGTATCTCCACTTTACCCAGACCTCCTGCCTGGCTGGCTCATCTATCCAGACTTAAGAGCCGGCCCCTTCTTGCTACCCGGGGCACTGAGACTTCTCTCTGGATTACCTTGGTTTATCTGTTTCTGGATCAGTCGGTAAAGTTGTTGTAAATATAGACCCAGTTATCAAGTACATGATCTAATTAGCAAGACTCTCACTTGGAATGGCTAAGTAGAACATCCCCACGTCACAGTCCCAGTGACCCATTTCCCAAATGCTCCCTTTATGCTGTTTTTTTTTTTTTTTCTGCTTCTTGAACAAAGGAGAGGGGAGAGCCACAGCCATTTGCATATTTATTTGCTCCAGTGGTGGGCAGCCACTTGCACTCCGTGCCATAGGGAGTTCCTCTCGCTTGCTTGTTTGTTACTGTTTCTCTTACAGGATAAATAATGTGAAAGTATTATCATAGGCCAAACAGAGGCAGGCCAGCCATGGGAGGGCGGAATTTACTGCCTCCCCCCAGCCCAAGGACGCAGCTCCTCCTGAATGTTTAAACACGGGTTGGAGTTGCGCAGGAGACCAGGTGGGAGGGCCGCCAGAGGAGTGGAGGGAGCTCAGACCCTGAGGGTCAGGGACCCCGGGTTCTCATTTCATCTCAGCCACTGAGTTGCCCCTGAGACCTTGGCTGTTCCTCTTCTGTAAGCAATGAGTTATCCAGAATGTTCCCTTACATCTCTGACATTCTTCCAGAGTGTCAGTCAGTACACAGAATCCCAATTTTGATCTCTGAGAATATCACACCCACTGAAAGTCACATATAAGCACCAGGCAGACTTAACTGCGAAGAATGTGCCCATTCTGCCACCACCACCAGCGTTGCCAAGTGGGGAGATGGTGACACCTCTAGTGTCCACGAGGGGACCAGACCCCACATGGCACAGTCAAGGGGCCCTTGGGTCCCATCGATTCCTTGTAAACCCAAGTAGCTTTCCTAAGGCACTGCCCTTGGAATCACACATCTACAAGCAGCTCTACCTGTGGTCTAGTGAATTTGGGAGACACCATCCCGCTCTTAGAAATCCCATAAGACATAAGGAGAAATCTTACTGCAAAGAAGAAACCTGTGTAACAGTGTCTACCTAGTGTGTCCCGAACTTAATTGACCAAAGAATCCATTCTTTTCCCCTTTTCATACCACCTTTCCCCTCCTGTGCAAACCCATTCTGGACACTGTGGCTGCACTCAGCCAGGTAACTTAGTAGGGAATCTGCTCCATGTCTCTGTTAGTTTTCCTGAAGCCTGTGTCAGACTGTTACGGATTGATTGTTTGTGTCCCTCCCCCAAATTCATAGGTTGAAACCTAATCCCAGTGTGGTGCTATCAGGTGGTGGGTCCTTTCGGAAGTAATTAGGTCATGAGGGTGGAGCCCTCATGAATGGGATTAGAGCCCTTGTAAGAACAGGCCAGAGAGCTAGCTTGCTGTCTTTTCTGCCACGTGAAGATACAAGGAGAAATCGGCAGTCTACAGGCCAGCCCCGAAGAGGGCCCTCACCAGAACCTGACCATATGGCACCCTTTGGACTTCCAGGCTCCAGAACTAACTTATAAATAAATTTCTGTTGTTTATAAGCCATCTGGTCTATGGTACTTTATTATAGCAGCTCGAGCTAAGACACAGAGGGATGTCCGTGTCCATCCTGATGGCTCGGGGCAAATTTTTCCATCAGGGGCAGTTAACCAGCTCACTCTCAGCAGCTGCCCCCTGGCCCCAGTCTTTCTCTGAAGTGCCCATCTCACCATCAGGCTCAGTCTGTCCGTTTGTGTGCTTCTTCTCTCCCTTCTTTTCCCCTTCCTTGGACCTACACCTCTTTTCC
Organism: Phocoena phocoena; assembly: GCF_963924675.1. Taxonomy (NCBI): domain Eukaryota; kingdom Metazoa; phylum Chordata; class Mammalia; order Artiodactyla; family Phocoenidae; genus Phocoena; species Phocoena phocoena. The sequence continues at coordinate 87,479,030 of NC_089226.1, forward strand.
TCCATTTCAGCATTCTTCATCCTCTCACCTTCCCCTTAGTTTGAACTCTGCTAGGAAGGAGATGGCCTTGACCTCAGACCAACAGCTCTTCCAGGTTCGGGCTGGCTTATTTGCCATCATTGGGCTTCTCACTGATCAGGAATTAATTGGTGGTTGAAGGGCTCCTCAGAGTGGATCTCAGCTGTCTAGGAAATCTGCTGATCTAGAAGGATTTTCAGATGTTGTTAGCAATCCAGAGAGCATGCTGTCAAGTGGTTCTTTTTCCGGCGTGCTCTTGGCACTGTCTGCCTGTGCTTCAGCCACTCTGCCCTGTGTCCTTCTGGTGACATTTAGTCTTTATTCAGGGCCTTTGAAACTATGCCTCAAAACGTCATTAAGGATTCTAAATTATTTTATTTTCTTCCTCTTTTGTTTAAAGAACTGTAAGTAAAAACTTTGCTTTGAGACAGCTCACTTAAGCAGTAGCTAGGTTGACTTCTGCCTCTGCCCTCCAGTTCGTTTTTGCTGCCTGTTTTCTCCCCAGTCTGGTTCTGAGGTTTAGAAAGAGTCAGACTGGCGTCACTTCCTAGCTTTGTGACCTTGGGCAATTGCTTAATGTTTCTGAGCCTCAGTTTCTTCCTCTGTAAAATGGGCTTACTAATACCTCACAGATTGGTGATAAGGATTAAATGAGAGCATGAGAGAATGCAAAGTACTTAGCACAGTTTCAGAGTATAGTTGTCTGTAGGGGAAGACAACGCTCTTAGGTTATTTGCAGGGGCCTGCAAACTGAACTGACAAAAGACAAGCTAACAGAAAAAATTTTACTGATGTTAATATTTTTAATTTTATGTCCACAGGGAATTCATGGAAAAGAAATGAAAACCCAAAAAAGTGGTTAGACCTGAGGGCTTACATACCATTTTAACAAAGGGTGATGAATTGTGGAGAAGTGACTAGACAGTGGGAAACGGGTTTGGACCCCTAGGGGTGGTAGATTGTGGGAAGTTAAGTATATGGGGAAACTAATGGTAGGCAGGGTTATTCAGTAAGGTGTGTTCATGCAGACTCAATCTCAGTGCCACCTCTGTCCCTGATAATAAGGTATTCTCCTCCTGGTATAAGACCAGCGGGCACCTTCACAAGGGGCACTTAAGCCACCTTTACAGAGGGAAATGGATGCCCTGCTTTTAGGTAGGTAGAGGGCAGGGAGAGAGCTCCTCCTATGTCTTCTGTTTCTCACCTGACTTCAGCTCAGAATAATCCTTACGCCAAAGTGGCATATTTTGGAGTGGCGTATTTTGATCCCTTTGATATCCATCACTTTAGGGGAAGGAAGAGGCCTCTTGTTCACTCCTATATTTCCAGGGGTATCTGGCTTATAGTAGATGCTCAGGAACATGTGGAAAATTTTTACAGTGGACAATAGAGGAGTGGGATATGCCTGTTGTGAAATCCTCTATCGAAGTCTAGTCTGGGCCCTCAGCAGTCCTGGGCCTGCCTTCTTCCTGGCTTCAAGGTGCTAAACCTGCCACAGTAGCCAGGAGGCCACCTGCAAGATTCTATGGAGGAGAGAGCATTGAGCTGGGAAAATGCATTACTAGATAAGTCATTTTTCTGGCTCTCCATCTCTTTAGCCATTTCATTCCTGGTTGCATATTAGAATCACCCAGGGAGGTTTTTCACAATATTGATGCCAGGGCCATCCCCAGAAACTGACTCTGCTGGTCTGGGGTGGGGCCTTGCGAGGGTCAGGTAATCCAGGAAAACAGACTGAGTGGAGATTGTAAAACCTCATCAAACGCGAAGCATTTGAAGGGATAACCGAGAACTCCAGTAGGTTACGTCTTAATTGGGGCTTCAAGATTGAATCAGAAGTGGTTAATTATCTCTCTCTATAATAATGGGGTGACACCAACTTAGGAGCAGCTTGTATATCTACACTGTCACTGCAGACTCCGGGTTGGCTCCTACAGCCAGCTCTGCCCAGCAGGACCATGGGCAGGGCCAGGTGTCTTGGCAAAACATGAAGCAGGTGGTCCAGGGCCCCTTGGAACCACGCCACCCATTTGTCATCGTTAGCAGAAGAAGTCAGGTCTTCCCAAGGCAATTCCACCTCATTGAAGTGAACAGCAGCTTTCCTACCATCTTTAAAAAGACCCAGCATCTTTAAATAAACACAGATTGGGATTTGTTTGTTTACCCAGACGAAGCTTCCTCTTGAGGGGAGGTTAAGTGAGGAGCACAGTCTCTACACTCACACTCTGATGTGGCACTCCTTGGAAACAGTGACTCATTCTTCGGCCAGCCGCCCCCCTGCTCAGGCCACCCGCATGACTAGTGGAGGATGACAAAGGCAGAAGGTCAGCATTCACCATCTTCTGCACGATAACGTTTCGGAGCTGTTTAGTGTTTGATTTGTAATGTTTTCGGAAGGCAACAAAAATCACGTTGGTAATTTTTTTATCGTGTTTAAAAAAAAAAAATGGAAAGTGTGAATCCATGTAGGACAGCATGTGTGTCAGTCACGGCCTGTTTGGATCTGGTCGAAAAGCTGCAAATATTTTTTTCCACACAAAGTGTATTCGGGATTTTGTTGATGATGTTGTTGTTAGTACAAATCTCCTCAGGGACTCTGAGTAACTCTAGCGGGGAGGATGGGAAACAAAGCGCAAGGGCTGTAATTTTCAGCCTGGAGTAGAAGCAGCAACTTATAAAGTCTATTAAGGGCAATCTGTTGGTCTCCTTCTGGAAAGAGAGGGCCTTGTTCAGAATGCTCTTGGTGATACTATAAGGGGCTGATGGGGGTCTCCAGATTTTGACAGAGTCTCCTGCACCCCCAAAGCCATCAATAGGACCCTGCTCCCCACTTCTGCCCCCTCATGCCTTTAAATGGGAACATTCATAATTTCCTGCTTAGTGGAGGGTCTATTGCAGAAACTAGAAATGAGTTGCCCAGATAAAGCGAGATCTCTGGGGGCTGCCCGACAGAGTTGGTTTTGTCAGGAAAGAAAAAATTCGGGGAGTTGACTGCAGAGTTTCCCACATTGCAGCCTGTGAGCGGTGTAGTGCTTTTGTTGATTTTTTAAATTTCTTTTTATTAAGTCATCATTTTTTAAAGTCCCTGCCGAGCCAAGAGAACAGATAAACATTGGTTCAGCCATGTTTCCCAGCAGGCTGCCCATGAATTGGGCTCCACTCTGTCGAGTGGGGGTCATGATAAGGAAGGAGAGACCCCCCCAAAATTTGTTGTGCGTGTCTCTGTGGGTCTTAAAATCTAATGGAGTATGACCCATCGGGGCCGTTGGGTAAGGACCCACCCTGGGGCCAGGAAGCTGGGTGTCAGTCTTTAGAGAAAATAGCCTCTATTTCATTCATTCCCGAGACAGGTAACATCTGGTGGGTGAGGAAATGTCTTCATATTTCTGCTCTTCATTTTCTGAACCTGCGTTGTAAGGGGTCTGGATTTCTCAAGGGAGATGCTCCCAGGTGCTGGGGACAGAAGACACAGCCACAAGGCGGCAGGTTGGGGCTTAATAGAAGGTAGTCTATGGGCCAGTAGCTTTCAAACTATTTTTTTAAGTTATTTTGATTGAAGGATAGTTGGTTTACTATTTTGTATTAATTTCTGCTGTACAGAAAAGTGCCTCAGTTATGCTCTCAAACTATTTGGACAGCAATCCACAGTAAGAAATACTTTTTATATCACAATCATGTATACAGATAGGAATGTATTCAATATGTAGCACACTAATGGGTTTAGTAGATCCTATTTCCTTCTCTTAGTTGTATGTCAGCCCTGACCCACTGTGTGAGGTCTACTTAATATTTGGTGGAAATCTGTTGTTTAAAAAATTGCCGCGGGCGTGCCTGGTGGCGCAGTGGTTGAGAGTCCGCCTGCTGATGCAGGGGACACGGGTTCGTGCCCCGGTTCTCGAAGATCCCACATGCCGCGGAGGGGCTGGGCCCGTGAGCCATGGCCGCTGAGCCTGCGCGTCCGGAGCCTGTGCTCCGCAACGGGAGAGGCCACAACAGTGAGTGGCCCGCGTACGGCAAAAAAAAAAAGTTGCCACAGTAGGGTATTCTACGAGGAGGACCTCGGCACGTGCGTTCTGAGAGTCGCCTCAGCTAGACCATTTCCGGGAATGTTGCTGCCCCCTGCTGTTCCTGACCCCAGGATCTTTGCACTTATTCTGCCTTCCACTGAGGACAAGCTTCTTCTAGATATCCAAAGGTCTAGCTTCAGTTCTTTATCAGGTGTCACCTTCTCAATAAGTCGCCCCCTGGCTTCCCTCTTTAAAACCGCGATGCATCCCCCCATCCCGCCCCTGCTCCCTCTTCATTCCACTTCCGACGTTCTGGAGTGTTTTGGTTGTGGTTTGGTTTTTACCACCATGCTTATTACCTCTCAACAAACAATATACTTTATAATTTATTTGTTACATTTACTGTCTTCCTCCCTCTGCTAACTCCTAAGTCCCACAGGAGTTGTTCATTGTTGATCAGTGTATCCCAAACAGCTGGAGAAGTTGCTGATCCACGATGGCTGCTCACTCAAGACTTCGTTGAATGAATACATCAACGAGTATGTGATTAAAAAGTACAGCCTCTGACTGTGACTATCTTGAGTTGAGTAAATTAAGGGAAAGGCTGAGCCTCCACTTGGGTAAGAACAGAAATGAGGAAGAACAGTGAGACCAGGAGATGGGGATGGTGGTAGAGGGTGAACATCCCCGGGATAAAGGAGAGATCAGGGGACCAGCATCAAGGTGACAAGGTGCCCACAGGAGAACCCACCCTCACCCCAGGGGCCCAGGGCTAATTAGGGGGCCGTCTGGCTTCCTCTCCTTCTACCCCAAGCCCAAATCTTCCATTCATCGGGTGCCCAGCGGCAGATTCTTCAGCATCTCATCAACACCACCCGGCTGTAGGGTCTTTGTTCGGACGCCCATGAAATGCTCGGGCCCACGTTGCTGCAGGTTGTTCATGGTTGATAAGACCACTGCGGGAGAATGTATAAATCCATTGCTTTAGTGGCTGTGACTGAGGCAGATAAGCGGCGGTCTGACACAAATAAAAGCATCTTTCTCCCCCTCCCTTTTCTTGCCTGAGACACAAAGAGTCAACCGGAATCTGGGTGGCGAATGAACATTCTGGTGAAATGAAAAATGATAAAATTCCAACTGGCTGCTTTGTGGGGAATATTGCAAGCCACCCATCTTTGTTCTTCAGACCACTGCGTTCTTTGTGTAGGCCAGCCTCCAGGCCCTTTGCCCACCGAAACCTGGAGGAAAATCATACTCACCAAAAGCCAGTGTGATTTTCCAGCCAGAGGAGGGAAGGCCGCTGGGGAGCGTGTTTCCACAAAGTGATGCCAGTTGAGCCAAGTCCTCCTTGAAATATTTAATTATAAGATACATGAACGCATATCCCAGCAGTTCCTTATTCCCTCTTAACCTATAGTTAGCCTTGCAGAAAGAAGAAAAATTTCTGGGACTTTACCTTACTTTGAATTAGGATCTCAGAAGTCAATTTTATAATATTTTTATCCCATTGGTCAAGCCAGAAACTTTCCTTGTCTAAGGTGAGGATATTGGAATAAAATAATGTCGTCTGATCCCCTTTATAGTCATAGCTTACCTTTTATATTGGTTTTCAGTTTAAAAATTATTTTCACATAGAAGAAATGGGGACTGAAAATGCACTCATGACCTGCTCAGAGTTGTACAGTGACTCGGTAGGAGCCCTATGGAAGCTGAATCTTTAACCTGGAAAGGTGCTGGTCTCTCCATTTCTCCCCAGTGAGGGCTCCCACGTCTGATTTCTCTTTCCACTGGGAGAGAGGGCAGGATCTTTCTGGGTGTCAGGCCCTGCGAGTAAAGCAGCTTTCAGACGTTACCCCACTGGCTCCTCCCAGGGATCCCGTGAAGCAGATCCTAGTACCCCATTTTCTAGTTGACAGAATAGAAATTCAGGGTGGTTTGATTGCAAATGGAAATCGAGCTTTGGCGTCTGAGCCCCTGCAAGCAAGGTGGGTTGTGAACTTTTACATATGGCGGAGAGACCACCAATATGTAGATGTATTTACAGATAGAAAAACAAGCAAACAAAAAAACGGGTGAAAATCCCTGCCCTTGTGGAGGTCACCTTCTAAGGATTCCTTTTGGGATGGATGGATAGTCTATAACCGTCCTCAGAGGCCAGCTCCATTTCCAATCCAGGAATAATAATTAGCCCTCTTGTGAAAGGGCTAGCGCAGATGCACTTGTAGACACACACAACCTGGGCTCCAGACCAGGGAGGTTTGACTTGGCCAGTAAATTTGGCCCCTGTGGCAACACATCTCATAACTCTTAAGATGACTGAGAAACCCATGCCTTAATGAATTCTGTATGCCCCACATGCTTACTGCTTCCTAGGTGCTTATGGAATGTTTAAACGGACGAAGCATGTAAACGAGCTAACGTGAGGCTCTCTGAGAATGAATTAACATCCATCAAGAGTCGTGCGGTCCACAAACTTAGAAACATCCAAAAATAACCACCACCCTCCCAAGAGATCTCTGAGAAGCAGCAGTGAAAGAGCTAAGCGGAAACTGTAAATCTTCATGATAGTTTCATACGTTTACAAGTAAGTGGTTTTGGAAACAAGATTGGTGTAGAGCTGCATTTAGCCTTGGTATACTAAGCAAATTTGCACCAAATATAAATTCCTGGCATGGTATTTCTAAGCCATGCGGGGCGGCGGGCCTGGAGAAGAAAGAGCATTGGAGGCGCATCAAAGCTATTTTTGAAAGTTTAATCTGCATTTTTAGAAAGCTACGTTTTTGAAGCATTGGAATATCAATCACCTCCCACTGGCGGGATTCTCAAGGGAGAAATGACAGCACATCCGATCTTCCTTGAGTTTCTTCAGATCACACTAGGAAAATGGGTTCTGTTGCTGTGCACCACGTGTGAGAAGAAGCCCTTCCTTGGCATGCCGCCCTGTCCTTCGCCTCCTTATTTACAGCCTGAGATAGACGTGTTGAGTGTGAAGGGAGAACCCAGACAGAATGTGAATGCAGAGGAATGACACGTGAGTGCGGGCGCCCTGGGCCGTGCATGCAGGTGAAGGAGGGGAGGCCCGGTCAGGTGTGGCTCTGTTCCTTGAATTAGCTTTGATGAGCTAGACATTGCATGCAGAATGAATCGAACCTCAGCCAGAAGGCCTTCAGCCAGGAGCCAAGCAATGGCCCTTAAGTCTACAACATCCCACTGAGACTACTTAATTAGCCAGGGTCCTGAGCTTGGCTGGTGGTGGGCCCAGTGAATGCCTGATTTGCAATGGGAATCCACAATTTGGTATGGAGTCTCCCTTTTTTTAAAGTGTTGGCTAACATTGCCGCTTCCCGCTATTCCCTTTTCATGACACTTTTCCCTTGTGGAATATTTCAAATGTGAGGAATAAAACAGGTTTGTCACTAGAACTGGATCCTTTCCAGGGGGCTTATTAGTCGTGACATTCAACGGGACAAATGTGGACCCAAGAGGCCAAACGGCATCTTCCTCCCCAGGTAGTTAAAACAGAGATCTGCTCACCGCCTTGCCCGCATGTGTCTGCATGGGTGTCTGATATCAGGGTAATCTAGGAGCTAAAACAGAGGGCAGAAAAAGCAACGCAGATGCATTAGGCAGGAAGCCAGGGTGGATCAGGAAAAGGTCTGGAATTACGGAAGGTTGAAGATAAGCAGTTTTGGTTGGTCTCCAACATGGGCAGCTGCCTGCTTTAATGTCTGGATAAGAACTTGCTTGTAATTGGTAGATGGATTGCCTGGATGTAAATGGAGCCTGAAAAGAAGCTATTCCCTTCCAGCAATTAAACATTCCCCTCCTGCTTTCTCCACTCTAGTTATTCAGCAGACCGTTCCTCCTGAGTACACTGCACGGAAGTGTGTTATAGCCCAGCCTGTTTTGAATTAGCTTATGGGCTCCACATAACGAAGTTTGGCCTTACTTGTGACTAGATATAATACAGTGACCAGGGTGGAAAAATGGATTTTGGAGAGTGCTGGTATAAGAGACCTACCGACAAGATGCAGGGCGGGGGGCGTGGCTTTTAAGTATCCCTTCCCTCAACAAGAGAGTAAAGGCAGGAAACCCTTACTTCCTGCCCCTCTGGCTGACCCCATGGCTGCCACACCATCTGACAACCCACTTCAGTATTCAGAACACTTTTCCAAAGAGGGATGTGTGCAAGGTGACTCTTTAGGGTTCAAGTCAATATTTTTTACCTTAAAGAAAAAGAAAAGCTTTATATTTGACATATGGATTGACGGAGGATCATATATATAATAAAAATCACTATGTCTATATTGGGGGGATATGTTAAAAAACATATTAATAAAAATGTTTGGAGTCTACTGGTTTAGAGCACTGAATGGGGTACCCAGATTTTGCTCCCTTTTTTCACTTTGTCATTAGTGCTGCATGGCTTCACTTTTCGCTACTTTCATCCCTGTCCTGCCTGAATGGGTTACGAGAACAGAGCCCGAGAGCTTCTAGGGAGAAGAGAGGAAGTCAGTGCCATTCCTCCCACTGCCCTCCGTGATCTCTAGGTTTCAACCGAGTCTCGGGGACCTCGGCCATGCACGGTCCACACACTTCTCATACAAGCTTCCCAGACGATTAAAATTGTAAAGATGCTTTAGGTGAAGCTCGGGGTCCACTGGGCTGGCCCATCCCAAGAGGCCCGGTTCTCTGTCCTGCTCTGCCGCGCTGCTACTGCTGCTGCTGCTATTCAGGTCACCCAAGTGTTGCTTTATTTAAAATTGAACAAGATTCAGGTACTTAGAAAATATATCCATAAGCTCATCGCTCAAACGAAATTGTTCCTGCACCCCTGCACCCTGCATATGGCCTTAGATTGCTTCTCATTCCAGAAACAGATGGCTTGCTTCCAAAAACTTCAAGCAGAGTCAGAAAACTGGAGATGATAGCTTTCAAGTGCACAGATCTGCCAGGAAGGGAGGGTGCTGTGATTGGAGATGCTCTCTGGCAAGGAGAAATGTCCAATCTCATTTACTCCTGTCCATCCGTGCATCTGTTCTCCAGTGCTACACGGTGGATCTCCTTCCAGTGAATGAACTTCGGCAAATGGAGTGTCTAGGACAGCTGTTTGCTTCATCTGGAGTCTAGTAGTCTAAAGCTGGCAGCCCTGACTCTTAGTTTAACTTCTTAAGTGCAGTATTTTAGACAGATATAGATGCTTTGCAAGCAGGCAGCAGGTCACATTTTTCTCTGCCCCAGATCTGGATGTTAGATTCAAAAATTTGGTATTTACAAATATGTCTCACCTTGAATTAGGTATGACTGAATTATTATTATTGGTTGAAGGGGGCATCTTTTAAAATCTTACTTAGATAACTGACTTGCTTTTCAAAAACACAATAAAATCATATGTTTTCATTGTAAAGGTACACACACTTGTTATAGAACATTTGGAAAATAGAGAGGAGGGAAAAATTCACCCATATTTTCTCCATCCATAAATAATGATTATTAGCAATTGGTATTAGTATTAGTACTAATTAATTAGTATTAGTATTTCCTTCCATATTTTTTTTTCTGTGCCTATAAAATGGAGGCTTTTTGGTCTTCCGACGATGGTATTATTCAGTCTTGCATCCGACTTCTTCCCCACTGGTATTGATAAGTATTTTTCCATGTCGTTATAAACTCTTAATAAACATTCTTAATGATTGCATTATGTTCTATCCCATGGATACACCGTATTTTACTCAGCCACACACCTAGTGGTGAACATTTAGGTTTTACCATTGAATTGTTATAGACAAAGCTGTAATGGGCTATAAAGCTTTGTTTCATAGTTTGGATTACTTCCTCAGGATAGATTTCCGTAGGATTTATACCAAGTATGAACACTTTTAGGGCTCATTGCCTGTAAATTACTAAATTGTTTTCCAAATGGATTGTCTCTTTTTACACACCCACAAGCAATTGGACGGAACTTTTTTACCACATCCTTGCCAACATAAGATATTATAATTTTTAAAAAATCATTCCTGGGGCTTCCCTGGTGGCTCAGTGGTTGAGAGTCCTCCTGCCGATGCAGGGGACGCAGGTTCGTGCCCCGGTCCGGGAAGATCCCGCATGCCGCGGAGCGGCTGGACCCGTGAGCCATGGCCGCTGAGCCTGCGCATCTGGAGCCTGTGCTCCGCAACGGGAGACGTCACAACAGTGAGAGGCCCGCGTACCGCAAAAAAAAAAAAAAAAATCATTCCTGCATTGCTAGGCAAGAAATGCAATCTATTTGGCTTTAATGTAGCAGCTTCCTTTTAAGTGTTGATTGAGGCTTTATTTGAGAAGACCCTGCTGTGTTTTCTATAGTTCATGGAAATTCTAGGAAAAGTGCTCTTGAAAAAGGAAATGATTTATTTTCCTTCTGCTTTTTCAAAACTTTCATCTTTTCTCCTTCCGCCCTTTTAAGTCATCTGACATGAAGAAATGTATGAGCAAACCACAGGAGCAGGGAATTCATACTCCAGAGTTTCTGTTGATGGAGATGGCCACCCAGTTTTCGGGCAATAAACAACCTTACGTGAATTTTAATTTTTCTGACTTATACCATTGAGTGCCTACCGTTTACAGTCAGTAACTATTGAGTGTCTACTATTTCCAGTCCTTTCTTCATTCCTTCCTTCCCCTTCTTCCTTCCTCCCTCCCTCCCTCCCTCCCCCTTCCCTCCTCTCTCCATCCTGTGACAGCTCAGGGGAAGGTCTGGCAGAGGGAAATTAACTGGCTAATCCGTGTGCAGCGGCCCCTACTTCCTGCTCCCCTTCCCTGCTGAACATGATTTATAGTTGTTTGTCAGAAGGGCAAAATCTGGTTCCTCCAAGTCGGGGTTGGAGGGGGAAGTACTTGATTTCTTTGACACGGTTCATTAAAAATTCATACATATGGATCTGAAGATGAAACATTTCTCCATGTCAACGTGAGTTACGGTGGGAGCCTAGAGCAAGACTTCAGTATTAGAATGAGACAACGTACCCAAGCCATCATATCGCCTTAGCAGGCCTCTCGATGACACAAGAAAGGGGAAAGGCGATCTGGGCTCCGGATGGTGGTAATGAAATTTTTGTCCCTTTTGCCTAAGGGCTTTCCTTGTAAATAGAAGCTGGTTTATTAGAAAACCTCTTTTCTTAAAGAGCCCACTTTATTCATTTATTCTTTTGTCTACTTGTTTGACAAATATTTTATCTAGTCTCAGCTATTGGTGAGGTGCATCTTAATGAGACATGACCTATTTCAAGATTCCCTGCTACCTCTACTCTCTTTCTTAGTTCCTCTCCCCTGACCCTTTACTTTAAGGTTGTCTGACTTTTATAATGTCTAGACTCCAAACCTTTTATTATAAATACCGTAATGGCTGGAAACACAATCTTCTAGCCCAGAGCTTCTCAAACTGTAATGTGCATACAGATCCTCTGGAGAACTGTGGAAGTCGAGGTTCTGAATCACTAGGTCCAGTGAATGGGGATTGGGTAGGAGAGACTGCATTTCTACCAAGCTCCTAGGAGATACCATTGCCACTGACCCAAGCTCTACGCTTTGAATAGTGAGGCCCTAGTCTACATATCTTTCCTGGGTTGAAGTGTTTCCCTGAAATTCATGTCCACCCAGGACTCATAGATGTGACCTTCTCTGGAAATAGAGACTTTGCAGATGCAGTCAAGTTAAGATGAGTGTATTAGTCAGGGTTCTCCAGAGACACAGAACCAATATTTACCTATCTATCTATCTATCTGTCTATATCTTGAGAGAGAAAGAAAGAGATTGGTTAATTGACTTTAAGGAATAAGTTCACTTGTTTGTGAGCCCTGGCAAGACCACATCTGCAGGGCAGGCCCACAGGCTGGAGACCCAGGGAAGAGCTGACATTGCAGTATTGAGTCTGAAGCTATCCGGAAGCAGAATTCCTTCTTCCTTGTTGAACGTCAGTCCCTTCTCTTAAGGCCTTCTACTGATTAAATGAGGCCCACCCACATTATGAAGGGTAATCTGCTTTACTCAACGTCTTCTGATTTAAATGTTAATTACATCTAAAGAGATACCTTCACAGCAACATCTAGATTAGAGTTTGGCTCAAAGCTACGTGCCTAGCCTAGCCAAGCTGACGCATAAAACTGACCATCACAGTGAGGTCATATTAGATTATGGTGGGCCCCAAATCCAATATGACTGGTGTCCCTATAAGAAGAAGGCAGTTTGGACACAGACGTACAGGACCATGTGAAGACAGAGGCAGAGACTGGAGTGATACATCTACAGCCCAAGGCATGCCAAAGATTGCCAGCAATCACCAGAAGCTAAGAAGCGTCAAGGAAGGATTCTTTCCTAGAGCTTTAATGTCTCCTCTTTAAGCCACCCCACTTGCAGTCATTTGTTCTGGCAGCCCTGGGAAACGAGTACAGCATCCTACGTAACAGGCCGATGACAAGCCTAAGAACAGCATCACAAATGCTTGACTTTTCTGGGAATCCGCTACCTTGAAAGATGGACCCAGAGCCTGGAAAGGGCATGAACTGAAGTGTTTCATCATGAAGAGAGGTTCAGAGCTACTGTGGCTGGGAGTGAATTGGTCAGGACTCTCCTTTCCCCGACTCGCAAGCTGGCCTGGAAATGCTCATCTGTCTTTTCTTCTACTCTCTTCTCCCTCTGCCTCAGGTTGCAGGCCAGCTGGGTGACAGACGAAGAGGAGTTAAGTTTGCTTTTCTTTGAACAAATTACACTAATTAGAATGTCCCCCCCACTGGGATTGCCATTTGCCATAAGTAATGCATATTTCATTAACATTCGTTTTAAAAACTAACAAGATCATAAAGTTAAGATTGCTTTAGCCTAAATGCTGTCCAGATTTAATGTACATGATATAAACTCCCAGCATAGCAGTAAGCTTAAGTAGGCAATTTTTGGTGCCTCGCCGATGCTTATTCTTAACGGGAGGGGAATCGATCCTGGGTGAGGGTTAGACTAACAATGTGAGCTGTCAAGAACCAAAGAAATCATTAAATTATAATATTAACAAAGCAACGTGGTTGTAGGGAACGGAGAGATGATATTATTCTGGGTGCTTTTTCCCCCCCTACCTCAGGCACATTTGTTGGCATTTTAGAAGGAGATAGAATCAGGAGGTATTTTTCTGCTAGGGAACGTTTAAGTAAATGTCAGTTGTGATCAACACCGTAGCCTCCACAAGGAATACAAGGCTGTAAATATCACTCATTTCACTTTTTAGCAACAGTTGTGTGTGTGTGTGTGTGTGTGTGTGTGTGTGTGTGTGTGTGTTAGAGCTGAAATCTGAAACCAGTGAATTTGACTTTAGCCAGGAGGTATCAACCAAAATCAGTGGTGAGGAAACAAAATTACCCTGAAAAAGTTGAGTTCCTCATAACAGTGGTAGATAGCAAGGAGAAACCAAACTCCTAGACACTGTGATTTCTCGACTCTTTAATTCATCAAATTAAGATGTCCCTTTGGACTGCCTCAAGGCAGACTTCAGACAGAACACAAGCCACATCATTCTTTGAGCTTGAAAATGATGCTTTTGAAAGAGTGTGGATATTTAGGTGGTAGGGTAGCTATAAAGACTGGCACATCGTGAGTAATTCTGTTCCCACGGTATGACTTACTCTGCTTTTTGACTACTCAGGAAGGGTCTTCTAAGTACTGGCTTGGGTTAGTGAAAGCTCTTGTTACCCAGCATCGGCTAGACCTTTACTAGTACTGGTACTAGTATTGGGCTGAAGCAGATCCTTCTTATTGATCTCCTATGGGTTGGTGGTCCATCTACTACCACAGTGTTAAACCATCCTCATTCTCAACCTCCAGCGCCATCTTGCCGAAGCTCGTGCTTCCCACTTTACGGAGAAGATGAAGGCCACCCAGTGTGAGTTCCTTCAACTGCTTTTCCACCTCAGGATCTCACTTTGCTCTGCCCCTCCCTCTCCACTGTTGAGGACCCTCTCCTTCTATAAATGGTCGCCTTTCTTTGCCTTCCGTGGTTCACATGCCAACTGGTCTTCCCACCTCCTCACTCTCCGTCAGGTCCATCCATCCTGCAGTCAGTGTCAGATCTGTTATCCGCAGTCTTACCTCCAGTATTAACTCTCCCATTCAAACGCCTTCCAAAGACCACCCTCCACCCTCACCACCACTTTGCCTTTTGGATCAAGAGTAATCTCCTCAACCCGGCATTCAGAGCTTCAACTCTAATGGACTTCTTCACACTTAACCCTGTGCCCCAGGAAAACTGGATTGTTTACCATTCCCCAGACGGACGTTGCCATTCCCCATCTGCCACTGTCCAGTGGTTCTTCGCTTCACATGGAATGTTCTGTCTCCATCTCCACTTGCTAAAATTGCTTCCATCCTTCAAGACCCATCTCACGTCCCAGCTACCTGATGAATCGTGCACGCTTCTCACTTCTAAGCCGGAGACCATCGTCCTGCCTTTGAACATCCATAGCATTTAATTCATACTGCTTTTCCAACACGTACGTTGGAGCACTTGTATTCCTGACTTTTGTTTCCTTTTATTTTTCCACCTATTTGATTATAAGCCTCTTGAGATCAAGAGAAGTAAAATAGTGCCATGTCACCTGAAGTATGAACCATCTGCCTTAGCTGTCGTAAGCCGTCCTTAAATGTGAACTGCTCTGAACACTCAGCAGGGCAAGTTCTGTCTGTTTGTAGCTTAATTCTTTCTGCGACTTGAATGACGCTGAGGCAGGCAGGCAGCGTGCCCTGGCTGAGAAGGGAATCCCAGGGCATTCACTCAGCACAGATTCTTGGGCTGCCTCCCTGCAGATTCTGAACCAAAGGGTAGAGCTTGTCATCTTAATAGGTATCTCAGAAGTGTGTTGCTGCTAAGAGACCTCTTGGGAGCTGCTGGTGCAGTGGATGATATGGAAGTGAGTTTGAATCCAGTTCTGCAGTTTCCTAGCTGTGCAGACCTGGTCAGCCTCCCTAACTGTAAAATGGGCTATTATCATAATACTCGCTTCTTTAGGCTACTGGGAGGGGGGGTGCGGTTTAAATAAAACGACAGGTGTAAAATGGTTGGCCCGACGCTTAGATCAGAGAAGACACTGAGAATGTCGGTTTCCTTCACAGAGTGTCACATCCGATCCTGCATCCCAGAGGCAGGTCGTTCTTACCAGCAGCCTCGGTTCACTCTCAGTGTCCTCATCTGAGGCATTATTTGGAGGTCCCTTCCATCATAAGCCAGCAGCTGTTCTCCCCCCGGGCTTTCTGCTGCTTGTGGCCCAGTGGACCTGAGTTGCCAAGGACACAACTTCAGTGCTACTTTTCCTAGAATATCTTTCTGTTGGTGTCATTTCTTCAACATGTACAGAGTATCTGCCCTGCCAGACCCTGAACATATAGCAGTGAACAAATTGAGCAGAAATCCCTGTCCTTAAGGGGTTTATAGTCTAAACAGACTAGAAACATGATAAATAAGTAGGAGGCCACGCAGGGAGCCCTGTGAGGGGCGGCGGAGGGAGAGGAGGCTGGAACCAGATAGTGAAGACTTGTGAGGCATAGAAAGGACTTTGACTTCTACTGCAGGTGAGATGGAGCCAGTGGAGGGTTTTGAGTAGGGGAGTGATGTGATCTGACTCTTGTTTTCAGCGTTATCTCCTTGGCTGCTGTGTTGAAAGTAGACTGTAGGGGGCAGTGGTGCACATGGAGAAGCAGCAGGGCGGAAGCTACTGCAGTAATCCAGACGACATGATGGCAGCTGGTACCAGCTGGTAACAGTGGAGGTGGTGAGAAGCAGTTGGATGGGAAGGGGTTATGTCCTGAAAGTGGAGTCCATTGGAATTGTTTATGGATTTGATGTGGAATGTGAGAAAAAAGTCAAGGATGATGCCAAGGCGCTGGCCTGAGGAAATGGAAGGATAGAGGCACCGAGAACAGAAATGGGGGTCGTAGGGCTTCCCTGGTGGCGCAGTGGTTGAGAGTCCGTCTGCCGATGCAGGGGACACGGGTTCGTGCCCGGTCCGGGAAGATGCCACATGCCGCGGAGCGGCTGGGCCTGTGAGCCATGGCCGCTGAGCCTGTGCGTCCGGAGCCTGTGCTCCGCAACGGGAGAGGCCACAACAGTGAGATGCCCGCGTATGGAAAAAAAAAAAAAAGAAATAGGGGTCGCATTGCAAGAGGAACGATCAGGAACTCAGCTGGAGACATGCCACCTCTTGAGGTTAAGCGCGGCCTTAGTTCAGGTAGCTGATCTCCGGGACAGACTGGAAACACCACCACCTGTGACCCAACATTAACTTTTTAAGAATATAGGACTCAAGTGGAAAAATAAGTTTTCCTCAATACCCCTGCTCCCCTGGGATAATTATTGTTGAATTTTTGCTGTTGTTTTGCAGATAACATTTTTCTACATGTCCTTCATAGCAGGCCCTAGGCTAATTAATGCTTGATAAGCACCACCTCACAATAACCCTCTTATTTATTTATTGCCTGAATATTACGGATGAGGAAATGGAATCAGGTAGAGTAAGTTTCCTAAGACCAGGAGGCTGGTGAGGGCAGGAGTTCATGGCAGGTCTTCAGACTCAAAAGCCTCAGCTCTTAATCACCGTCCTGGGAGCAAGTGATCCAGGCTTTTGTGAAGGACCCTTCTGAAACTTCTCTAGCATCTCCTGCTGTGGGGTTGGGTGTGAGCTGTTTTGTGTTGACTGTACCTAAATTGAATTAAAATGGGCTAATTAAATGTGGCCTGTTTCAACAGACTGCTCTATTTTTCCAATTACAGCTTTCCTTCTCTCCTGAGAAGGGGTGGGGGGGATGGGAGTCGGTTTTGCCTGCCTGCGTTCCTCTCCCCCTCCTTCCCTCCCTCCCTCCCTCCCTCTCTCTGTCTCATACAAACACACACACATTCTTAGTTCACAGTTGACCCAAAACATTAGAAATAAAAAGTCAGACTGACTGACCTTAGCTGTTAGTTAACATCTTATCTTGTCTTCCCTGCTTTTGGCCCTGAGACTTTGATCTGAGCCTGCAGGTCACAGAAAGGAGCGGGTTATCTAGACAAGACCCATGGAAATAGCTGGGAACGAATCGTCACGGTGAGGAGGAGATCTAAGGAAGAGAAATTGACCAGCTTTAAACAGGAGGTGGCTCCCCATGCCTCCGGCTTGGAAATGGTCCCTGGGATGGAATTATGTCCTGCGTATGAAGTTGTTGCTTGTGATCCAGTCCTTTCCAGAGAGAATAAATGAGGTTTGAAACTATATAACGCTGATCATGAAGAGGTGTGCAGGTTTGTGGGTTTCAGAGCTGGAAGATGGAAGAAAATGTTGAAAGAGACAAAAGGAAGTAAGTGGGGAAATGTAGGAAGCAGGGTAATGGCCTTGAGTGACCTCAGAATTTGGTGGCCCAGGTTCATAATGTTGGCATCATCTCAACATTATTTTTGCTCCCCTCTTCACGCCCACCACAGCCTGCCCTCTGTTAAGAAGACAAAGAGTGGGTTCCAGTCTTGGCAAGGTCTGCTGTTTATCAGTGCATTCGCACTCCCGCGAGCCTTGTTCCCAGTGGAAAGTTGCCAGTCCGCTTCAGTGCCCTGTCGAGGCTCTTGCAGACCCCTGACTGTGCAGGACACCATTCTGAAGGCAAGAACATGATGACAAGCCATGAGGCTTTCATCTGGTATTTTCTGCATCTTTGGGAAGGCATGCTGGGAATTACCAGGGTCCATGTATCTCAGTTTGATAATGCCAGCTTTTAGTATGTGTCAGACATTTAATATTCGTTAGACATATGCTTGTTGAGCCTGATATTAAGCAATTAGGCAAAAGAGCCAGGCTAAGACAGTGGTGCCAAGAAGTGGCTGTCTTTGAAGAAGCACAAGAAATTTGGAGAGAAAACAAGAAGGAGTCTGAAAGGTTAGGGCTACAGTTCAAGAAATGGATATATCATTTATTAATAATGGCTTCCAGTGTTCGAGCACTAACCGCGTGCCAGGCCCTGTGCTGATGGTTTTGTGCATGTTGCTGGGGATATAGATGGTGGGATGCCCATGTTACAGGTGGGGAAGGTGAGACGCAGAGAAGTTAAGTGAGCCAGACACACAGTGGTGGTTAGCTAACTTTTGAGAGACGCTTTTCACAGGCTGGAGTGAGTAAAAGACAAGCAACGTGTACTTTTACTAAACCCCAATGAAAGCAAAGATGATCAATTCACACACACTAAATTTGTAAAAAATTTTAAATGTCACTTGCTTTGGAAAGACAGAATTACTGGATTTCAAAACATGTTTTGATTTTCCTGTCTAAACCCCAATTGAATTAAAATAAAGCACATTTACCATGATCCACAGAGGAACATTACATATTTTGCCCAGCTGTTCTGTGTGGGAAGGGTACAGTCAGTGAGAGATGAAAAACTTAATCTAGTTTGGAAAAAAGGAAAAAAAATAACTTCGCAAGTCTGCCGTCCAGAGTCACCGTTCGAATACTTCTTAAAGTATGGGTGGCCTCCACACCTAGTACTGTGTATTCCTGGGACGCAGCCTAGTATTGAAGAATCAAAATAATGGGAGAGGGCCCCAGCTTCTATGTTTTAACAAGCTCCAAAGGTGATGCCGTTGTACCATAGTTTGAATTTCCTTTAGACCACCTCACTCTAAGTCTGTTAGCCTCTTGTCCGCATTTTCCGTCTCTTTGTGTGTCTCTGCTGTGTTCTGAATGGTTCCTCCTGAGCCGTTTCTCAGTTCATTTATTATCTTTTCACCTGTGTACTGTTAAAGTGGTCCGTTGAGTTTTACATTTTAGTTACAGTGTGCTTTACTTCTAGATGTTCTATTGGTTCTTTGTTCAAATGTATTTGGTCATTTTTTAGTAGCTTACTATTCCCTGCAGATGGATATATTCAAGCTTTTATTTCTTTAAACATAGTAAGCACCTTTATGATCCGGTCTGATCATTTTAATATCTGAAGTCTTTGTGTCTGTTTCTGATGTCCATTGTCTCTACTGGTCTATTCCTGGTGCCTTGGTTCTTCAAGTACTTGCTATTTGGGGCTGCATACTGCTCATTGTGTCTGAAAAATTATTTGTGGGGATTCATTAAGGGGTATGAGATGCCCTTCTTCAGAGAGATTTAGCTTGGCTTCTGCTAGGTGCCTGGGAGGAATACAGTTCAATAACATTCCAAACCAGGTTGATGAAGTTCCCTAGACCATCTACGTAATGCAAACTCAAGGTACACAATCCATGAGAGGGCCACCCACGGCGACAAATTCCTCCGCATCTCCCTTGTTGCACCTGTTGCAAAGACAACGTTCCCTGAAGTCCCCTCAGCAAAGGGGTGGAGGTTTACTTCTGGTTCATTCTTAGCCTAAGAGGAGCCCCGAATCCTGACTTCAGTTGTTGGCAACAACCCAAGTTGTTCCAGATCACCATTGCTCTTGGGAAAAAAAGTTATTTTAGTTTTCGAGATGCTTACCTTTTTTTTGTGTGGTACGCGGGCCTCTCACTGTTGTGGCCTCTCCCACTGCGGGGCACAGGCTCTGGACGTGCAGCCTGAGCGGCCATGGCTCACGGACCCAGCCACTCTGCAGCATGTGGGATCTTCCCGGACCGGGGCACGAACCCCTGTCCCCTGCACCGGCAGGCGGACTCTCAACCACTGTGCCACCAGGGAAGCCCCCATATGCTTACCTTTTACTCTTTATCATGTCTTCAATGATACTAAGATTTTTTTTTTTTAAAATATGTTATTCCAGCCTTGTAAGTTACTTTTTTCCAGTGGGAAAGTTGGTTGGAGCAGATAGCCCACCATATTCCCAGAACTGGCAGTCTCTAGGCTAGAGTTTAAGAACCATGCTTCTGTCCACTTTAGTTCACACTAGCAGTGATAGAATAAAAAGCTCTACTTCTTGCTTCACTTGCCTTTGCTCAAAACTTTCACTTTTATTCTCCCTAGGGTATCTCCAGATAGCTCAAATGAGATGGCCCAAGGCTCAAACACAACAGTTCCTTTAATGCAATAAAACAATCAAACCATGCTTTTAGAAGGAGGTCAGTGGGATGCCATCAGGTTGAGAATCTTTAGTCTCTAGGAATTCAGGGAGTAGGGAGCACAGCTGCTGAGATGAACTTGGGCTAATCGTCCCTGTCCGATCACCGTGTGCCCCTAGAGGGAACACGCAGGGTGACTCATGCAGTGGCACAAGATGGCTTGTGTTCACCGCAGAGACTGATAGATGTGAACTGGAGTGAGTACTCCAGTTTCCATCATTGAAAATTGGGTGGACGGTCCGTACCCGGGCTCTGCCACTCTCGTTTTCATTATCCCTGAAAATGGACGAGTTGGCCTCTTGAGGTGCAGTTGCCACGAATTCTGAATGATGCCTCTCTTCGCCGCATTACTGCTTGCCCTTCACTCTGCTCCTGCAAGTCGAAAACACACATTCCACCGCACCCGTGAAGACTGATTTATCAGCCACCTCCTCCAAGAAGAAACAACAAGATACAAAAAAAACCCCCCGGCTATAAAACACTGTTCTGCATTATGCTCTGTTGGTTTTGTGTCTAGACAGAGCTAAGAGACCCCTCTGTGGCCCTAGCAATACCTGGAGGTGACTGTATATTTACCTTTTTAGAAGAACAATGGAACTTGACAGTTTTATGGATTAGACAGAGGCCACAGAGTCTGGCAGAGAAAGCTCTAACCAAGAAGTCAGGGAGTGACACTTTCAACCCTGGTTCTGCCGTCCTTCCCAATGAGAGGAAGCATAGCCCTGCAGGGTTCCAGTCTTGACACTATCACTAATTGATTCTGTGACCTTGGGCAAGTCACTCATAGCTCTGCCTGAGTGTGTCATCTACAAAGTGGCGATAATGATCAGACCTATCTCATGGTGTTGTAAAGATAAATCATGTAAATTGCTTACAATGTAATGCTTGGCTATAGCAAGCACTCAATAAATGTGAGCTATTGTGGTTACTATGCTAGCCCAGAGCGATTATGTGCAGGTACTGTCAACGCCTGTAAAATAGTCCCGGGTTCCAGTGAGTCACAGGAGCTAAGAGCTTCCATTTGGAAAGGGGAAATTGCCAGTGGGAGCTGGCTTATTTGAGAGAGCTGGTCTACCTCCAAGGATCTTTTCAGCTCAGTACATCCTTGCCAGACTGATTGCATGTGTGGTCTAGGGTTATGTTCATTGCCAAGAGACATGTGAGTTCCTGAGCCAGGAGACACCCATATTAGGAGTCTACAGAATCAGAAAGTGTCTGGGGAACTCAGAGAGAAGACTCCATAGCACCACCAGGAAGGTGCTGGTTGGGCATTAGTGAGGTGGATGGAGTATGAATCCCACACACCAGCAACAACCCCTGACCCACCACAAGCTCTTAGGGTTGGGACAGTGATCCATTCCTGCATTTGACCAGGGGTGAGTGAGCCCATCCCCTGCAGGTCCACGCATCTGCATAGAGCTAGGAGATTGTGTTAAAAATAAATTCCCCTTGTGGGTTACCTGGGTATATACACACTCAAGGTATGTGCGTTTCACTGGTAATGACACGGTTTTTAAAAAATGAGTTTTCCTTCCCCTTAAGTTGGTAGTGGAGCTTGCACAGATGGGCAGGTGGTTGGTCATGGCCTGAAGGGGATCCTTCTGTGGTTACCAGCTGGGAGGAGGGACACCTGTTGTGTGTCTCTAGCAGAAGCAGGCGACCTGCCCCAACTCCTGCCAGCCCTGGCCTCTTTCTTAGCCTCTTCTGGTCTTTCCCTCACTTCTTGCTACCTTTACTGTTCTTCCGTTTTCTTTTTTACTCTCTTATGTTTAATCTTTTCTTTTTATGATTAGAGATAATATATGCATGTTATGAAAAGAATTAAACCGTTGAGAGTGTATGAAGTAAAAAGTGGAAGTCCATCCCCATCCCCAATCCCATTCCCCAGAAGTGACCACCACGAGTGGTTTGGTGAGAATGCAACCAGATCTTTTCTATGTATATATGGTATGTAGCTATAATTAAATAGATATGTAGCTACATGCATACATATATATGCGTATATATACGGTTTTGTTGTTTTGTTATAGGGATGGAATCGTTCTCATGGTTCTGCATCCTGTTTTTATTACTTAATAGTGGGTATCTGTTCATGGCACCACACACAAAGCTACCACCTCACTCTTTTCAAATGGCTATAATAGATCTATTGTTTGGCTATATTTAGCCACTCTTTTTCCTGTATTTCTGACCTTAGTCAAGATGGATGTATATATAGCTCAGCTGAAGACAGGCCCACTGTGGAACAGACCCCCAGAAAGTGTCCCGTTTCACTCCTCTCTTTTAGATAGCACAACCTTGGATGTTTGTTTGGGGGGATGTGGAGCCCAGGTGTCTTTGGCAACTGATTGGACAGTGTTTGTAGAGTGAGAAACACTGTGCCATGTCGTACGTCTGTGTGACTAAAAGATATTCTTTTGAACAGCAAAAGGGTGATTTATAAGATTATTGGAGACAAACCTCTCTCCCCTGAAGACAGGCCAAGAGAATGTTAGGTTGAATTTCAGGAGATGAAAGTGAGGTTTTAAGTAATAGCAAAGCCTGTGTTTCTGTAGTACTTTATGCTTTTTGAAGTGCTTTCACGCGTCATTATCCTATTTGATCCCCTTTAGAACTCTGAAAGTGTGTCTGGTTGGCGGTTATTATCTTGAGACTGCAGATGAGACCAAGGATAACAATGAGTAGGAATCTGAGCTGTGATGAATCCCTTTATTCCAACCCCCGGCCCAGTGTTCTTTCTTCACTGAAAATGCACCCCAGGAAGAGACACCCAGCACAGACAACCAGGATCCCATTAGCACCACTTACCTGTAAATCCAGGTGGCCTAGATAGTTTTTGTTCAGGGGAGTAAACAGTATGACTACCTATCTTCAAGACTTCTAGTTTAAAATGGCAACTTGGACACACACATTTACCTCTGCTTCCTCCTGCATATCTGCTCAAATGACATTTTATTATATATATATTTTTTTTTTTTCCGCTTTATTTTATTTATTTTTTGTGTGGTATGCGGGCCTCTCACTGTTGTGGCCTCTCCCTCTGCGGAGCACAGGCTCCGGACGCGCAGGCTCAGCGGCCATGGCTCAGGGGCCCAGCCGCTCCGCAGCATGTGGGATCCTCCCGGACCTGGGCACGAACCCGCGTCCCCTGCATCGGCAGGCGGACTCTCAACCACCGCGCCACCAGGGAAGCCCTCAAATGACATTTTAAAGGGTAAACCCTCAAGGATAAAGGAGAGAAGAAAAATCGGCAACAAAGATAGGGAAGCCAGGGAACACATGGGTGGGCAGTAACTGACTTAGTGAGCTCAGAAAATGGAATCCTCAGCTGGCACTCAGGAGAACCAAAAAACAACCAGATTTGCTTCCAGCAGGCCTGGGGATTGGCAGCATGAGATAACTCTGGAAGCAGAGGTGACGGTGGGGCTCGAAACAGGAAGATTGGTTGGCGTTTCGTTAGGAAGCTATCAGGCTTCCAGATCTGCTCCCTACCTGACTTAGCCGCACGACTGCCCCTCACACACCCAGAGAGAAGGATAGAGTTTATTCTCTGGTGAGGATAAAGCAGAGGGTCTCAGGAATACCAGGCATCAAGTACAGTTGAGGGTGGAGGTACTTCTCTGAAAACGGATTTAGTGCAGGTTGACATAATGAACGTTGAAACCTCAAGTCATTTCCCAGAGCACAGTCAGCCAGGCTCGGGAACCTTCTAGTCAGAGTTTAGAAGAGTCTTTTGTGTAGGAATCTCACCAGTTTAAGGAATTGGAGATCCCCAGTGAGATGGGCCAAATGAGTCATCTCATGGTGAAGGCTGCAGTCAGCAAACCACAGCCAAGAGCTTTTTAGTGCCCTATGCTTAAAAAGGAGTGGTCAGCCGAGAATCACCAGACACTTGGGGAAAGCCTTGAATATGAAGAACACTTACACACATACACGCACACAGGCGAATGGGAGGAGAGAGAGACAGAGAGACAGAGAGAGAGAGAGAGAGAAAAGTGAAAATCTCCTTGGAAGAAACAGCCTATACAACGAGAAGAAAACTTTAAAAAAAAAAAAAAGATAACTGAAAATATGGCATTTTTGAAATGAAAACACCCCCCCCCCTTTTAAAGAAGCAAACAGGAAAGAACTCGCAAATTGAATATGAAAAAGCTGGGACGTAAATTTAAGGATGTATCCCAGAAAGTACAAAAACACAGAGAAATGCAAAATAAGATCGAAAAGATGGGAAATTCGAGGACATGGTTAGATTAACACCCAAATAATAGGAATTCTAAAGAGAAAAGAGAAGTGAAGGAAATTCCCCCTGAACCCCAGGACAGTTCTCAGATAGGAAAGGGTCCACCTAATGCTCAGATCCATGAATGAAAGTAAACTTCATCAAGCCCATTGACGTGAAATTTCAGAACACTGGCGCAAAAAGAAGATCCTACCAACTTCCAGAGAGGGCATTAAAAAACTAAATATGTAAATAAAAACAGGTTTTACACAACGGTTCCAGAGTCGAAATGGCATTGGACATCATATTAACATTGGACGTGAGTCAACAGTTCGGAAATGAATAATTTCAAATTCTGGACCATAAAGGCATTTTCAGAAGTGAGAAAAAAAGTGATTTCCGAACAGCTCTTTCAGGAAACTACCAATGTATATGTTTCCAAAATGAAGGAAGTAAACCAAGGAAAAAGAAGACACAGGTTGTAGGAAACTAGCAGAAGTGAGAGTGAAAGGTACCCTCCAGAAACTGACAGAATAGTAAATGGATTTGAATGTATCGAGAGGAGATTAACAAAGCTGGGAAGACTTTGTGTTTAGATTAGTGAGAAATATATAGACCCTTAAACCAAAGTAGGGGCTCTAAGGAAAACCAAAAGTTTTTCCAGGAAGAAAAATGTTTTTAACGAATAATATACTGTGTTGACGCGTCAACTGATAACATTTTCATGGTCAAGATAGCAAAAACACTGATTATCTAAAGTTACTGTCTACCGAGGGGGCTTGAAAGTGGGTCTGCATGTGGTGGCAGCGGAGACGGAGGTATCCTAGAGCTAAATTCTCATCTTCCAGAGTCAGAAGTCAATAGCCAGTTCCTAAAGCTGAAAAATCAAGAAGTAGTACTAGGGGCTTCCCTGGTGGTGCAGTGGTTAAGAATCCACCTGCCAATGCAGGGGACACGGGTTCGAGCCCTGGTCCGGGAAGATCCCACATGCCGCAGAGCAACTAAGCCCGTGCGCCACAACTACTGAGCCTGCGCTCTAGAGCCCATGAGCCACAACTACTGAGACCACGTGCTACAACTACTGAAGCCCGCACACCTAGAGCCCGTGCTCTGCAACAGGAGAAGCCACCACAATGAGAAGCCCACGCACCGCAACAGAGTATCCCCCGCTCACCACAACTAGAGAAAGCCCGCGTGCGGCAACGAAGACCCAATGCAGCCAAGAATTAAAAAAAAAAAAAACACCTAAAAAAAAAGCCAAAGAAGTACTAAACGCGTGTCATTTAGAGGTATGGAAGTAAACAACGAAAAGACCCAACCAAAATAGCAGAAAATGATTGCTTCTGGGAGAGGAGGGTCAAAGAATACTGTTTCTTTTATCAAGCCTTATACAGCTATCTGACTCTTTAAATTGTGTGCACATGTTCCTTTGACAAAAAATGAAAATGGAATTTAAAGAATGCGCTGGAAGGAACAATTGGTCTGGAGCAGCGCTTGCACTTTCAAAGTGAACTGTCAGAGGAAAAGCTCTTCCAAGTATCTCCAGCCTTGCTGCAGATGGCCTAGGCATGAAGAACACCTCTGTACCCCGACTTGTCCCCCAATCTGGGGTCCATCTTAATGATGCAAGCACAGATGCAGTGGTGACCTTTCAGGAGCCCATGGCCTTTTTTCTCTGCAGGATAACTGCAGGATGAGTGGTTTATTGAAAAATCCAATTCTGAGCATTTTGGTCTACCACAAACCAGAAGGGGCAGTCGAGGTGCCCTCTAAGTGGGTTTGGAGCACACACAAAGCATCACAAGGTCCCTTTGTGGAGTAAGTTGTAATTCTGCCCTGGTTTTCACAGCAAAACCACATGGCACATATCTGGGAAGCAGGATGAGGATTTATTCCCTTTTCTCCCACCCTCCTAAGCATCCTGGATTAGGTACATTGACTGTGTCACCTTGCTTTACAAGCTCCAAATGCAGAATGTTACTTGATTCATCTTCCCAGCCCTGCTCGGGGTGAATAGCAGAGGCTCCTTTTCTGAGATGGGATTCTGCACCGTGCTACCAGGCACGTAGCCCAGCCAGCCTTGGCCACAAAGACCAAACAACACGTTCTCATGAGTGTAGCGGGTCAGAGCATGAGTTTTGGAGCCAACCCAAAGTGGGTTCAAACCTTGCTTCTTATCAGTTGGGTGTGACTCAGAATAAGTTACTTCACTTCCCAGAGCCTCTGTTTCCTCTTATGTAAAATAGGGATAACTGTAGTACCTCTGGTGTAGAATGAAATAATACGTAAAAATGTGTCCTTAGAACAGCACCTATCACATAGTAGCTATTCACTCAATATTAGAGTGCCTTTGTCATATCAGGAAAGTCACTGAATCTCTCAGAGCCTCACTTTCCCATTTGCAAAATGGGATAATACCACATCTCCTGAGATTGCTGTGAACATTCTGTGAGCCGATGTGTACAGATTGCTTAGCCCAAAACATGGCAACTAGTGAGAGTTCAGTTCATAAAGGTAATTATTACTTCCCTTCCTGTCCATTTCCACAGCCTCTGTCCTCATTCAAGACTTCCTTGAATACCTTCCTCTTGCCTGGCCACAGAATCGCTTATCTGACTACTCTGAGTCTCTCTCCCTCTCTCTGCTGTAGCTCATCCTCCAAACAGTTGCCAGAACCATTTTTCAGAAACACTGCTTTTATCCCTTCCCACCCCTGCCGAAGAGCCCACTGTGGTTATCAAATCGAAACACCTAGCCTGTTATTAAAAGCTTCACACAGCTGCCTCCTTCACCGTTCTCCCACTTCGTTATACCTTGTCCGACAGCACTTCTGGCTGAAGCCAGCACTGTCTCTTGCAATTTCAGGTAAATTTCCCTGGCCAGGAAAACCGCTGAGTCCATTGGTGAAAAAGAGCATGAGGTTTTGGAGTCTTGACAGATTTGGATTCAAATCTTAGCTTTGCCGCTTACTAGCTGAGAGACCTCGGGAATATAATTTTATATCTTAGGGTCTTGCTTGTAAAATGGGAATTTGTAAACCGGGAACAGTGTCATTATTCCCAGTTTACAAATGAGGACATTGAGAGATAAAATAATGCATGAGATCATTATGAAATAACTGCATAAACCCCTTAGTATCCCATCTGGCATTTAGTTGCTTCCATATCAGTTCTCTGCCCTCCGTTGTTTCCTATGTGTGTGTCTTGTTGCTTCCCTACAGCACCAGCTTCTTAGGTCCAGGGCCTGGATATCTTGTCATGTAACTTACCCCTCTGTGTCAGTCAGTATATGCTATCTCATGCCATGGGAACATATAAGCTCAAGCCTCAGCAGTTTAAAACAATGGAGGTTTCTTTCTTGCTCCCCCTGCATGTTCACTGTGGATCAGTAGGGCAGACTCTTCTCAGTTTAGA
The DNA here is from genome assembly GCF_963924675.1 of Phocoena phocoena. Lineage (NCBI taxonomy): Eukaryota > Metazoa > Chordata > Mammalia > Artiodactyla > Phocoenidae > Phocoena > Phocoena phocoena. The sequence continues at coordinate 87,506,735 of NC_089226.1, forward strand.
TACCCAGGGAGCTAAGTTGCTCACATACCACTGACCAAAGCAAGTTGCAAGGCCAAGTGTAACTTCTAAGGGGACAGGGAAGTCTAATCCCACTGAGTGTCTGGAAGGAAAGACATTCAGGGACATTGGTCAGCTGCTTAAAGACCACCATGCCCTCCAGGAGCCCACCCCAGACTTCATACATGGAGATTCCTGTTGGAAAGTCACTGCTGGGGTGTGTGGTTCTCTGCCAGGCGCTGGGAGTCCTGGTGATTGGGTACAGTTCCGTTCTCTGTGGTCTCATGTTTCCCTCACTGCGATGCACAAGCTTTTCCAGAAACCCAGAACAAATTCAGCTATCTCAAGACTCACCATTCCTGTTAGCCCTGAAGACACACAAGAAGGAAGCTTTCTCCTGTCTGAAATTATGACCAATATTCAAGGACCCCAGTTCTCTGAAGTTCTGTCATTCTTGACTCATTTATTCATTTATTCATTTACTTGACAAATACTGTACTTACTGAGACCTGCTGTGTGCCAGGCACTATTTTATTTACAAAGATATAGCAATAACCAAGACAGACACGGTCCCTGCCTACTCAGATTTGACAATTGGGCAGAGAAGGCAGTAGACTACAGTGGTGGGGAATGAGCTCTAGGGTCAGACCACGCCCTGGGTTTTCATCACTTACTAGCAACCTTGGGCAAGTTTCTAAACCTCTCTGTGCCTCAGACTTACCATCTGTAAAGTGGGAATGATAACCATACTTACGCTATAGGATTATGATAAAGAACAAAAGAGACAGAGAATCCATAAACATTTCATAAAGATGGTGGCGTATAGTATAGAAAGCCCTCAGTAAATGTTAGCCACGACTGCTGTCGTCATCACCATCGTCATTATCATCGCCATCATTAGCAACAACAGCACTTAGGACACATGGTGGTAGGAATGGTAAGATATTGAACCAACAGGGAAGACGTTACAATTTCCTATAAGAACCATATTTAAAATGGTTGTTTGCTTGGCACATGAGTGCATGAAAGCCTGTTTCACGTGCACCTGAAACCCCCCCGAATGGCATCATTACAGTCACACCTCACCACTGTTTATAGTATTCTGCCGGATCCAACTAATCCCCTGTGTTTGGCCATTTATGTGGGTCCAGCTGATCTGCTGTTGTTGGCCTCTGAAGTCCCACTGTCTAATCCCTTTTGAACCAATTCAAGTAGCTTTTCACTGTTAAGTTTCAGACGTCGGAAAGAACAGCTGAATATAAATTGAACATTTTAAAACAGGGAGAAAACGGCTAATACTTCTGAAAGCCAGGCTAAAGGGCTGCAAAGCATCCACATGTTACATCAGACATGTGCCTGGGAACACTTCTTTATGGAAAAATACAGCCTAAGTCCTACCCTCAGGTCACCCGGGACACTTGACCGGCAGTGATACGGTGGGTTTGGCAGGAAGGAGAGGAGAGACAGAGAAACACCACTGGTAATTCCCCATACATGCAAACAACTCTGACATTTCTAGGTCTATAACTACTCGTTTTGAGGATGGGCAAGTAAAGGAAGCCTCTGCTGCTCAGTCAGACGTCACCTGAATCAAGGAGGTACCTAGGGACTTTCCTGGTGGCGCAGTGGCTAAGAATCTGCCTGCCAATGCAGGGGACACGGATTCAAGCCCTGGTCCGAGAAGATCCCACATGCCACGGAGCAACTAAGCCCATGCGCCACAACTATTGAGCCTACACTCTAGAGCCCGCGGGCCACAACTACTGAAGCCAGCATGCCTAGAACCCGTGCTCCTCAACAGGAGAAGCCACCGCAAAGAGAAGCCCGCGCACCGCAACCAAGGGTAGCCCCCGCTCGCTGCAACTAGAGAAAGCCCGCGCGCAGCAATGAAGACCCAACACAGCCAAAAATAAATAAATAATTTTTTTTTCAAAAAAGGAGGTACCTATTCCATAGTCAGCCCATCCCAACTTTTTGCCAAAATGTCCACGCCCCCCCCCCAAAAAGTGTACCCCATCCAGAAAGCTGGCCTAATTAAATCCTGACACATTGCTGCTCTATTTCACAGCTGCCTGGTAGCTGGATCTATTTCTCAGCTCTGGCAGGAATCGGACACATCTGGCTTCACGGAGTTATTTAATATCTTTGGCATGAGCCAAAGAATGGTAGAAATGGTAGAAACTGTGTTCTTATCTTACTCTAAGACACTAGGGAGTTGGAAAAAAAAATTTTTTTTTTCCCACTTGATTTTGAAATGGTCAGAACAGGAGGGTGGGAAAGTTCACGGGCAGCCAGTGAGTGTATTTTTGCATTCCATTTACAGGGCATGCTGTCAGGGTGTGGTGATTCCTGCAGGCTGTGAAACGGGGTGGCAGTTTAACCATATCAAATGCTTAATGAAGTGAGGCCCCATCTCATCAGTATTCAGGGTGGCACTGACATGACATACACTGATCCTGAAACAATAAGCTATAAGGAGATGCCTCCTTTCTTGGTTCGAAATGAAGAGAGCAGCCTGGATTATTCCAGTTTTATCTCCTGCTTTAACCTGGAATGATGCCAGCATGTTGGGTTTTATCCTGGGGAATTCATATCGTATGAAAAATTTAAATCAGGTCTGTCTGCCAGGACACGTGGTCCTAACCCGTTAAATATCTCTAGCTAACAATGCATGTAGGGCCCTCTAGCTCCACAGACGGTCATGTTCCGCTAAGACCATGCAAACATAACTGCTTCTGCCTGCCTTTTTAGGGAGGAATCGATCATTTCCCATGCCTACATGGTTTTACCCAAATCCTTCACCAACAGACAAGGCATTTGTCATGTCTTAACCTTAGCGGTAGTACACTGCCTGTTCTCGAAGGCTGAGTTCTCTTACCGTGAGCCTGGGAAGGTTTCAAATGAAGGATTGGCTTTCTCTTTGATTAGCTACATATGAGGAACCAGAATCCTTGACTTTATCAAGTTATGGGAAGTTGAGTCCAGAGTCCGGCTGTAGAATGTGTAGGGGAAATGACATTGAGCCCTGTCAGTCCCTACTCCCTCCTGGGTTCAGGGAAGTTAAAACACTGGTACTTGTCTTAACGAAGGAACCCTGTGTGGAGCATTTTTTTTCAGAGTCAAGCACTGCTGTCTGAAAAAGAAAATTTCTTGCCTGAAAACTCTGGATTTTCATAACTACCTCTTTCACTCTGCTGGTTCACTCCCAGTGGAGTGGTTTTTTTATTTCCCTTCATCCAAAAAAGGAGATAATGTTTTTGGAATTCTAAAAAGGAATATGCAATTGATCTTTCACTTAACAAACCTTTATCGGGCACCCCTGGGTGCTAGATAAAGTGCTGGAGCAAAGGGCAGTGCAATGCAGTTTTTCCGAGCATGGACCCAGGAGCCCAGTGGCCTGGGTGCAAATCCTGCTTCAACACTTAGTGGCTGTGTGAGGTTGTGCTGGGCACACAGCCTTCCTGTGTCGCGGTTTCCCCATCCATAAAGTGGGGATGTCAGCCATGTTTACCTCACTCTGAAGCCCTTAGACTAGCACCTGGGAGTTAATAAGCGTTGTGTGTTAGCTGCCACTGCCACATTTGCTGCTGCTGCTATTATAGACATTATCATCATCATCATCATTACTATTACTAGAGGCTGGGAACAGAGTTGTCCAAAAAACAAAACAAAACAAAAATCCACCATGGTCCCTGTCTTTATGGAGCACAGTTTCCTGGGGGAGGCAGACAGTACATAAAAGACTGTAGTAAAACTATAACTGTAGTAGGTGGTATGATAAAAAGAGAGAGAACTGGGGCTTCCCTGCTGGCGCAGTGGTTGAGAGTCCGCCTGCCGATGCAGGGGACATGGGTTCATGCCCCGGTCCGGGAAGATCCCACATGCCGCGGAGCGGCTGGGCCCGTGAGCCATGGCCGCTGAGCCTGCGTGTCCGGAGCCGGTGCTCCGCAGCGGGAGAGGCCAGAGCAGTGAGAGGCCCGCATACTGCAAAAAAAAAAAAAAAAAGAGAGAGAGAACTAGTTCTAGGTGAACACAAATAAGAATTATCCCAATCAGGAAGGTCATCAAAGGCTTCCCTGACAAGGGGGTGATTGACCTGAGATCGAAGGAAGGGGAGGCATTAATTCATTAGAAAATATAATTAATTCAGAATATATAGGAAAATACCAAAAAAAATAAAAACCACCCATAATTTATCCATCTAGGGATAACCACTATTAACATTTTACTCTATAGCCTTCCACGTCTTTTTTTAATGAATGAATAGAAATATACACCTACGTTACCTCATGCACAGAAATGACATCCTGCTCTCATAAAATATATACTTTTCACTAACGTGCTTTCTTACACCAAGCAACACACCTCGGACACCTTTTTGTGTCAGCCTTCAGGACAGAATTCCTAAGAGCTGAGAACCACTCTGGACCTTCCGGCTCAGTTGTGTACCTGCTTACCTCCCCGCCCAACCCCTCCCCTGCCTTCCCATGACCCACCTGACAGCTCTTGTCACCCCCTAGTGAACTGGGCTGCCCTCCATGTGCAAGGCTGCATTACAGCACCCACTTAAAGCCCTCAGACACCCTATAGCATATTATCCTGACGTGCAAATGGTATCCAGAAGCTTCGTGGCTGTATCTGAACACCTAATCTGGGTTTGCAACTAGCATTTATGGGCTTATCTGGAACGGGAGCCTCTGTTTAATATGTGGAGGAAAAAATTACACACATGCACATCATCTTATTTTTAAACCACCTCTCATGTTTTGAGAGCCTGAACTCTAAAGAATCATTGTGAAGGCATTTGCTCCTTTAGTCATAAGCTCCTTTAGGCTCAACCTCATGAGCCTCTTGGAGGATGAATTGTTGTGCTGAAATTGCTGACCTCTTTTTCCTCCCCATCTACTCAGTGACAAGTTGGTTCATCCTTTTCCTCTGTGGTACAATTGAAGACATGTCTGGTCTCTAGATGAGGACCCCTGTCAGCGTATGTAATACGCATTCTGTCTCATTCCAGGTGGGGTGACAACAGCCCCTTAGCACGTGCTAAGCCTTAGCCTTGGAACTGTAGCCCATCCAGCTTCCCTTGTGTCACAAAGACATGTCTTCTCCCTCTTGACTTGGTTTTCACTTATCTTTTCCTTCATACTCCCACAGCTTCACCTTGTATCAGTCCAAAATGTGTAATGTGAGTATCCAGGGTCATTGAACAAAACGATGGAACACTGTCTTTCCCCTGCTCTGCCTGCCATAACGAAACACCATAGCCTGGGTGACTTAAACAACAGAAATTTACCTCTCATAGTTCTAGAGGCAGGGAAGTCCAAGATCAAAGTGCAGACCAGCTCAGTTCCCGGGGAGAGCTCTCTTCCTGACTTGTAGACGGCCACCTTCTTGCTGTGGCTTCACATGGCAGAGAGGGAGAGAGCAAGCTCTCTGGTGTTCCCTCTTATAAGAACACTTATCCTACGATGAGAGTGCCACCCTCATGACCTCATCTAACCTTAATGATTTCACAAAGGCCCCATTTCAAATACTATCAAATTGGGGGTTAAGGCTTCAACATATGAATTTGTGGGGGACAGAAATATTCAATCCATAACAAATGAGTTTCAGGACTCAGGGTTAAGAAAAGCAGGTTACCAGGAGACCATGGCTGGCAGAAGATAAAATCTGAACTGTCAGGATGGTAGGGCATCAGGAGGAGGACAGAGAGGCAACGTGACATGGTGTCAGAGAATGGCACCAGGTCCCAGCTCTGCCATTTACTGGTTGTGTGAACTCGAGAGATGTACTTAGTCTCTTGGAATTTGCCTTCACTTCTCTGTACAGGTGATGCTGGCGATGCTCACTCGTGGGCTTGTGGCAACTAGTCTTTATTCAATCAGTCAGGAAATAACTGTGGATTGACTGATTGATTATCTGTGATATGTCACACACCTCTGTGTTAGGAGCTGAAATTAAATGAAGCTCATGCATATGCCTACAACCAAGTGCAGGACAGAGAGGCACCCAGTCAGTGATTCCTTCCTGGTCCCACACAGAACAGATCACAGAAATAGGGTTAATGGGAGTGACTCAAAGCAGCTGGGGATAGCCGAGCAGAACTGTGACAGAACGAATGGGGAGAAAGGGATGTTTTCTTTCGTTAGCGTGAAAGGGAAGTATCCTGGATGTCATGTTGCAGTTGGATCCCAAAAATGGGTACCAGCAGAGACATTTGAGGGTAGAAGTGGGATGGGGTGATGATGAAAGCCACGTGCCATTCTTCCTTGGAGGCTGGAGATGCAGTTATTGAACGTAAAATGATAAGCCCACAGCCGGAAGATAGCCAGACCATTGGCTGGCCTCTCCACCCATCACGAGTCTTGTCTTTGTTGCTATATTGTAGAGGTGTGACTCCAGGGAAAATTATGGGACTGGCCTTTTACTATAGCTTGACATGTACAACCCTGCGTCCAGGTTAGCAGTGATTGCTTCACATTTTTAATGCATATGATAAGTCTTAGTAACCAGGTTTGCCATAATTGCTGGTGGTGGTGTTTATGTCATGTGGTTTTGGGTGGTTTTTTTTTGCATCTTTTAAATTAATTTTCCATTAAGTTTTGAAAGGACAAAGTATAAAATTAACTAACTTGCAATTAATTTCAACAGTAATTATGCAGAAATTCTAGGCATGTGAAAGATGGGGAGCATGGAATAATTAGTCGTGGAGTTTTTTCCCTACTGTAATTACAGTGATGAATATGTATGAGGCCGTTTGGGAAAGGAAGGCACAGGAAGCGATTGTATTTCATTAAACTTTTAGCTGGCTTAGCTTGGGAAACCTGCATTAGGTTTTAGTCTCCTCAAGCTATTAGCAAAGTCTCTCCCAAAAGTAGCCCCCAGGCATATAAAGGAGACAGTCACAGGTGCCTTTTTTCCTCAACTTTCAATTTTGTAGACTTATGGCTTTCTTGGACCTTTGGCATGGCATACATCCTTGTCCAGGGTGTGGTCTGAAGAATACATTGGATTCCCATTTTTATGGCAAGTAGGCATAGCCCAACCCTAGTACACAGGCCACCTTGTTTCCGTTCAGCCTGTTGTCTAAGACCCCTCACTGGGCATTTCTTGGGGGCATCCTTTTCTCTAGTGCAAGATACAGAAAGTAGGTTGTAACAAGAATATAAAGATAACCTCATCTCCCGGGTTGAGCCGTTACTGAAGGCTCGTCAATGTGCTGGACACTTGACACGCATTATTCTCTCCCATCCTCCTGCCGCCAAGGCCTGAGACTCAAGGAACTTGCCCAGGGTCACTTGCCAAGTAAGTGGCAGAGAGAGATTTGAACCCAGCTCTTTCTGAGGCCAAGACCTGTGCTCTCTGCCCCTTACTCACTCTCGTGTTTCTCCAAGTGGGAAAATAAGAAGGAAATCCTTGTAGTCCCTACTTTAGGCTGCATGTGGAATTTATTTATCTCCTCTGTTTTTCCAAGGCCGCTCTCCTGCTACAGATAGACATTCTGGGGGTATCTAAGGCAGTAAGACAGCCCCCCCCGCCCCCTCGTGAAGAATAACACAGCAGAGGCGGTGGTGATGGTGGTACTAGCAGTAGCAGCAACAGATATTTATTGAGCCCTCAGACTATTCACCGGCCTCTGTGCTATGTACCTTATAATGACCATATCTGATCTTCACAAGCAACCATGAGATGGCTGCTGTTACCCCCATCCTACAGATGAGGAAAACTGAGGCTCCGAAGTTTAAGTAACTTGCCAGGATTGCAAAACTAGTCAATGATAGAGCCAGGATTCAAACCTGGGTTTGTCAGCCTGTGGCGTCTATGGTCTACACTGGACATCAGTGTATCATCTTCTCAACCCCTTTTTAATGTCCGTGGGCAGCCACCCACCAGGTAGGAAAACATGACCCAGCAAAGGCAGCCTCCAGTTTTGTCCCTGGTGATAAATGCCAGAGTCTTAATGTTGGAAATCTTAGAAAAATTTCCCCCGGCTGCAAATAAGGTGATATTTGGATGGTTGTAAAGATCTTTCTAGAATCTCCAGAGCAAAGAATTAGAGAAGGATAGATTGTGTCTAACTGTAATCACGACAGGGTCTCGTGTTTATTCAACACAGAGCACGTTTTCTGAGGTTCCATTTCCAAATACATTTAACCCCAGAGAAGGCCTCTTCACCTTTGTCTCTCTGTCAGGCTGTTCCCTCTTAGCCAAGACTTTGTTTTGAGTTTTGAAGCACTCTCTTTGAGGTCAGTGGTTACTGTCTGGAAGAGTATGTGATTTCTGAAGGCAGTTACAGCTCACCAGAGGGGCCAGGAGGGCCCCCATGAATGCCGCTTCTACGGCCCTTTTCCAATTCTCATTAAGCTGGACGGCTTTAGTTTAAAAAAAAAAAAAAAAATCCCATCACAGACGCACATACCAGACTGCCATTAGCAGAACCAGAGAGAACATTTCACCAAGTGAAGCAATTTCCTCATTCTGTAATTAAAGCAATTTGGGGGCTGAATGTGTTTATGGGCGAACTTGCTGAAGTAAGACAGAAGCGTTTTACAACGTGCATGTCAGAGGAAAATCAGAGGGTCTGGGCAGGACATCCCGGGTACCTCTCCATCATAAATACCACATTACAGGTGAGTCAGGCCTGAGTCAAATCTCTATGCTGTGTCAAGTGCAGTATTAGAAGATGAGGAAACTGAGGCATGAAGTCAGGCAGTTTTCTGGAGTCAGAGAGCCCGCTGGCCAGGGGCTGAACTGGTCCAGTCCCACTCCTTCTCCTGTTCCCATGTGTCTCCGGGGATGTACAGTGGAGCTGAACTCACGGGGCCAGTGTTCTTCTCCAGTCATTTTCTAGTTTTCTTTTTGTCATTGGAGTTTCTGTGTTAATGGTTTCATTTTTCCTCTGGTTATACATTTACGAAGTTTTCCCAAAGTATCATTTCACTGCATAAACTTTCCCGTCTCCTGCCAGGCAGCCCATTTAGGCTGTTATGTCAGCACTTGCTCTGCAGAAGTCTGTGAAGAGCTAAGGGCCACAGGCTCAGGCTGCCTGTCCCTGTGCACCCCCAGCTCTAATACACAGCCCCATCTTCCTCCCCAGGCTCCCAGATCCTTCCTCCTCTTCATAAATGAGTGACCCAACTTCTCTGGAACTAAGATTTATATTTTCCAAGCTCAGCTGGGGCTCAAGATCAATGTTCTGTTCAATATGGGTTTACCTTATTCTTCATTCTAACAAATCCTGTGAATTTAGAATAAGGTCACAAAACTCTGGTCTCTCTTGGTCTCCAGGAGCATGGAGAGTGCTAAGATTCCTGCCATCAGCTGGGCTCACCCACAGGTGACTGTTGTCAGTGTGAAAAGCCAAGGGAAGCTCAGAGCTCGTCTCTACATAGAGTATGAAACCCCAGTGCCCTTTTCCTTCAGCGCCTCTGTTTCCTCCTCTCTGCCTCTTGAAATGTGGCTTTCAAGGAGTAGGGCAGTCAGAGGCTTCACAGGGCCAGCCCTATCACTGTTTTGACCCCCAATCGTGTCCACATCGAAAGACTGTTTATACAGCATCTTTTAACCACAAAGAGAGCCCGTGATGGTGGAAATGCCACAAATGACAGTATCTTTAGCTTAAGACTCAGGGTTGAAGGGTCTTCTAAACCAAAGGACGCAGGAAGGCCTGCAACATCTTCTCGTATTCCCTCAGAGTCTTCAGAGAGCAAAAAAGGGTTAAGAACTTGTTTATCTGCCATCAGACAAGATGCTTCAGAATAGCGTCAGCTTAAGTCTGTACTGTTGAGACCACAAGAGGAGTTTGTAATCATGACTGATTATGAGGCTTCCTCCTCTGAAACCAATAAGAAGTACAATTAGCCAGGTCTTCCTTTATCTCCCTCATTTGTGTGCTCAATTAGTGCAGTTGGACATAGATGCTGTTGCAAGAAGAGCTTTGCTGGGTATGATAGGGTGGCCAGCAAACCCTCAGAAATGAGGAGGATAATTTATTTATTTATTTATTTTTGGCTACATTGGGTCTTCATTGCTGTGCACGGGCTTTTTGTAGTTGCAGTGAGCGGGGGCTACTCTTCATTGTGGTACGCGGGGTTCTCATTGCGGTGGCTTCTCTTGTTGCGGAGCACGGAACCTAGCACGTGCTGGCTTCAGTAGTTGTGGCATGCGGGCTCAGTAGTTGTGGCTTGTGGGCTCTAGAGAGCAGGCTCAGTAGTTGTGGCGCACGGGCTTAGTGGCTCCAGGGCATGTGGTATCTTTCCGGACCAGGGCTCGAACCCGTGTTCAAGCCCTGCATTAGCAGGCGGATTCTCAACCACTTCGCCACCAGGGAAGCCCTAGGAGTAAAATATTAATTGACGTGAATTTTGTCGATGCTCTTGCCTGGAGATTTCTGCTCCCTGAGGCTTCGGTAAAGGTTCAAGGTTGGCATTAACACCAGTATCCCCTTGTTGCTCTAGGTGGAAACATCCCAGAAGGAGCATTTGATATATAAAAACAGCAGAATTAAGCTAGAGGCCCTTAACTTTCGGTCTGGAGTTATTATTTCCTCTAAACTTGGAGATTCTGAGATTGGAGAGGAAGATCATGGGGCATCCAGAAAATTCGATCCTTGTTAGAGAAGGGAACGTTCATTCATGAAATATTGAGTGGGGATAATAATGCTTATAATAGCTAATACCGTCTATGGTAAGTGCTGTGACTGCCAGTAGCGCCTAAACCCCTAATTTAAGGCTAATTATTATTTACTGGTTCCACAGATACTATAGAGAACCTACTGTGTGTGTGTAAAGCTGAATTTAGTGCTTACAAGAGAGAGGGATAGGTTATAAACATGACTGAGACAGGAATCTAGCCCTCAAGAAATTTAGGGTTGTCTGTACGGGAAAGTAGCTATATCAGTAAGTCTGCAACAAGGGAGGGAAGGAGGAGTGTCATGACGTGGACCAGGTGAATTGCAGGGGGAGGCTGAGGCAGGGAAAGGTTATTTCTAGTTGGAGAGCCTGGGGGAGAAGTCAGGGAGAAAGTGGCTCAGTGGCCATTTGAGTCTTGGAAGGCCAGCCAGGACGTGGACAGGAGGTCATGTTGGAAAGGACATAGCAGGCCAAGAGGGCTGCAGTTCTAGGAAGGAAGGACTGCTGAAAACATCTACCTGTAGAGCCTTGTAACTAGAAAGACTGCTTTCCACCCTAAGCTCTTCTAAAGCATGATTTGATTTTGCCCTTTGTACACAGGTACCTCTGGCTCAGGGTGTCTCCTGAGGTTGTAGTTATGCTGTTGGCTGGACTGTGGTCTCATCCGAAGGCTCGTCCAGGGGAAGCTCGGACTCATGTAGTTGTCAGCAGGGTTCAGTTCCCTGTGGGCTGCTGGAATGAGGGCCTCAGCTCCCCACTGGTGGGCTGTTGGCTGGAGGCCTCCCTCAGTTCTGTCCCATGTGGTCTTCTCCATAGGGCAGCTCCCATCATGGCCCTCAGAGCAGGTGAGTGAGGGAGAGAGAGAGAGAGAGAGAGAGAGAGAGAGAGAGAGAGAGGAAGAGAGCGAGAGAGCATCTAAGACAGAACAAAGCCACAGTCTTTTTACAATCTAATATTGGAAGTGACAGCTCATCATTTCTGCCATATTCTATGCATTAGAAGTAAGAAGATAAGTCTAACCCCAATTCACAGGAAAGGGATCACACAAAAGCAAGAACCCTAGGAAGGGAGAATCAGAGGGCCCATCTTAAAGGGGCCCACCACCCCAGGTGACGGGGAAGGAACAACAGGACCCAAGGTCAGAGAGAATGTGGGGGGCTGCTCAGGGAGGGCCTCGTAAGTCTTCGTAAAGATTTTAGGTTTTATTTGAACAATTACAGAAGTGTGAAATGACCCATCTATAAGGATTCTTCACTGTAAAAGATTATAATATGAAAAGATTGGAAATAGATCCAAATGCTCACCAAATGAGTTTTGGTTAAACAAATGATGGCACATCTCTACAAATAGCACATTACAAAGAGCAGCTATTCACTACAAAAAGTCAGAGCTGATTCCAGGCCTGGGGCTGGGAAATGCAAGATGAGCCTGAAACATCCCCTACCAGAAAGTAAACAAGTAGTCAAACAAACAAACAAACAGAATCCGGTATTTTGAAAGGTTCCAGGAGCCAACCCAAAGAGCTCCCTGTGGCCAAAGTTGAAGCGACTTGAACAACAGATTAAATAATAATAGGACTGGAGTCTAGCTCAGGGAGTGAAATAAATATTCATGAGTCCATCCGATGTAAATAAATAACCAACTAAATAAATAAATGGGAGGAAGGGGCAAAGCTTCCTTACAGAAAAATTCCAGTTAATGAATGTAGAAGGAAGGAAAGAAGGAGAAAATCACCATTAGGACAACACAGTAATAATTGCTGCAGGCAAAATCCAGGATGAATGCTAAAATTAGGGGGTGAAAGTTTAAGCAGAAACAGGGTATTTGCATGGTTTCAAAGGATCTCCTCCAAGATATTAATTAACTACAAAAGGAAAAAGTAACTTTACAGCATAGAATCTTGGCAGATACCACCTTAAATTAATCAAATGATCATGGTTAACATCCTCAATAAATACACAGCAGGCATCCCCTGACCAGACACACAGAGAAGGGCCCATTACCTCTGTGATATTCTTCTTAATAAGGTATATAACTACTAGGCCTCTTCAAAAGTGTCAAGGTCATGAAAGATAAGGAAAGACTGAGAAACTGTCACAGGTTCACAGAGTCCAGTGTAGCATGGGATTCTGGATTGGATGCTAGGACAGAAAAAGAACATTAATGAGGAAATCTGGCAAAATCTGAATAAATCCTATCATTTAGTTAATATAATTGTTCCAAGGTTAATTCTTAGCTGTGACAGTCATTCCATGGTTAGTTAAGGTGTTAACATTAGGGAAAGCTGCCTGTGGGGTATGTGGGCACTCTACTATTTTAGTAACTCTCCTATAAATCTAAACTGATCTCAAAATAAAAAAAAATTTAGGGCTTCCCTGGTGGTGCAGTAGTTAAGAATCCACCTGCCAGTGCAGGGGACATGGGTTCGAGCCTTGGTCCGGGAAGATCCCACATGCCGCGGAGCAACTAAGCCCGTGTGCCACAACTACTTAGGCTGTGCTCTAGAGCCCACGAGCCACAACTATTGAGCCAGCGAGCCACAACTACTGAAGCCTGCGCGCCTAGAGCCCGTACTCGGCAACAAGAGAAGCCACCACGATGAGAAGCCCGCACACCGCAATGAAGAGTAGACCCCGCTCGCTGCAACTAGAGAAAGTCCGCGTGCAGCAACGAAGACCCAATGCAGTCAAAAATAAATTTAAAAAAATAAAATAAAGTTTAAAAAAGCATATAGTCAGTGCTGTATAGGTAGTTATTAAATGGGCAAAATGTTACTTGTTTTTTTTAAAAAAATTATGTAGTCCATTAAGTGAAAAAAATTTTAATTACCATAGTGTCCAAGATAATAGATATTTGCTAATATATGTCTGGAATATCTGGAAGCCTAAACGTATGTGCGTGCACACACACACACTCCCTGGTACCAGTGGTTGCGTCTGGGGAGGGGAACGTGGTGTCTAGGAGACAGATGGGGAAACAGACTAGCTTTTCTCTACAAATCATTTTTTACCTGTTGAGCTTGGAACCATGCATATATTGCCTATTCAAAAAATAAATGTTAAAAACCTAAGCAGCCGTGGTAGCCCTGAGGTTCCCAGGGGTCCTTGTCCATTGCCCAATAACTCCCAGCCCATAGCTGTGCCCAGAATCCCCTGGCACCCCGGCTGGCCCCCAGCAGACGTTCAGTAAATGGTTAATGAATAAGCGGGTGTCCTCCACTGTCGGCACGTCATAGGATTCATCTTTGTGTCACATCTGTCCTTCTGGGTCCTCTTATTTCTCCTAAGGAGGCCGGCTTGGGCCCTCTGTCAGTGACAGAAGCTTTGATTTCTCCCCTTGCTTGTTTTAACACATCCCCATTAATATTTTAAAATGCTTGCCTGAGCTCTCCAGCCTGTCTTTGGTGTCTGGAGAGCGTTTGACAGGGATACATGGATTGTAAGATGGCCCTGGGGATAAGTGGTGATTATTTCCTCTTTAAAGAATCTGCCAGGTCATGGAATCCTCCACTGCCCCAGACCCTGTAAGTTATTCATCTATTATGGAAGAGCCAGGTTCAGAGACCCACTTCCCGGGAGGCCCTCAGGTGTTGGAATGGAGCTTCCAGCACCTCGTCTTGGAGAACATTAAAACCTCCGGCCAACCTTCATCTCAGGAAGCATAGATACGTACCATCCGAGCACCTCTCAGAAGACAGGATTGTAAAGTCAGGCAATATTACCTAACCAGCCAGGGAGGTGGTGGTGGCAGAAAACAGACAGATTTTTAACCATTCAAGGTTTTTCATATCCAAGATTGAGGCCAAATTTGCCGCGTCCTGTAGGAACATTTTAGTCACTTACTTCCGTAGACAACAAAAAGTCAGAGCTGGTGAAGGCCGGGCTGGGAAGGGCTGTGCTTGATTTCTTCCTTGATTTCTTGGTTTCACCATTTACTTTCTGTAGTGGTTACAGGCACCTTATCATGATTGCCACGTTTGGGGTATTAGAGTAACTTCCCAAAGGGACTGTACTCTGGATAACAGCAGCCGGTATCCCTCTTAGCTCATTGCTTATTACGATGTTCTTCTGCTCAAGGATTTAAAATTAGACTTGCGTGGCCAGTCAATATTTTAGGCTTTGTGGGCCCTAGAGTTGCTTGTCAGAACTATGCAACTCAGCCTTGCGGCACAAAAGCAGAAACGGACAGTACATAAATGAAAAAAGCTGTGTTCCAGTAAAACTTTATTTATAAAAACAGGCAGTGGGCCAGACTTCACTGACCTCTGAGCTAAAGCCTGGGGTACCAGATGGTAAATGGCTCAAGATCAGGTTGTGGAAGAGCTGAGGGCCAGATTAGAGAGGCCTCTCCGGGCCGTTGTTAGGAGGTTGGATTTTGAGTACAATGATCAGCCATCTTATTTACTTCCTAAAAAGAACTTTCTAGATGCTGTGCAGAAAATCGATTGGAGAGGATCAGGGGTGGAAATTGGGAGGCCAGCTAGGAAGTTCTTGTGCTAATCCATTCCACAATTTGGAAGCTGAATTAGCAAAACCTGCCTTTGGATATGAGTCGGCCATGAATGGAAAAGGGTTGGACATGAATGGAAAAGAAAAGGCGAAGACAGAGCTGATGCTGGGACTTCCAGCTCTAGGGTGGCTCGGGATGCCATTGTGGGGTCGTAATTGATATTTGATGGTATTTGTTTTCTCAGCCCCGTGCTAATGAGATTTTATTTGCAGCAACTATGGCATGCCTCAGATAGAATTTTCCTCTCCCCAGTTTTTAGGGTTAGCTTTTCCCTGCAGTGCTATCTGTTTATGGTTCTACGGCACTCACAAACTGATCAAAGCATCCCACTTGAGTTAGCAGTATTCCTCTCTGGCCGCTGACACTACAGGCTCAATAAACCATTGTATTGTAACTCTCCAAGCCTTATCACCAGACCAGAAACCAACTGACCATCGAGTTCAAAGTATGTCTGCTAAGCATTCAATTTTGCAACTTCCACCAATCACACCAGGTACATAGATACAGTACACCATAGAAACAGTAATTCTGTACAGCCCTCCTTATTCAGCAAATTCCAGGAGGCACGTATATCCATTTCAAGCATGTTGCCTGCAGGAGCCGCCAGAGTTGGCTGAAGCCACTCTGTACACAAGAGAGAGGGGCCCCTTTGATGGTTAGAATGATTAGAACATTGATCCCAATGTCGCACGCCTTTCCCCTGCCAGCTCCCATTGGCTTTTGCTTTTTGTGGTCTGCAGTAGAAGACATAGCATAGAACTACAGTACCCCCCCTCACTGCATGCACTCTTCTGTTGATGTTTGTGAAGCCATTACACAATTGAGCAGAGTTCTAAAAATGCCACAGAGGCCCTAGCTCCCAATTACCCTTATCACTGAGTTTTGTTTGTTTGTTTTTGGGTTTTTTTGCGGTAGGCGGGCCTCTCACTGTCGCGGCCTCTCCCGTTGCGGAGCACAGGCTCCGGGCGCGCAGGCTCAGCGGCCATGGCTCACGGGCCCAGCCGCTCTGTGGCACGTGGGATCTTCCCGGACCGGGGCACGAACCCGCGTCCCCTGCATCGGCAGGCTGACTCTCAACCACTGTGCCACCAGGGAAGCCCTATCACTGAGTTTTGGCAGCAATCTGAATTTCTATTTTTTTTAAAAAAAGCCCTTTTCCACCTTAAATAGCCAATTAAGTTCCTTACCGTCCAGCTAGTGGTGTGATACTGCCCTGGGCCAGTGTCTTAGCAGAGGCCATTCATCACCACCTCACTTGCTGGCTGATCATTGGTGCTCTTCCTCATCAGAGCCAGAGAACGAGCTCTGAGCATGTACAGCAGCTCTTGGCAGGCTTCTGAGAGCTCTGGATCACGGGGGACTCTCCTCCCTACCAAGCCGCCCTCCTCGCGGTGAGCAGCTTGTAAATTAGGGGCTACTGGTAACAGTTGGCTGGCTCAATAGTGTTTGTTGAAAATGCAGGGCTTTTTAGGGACACTTCCTGTCCCCTTTGCCCAAGGGTGGGCAAATGTGAGAGGTGGGGAGGACAAGAGCCCCTGGGGTCTCTTGGAATAAGAACCACTGGAATTCCCAGGGAGATATCCACTCATTTTATCTCCAGTCTTAGAACTTTCTCTTTTTTTTTCCTCTCTCCCGTTTTGAATGTAATCTTAATGTGCTCATCTCTTGGCTCTCAATGGTCTTAGAGCCCTAGTTCCCTCCTGGCAGATGGATCCCCTCTCTAATTTTCCTCTGGCTCCAGGCCAGGATGCCTCCTGCTGTGGTCCGTCTGACTCTGGGCAGGCTGGCAGCAAGGATTTTCCCATCACCCTCCTTTCGGTTAATTTTAGAAACTTGCGTTGCCATGGCAATGGTTCAGTGGGGTTTTTGTGGTTCTCTTTTGATTCAGTCATTTGCCAGTCTGCCCTTTAAATTAAACTTTTTCAATCCGCATCTAAATTGGTACAGGAGATGTGCTTGGAATGGAGATCCACAAAGGCACAACAGCCCCGTGGGATGTTTTTTAAAAAACAAGGAAAAGTCCAGGTGGATGGATATAGGGATGCCCTTGGCTTACGATGGCCAAGACAGTTCCTGGACGCTTCCCTGCTTGAGAGGACGTGGCTGCAGGCTGGTAGAGGTGATCCTGGGGGAACCTGGCGAGAAGTGGGGCCCCAGGGCCTGTCCCACGTGAGCATCCCCAGGGTCAGGTCTCTGCTGTTTTGGTTCTGGCATCCCCAGCCGTAAGCTCAAGGTCCAACCATCTGTCTGGGATCTGAGTGATAAATGAACATGCCCCCAGCCAGATATCCCTCCTTAACTCTCAGCACAAACCTTGGAAGGCCTCAGCCTCCATGACCCTAAAATCCTGGCTATTCTGCCTACTTCCCTCTGGGCATCATTTCCTCTTTCCTGCCAGTCAGCTCAGGCGTGCAGGGATCAGAGTCTTTGCACAGACAAGAGGAAGTCAGAGCATCCAGCTCACAATTGGTTCACTTGGCTTGGATTTAAAACAGCGGTTTTTAATGTTCTTACCAACTCTGTGGTGGGGCAGGTTTTTAATCCTGACATTACAGATGAGGCTTAGAAAGGTGCAGGAGGGACTTCCCTGGTGGCGCAGTGGTTACTAATCTGCCTGCCAGTGCGGGGGACACGGGTTCGAGCCCTGGTGCAGGAAGATCCCAGATGCCGCGGAGCAACTAAGCCCGTGCGCCACAACTACTGAGCCTGCGCTCTAGAGCCCGCGAGCCACAGCTACTGAGCCCGTGTGCCACAACTGCTGAAGGCCGCGTGCCTAGAGCCTGGGCTCTGCTACAAGCTACCACGATAAGAAGCCCACGCACTGCAACGAAGAGTAGCCCCTGCTCACCGCAACTAGAGAAAATCCTCATGCAGCAACAAAGACCCAACACAGCCAAAAATAAAATAAATAATAAAAATTTTAAAAAAAGAGAGAGAAAGACCTGGTTCAGATAAATCTAAAAAAAAAAAAAAAGAAAGTTGCAGGAAATTGGCCAGCGTCATTCATGGGGTCTGTGGCTGAACCAGAACTCTGAGCCTGTCCATCAAACTTCCAAATGTCGGCTGACCATCACACACGCCACCTGTTGTTCGTTGGATGGACGCGTCCTCATTCATACCTACACCTCGCTTCCCTCCAAGAACAGTCAGGTACCTGATGACGTTAGCAGACTCGCCGTTCCCAGGCAGGGACTTCACCTGCATCAGCTCTAAGCTCCACAGAGATGCTGCATGCTGGACGTGTATCGCCCTTACTTTACAAATGAGGAAAATGAGCAATAGACTGGCCCAGGGCATCAGGCGGACTCAAGCACGAGTGGGATTTGGGCCAGACCTGGGGACATGGGTTGGATAGTCAGTGAGAAACTGAATATACAGATGGGCAGTGACCAGACCATGTGTAAAAGCAGAACTCTCACCCCCAACCTCCAACAACCAGCCCAGGAAGCCAAACAATAACCCCTGTAACAATGGACCCCGAACATACAAGACTTGATTAGTAACTGACAGCTTCCCCAATTTTTGGCCCCGTTTCCAGCTTAGGACCAACCAGAGGAAGCGAAATATGCTCCCCGCCCCCTCCCTGGCCGTTCCCATCAGATGCCCCGCCCGCCGCCGGCTTCCCTGGGCCGGTAGCCTCTGGTCGGAGCACACCCGAATCCCTCCCTTTTGGCCACTGTATGCTCTCCCACTCCTCTGCCTTCCTCGGAGTCTCTGCCAAAATGCAAGTGATGGTGGCTCACTCCCTTGCTACAGTGAGCTCTGCATAGATAGCCTTGGCTTTCTCATTTGGTTGCTTTGGTCCATTAGCAGGTCAGGGTCAGGTGGGCGTGGCTGCCAGCACGGAAGGCAAGTGTTTCCCTGCGTGGGGCGTGAGCGCGGCGGTGCGGCGCCGCCCAGCACGGGGCCAGAGGGCAGCGGGTCGTCCCTCTGCCGCCTGCGTGTTGTCAAACGTGGTATAAAGCAGGATGTCACGGGGGTCCAGCAGAGGGGACAGCTTGTGAGGAGAGCACAGGAAGGAACCATTTCATTCCAACAGAGGGGACAGTGGAAGGCTTCACGAGAGGAGTGGCGTTTGAGTGAGGGCTGGGAGTCTGCTAGGGTTTGCAGGCTGAGACAGGGAAGGAGGGCGAAGGTCGCAGCCGAGGAGCAGGGGGCCCCGCCCTGGATGTTCTCACCAGCCAGCCTCCACGCTCCTCCCCCCTCCCCCCCACCCCCCACCCCCCAACGTGCACCATTGACCCTCTGGGCTGCGCTGGCTGAACCTCCTTACCCTCTGGCTCTGGGTGGGTTTGGCCAGGAGGAAGCATCAGCAAGAGGTTGGAGGGTAGAAAACAAAAGGTCAGAATATCTGTACCCCCAGCTCCCTGCCTGCAGGCCGCAGATTGGCGAAGGGCGCATTCCTCCCCCAAAGGCCTCAGCTCCCGTGGGTCCCACCCGATTCCAGAAGCCACATCCTCACCCTATCAGGCCTGAGGCTGGGAACAGCTTCCCACTGTCCCTTCGTTAAACTCTTAAACTCTTTCTGTCCCCCCTCTGCGCCGGGACCGAAACACAAGACCCCATTGTGTGCAGAACGAATAGCCCTTCCCTGGGGTGCAGGGGACCAGGTCATTGTGTTAGATTTTCTGAAATCTCCAGAAGCCATGAATTTGTTCATGGTCAATAAAACTCCCCCTCGGGGAGTAACGATTCTATAACCAGCCCTTTCCCCTAAATTATTCAGAAACTTTTCTGCACTCAGAAGCTCCAAGTGTGTACGCTCAGCATTTCCCTGGGTAATAAGGTTTACCAGACAGCTGTAGCACCGAGGAGCAGGGGCCACAGTGAACTCGAGGATCCGGAGAACTGACCCAAGGCAGCCTTGGGCTCTTTGCGCATTTGAACAGGATCAGCTCCCGCCTGCTGGGTTTTGTCAGGTGTCAGGACGGCAGGGTGTCGGACAACCCTCCCAATGGAGGGAATCTCTCGTTTCACGTGCAGGAGCTGCTGCACGGTCCGAGGCTCCTGGTGCTTGGCCGACTTCAGTCAGTGATGGGGATGCTGGCCCATAACTGGGTGTGGCCTGGAGGCAAGTACCTGTGCTGCTCAGAGGAGGAGGGGCGCTAGGCAGTCGCCCCTCACCTCCTGCCTCTTAAGTTAGCGACAGCCGCAGAGCTTCCTCCAGCAGCTTACCCAAAGGTCAGGCATGCCCCCGTGCTATGGAAAGACAACTTCCGGAATGTGATGTATGTTCTGTCCATCTCAGCAAAGCACCAGGGCTGGTGAAATAGCCACATCATCTCAGGAAGCATCACAGTATACATTTACCTGGTCAAGGCTCTGAAAAGTCCTGTAATGATAGCTATTAATATCTAGGCTTTGTTGAGTATTTACTATGTGCCAAAGTTCTAAACTCTTGATTTTAATGTATTTTCCATAAAACAACCCTGTGGGGTGAACTCTACTATTATCCCGCTTGACGGATGAGGATTTTGAGGCACAGGAGGTAGAGTAACTTGTCCTAGGTCACACAGCCAGTAAGTGGCAAAGCCAAGGATTGAATCTAGACAGTTTGGTTCCAGAGCCTGCACTCTGAACAGCTACAAAGAAAGTGGTTTAATTTGTCGAATCCACTTTTTCTCATACCTCTTTGACCGAGGTACACTTTGTCATGAAATACCTCTTACATCTCACAGAAGACATTTCAGAATATATTGATCAGTGTCATTGGAGCTACTGGAGCAATGATTCCATTGCTTCTCATTGCTCATTGCGTCGATAAGCAATGACTTATCGCTTATCCAAGAGAGATAAGGTGGGTGACAACTGGACAGGACAAGCGGGAGAGGGGAGGGCATATAGAACTACCTGGGACAGGGTGGTGACTTCTGGCATCAGACTCCTGGGCACAAATACTAGTTGTACCACTTGTTTGCTTTGTGACCTTCAGTAAGTTACTTAACCTCTCTGGGCTTCAGTTTCCCCATCTGTAAAAAAAGGGTTGTCGTAAGGTTGAAGTGAGATCATACATACAGGATGAAGATTAGCAGTAGGGGGCCCAGTTCTCATGCCTCAGCTTCAAGGTTGCCCTCATTTTCTTATTCAACGTTTGACTCTTTCTGTAAATGGAGAGATTGTGAATTACTGTGTTTCAAAGTCAGTTTACAGATATCAAAAAATACGTGTGGAATACCTACTGTGTTTACAAGGCTGCATTTGGCCCTGAGTAGGGCTCCAAGAAGGGGAGAGCCCGGCCTTTGCCCACCAGGAACTCCTCTTCATGGTGGGAGACAGAGGTGAACATGAAAGAAAGTCATAGGTGAAGAGCAAGGATTCTGGAACCAGACTGGCTGGGTTTCTCCCTGTTCCCTCTCTAATTAGCTCTAACAAAGCTATTGATCATAACCCAGGTGCACGGAGGACTTGGGCAAGTGACTTAACCTCCCTGCTCCCCCATTTCCTCCTCTGTAAAATAATGGTCTACTTCACAGGGTGCTGTCTTTGGTTCCCAGGGCCGCCAAAACAAATTGCTACTACCTCAG
The DNA here is from genome assembly GCF_963924675.1 of Phocoena phocoena. NCBI lineage: Eukaryota > Metazoa > Chordata > Mammalia > Artiodactyla > Phocoenidae > Phocoena > Phocoena phocoena. The sequence goes on from NC_089226.1 coordinate 87,528,399, forward strand.
TGGCTTAAAACAACAGAAATTTATGTTCTCACAATTCTGGAGACCAGAAGTCCAAAATGCAGGTACTATCAGGTTGGTTCTTTGTGGAGGCTCTGAGGGAGAATCACATCTCTCCTCACTTCGGCTGGCTGCCTGCAATTCTTGGTGTTCTTGGCTTGGGGGCTGCAATATTCCAATCTCTGCTTCTATCTCCATATGGCCTTTTCCCTTGTCTGTTTCTGGGTCTTCTCCTTTTCTGTCCCTCATAAGGACACTCTGAGAGTCCAGCCTAATTCATCTCAAGATCTTTACCTTAATTATATCTTCAGAGATCCTTATTCCAAATAAGGTCACATTCTGAGGTTGCTAGTAGACATATCTTTCGGGGGGACACCATTCAACTCACTGCAGGTGGTTTGAGGATTACAGAATCAGAGGTCATATGTGTAAACACATAAGGTATTGCTGATAGGTCGAGAGCTGCAATGATAGTCATTATGATGATATCATGAAGATTATTGCTCTGTTTTTGAGTTCACAGCAAACATGGATGGTGGATGTTAGTATTATTTGTATTATTATTTCTTTCAAATCAGGAGTGGGCAACAGGTCACAAAGCAAATAGCAATGCAACATTCCAACTCTGGACTTCTCTCCCCACATCCTCCAGGGGGGTTGATACTGGGAAGCCAAGGTGGGGAAGGCTGCGGAGTCTGAATGCGTGGCTGGGGAGGGTGATGTGAGCCATTCAGGGTCCTGGATCTGAAGAATTTTATAAGAATGACACAGCGACAGAGCTGGGTCGTGTTCAATCTGATGAGAGTATTGCAGAAGGGTTAGAGGACAAAGAGACTAAAGATAGTAAGACCGCAACGAGGTTTCTCTTCCTGGCCTGGGCCTGATGGAGACCAGAAGCAGAGTCTAGAGAAGCCCTGCACAGCAGCAGTTGACCACGCTTGGTGGCTCAGTGTGGACAGAGAAAAGGAGAGCGTTCAAGACAGCCCCGGAGGCTAGATGGCCAGGGAAACACAGTCCATCCTAAGAAATCGTTGTACCAGTGACCACAGACTAATTTACTCAACCTCTGTGTTGGGCACTGAGTATAGAAGTAGACCAGCAAGCCTGGCCCTCCCCTCATGGCTCTCATGGTCTGGTTGGTCTGCCTGAATGTTGTTGTGGCATTGTTTGTCAGAGCACCAAAAAAAAAAAAAAAGCAACCAAAATGTACATCAGTAGGGAATTGGTGAAATTGTGACGTGCCTATATAATGGGATACTACATAGCTCCTTCTTCACAAAGGTGTGCGTGAGTGAGGAAGATGTCCATTTGTAGAAATGTCTGTACAGCATGAAGAAAAGCACGTGCGTACATACACAAAGAAGAGTTTTGAGGGATCTGTACTTAGCAGGTCAGCAAACTACGGCCAGTGGGCTGAATCTGATCTGCTGCCTGTTTTTTGTTTGGTTGGTTTTTCTTTTTTTAATCTTGCATTTTATTTGACGCAACAGTTTTTGAAGCAATATCTAGATGATGTTTTAAAATAACTTTTGATCTATGAAAATTATGTATAGTCAATGGTTATTCAGGCTTAATGAAGATATTCAGGCATTTTTACACATAAAAGATGTCAAGAAATAAGATCTTCCTGAAACTGAATTAAAAGAACACTTAAAACGAAATCAATTGTAAAATGTAATAATTGTTTTCTCTGCCTTAGCTGGAAGTTTTAAGAACTATTATCTCTTCCTGAAGGATTATTAATCTGAAGTGAATACATTCCTAAATGTTTCCTTGTTAAAATCTAATGCATGGTCACCTACATGCATGTAATACAAACGTAATTCTCAAAATAAGAGAAAATAAACAATGGCTTGGAGAAATCTATGAAATGATAGTTTCTCAGCGGTTGGTCTGGCTGGCTGTCTTTTTTAATCAAGTTTGGGACACAAATACACTCATTCATTGATGTACTATTTGTAATGCTTTTGCACTACAGAGACAGAGTTGAGTGGTTGTAGCTGAAACTGTACAGCACACAGATCATAAAATATTTACTATCTGACCCTTGACAGAAAATTTGCCAACCCCTAGTCTACACCAAACTGTGAACTGTTTTTTTTCTAGTAGGTGTAAGGGGGGAGGGAGAGGTTGTCTGTCATGAACATTTCTATATTACTTAAAATTTTAATTCTAATATATTTTTGTAATCAGAAAAATTCCATTTGGAAGAAAAGAGAGCATGCAGGACTCACACTCCCTGATTTTGAGACTTGCTATAAAGCTGTAGTTCTCAGCACAATTACTGGCATAAGGATTGGCATGTAGCTTAATCAAACAGAATAGATCATTTAGAAATAGACCCAGCCTTGTATGCACAATTGATTTTCAACAAAGGTGCCAAGGTTATTCAATAAAAAAGGATAGGCTTTTCAACAAATGGTACTGGAACAATTGGATATCCAAAGGGATGGGGGGGAAAGGACATTGAACTTCACCTTGTACCATAAACAGAAATTAACTTGCAGTGGATCATAGTTATAAATGTAAGAGCTAAAGCTATAAAACGTCTCCTAGGCAAAGATTTCTTGGATAGAATACAAAAAACACAGAACACGAGAGAAATAATTAACACAACGGACTTCATAAAAAAATTTGAACACTTATCTTCAAAAAGACACAGTAAAGTAGATGAAAAGCCAAGCCACAGTCTGGGAGAAAATATTTGCAAGACACACATCTGGAAAAGAACTTGTCTCCCAGAACATCTAAAGGACACTTACTACTCAATAATAAGTAGTCAGACAACCCAATTCTAAAATGGGCAAGAGATTTAAATAGGTGTTTCACCAAAGAAGATATACAGATGTCAAATCAGCACATGAACAGATACTCGTCATCATTAGTCATTGGGAAATGCAACTTAAAACCTCAGTGAGATACCACTATGCACCTGTGAGCATGGCTGAAATTGAAAAGGCTAGCTATGTTACATGCTGGGAGGATGCAGAGCGACTGGGAGAAGGCTAAGTGCTATAGCCACCTTGAAAAACAGTGTGATAGTTTTTTATAAATTAAGCATACGCTTCCCATACGACCCAGCAGCCTGCCCCTAGGTATATACCCGCCAAAATAAGAAAATATATGTCAGCACAAAGATATGCATTCCAGAAACTGGAAACAACCACTTCCCTCCCTTAACTGGTGGATGGATAAACAAATTGTGTTGCATCCAAGCAATGAATACTGCTCAACGGTCTAAAGGAATGAAATAGTAACACTCAGAGAAACCTTGGTGCACCTCAGAAGCGTTATGCCGAGCGAAAGAAGCCACACACAGTAGGCTACTTACTAGATGATTCCCTTACCTGACTTTCTGGACAGAAAAGAGATCAGTGATTCCCGAGTGGCTGTAAATGACGGGAGGGATGGAAATGTTTGATATCTTGCTTGTGGTGGTGCTTCTTGCAACTGTTACATTTGGTTACAACTCATCTAATTGTACATTTTAAAAGGGTAAGTTTTATTGTGTATCGATTATACCTCACTAAACCTGACTTTTAAAAATATTTACTCTGGAGAAAAGTTAATTTTAAAAATAAATTTTTGAAATAAAATTTTGAAAGAGGCAGTTGAGCTTTCAGGAGAATGGTAAGGCGTCGGTTTGAACAGGGCAGTGAACCTTCTAGAACAGGAATTCTGGACTCAGGGAGGGGTCCGAGTGAGTGAGTGGCAGTGAAACTCCCCCAGGAGCCCTCACACTACAGGGAGAGAAGGAAGGAAACCAGTAATGAAACCTCTACTCACATCAGCCTAGGCAAAGCCAGAGGAAGAGACAAGATGCTTATTTTTTGACTGGATAAAATAGTATAAATAATACAAAGTAGAAAAGAGTAAACAATGAAAAATACGTCTCCCTCTTGCCTCTCTTCTCTCCCAGTCGTACCAGATCTGTGTGTCCTTCTAGAAATACTCAGAACATTCTCTACTGGACGTTTTTTTTGTTGTTCAGCTTATCACGATATCCTTCAGACTGTTTCACATCAGTATATGTAGAGCTGCCCTAGTTTCTTAAATAGGTGTGGTACTGTCTGGATGCACCATCATTTATTTAGCCAGGCTGCAATTGACGGCCATTTAGATCTTTCCTGATATATGTGCTATTGCGAACAATGCTTCCATGAATACTTGTATTAAAGAGTTACTTCTCAGGACTTGCCTGGTGGCGCAGTGGTTGAGAGTCTGCCTGCCAATGCAGGGGACACGGGTTCGAGCCCTGGTCGGGGAGGATCCCACATGCCGCGGAGCGGCTGAGCCCGTGAGCCACAACTGCTGAGCCTGCGCTCTAGAGCCCGCGAGCCACAAGTAGAGAAAGCCTGCGCACAGCAGCAAAGACCCAACACAGCCAAATATAAATAAAATAAATAAATTAAAAAAAAAAAAAAAAAGAGTTACTTCTCATTTGTGTGAGTATATATATCTGTTAGATTCCTAAGAGTGGAATGGCTGGGTCAAAGGATATGTACTTTTTCTATTTTGATATGTATTGTTAATGTAAGTTTGTTATTTTGATCTATATTGTTAACCCCGTCACCACCCTGGGTTGTACCAATTTACCCTCCCACCAGCCATGTGTGAATAATTATACCTGTTTTCCCAAGTCCTGGCCAGCAAAATGTGAACTCAGACTTCGCCTTTGCCCAGTCTGAGAGGTGAATAATCGTATCCTGTAGGAAAGGCAATTTGCATCTGGAGGAGGGAATCTTTTAGAAGCAAAGGAACCCCAAGTCACAGGTGTCAGTTGGTTTAGTCCTTCTGTCAGTCCAGATACCACCTCTGTGTGAATTAGAAGAAGGCCCTCCTCCTCAGGATGTTCACCATCTGCTCAGAAAGTGTCGTGACAGGGCTTCCCTGGTGGCGCAGTGGTTGAGAGTCCGCCTGCCGATGCAGGGGACACGGGTTCGTGCCCCGGTCCTGGAAGATCCCACATGCTGCGGAGTGGCTAGGCCCATGAGCCATGGCCGCTGAGCCTGCGCATCCAGAGCCTGTGCTCCGCAACGGGAGAGGCCACAACAGTGAGAGGCCCACGCACCGCAAAAAAAAAACTGTCATGATAACTCCACAGATCTGTGATGACTGAGGTGACGAGCAGCCCTGGAGCACAACCGGCTCCACCACGGGCAGCAGCCAGAGCTCCCGGAAGCTCTGAGAGCACAGCGGTCCCTGGTGGTAACCAGATTGCCTGGAATTAATGCAGTAGAAGCTGCAGATACAGGACGGGAATTCAAGCTGTTTGACAGTGGAGTGAGGGCATTAGTTTGTGGGACAGCCAGAATAAATGGCAACTTCATTATCCGTGGATTATGCACTTGGAACTCAGGTCCCACGCAACTCTGATATTAGTAATTTGGCCAGCGGGCTCATCAAGCTCTTCAGAAAAGTGAGTCTAGTTAATGAATTAATACACGATGACATTTTACACACAGAGCAGAAAAGAGACCAGGCAGCCCTGAGTTACCTGACATCATAATGTCTCGAGCAAATGTGATCACCGATTCTCGCCTGCAAGCATTTTACATTCCGTTCACTAAGAGCTCCCTCTTGGATTCTTAAAACCTCAGGTGGTTACCTGGAAGTCAGTGTTTTAAAATCTCTGGACCCATTTGTTTTCCATGTGAAAATCCATCCACATTTTTCTTTCAAGAAGTACATCTCGCTGGAAAGGAACTCATTCAGTTCTTATCCTCTATCCGACTCTACCTCCCAAAAGGGGATTCTCCCAGCCTCTCCCTCTGGTCCAGAGGATAAAGGAAAGAATGTCAACCCTGTGAATTCTCATCATTAGTTTGGGATGATGAAAAATCCTGGAGGTGGAAAGCGGTGGTAGTTCCACAACAATGTGAATGTACTTCATGCTGCTGAGCTGCTCACCTAAAACTGGTTAAAACTGCAAACTTTATGTTGCATATGTATTTTACCACAATAAAAAAAGAAAAGGGAATCCCTGTGTACTGTCAGTGGGAACACAAGTTGGTACAGTCACTGTGGAAAACAGTATGGAGGCTCCTCAAATATTTAAAAATAGAAATACCATGTGGTCCAGCAATTCCACTTCTGGGTGTTTATCCGAAGAAAACAAAAACACTAGTTCAAAAAGATATATGCACCCCCTGTGTTCATTGAAGCACTACTTACAGTAGCCAAGATATGGAAACAACCCATTGACAGATGAAATAATGGATAAAGAAGATATGGTATATGTGTGTATACACACACACACACACACACACACACACACAGGAATATTGCTCGGCCATTAAAAAAGATGAAATCTCGCCATCTGCTACAACATGGATGGGTACTGTGCTAAGTGAGGTATCAGATGGAGAAAGACAAATACTGTATGATTTCACTCATATGTAGAATATAAAATACAAACAAACAAAATAAGTGAACAGACCAAACCCAACAAAATATGTAGATGCAGAGAACAGAGTGGTGGTTACCAGAGGGGTGGGGCTGTGGGAGGAGGGCAGATGGGTAAAGGGGAGCAACCAGATGGTGACAGGTGGAAACAATTTTTGGTGGTGAGCACACTGTAGTGTATGTAGAAGTCGAAATACAGTGTTGTACACATGGAACATACATAGTGTTATAAACCAGTGTTACTGCAATAAAAGAAATAGAAACAAAGGAAGGAAGGTAGGATGGGTGGGAAGGAGGGAGGAACAGCATTAACTGAGTAGGGACCCTCGCCGGGCACTTTGCTCTCGGCATTTGGTGTGTAAGTTGTATTTTACGCTGCCAATAATCCAAGGAGATAGCTACTGCTGTTTACGCAGCACCACTGCCATTTTAAAGATGAGGTAGCGTTGGGGCTTCCCTCCCTGGTGGCGCAGTGGTTGAGAGTCCGCCTGCCAATGCAGGGGACGCGGGTTCATGTCCCGGTCTGGGAAGATCCCACGTGCCGCAGAGCGGCTGGGCCCGTGAGCCATGGCCGCTGAGCCTGCGCGTCCGGAGCCTGTGCTCCGCAACGGGAGAGGCCACAACGGTGAGAGGCCCAAAGTTAAATAACTTGCTTGAGCAGCAGCTAGCAGTGATGGCCCCAGAATTCGACCCTTCAGCTCTGTGCTAGAGATGAAATAAAGAGGCTCTTCTCTTTTAGGCCTGAAATCTGAAACATACACACACACACACACACACACACACACACATATATATATATATATATACACCCAGAGGCTCCCACCCAGCTTTTAATTATCTAAGCTGAGAGCAGACAGAACTCCCTCAGAACCTCTGGGTGACAGCTCATTGTCTCCAGAAAATCCAGAGCTGCCTTTCTCCCGTAACCGTCTGCAGCACGCTTCTGCCTCCCCTCTGGGATCTTGCTTGCTTCTTTCTATACAGTTCATCATTGAAACGGTGACCGACAGGAACTTGGAGAATCTTCTTAGCCTTTAGTCCATGTCTGAGTGTGACTGGAACGAAAATTAACACAGCCTGGAGCTTGAGGGGGAAGGTCTTACGTTGTGTCAGATTAGGCTGATGTGGGGAATCAGGAACTGTTTGTGTCGGGAAAGGAGGGGAGATGGTGTGTTGCATGGCACGTGGACTTTTGAAGGAGAAATATCTGGGTTCTCGTTCTGACTCCCCTGCTTAGTTCTTTTGTGCGCTTAGACACCTTAATTCACCTCTGAGTCAATTTGCTCATCTGAAAAACAGGAATAATAAACTAATAACAGCACCTACCTTACCAGGGTGGGTGAATACACAGATTTTTTTTTCGTTGAGTTGGATGCATTTATTGGCTGTCAACTCTGTGCCAGACACCATCCTACTCACTGGAGATCCATGGTGAGCAGAGCCACGTGCAATCCAGTGATGAGGGCCCGGGACCCGAGCAGCCAGCGGACGGTGCTGCCACTTCACGTGAACCCACCAAAACCTCTTCACTGCTTCAGAGGTTGAACGGGCCCAGGGTGTGGTCGCAGACTTGCTCACTTAGGCTGCATTTAGATTATTTTTGCAGCTGGGCCGCAGCTGTGGGTAGTTGTGGATCTTCCGCAAAGAAGAGGGGTCCCCAACTTTCTACGAGGAGGGGCCACTCTGGTGTCCTGTGCCAGCCTGGGCCTGGCCACCTTTGCCAGGTGTGTCCTGCTGACAGGGAAGCCTCTCCCCTGAGTGTTTGAAGTGTGGCTCCTTAGTACACGTGGAGAGGAGGGGACTGGCAGCCTGCAGGGCTGGGGCGTGTACCAGGCCTTCGTCCTAGGGCCTCTGAGGAAATGCATGCCGGTTGCCTAGCTGGTCTTGGTAGGGGGCTGCAGGGCAGAGTGTCAGAGGCAAGGCTCTGAGTCAGACCACAGGGCTCAAATCAGGTACAGCGCCTTACCTCCTAACCCTGTGGCCCTGGTCAGGGGACCCAAGTTCTCCAAGCTTCCTTCTTCATCTTAAAAAGAAGGCAGTTACAGCACCTACTTCACGGAGCTGCTGTGAGGCAAGTAGCTGTGATAAGACACATATTTTGTATGTCTTGAACACCCGCAGTGTGTCAGCTGTTGTTCTAAGTGCTTGATAATTATTCACTCATTTCATGCTCAGGACAGCCCAGTGAGGTGGGGACTAATACCACCCCCATTTCACAGATGAGGAAATTACAGCACAGAGAGGTTGACCACTTCCCAGAGGGCACGCAGCCAGTCAGCTGAATAGCTTGAGTTTGAACTGGTCTGGCTCCAGAGTCCATGATTTCAGCCTGTGCTCTGCTGGCTCTCCGTCTTGAAAGTTTGGCAAAGGCCGGGCATTAAATAAATACTTTGCCGACATAAGGAACCCCAGACACACTGGCCAGTGTTCCTCACGTATGTGATATGATAAATTTCCAGAGAAAAATGGGTTTCTGTCACTGGAACTATCACTCCTGTTCCCTGGATATTATATTTCCCAGGGCTGATTTTTTTAACAACTTTACTGAGGTATAATTTACATGACATAAAATTTGCCCGTTTTAACTGTACAGCTCAATAAGTTTTAGTAAATGTATCAATTTGCACAGCCATCACCACACCCAGTTTTAGAACATTTCCATTTCCATCACCCGAGCAAGATCCCTGATGCCCATCACCGGTGAATCCCCATTCCCACCCCCAGCCCCTGGCAACCATTAATCGACTTTTTGTCTCTATAAATTTGCCTTTCCTGGACACATATAAATGGAATCGTACACTATGTGGTCTCTTGTGTCTGGCTTATCTTTTTTTTTTTCTTTTTTTCTTTTTTTTGCAGTACGCGAGCCTCTCACTGTCGTGGCCTCTCCGGTTGCGGAGCACAGGCTCCGGATGCGCAGGTTCAGCGGCCATGGCTCACGGGCCCAGCTGCTCTGCGGCATGTGGGGTCTTCCCGGGTCGGGGCAGGAGCCCGTGTCCCCTGCATCGGCAGGCGGACTCTCAACCACTGCGCCACCAGGGAAGCCCGCTTAGCACGTTTTTGAGGCTCATCCATGTTGTAGCATGCACCAGTACTTTTTATGGCCAGATTATATTCCGTTGTATGGGCAGCCCACATTTTGTTTATCCATTCACCGATCCTTGGATGTTGGGGTGCTTTCCACTTTGCGGCTATCGTGAACCGTGCTCCTGCGAACGTTTGCATTCCCGTCCTGGGACTGACTTTGCGGCAGGTGGGTGTACCGACTTGGTAACCTCTCTCCTTTTCTCTCGCCTCTGGGGCTTCTCAGAACCAGGCAGCGGGCAGGTGTTCGTGACCTCAGAGAACCAGCTCGTGTACTATCCCAGCATCACCTATGCCATCATCGGCAGCTCCGTCATCTTTGTGCTGGTCGTGGCCCTGCTGGCTCTGGTCCTGCACCACCAGCGGAAGCGCAACAACCTCATGACGCTGCCAGTACACCGGCTCCAGCACCCCGTGCTGCTCTCCCGCCTGGTGGTCCTGGACCACCCTCACCGCTGCAACGTCACCTACAACGTCAACAATGGCATCCAGTACGTGGCCAGCCAAGCCGAGCAGAACGCGTCTGAAGTGGGCTCCCCGCCCTCCTACTCAGAGGCCCTGCTGGACCAAAGGTGCGTGCTGGGAGAGCCTCGGGGAGGGAGGTCATCCCACGCAGAGGCGGGCGTACGTGTGCACGTGCCTGGGATCCTGGTCTTGCCAGGAGCCTGCATTCAGCTGCAAAGGCGGCGGCGGCTTTTGACTTCTACTGAGTCTTTGCAAACGATTCACGTGTATCACCGCACTCAGTCCTCACAGCCACTCACCGAGGGAGGTTCTATATGTGCCTCAGTTTTACAGACGAGAAAAACCGAGATTTTTAAGTTACTCATCTGAAGACGTACCGCTAGGATCCTGGCCAGTTCAGATCCCTCCTCCTCCCTGGTAATGCCACACGGACACACGTCCAGGACGCTGACCAGCTCTGGGCACTCACCTGCTACCGCAGAACAGTGCCCAGTATATACTCGAGGTTGAATGAGTGAATGGATAAGTGAGTGAGTGAGTGAATGAATGAGTGAATAAGTTCCTTCACTTTGCTTGGCTTCGTCTATAAGATAAAGGAGGTGGCGTAGAGAACGCTCAAGCTTTGTTAAGCAGTAGAACCTTCATCACAGGTGGAGCTGTGCAAGGAACCCCAAAATGTAACGTCAAAACCCAGAGTTCTGTAGTTGGATCCAGTAGTGGACCTCATTCCTGCCTGCTCAGCCTTCCTCTCTCCTTTGGTGACCTCCAAGGGTACCCAAAGAACCCACTCTGAAGTCCCGGGACTAGAGCTACCTGAGTCCCCCTTGGTTCTCAGCATCCCCTGCCCTGCAGGGACTCTCAGCGTTCCTCTTCCACTGAGCCCAGGACTCACCAGATGTGGCACGAGGCATTTTGCAGGCAGTGTTCCTGGGCTAACTGGGCTCCTCCTTGAACCCTCTCCGGTGGCAGCTCTTATATTATTTAATCTTCCTTTTCCTTCCTCATAAAAGCTAAACAAAGCTCCAAGGAGCGGTGCTTAAGGACATCTTCGCAAATAAGCGTAAGAACACAAGACCTCACTCATTTGGACCATCCATTGTAGAGCAAGGTTAAAACTGCTGCATCTGGAGACAGAATTCCTGGGTTCAAATCCTAGCACTGCTGCTTACTAGTTGTGTGTGGCCCTGTGCAAGCCATTTAATGCCCCTTTGCCTCAGTTTTCTCCCCAGTACAATGGGCATGAAAGTAATGGCTCTCTCCTGGAATTCTTGTGAGCATTAAATAAGGGATGTAAGGTAGGTGGCGTAGTGCCTGACTCGTAGTAAGCCTTCCGTAAATGAGAGCTGGAAAATAAAATGTCTTTTAAGTTATTTCGCTACAAGCAAGGTGTCATTATTACTCCCTTATATAGATAGGGAGACTGAGGGTTTGAGAGGATATCCTCTCACCCAAGTCCGCACAGCCAGTAAGAGTGGGCTTTCAGTAAGGACCCCCAGTTCTGTGGACTGTCAGGGGCTCTATCGAAACACCAGGCCAGGTGAATCCCTGCCAAACCACCCAGGATGAGCCGGGGAATATTTAGAATTCTCCCTACCAAAGGTTGTGGTTTTGGCACTGTCCAGTTGGCACAGGCCAGGCAGAGCACGCTGACCTGTTCCTTTCGTCTTCTTACAAATCACTGGTTTTCCTAGTCCTTGGATTGCCTTTCTCCTTGGAAGGAAAATCTCATCCCCGATGTCAGCATCTGCTCGGAAAAGGGCAGAAGTTGGCATCGCCTGCCGTGCCTGGGCTCCTAATGTTTTCTCTTCCCCCTCCTCTCCCCCCTTCCCCCCATCCCGCCCCATCCTGCTCTCTCCATCGCAGACCCGCATGGTACGACCTCCCTCCACCGCCCTACTCTTCAGACACCGAGTCTCTGAACCAAGCCGACCTGCCCCCTTACCGCTCCCGGTCTGGCAGCGCCAACAGCACCAGTTCCCAGGCAGCCAGCAGCCTCCTGAGTGTGGAAGACACGGGCCACAGGCCGGGGCAGCCTGGCCCACAGGAAGGCACCACGGAGCCTAGGGACTCTGCACCCAGCCAGGGCACCGAAGAAATATAAGATCCAGCTCTTCCAAAGTCCACATGGGTTCATCTGCTCTGACTTGTTACCATCCTAACAACTTGCGCTCATGGGAAGCTCCTCAGGGTGCCTCGAGGAGTGATGTGGGGCGTCAGCTCTCTCTCCATTCACCTCCTTCCCCAGATTTCAGGGATGTTCTTTGGAGGGCGACCTGGCACTGTTCTGGCCTCTCAGTTGCCCTGATGTATGTGCATCTTTTCTGGGCAGTTGCTCTTCCTTCGGGGCCCAGGATCACAGCCTCACTCTCCATATCATTCTGTTACTGCTGGAACCTTGCTGAGTAGGTGGCCGGAGAGTGCGGTACTTAGGTAGCCCTTGAGAAAGCAGTGTTTGTGCCGTATGGGGTGTTCAGAAGGGCAGAGGACACTGGACCAGATTCTCTGTGGGCTACTTCCTTAGAGCTCCATTTGGAGATTTGGGTTGGATGGTCCTACCAGGAGGCTGTCACTGGATGGCCACTCTGGAGAGAATCCAGGGGAGCGTCAGAACCCACCTTGCACTAGGCTGTTTGTTGCTCCGGGTCGGGGCCAAAGAACACTGTTGCCGTGAGTCACGCCCTTCAGAAGTCAACAGTGTCATTTTGGTTTTCTGAAGGACTCTGAAACCATCAGGTCTGGATAGAGTCTGGATTTAAAAATGTGTCCGAGAATCCTCGTTTTGAGAGCTTTCTCCAGGATCATATATCATCAGCCTCATCCCAGAACAGGCAGGGAGCCCCACCACGAGTTTATCTGAGTTCTCAGCTCCTAAAGTACAGGCTGCCAAGATCCTGGGTCTGCTTTGGTCCACAGTCCTTTCCCTGGTTTCTGGATTGTCTCCCTCCCAGCTGTGACCTGCCCCTAAACAAGGGATGAGTACTAAACCTGAGTTGCCCAGAAATCTGATCTGGCCCTTTGTCCCTGTAAGCCACACCCAGCCTGCCTTGCCCATTCATGCAGCTTCAACACTCGCCCCCTAAGTCCCCCTGACACTCAGAAGTCATTTTACCTGTGCATTTGAACTCGAGAACACTGTAGGTTCTAACTCAACGTGAGAACCTCATTCAGTACCTCCCTTCCCAAGGCCCAGATTCCAGCGCTGCAATCTAGGGTTAGGGCTGGAATCAGAGTGAGGCTCAGGCCTCTCCGAGCATCCCATAGTTTCTCCTCTGAGAGACATGGATTATAGTTTGGAGTCAAGATTTGCCATTTGGACTTTTTTTTTTTTTTTTAATCTCTTAGAAATGCATTTGAAACAGTGTGTTTGTTTTTTCCCTTCTAGTTAAGGGACTATTTATATGTGTATAGGAAGGCTGTCTTTTGTTTGTTTGTTTTTCCATTAATGAGGTCCAAGCAAAGATTCAAAAGGAGGTGATCGTTCCTTTGTCCCGCTGAGCACGCTAGTAACAAGTCCCCCCAGACTGACCTGTGTGCCAGGCGTCTGTGCATTGTTGCACTTTGAGTTATTATTTATCGAGTTCTTGAAGGACGCAGAAAGAGGGACGCCTTTCTCCCTCGGCACATAGGCTCTGTGTTTATGGTAGCTTTCCTCTTTCTCTGTGCCCAGCCAGCCACAGTGCCAACCCCCTCAGGAAGTCATGGCTGGAAACGTAGGTGTTATTCGTCAAGAATCCACACTAATGGCTGTGGGGGAACAAAACTGGAACCAAGTGGAGCCACTCTGGGCAGCTGTCACCCATGCAGAGCTGCTTTCCACGTGGTCAGTAACCTCTTTGATGCTTATTCAAACGGAGCCTGCAGGAGGGGGGGATGAAGTGGCATTCAATGGTCCTATTCTGTAGGCTTTTATTTTTTTTTTTGGGGGGGGGCTTTTATTTTTTAAACCAAATTCAAAGTGTGTTACAGGAAAGCTAGCCACTTGGTGATTCTTTTTTTTAAGTTAAGAAAAGGAACATAGTTGCCTACATCTTTCATTTTTAAAATAACGTGGGTTATTTTCTGAGTAATCCAGTGAAGAAAGAACTTTTGGTGGCAGCCAAAGTATGTGAGGAACTCTAGCTGAATATTTCATCTCCTGTGAGCCAGAGTGGCTTCTTTTCTCCCTCTGGTGGCCCCTGCTTCTTTCTGTTGCTCTGGAAGTTGTTTAGAGGAAAGGATTCTAATTTTAATTAATCACGTGGTGAATTAATCTCACGCGCTTTTCAGCTTCCAGCCATCTTAGGAAAGACAAATGGCCTTAGTAGCATAAGGAGAGTCTATTAATGTTTTTTAAAACAAACACAGGGATGTTTTTATTATAGATTTGATCTTTTTAAATGGCTGTTTTTAAAAAGATATAAATAGGACACCAAAGCTGCAGGGGTTTTTTGTTTTGTTTTTTTCCCCTACTCAAAATAGCAAATAAGTGGCCAGCATTATTTTTTAACTCATTCCAACGAGGATGTTTTTTTATACATGGCCTAAATCTATGCCAATCAGAAAACCATCCCTGCTCTCTTTTCTCAAATGAGATCAGCGAGTCCTTTTTGTTTTAGCATTAAAATCGTTCAGCTGTGATCATTATCGCCTGCCCTCAACTCCTTCTGCTTTGAAATTGACGTTTAAAAAAAATGCAAGCAAGTGGTAAATAAATCGTGTGTGACATTCAAAGTTGATGTAAACTGGAAAGGTGGTGCGTGGTTGCTTTTGTTTTTTGATTAGGTTTTTTTTTTTAATTTTATACTTTCAAATAAACTTGCAGTTTCATTCTTTCTGTTGGTGTGAACGGTCCTTAACCCCCCTTTCTTCTCTATGGCGATATAAGGAGTGGACAGCCGCTTCTGTCGTGGCTTCTGCAATGAATGTATGCCCTAATAAAATGAGAAAAGGTGAGAGAATATTGATGGGACCTCAAAATATGGTGGGCGTTTAAGGATTCCACATTTGGTGTGGTTGGAATACAGAGGTAAGTATCCCATGGACACCAGTTCGTATCAAGGAACCCGGGATGTCAGTTCAGAATATGGGCATTAACTATGCCCTCTACACCCCTAGTGGCTTCACTGTGGCGCTGCTTGAAGGAAAGGAGCAAGTGGCTGTGACAGCTGGAACAGACTCTGACACATATTCAGGGGCTCACGCTCTAACTCGGGCGCAGGTACGTTGGTGATTGGTCTTGAACCACAAATGGCTCCCATTCATCCCACCAGTGATGGGAGCATCTTTGTGCCCTTACAAGTCTCATTTTACACTGCAGGTAGAGTTGCACAGGAAGTCAGCGTGCCCAGGAGGTCACCACCACCACCACCCATGAACAAGAATAACCTTGGCCTTGACCAGAATTAAAATCTACATGGGAATCGAGGCATAGGACCTACAGAACCAAGATGTAGATCATGTACTGGTACCCAGATATGTCAAAAAGAAGACTAGGCTATCAGATAAGTGGTGTCCCAAGTATATACCAGGTCATGTCCTGCCCCAAGTGGTCTAGAGTAGACTTTACCAAACAATATGCCCAAAGGCTTGTCAAGATATTAATTCCTTTTTCTCTCAGAGTACCATTTTTTGTGGTGCTAGGATGAGGAAACAATCAAGAAATGCTAATCTAGGGGCTTCCCTGGTGGCGCAGTGGTTGAGAGTCCGCCTGCCGATGCAGGGGACACGGGTTCGTGCCCCGGTCCGGGAAGATCCCACATGCCGCGGAGCGGCTGGGCCTGTGAGCCATGGCCACTGAGCCTGCGCGTCCGGAGCCTGTGCTCCGCAACCGGAGAGGCCACAACAGTGAGAGGCCCGCGTACCGCAAATAATAATAATAATAAAAATAAATAAATAAGCAGAGAATGTAGGATTTAAAAAAAAAAAAAAGAAATGCTAATCTAGAGCAGAGATCAGTAAACTTTTCGTGTAAAGGGTCTGATAATAAATAATTTTTGGCTTTGCAGCCATATGGTTTCTGCAGCAACTACGAAAACCGCCATGGACAATACGTAAATGCATGGGTGTGCCTGTGTTCCAATAACTACCAATATGGGCTGGATCTGGCTTTGTGATTTGCCAACCCCTGGCCTGAAGGATCATTCTTCCCACATTGTGCCGGTGGGTCCGAAGCTAAGGGCATTGTAGAAAAGAAACGGTGTGTTAATGGCTGGCCTGGAATATTGGAACCCTTAGAATGGCACCAACCTCCAAAAAGTTAAAAATGGAAGAACTTAGGAAGCAGGCAGTTCAAGGACCTGTGAAATTAATTTTAATTGACTCTATTAGCTCTTTTCCAGTGAATAAGGAAATACAGGGTTACGATGAGTAGAGGCTTTCCCAGTGAGGTCCTAAACAGTGGGTTGAATGCAAAGGTCTTGTTCAAAAAACTACTCTCAGTAGGGATTCTCTAAGGTGATAAAGTAACGCAACAGTCTGCCTTTTAGAGAAAAGTTCGTGGGGATAAATGATCTGGGAGATATTGTTCATCTTCTCCATTTAACTTGCTATCCTCAGGCAAGGCAGTAGATTCAAAGAATGAACTGTATAAGAAAGAAAGAGCTTCTGACGGCTGCAGTGGATGTGTGATACATGTCCATAAGGAAAAGAAACGTATCCAGTAAGAAAATACGCAGACTCCCTTGACATCTTGTAGTTAAACAAGTGAATGGGAACATTAATAGAACCCCCAACTGTAAGTGATAGTTGTAACGAATCCCACTCACTCATACAAGCTGAATGTGTTACATTTTAGAAGATGTATTGGCTAATGCAACCGCGTTCAAGTGTATGGAAAATGATTTGGGGCAGGGGTGGATCCAGTTGATCAACAGCTGTCATTAGGAACCTGTTCTTCCCCCTCCAGCTTCTGAGTCCTGCTTTACCTGTGTAAAGCGATGACTTCATGGCTTTACAAAATGTGGTGGAAAAGAGGGTCCCAGAAGATCCAGGTTCATGATCTAAGAAAACGAGATTCTCTCTGAGAACCAGTGGAGATATTGACTATGATTGGTCATCGTTGGTCCTATGACCACTATTGTAGGTGGGAACTCTTGATTGATTGACAGCCCCACCAGAATTACATGGAGTAGGAGAGGGACAATTCACATATGGAAGGGTCTGGTAGTATAGAGCCTCACCAAGGAATAGGACCCACAACTGGCTGGCACAATTTCTAATATACATAAGAAGATACCCTGCGACCACAAGCTTTAGGCAACATAGCCAGGTCTGAAAGGAGCAGAGGCAATGTTACAGTGACAACGTCAGGAGACTCAACAGCCTTTCCTTAAACCTAGATGGCGAGGGCAGTTTCAAGCTGCAGGCATTTGGGGCTTGGGTTAGGTGTGCTTTTTATGAGATGGTCACTGAGGGTAGGTCACAGTAACATGGATAAAGCCATAGAAGAGGAATTCTACCTGAACTCACTCATGGGTTCTAGAACTGTCCTTAAACCACTGAAAGTATTGAAATGGGTGAATTACCCACCAAGAGTCACCCCCAACCCACATAGGATTTTTAAGTTGATGGATCAGAGATGCATTCCTATCTATCACCCTTGTCAAGCTACCCAGACTTAGATTCAACTATGCATGCTGTTAACTAGGCTTTCCACAATTAATTCTTTTATCTACCCCAAGAGGTAGAATGCATCAGTCCCTTAGACAAGCACCCCTTGGAAATTCTAAGGCAGCTGGGCTCACAAGAGCTGAGGGGCTGATTTCCCTTCAGATTTGGGGCTTAGAGGCATGACCATGGGGGACTGGGATGCAATATTGAGGGAAGCTTATTTATTTTAATATGTTACCTCAGCTGGGCAGGGCTTGTGTTCTGAATGAGGGTCATTCGTGCTAAATTCCATTGCCAGGCAGCATTTGGCTGTACTTGGCTTTCAGGTTCACCCTGGTGAAGCATCCCTGTGAGTCAGCAGAGGAAAAGGCAACAAAGGAGCAAAAACGGGCAGTGTTTATGGGCCAAGCATGGAAGTAGCACGCACCCCTCCACTCAAATTCCATTGCCCGTAGCCTGACCAGTCCCATAGCCACACCTACCTTCAAGGGAGGCTGGGCAGGTAAACTGGCTATGTGTCCCGGAAGAACCAGAAGTGGATTTTGGCACCGCCACCAATTATATGTTTATAATCTTCTTTTCACACATAGGATACCTTCACCCCCTCCTGAAAGAAGAAACCCAACCATCCCATCTAATCAGATTTAAAGTCCAGGATCAGTGACAATTTCTATGTCAGATCTGTGTGGTTCCTCTGGAGACACAATTTCTCAGCCCCACATGGCTCTCATCATCTCTCTTCTAGGTTGCCCCCCTTCAGCCAATTCTCAGAATGCTTGAGTAACTTTCAAGTCACTCAAGATAAAAGTCAAAATCATGGTCTCCTGGATCTCACACCATTGACTCTCCAGTACATATATAGCCTCATCTGCTAATCTCCCCCTCTCCCTCAAGTCTGCTCCAAGTCTGGGCCACCTTGCTGCCTCTTGAACCCACCAGGCACACTCCCAGCTCAGGACATTTGCTCTTGTCATTCCTTCTGCCTGGAACACCCATCTCCAGATACTCTTCCGTATCAGAGAACCGTCAGGAATTAAAATCCACTTAGAATCTTGATATTGTCATCTTTGGGACTCAGTTGTAGCCACTGTAGTCAAGACTCCCGGAATTAAGACATACCAGAGCTCTCTCCTGACCAAGATATAGTTACCACCCAGATGACATTGAGGGATTCCCAGACCAAAGAAGCACATAGGACCTTGGGAAGGAGCATTGGGGAATATATTCCAAAAGTATGGTATGAAAACTTATTTGGACCAATGCAAGTGTTATCCATGAGTCAGGAGGTGAGTCAGTTTAAGAAATAATACACTGGAATGTGCAGAAGAGGACCTAGGGATTGAGGTGGTACTTGAACACAAGCCCACCATGTGACCCTGCATGAAGTATGACTCTTTTGCAAAGGGACTTGAGCCAGACCTTCAACTTGGAGTGTGTTCCTCATGCGCTAGTCTGTGAATCAGCTAAAGGCATGCAGGTGTGCCTAGAAACTCCCTAGGACCACAGATCCTGTTTGGAGAGGAGGGCAGCCCCAGTTCAGAGATGAGGAACGGACACCTCGTTCAAGCAGGAAAATGAGTTATCGGGGTATTATAGAAAGAGAAGAAGGGGTTGGCTTCCTTGTAAGTGAAAAATAAACTGTTTAAATAACTCGTCCCTCCAGTTGGAATCAGTTACCAGGAAATGACTGAATGTGAGTGGCTTGACCCCAGTTGCTGGCTTGGCTTAGATCCGATAAGTGGCTCTTCATGAAAGTGATGTTTGTGTTTGCCCAGTGTATCAGCTGGGATCAGTCAGAGCCGCTACTGCTATTGCAGGAATAAAGGTTTGAAGATGGACATTAGGGCTTCCACTGATGTAGGAAGTGACGCCTGGAAGGCTACAGCAGGAGGATCCTAGACACAGTTACCAATGACACCAGCCTGAGCGTAGGGCAAATAGAGAACAGAGAGCTTGCAAGGTGACCAAGAAGGCACTACGGTAAGTCAAAGGTGGTACAGCAATGACTTAGCTCATGGAGAGGACTCAAAGTCTAGTGACGGATCACCCCAGTGCAGAGTAATGGCTCTCTGCCTTTCTGCCTTCAAATCTCACGTGATCTCCTTTCATTGACACACTCGCCCCTAGAACCATACAAGGAAGGGGATTCCAGGAAGCATAGTTCCCAGCCTGAGATGAGAGTGGAGACAACAGGCATCCAGCCCACCCGGGGACCGTGATCTTGGTTCATGCAGTGGTTTCCAGAACAGATACTCTCTCCTCCCAGTGAAAGAGTTCTTGTCATGTAGCAAATTAGACTCAGTGAGTATTGGACCTTAATTTCTTTGTGTTTAATGAGAAAGGGGAATTTCATCTTTGACCTTTAATTTTTCTAGGTGTATCTGATAATTGGAGTTCATAGTTTTCAAAACTGGAATGAGTCTATTATTTAGTATAATCTCTGATAAGCTGGTTGGACAACTTGTGCTGGGAAATAGAAATGCATGGCGTCGGAGTGACTTTTATTGATGATCTGTGTTGACCCTGAACAGAACTTTCTACTGCCCACTTTGGGTCCCAGGGAGACTCACAAAGGGACAGTTGGGGGTGTTGAGTAAGCAACTTCGTGAAGATGGGAATAAGATGCTCATCTCCTGCCCTGAGAGGAATGCCAGTAGGTGGACCACAGATTAGGCTGTCAAACCAAATGAGTTAGAATAGGAAAGATGGAAAAGTGTAAGGCTTTCCAGCCCCCTCTCCACGGTTTCCCTCTCTCCTGCTTCCTGACACCCTTCTCACAAGAGCAAATTTACTAGGTAAGAGTCAAACCAAGTAAAAATATCAATTGGGTCACATTAGCCAGAGAACCAATTGCTCTGACTGGGAACCGGCATTTCAGAGATTCCAGAAGGAGGAGTCAGCCTTGAGGAAAGGCCGAAAATCCTCTCTCCCTCCTACCCTTTTCCTCTCATCCTCCCCTGTCCTCTTTGCCCCTCTCGCTCTGTCATCCCCTCCCCACCCCATTCCCTGGTTAATGAGTTTTAGAGGCAGAGCTCTTCCTGCTTCTTGGACAGGCAGGGTGGCTGAGTGCCCGTGGAGTTTAATATGCAGTCCCAGCTCTACCACCGGAAGATCTGAAGGCTTAGATTGGGAAGTAGAATGTAATACAAGACTCTCATTTTGATTTTACTTAATAGCTATGTTTTCCTTATCATTCTTTCCTGGGAGCCCTGTACAGTACTTAGAAAGTTTTCTGGGCCTCTACTATTAAGACTGACATCTTGATGTTATCTTTGGCCCTTGCCTCTGGGTTCAAACAGAGTTCACAAACCAGCAGCCCAAGGGTGGCATCCAACCCAGAGATAGATTTCCAGCAGCTTGCAGGCTCATGTTATTTGAATCTGTTGCCAACGATTAAAGTTCAGGAGATTTCACATAAATATCTGGATGTCTGGCTTCTTTTTTTTTTATTTTTATTTATTTTTTTTTACATCTTTATTGGAGTATAATTGCTTTACAATGGTGTGTTAGTTTCTGCTTTATAACGAAGTGAATCAGTTATACATATACATATGTTCCCATATCTCTTCCTTCTTGTGTCTCCCTCCCTCCCACCCTCCCTATCCCACCCCTCCAGGCGGTCACAAAGCACCGAGCTGATCTCCCTGTGCTTTGCGGCTGCTTCCCACTAGCTATCTATTTCACGTTTGGTAGTGTATATATGTCCATGCCTCCCTCTCGCTTTGTCACAGCTTACCCTTCCCGCTCCCCATATCCTCAAGTTCATTCTCTAGTAGGTCTGTGTCTTTATTCCTGTCTTACCCCTAGGTTCTTCATGACATTTTTTTTTTCTTAAATTCCCTATATATGTGTTAGCATACGGTATTTGTCTTTCTCTTTCTGACTTACTTCACTCTGTATGACAGACTCTAGGTCTACCCACCTCATTACAAATAGCTCAGCCTGGAGACAGAGCAGCATTGGGCTCCCTGCCCACGTGTCAGATTAGCCAGAGCTGAGGGGCAGCTGCCCTGTTCAGACAGAACCTGTGTCCCTCAGCGCATCACAGTCACCCCTTCTCCTTGCTGTCTCCCATCCAACCTACTCAACTCCTTGAGTCACTTTCCTGGCCCCCGTCCTATTTGTTAGAACCTGGGGAGCAAGGCTGAGGAGCCGTCACCAGACTTCTAACAGTCACCAACAGTTTCTTTCTGGAAGGAGCAAGTACTTGAGATTGACGATTGCCAACTTTGCCACCAATCAGTCACTTTCTGGGCCTCCTTTGCCCCTTCTCAAAAATGAAATCTTAAGTTCTTAGAGTGGATATCTGTCATGCCCAGCACCTTCCTTTGTGATAAAATATACATAACATACAATTGACCATTTCAATCATTTTGTGTGTGTGTGTGTGTGTGTGTGTGTGTGTGCCAGGTCTTAGTTGTGGCGTGTGACCCTTAGTTGCGGCATGTATGTGGGATCCAGTTCCCTGACCAAGAATTGAACCCGCGTTCCCTGCATTGAAAGGCAGATTCTTAACCCCTGCGCCACCGGGGAAGTCCCGATTTCAACCATTTCTAAGTGTACAGTTCAGTAGCGTGAAGTACACTGACGTTGTTTTCCAACCGTCACCACCATTCACTCTTAGGACGTTTTCATCTTCCCAAACTAAAACTCTGTACCGATTAGACAATAATTCCCCTCCCCCCTGTCCCTGATAACCACCGTTCTACTTTCTGCCTATGTATTTGACTATTCTAGGTACCTCATATGAGTGCAGTCATACCATATTTGTCCTTCTTTTTTTTTTTTTTTTTTTTTTTTGCGGTACGCGGGCCTCTCACTGTTGTGGCCTCTCCCGCTGCGGAGCACAGGCTCCGGACGCGCAGGCTCAGCGGCCACGGCTCACGGGCCCAGCCGCTCCGCGGCACGTGGGATCTCCCCGGACCGGGGCACAAACCCGTGTCCCCTGCATCGGCAGGCAGGCTCTCAACCACTGCGCCACCAGGGAAGGCCTCTATTTGTCCTTCTGTGTCTGATTTATTTCACTTAGCATAATATCATCGACGTTCATCCGTGTTGTAGCGTGTGTCAATTTCCTTCCTTTTTAAGGCTGAATAATGTTCCGTTGTACAGATAGGCCGCATTTCATCTGTCCATTCAGCCATACACAGACATCTGAGTGGTTTCCGCCTTTTCGCTATTGTCAACAGGGGTGCGCAGGCATCCCTTTGACTCCTTGCTTCACTTCTGTGAGCTTTAGACCCCAGGGTGGAGTCGGCTCAGCACCTTGAGCACAGCCTTCCTGGGCTTGGGGAATCCCCCTCCTCCTTTGAGCTCTACCCCCACCCCCACCCCGCCAGGAAGCAGTCAGTAACTCACCTGGGAACTAGAGTCCAGACACATGACGAGGCTCAGGCCAATAGGGCCCTCACTTGAAGACTTGCATTTGAAAGAGAGTAACGTGTAGAAGGGGGCACCGTGCAGGACTGGTTCTGAGGTGGCAGAGGACCGAACTTCAGGCTGCAGCAGGGGCAGGCATGTAAAGGCACCGAGCATCGGGCCAGCCGTGGCTCCTGTGTCAGGAGTGTCTGAAGCCGAGCACCAGGCGTGCTCACGGGGCTGTATTTTCCCCTCAGCAGCCTCTAGCTCGATTCTCTGCTCCTCCCGGAAATTCTCCAGGCCACTTACTTAGTGAATTCCTTTTCTGTTTAAAACAGTTTATCGTGCACAGCAAAGATCCTGACTGAGCCAATAGTGCAGACGAGCCATCGGGGCACGAGCCCTGGATTTGGAGTCCACAGACCTGGGATCCAGCAGCCGCTCAGCTCCCGATTCTCAGCCTGACTTTACACAAGTCAACCTGTTTTACCAAAGCTCAGTTTCGCCTGCAAAATGGTTGTAACCGCCTTTACTTCTTCAAGCATCAGTGAGAAATCTGTGCTCTGTTACACAGGAAATCCCTTGTGAAGGGCAATAGAAACTTCTAACGGGGAGTCATATCCTTGTTACTTCACTGGGGGTCCAAGATGCCCTTGCTTTTAAATGCTAAGCGATTTGAGAATCTGCATCATGCAGGCGAAATCCTGAATGCACCTGCACCCAGGAATTGAAGGTACCCCTGTAAGTGCCCTTTTTGGAAATTTAACACGTCGGTAAAGGAAGGGAGATGGGTAGAGCTATTCATTAGGCAGCACCTGATGATCCAAATGCAGAGCAGTGATGCCAGTAAAGAAGAGGAAGCGGGGCTTCCCTGGTGGCACAGTGGTTGAGCGTCCGCCTGCCCATGCAGGGGACACGGGTTCATGCCCCAGTCCGGGAAGATCCCACGTGCCGCGGAGCGGCTGTGCCCGTGAGCCATGGCCGCTGAGCCTGCGCGTCCGGAGCCTGTGCTCCGCAACGGGAGAGGCCACAACAGTGAGAGGCCCGCGTACCGCA
The DNA here is from genome assembly GCF_963924675.1 of Phocoena phocoena. NCBI lineage: Eukaryota > Metazoa > Chordata > Mammalia > Artiodactyla > Phocoenidae > Phocoena > Phocoena phocoena. The sequence continues at coordinate 87,552,351 of NC_089226.1, forward strand.
AAAAAACAAACAAACAAACAAAAAACAAGAAGAGGGAGCGGTTGAGGATGCGGAAGATGCTAATATTTATTGGTTAGTTTTTGTGCCAAGCACTTTGCTATCCTTTGCACTGTCTCATATAATCCTCTGAATCAGCGGTTGGCAAACTGTGACTCACTCCCAGGCCAAATCAGACCCACCACCTGTTTTGTAAATAAAGCCTTATTGGGACACAGCTATGTCCATCCGTTTACTATTTCTATGGCTGCTTTCATTCCAACGACCGCAGAGTTGAGTTGCTGCAACAGAGCTCCCATGGCCCCCAAAGCCTAAAATATTTGTTCCCCAACTTTTACAGAAAATGTTCCTGACCCTTGCTCTAAATGAAGCATGAGAGATGGGTATTATTGTTCTACCCACTTTCCAGATTGGGAAACCAAGGGCCAGAGATGTAAAAAGATTATTCTAAGAGCTAAATCTCGAAAGCCCTCAATTTCAGATTTGCACTCAGAGACCGTGCTCCAACCACTAACTTTTAACTTTTTCCATCACTTTATGACAGTGGTGTCCCCTCCTTTTCATTTCCTTTCGCCTCTGAGGAAATTGGTGTGTGACCCATAGTTTCCACCTTCCAACTTCAAAGGACGGCATCAGCTCTGGACTGAAATGTCCACTTCCTGCCTCCAGGTTCTCCATCTAAACTGGACGTTGCTTCCCTAAGGGTTATTTGCTGCCTTGCTGGTTCCCTGAAGCCACGGTGCTATCTATCTGGTAAATGGTTGGAAATCTCTGCCAGTTTGGGAGCTGAATCCAGGGACCCGGGAGAAATGCAGCTTTGCCAGGCAGGGCTGGCTTTTTTTCTTTTTGGCCGCACAACGGAGCATGTGGGATCTTAGTTCCCCAACCAGGGATCAAACCCATGCCCCTTGCACTGGAAGCGTGGAGTCTTAACCACTGGACCGCCAGGGTAGTTAGTCCCAGGGCTGACTTTGTAGACACTTCCTTCTGGAGCACGTGTGTCCAGGGTTCCAACTCATGTCACTTTGGTGTCCCTGCACCACATCCTCCCACCAGCCACATTAGGGAGCCCTGAGCCCCAGAGGATGTTTTAGCATTTTGCTCTTTCTCATCTGAGTCTAAAGCTTACTCGGGATGGATTAGTCTCTGACAGTAAACAGTGGCAGACCGTGGAGAGGGGCTCCCGGGGTGCGCAGAGCTCAGGAAGTAGGGAGCCAGAGGGCAGCCACTTAGGAGGTTGAACACTTCCAGCCGTGCCGCCTTTCTGGTTCAATCGCATCCTCACCTCTGTGGTTTTCAATCGACTTTGCCATGTTAGTTCTGCTGTCTGTATGATTCATAAAACATTTCAGGGCTGGGGAAAACAGGTGGCGGGAGCCAGTCTGCAAGCCCCTGGCAGATCTATCTATTAGGAAGGGGTTGGCACGTTGGTACGAAGCCTGAGAGAGCAAGTTTGTGCCTGGGCTCCGTGCAGAAGCCTCTTCCAGGCAAATGAACGCTGATAGAATGATTCTGATCTTCAAAATGAGATGCCCATGGCCCTTACTACCACACAGAATGGTCTCATTCGTCATTTCAGGGTGTGCCACATCTAGTTCCCAAAGACAGACAAGCCCACGCCAGTCCTGGCCTCGGTGTCCCCAGGACTATTTCCATGTGTTAGTCCCTCCTCTATGCCTCAGCAAACCCATCTGTAAAATGGGAAAGCAGTTGGCCAGCAGCCCAGGGGGAATCCTCATTCCTGAGGGCCTTGGTCCCAGGAGACAAGCTTGGGACCTGGCAGCACTGACAGCAGGACCGTCCTACCTCCAGAAGGGAAGGCAGGGAGTTCTGCACATAGTCTCTCAGTAGGCCTTATATCTTGGATAGATTGCATATTGGAATTTAATTTGGAATCCCTGCTGCTTCCTTGATGAACACAAACCACACCGCAATTAGAGTGATGAAGCAGGCTGCTGTCACTCCTGACAGGAGTGATCTGTCTGAGCAAGGAGGCAGGGGACAGGCCCTTGGCAGGTGGCTGGTGGACTCATGCTGGGCATGTTCTCTGCCTTGCCCCTGGAGGACAAAGGCCCTCAGGGGAGGAGGGCCGTCTACTCTAACCTCAGCTCCAGGGGCAGGGTGGAGGAAGGGTTTGGGGGACACTTTCTTGGTTTGCATCCCTGGCTCATGGCCCACGCTGATCCCTGCTAGCACTTGGTGGTAACAGCTAATTCAGCCCCTGACTCAGGTCTCAGAATCTCACCTCCTCCTCCGTCCCAGTGTGAAAGGGAACAAACATTTATTGAGCACTTGTTATGTGCCAGGCACTGGGCCACATATTCTCAAGGCATGAACGCATTTGATCCACTATGTAGATTCATGAGATGGACACACTCATCACCTCCATTTTACGGATGAGAAACCTGTGATGCAGAGATTACACAGCTCAGAAGTGACGGCAGTGGGTAGGATGTGAACTCAATGGTAAGGGTCCAAGTTCGTTTCCCACCTTACCCATGCACCGCACCCAAGACCCCAGCCTTCCAGCAACTAATCTGGTCTCTCCCTGATCATCTGCTATCTCCTCCTTCCCTGCACCTCCCATCCCCATATCCCCATATTGCCTCATTGACATGGGAATCTGCTCTCTCTCCACCCCCTCACTGGCTCTTCCCCACTGGAGGACGCCTTATCTGACGGATGAGTTCAGGAGAATGGACAGTCCACAGGACCCTGAGAAACAGGTGCAGGGGGCGTGCCCCGCCCTCCCAGTCTTCAGGTGGAAAGCACCCTCTGCAGGGCCACTTCTGGAAGCCTGAGCCTGGTGTTTGCTCTCCTGCCCCAGCTCCTCCACCCGGAACTAGACAGAGCGGTCAGCGTGGCGTGTTCTATGGAGGGATAGCAGGTAGAGTTGCTAAAATGTCTCATTTTGGCCTCAGGTCAGGGCCGCCCATACTCAGAGCTGATGTTTGAGCCCCGTTTTGTTCAGTTCATTGTATTGATATAGGCCAGAATTCAGGAGAGGAAGAGAGGGACCGGTACCTCAAACGTAACCCCTAACTCCCAGGGACCAGAACTGGATATCCATCAGCATGCAAAATTCATATAGCCAAACCGCTCCAGCCCCCAGGAGGTCTGCCATAGGTATTGTGGACCATGGCTGCCGTCTGAAGACAAACACAGTGTGCGTCTTAGGACGATATACAGAGGGGGCTTGTCCAATACCGGTTCCATTGCTGAGTAGGGTGGCACTGGATCCGTTAGGAATGCTTTTGGCTGCAAGCTACTGAAAACCTGACTTAAATAATGTTTTCGATCTTTTTTTTTTCTTAGTAGCAAAAATCTCTAGGTGGCTGGCTGCTGGCATTCATTCCATGGTTCCATGATGTCAGGGCTGGCATCTTTGTGAGTCTCTTGACAGTTACTTAATGTTTTTGCTCCATAATCACTAGGTGTCTTCCCCAGCTCCAGGCATCAGATCCAAACTCAAGGTGAGGAAGATGGAAAAGATAGCACCAATAAGTCCTGTGCCTGTTAGCAGGAAAGCAAGTTTTTCTATCTCATTCGCCTGAAATAGTCATGTTGCCATCCCTAGCAGTGAGGGAGGCTGGAAAAGAAAATATTTGACATTTCTAGTCTATAGTGAAGCTGGGCAATGGAGAAAGACATTAAGTATTGCATTAATCAAACAAAAGCGTCGGTCACCACCTTTCTTGGATTCACTTGGTTGATCGATCCCATTGAATGTGAGCCTGAAATATAGTTGGTTTGGGCTGATGATGTGTAGCAGCAACTTTCATCTCACCTTTTCTAACTCCCATGGCAAAGCTGGCTCTTTGGAAAAGACTGTTCATCCTCGGTGAAACCGGGGGCCTAGCAGCCAGTGCTGGGACACAGGGAACTCACTAGAGCCCCGTAGTATGGATGATGGTGACCAATGACAGTGGTGGTGGTGATAGAAATAGTCACATGAGGTAAGTTCTATTATTATTCCCATTTGAAAGATAAGGAGATGGGGGCTTGGAAAATTTGCATGGCCTCTCAAGGTGACGCCACTACCAAGAAAGTTTTTGGTCACTGTGCTATACCACCTCCTGGAATTCACTTTCCAGGACCAGAAGACCAAAAGCCAGCAAATCCCCAAGGACTACAAAAGCCAGAGGAGGAGTGTTTCTAGATGAATGACCCAAGTGATGCCACCAGTGTCCAAAATCCGTTGCATGTATAGCAACAGTGGAGGCGAAACGTGATCTGAAGAGGTAGCAGACACACCACACACTTAGCTTTACCCCACAGCTCATTAATCACCTCAATTCAAAAGCATTTATCATGATTAGATCCAGCCCAGTGTCTGTGATAATGGGTATTTTTTAAAATAATGCAAATATAAAACCACACCTTCCCCGTATATCATACAGGTGAAGATCTGGAGGTCAGGATCATTTGTTCATTTAACAAATATTTGTCGTGTACCTGCTGGGTACCTACTATGTACTAGGCACTGTTCTAGATGCTGGAAATCCAGCAGGGATCAAAGTGAATAAAAATCTCTGCCTTCCTGGAGTGTATATGTCTCTCTCCTCCTTATTTTGAAAGTCCTCAGTCCAACAGGTACACTCACCTCGTCCTTTGTGCCCAAGGGTAGTTACTCTATAGATTTCCCTGACATGTTTCATTAAAATGTCTTTGCTGAATTTATTTTATTATCCAAGACTTTGCAACCAGATGATTCTTTGTACAAGGAAATTAGGCCTCAGTCATTGTATAATTAGAACTTTCTTTGGAGCTGTATCATTTGGTGAATATTTTTGCCATTAATTGGCTTATTCTTTTCCTGCTTGCTTTGCTTTTGGTTTTGTTTGACTATTTGTACGAAGTCTTGTCTTGTGTGTCTTTGTTTTGACCTGAATTGTCTTGTGTCTTTTGAATGCATAGAGAATGCTCCACGGGGAGCATAGGCCCCAATCCGATCCAAACCAGCCCCAAGGACTATAAGCTGGTGATCCAGAGACCAACAAACGATTCATGTAAAAGCGATGGATCAAATTCTGCTCTGGGTCTCCTTCAAAATTTTATGAGGATACTCCTTGTCTTATCAATTTGTAAAAGAAGTCACTTTGTTCGGTCTATACCAAGGTCAATAATTGTTGGGTTATTGTTTACCTGACCCCTCCTTAGCCTTTGTTTGGTTGGGGAATCTGAAACACCATTCATAAGCACACAGACTTTTGACCAACTGTAGTGGTTGGTCTTTTTGCCATGGGTTTGGCTATGTCAAAGCCTCAACCTCCTCCTGGCAGAATTCCTGCTTCTCATACGAGTTTGCATTTAACTGGGTAAATGGCAAAATATTGTTTTTACTTGGTGTATTAGTTTATAAGGGCTGCCATAACAAAGTATCACAGACTAGGTTGTTTAAACAACAGAGATTTATTATTTTCTCACAACTCTGGAAGCCTGAAGTCCACGATCCATGTGTCAGCAAGGTTGGTTTCTTCTAAGGCCCCTATCCTTGGCTTGTAGATAGCTGTCTTCCCCCTAGGTTTTCACGTGGTCTTCCCTCTGGGTCTGTGTTCTCATCTCTTCTTCTTCTTCTTGCCAGTCACACTGGAGTAGGGCCCACCCTAATTATCTCACTTAAACTTAATCACCACTTTAAAGACCATATCTCCAAATACAATCACACTTTGAGGTAGTGGGGCTTAGGACTTCAACAGATGAATTTTAGGGGGACACGATTCAGCCCATAGCATGTGGAATAATTGATTGTTTGGACCAGACATGTCAAAGTGAGGAAATTAATACATTTAACAATAGTTCTAGAAAATTATGAGAAATTATATTAAAAATTCAAGAATCAGTAACTTTGTATGGGGACAGATGGTTGACTAGACTTATTGTGTGATCATTTTATAATGTACGTATATATTATGCAGGATACCTGAAACTCACATAATATTGTACATCAACTATATTTCAATTTAAAAAATTCAATAGTCAGCTTCCTTGATTGATATTCTAAGGACTCAAAACAAAACACTGACTCCAAGAGAGTCTGTCTCCATAACTTTCTATTTCAATCCCATCCAAACTTTCAGGATTATGACGTTTTTGCACTGCTCTCTCTACTTTATTGTCACCACCCACTTAGGTCCCTTTCTTCCTTCTGCTCTTTCTCCCCACTTTCTAAGTGAGTTTGTCTCAGGAAAGGCACGATAGCACCGCAAAATATCCCCTTAAAACTACTAGATCAGAAGGCATATCTATACGAGCTGAAATTTAACTATAGTCCAGTGCTAAATTGAGGGCTATAATTATAGAATTTTTGTAAACCTCAGGAAGAAAGAAATTTGCTGTAGAATTTAGGATTTTGCTAGACTGATTGTCCTGGGCTATCAGATTTTTACCAACCTAACTTTAGTTCACTTAATTGTTAGTCCCCCTGGTGAGGGACAACGTTAAAAGCAGCAGCGGAGAAGCGAGAGAAACTAAATAACCCAGCTGTGCCACAGTTTTTTCAATGGCCCTGAAAGGGCAAGAAAAATAAGAAAGTTACTAAAAATAAGGCCATTTCAGAAGACTTTTCATTATAGGCAGTGGTATGCTGGTAAATATTTAGCCACCAGCCCTCAACCTGAAAGGGGAGCCATGAATTGTAGGGTTTGCAGATGTCCATGGTGTAAATTTACCCATGCTGGCCAATTCCAAGCTAACAACATGACATCATTGAATGCAGTATTGAGTAGAGAGGCTCTCGAGAGCCAGTGCAAGCTGGCTCCAGCACACACTGCTTCAGGCTAGCTTGGCCAGATTCAGATTCGCAAACAAAATAAGGAATCAACAGTGACTTCAGGAAACTTCCAAAGATATTCTAGGGTAGACCTACAGCCACAGTCAAGGGAATCTATTTTCTTTTTTAATGTCCTCTGACCTGAAATAAGAGAATCGGAAAGCAATAAATGGGAATGAAAAGTTGCCAATTTAGACTCTTCTCAACAGGAAGCCCTATAGAAATAAATAAGCTAAAAATGGAAACAAACATCTGGCTTAAGCTGCTGGTCCAGAGACCGAAAGGTGCTCTGTGCACTCAGAATGCAGAGCTTGTTGAAAGGATCACCTGCAGGCGTTGCAAACATTGGAAGGACGAATGCCTCACGATGTGTAGAAACTCAAGGGCAACTTTCCAAAATCTGTCCACCGGTGCCCCTCAGGCAGACATTAATACCCAACACTCCCTGCTCTTCCTTCCTTCCTCCATCTACAGCAGATAGCTGTTTTTTTTTTTGTCTACCTGGGTACCTCTGGAGTCTTTTCATGTGGTTCAAGTGAAGCTGACCTCAGCTCCATCCCCTTCTTCCTTTAGACTAGCAGGTGACTCAGAGGTAGCTGATCAGGAACTCTAGCCCATTGGTTCAATGATGGGCAAATGACCCAACCTGTGTCCTTGATCTCCAGAATTTTTAGGAAGGATGGTATCTCTTCAGTGGAGTAAAGCTGGCTGCCAAGCTAGAAAGCAGAATCCATGTCTCCTTATACCTGGGCTTGCCCTGGGGTGCCTCACCTGTTTTTGTGCCTCTGCTTCTGTTTCCCTGCAATTACTTTTCCCTTCTCCCTCTTCTCACAGCCTCATGGCTGCTACTTTTTCATGGCCACTGATGCTCCCTCATTCTTGCCTTTTGCCTTTGCTCTGTGCATCTCTCCCTTTCTCCCCATTCCACCCCACGATGCAGAGATCATGTCTGTTTTGTGTACTATTGTATACCCAGTGCCTGGAATACTTTTGATTAAGGAATGATTTTTGCCTTTCTCTGAGTTTTCCATTCAGACTTGCCAAGACATGGCATCTGATGGGGCTGAGCCCCTTCATGCCCGTCTTTGGTCAGGCATCACCCCGGTCCAACCCATTATGGCCAACGTCTAGCAGCGCCACCTGCAGGTAATTAAAGGCATCCAGAAAGATGGAAGTATAACTTGTTCAGTGCAAAGAAGATATGATGGGCAGATTCTGGCTCGGCTCCTGCATCCTGGTATTCCTGCCCTTGTGTAATCCTCTCCCCTTGAGTGTTGGCTGGGCCTGGTGACTCACTCCTAACCAAGAGAATACAGCAAAAGTGATGGAAGTCATTCCCATGATTATGTTATCAAAGATTGCGACTTCTGTCTTGCTGGTATTCTCACTCTGGTTCTTCCTATATGCTTGCCCTGTTGGAGAGGACCATGTGTCAAGGGACCGTGGGTGACATTCAGCCAACAGCAGAAAACTGAATCCTACCAACGGTCACGTGAACTGTGAAGTGTACCCATCCCAGCAAAGCCTTCGGTTGAGACCAGAGCCTCAGCTGACGCCTGGATTTCAGCCTTGTGAGAGACCCTGAGGCAGAGGACCCAGCTGAGCGGTTCCTGGATTCCTGACCCACACAAATTGTGAGATTATAAATGTTGTTTTAAAGTCACTAAGTTTGGGGATAACTCACTTATGCAGCATTAGGTAACTATACTTGAGCCAAATGATATCTGCATATCATTTCTACCATTCTTTCTTTTTTTTTAAATTTATTTTATTTAATTTATTTTTGGCTGCGGCGGGTCTTTGTTGCTGCGCACGGGCTTTCTCTAGTTGCGGTGAGCGGGGGCTACTCTTGGGCTTCTCATTGCGGTGGCTTCTCTTGTTGCGGAGCACGGGCTCTAGAGCGCAGGATCAGTAGTTGCTCTTTCTAGAGCATTAACTGTGCCTGACATTAACTGTCCCATTTGTTTATTTTTATTTCTATTACTCTAGGAGACGTCTCGGAAAAGATATTTCTGCGATTTATGTCAGAGTGCTCTGCCTATGTTTTCCTCTAAGAGTTTTGTAGCATCCAGTCTTACATTTGGGTCTTTAATCCATTTTGAGTTTGTTTTTGTGTATGGTGTTAGGGAGTGTTCTAATTTCATTTCTTTAACTGTGCCTGAGTGACCCTGTCACTCAGACCTCAGGAGGCTTGACCCTAGAGCCCTGTGACCCTCAGCCGGAGCCAGCACACAGACTCACCCCGCCAGGGACGGGGCAGAGGCCAAGCATCTTCCTGTTCTTCCCCAGACCTGCTGTCTCCCTGGGGACAGTAAACACCCAGCTGAGGCCTCAAACAGGAGACAAAGAAAGCATCCCTATTGAAAAGGTTCCTCTGTGGCTTCCATCCAGTAGATTGTCTCCTCAGAGAGTAGCAGGGAAACCAAAGACAAAAGAGTCATTGTTTCCATCCTCCGCAGGCTGCTGGGTGAGTGGGTGACAGAGCGGTTATTGCTGCCTCAGAACGTTTAGGGGGCCTCCCTTGGGCCTTTCTGATTTGAGAGCTCTTCCCTCTCTTTACCTCCGTGTTACAGGGCCAGTGTGCCTGGTGGGCCTGCAGAACCTGTGACCATGTCATGCTTATTTGGTAGAGGAGGGTCCTGACGTGGGTTTCTGGCCATCTCCGGTGGGCAGCTCTGAGAGGAGAGCAGTCAGTTTGAGAAGCACAGTCCTCCTGAGGGCTACATGCCTGAGTGACTGAGGAAATGCTCCGGGGGCAGCTTGGAGTGGTGGGAAGAACAGAGGCACTGGGCCAGAGAAGCCTGGGACTGAATCTAGCCCAAGTCACCTGCAGAGTGACCTTGTGTAAATTACACCCCCTCCCTAGCCTCAGCATCCCCAACTGTAATCATGGGGTCATTTATTCAGTGTGTCAGCCCTTACCTTGAAAGGCCCGACAGGACTGGAACTAGGGTTCGAGACGAGTGGGACACTTGCCTTGGGCACGAAATTTCAGAGGGTGCCATTTTGTTTATGGTTTCCTTTGCTGTGCAAAAGCTTTTGAGTTTAATTAGGTCCCATTTGTTTATTTTTATTTCTATTACTCTAGGAGATGTCTCGGAAAAGATATTTCTGCGATTTATGTCAAAGAGTGCTCTGCCTATGTTTTCCTCTAAAAGTTTTGTAGTATCCAGTCTTACATTTGGGCCTTTAATCCATTTTGAGTTTATTTTTGTGTATGGTGTTAGGGAGTGTTCTAATTTCATTTCTTTACATGTATCTGTCTTGTTTTCCCAGCAAGACCCACAGAGTGGGAGGAAACATTTGCAAACGATACAACCAACAAGGGATTAGTCTCTAAAATTTACAAACAGCTCACGCGGCTCAATATCAAAAAAACAAACAACCCAATCAAAAAATGGGCAGAAGACCTAAATAGACGTCTCTCCAAAGAGGACATACAGATGGCTAAGAGGCACATGAAAAGATGCTCAATATCACTAAGTATTAGAGAAATGCAAATCAAAACTACAATGAGATATCACCTCATACCAGTCAGAACGGCCGTCATCAAAATATCTACAAACAATAAATGCTGGAGAGGGTGTGGAGAAAAGGGAACCCTCCTAGACTGTTTGTGGGAATGTAAATTGCTACAGTCAATATGGAGAACGGTATGGAGGTTCCTTAAGAAACTAAAAATAAGCTATGATATGGTCCAGCAATCCCACTCCTGGGCATATATCTGCAGAAAAACATGGTTCGAAAGGATACATGCACCCCAATGTTCATTGCAGCACTGTTTACAATAGCCAAGACATGGAAGCAACCTAAATGTCCATCGACAGATGAATGGATAAAGAAGTTGTGGTACATATATACAATGGAATATTACTCAGCCATAAAAAGAATGAAATAATGCCATCTGCAACAACATGGATAGACCTAGAGATTACCCTAAGTTGAAGTAAGTCAAGCAGAGAAAGACAAATATCATATGATATCACATATGTGAAACCTAAAAGAAAAGATGCAAATGAACTTATTTATAAAATAGAAACAGACTCAGAGAATGAACTTATGGTTACAAGGAGGGAAGGGTCAGGGGGAGGGATAGACTGGGATTTGGGGATTGACATGTACGCACTGCTATATTTAAAATACTGTAGATAACCAACAAGGACCTACTGCACAGCACGGGGAATGCTGCTCAGTATTCTGTGATAACCTAAATGGGAAAAGACTTTGAAAAGGAATAGGTACATGTATATGTATAACTGAATCACTTTGCTGTACACCTGAAACTAACACAACATTCTTAATCAACTATGCCTCAATATAAAATAAAAACATTTAAAAAGTTGCCAGAAAGCTCAGTAACCAACATAAATATTAATGCAATAGTTTTTTTAAAAACCACATTTAATGCAAAAAAGTCATGGGCAACAAAATATCACAATTTTAAACAAAGACGGGACCTGTGAACATTAGCGGCCTTTGTGAGATGCTCCCAGGAGGCTGGAGAGGTGGGTCGTAGCCGCATGAAGAGCTCCTGTCGGCCAGCTCAGTCCTAAGTTCAAGTGCGCCATGCTGGCTTGCTCTGTCTAGTGCAGTGGTTAGACATACAGGAATGGGGGGATCCCACAGACCCGGGTCTGTGTCCTGTCTTTACTACTTACTGCTTTGAGGCCTTGGATAATGTTACTTCACCACTCTAAGCCTCAGTTTCCTGACGTGTGAAACAGAATAACACTATCTCCACCAAAGGGTGGTTGGGAAACAGGACGCCTGACAGTAAGTGCTCAGTCTTAGTGGTTGTCATTATGACATCATTTAACATACTTCAGAATCAACACGAACAACTCCCTTGGCTGGGCAGAGGATAAAACATGCTGGGATTTTGTGGCTGCCTGTGCGCTGCCTTTGTGAGCCCTGCAGATAAGCTGCCTCTTCTGGGCTCTCCGGTTAATCAGATACACAGGTGGCCTGGGAGCTGCCTGACTGGAGCTGCCTTTACTGCCGCGTCCGCTGCCATCTGGATATCAGAGGGAGCACAAGAAGGGCCCGGTTGCCAAGGCAGGGACAGCCGGGGCGGATGGGCTGGAGAGTCCTGAGCTGCAGTCTGTTTACTGCACATTCTTTTGGGATGCATGGTTTGGGGCAAGGATCAAAACAGCATCTCTGGGATACAGCCAGCCACCATCTGCCTTGGTATGCAGGGAGCACGGGGCTTTGGCTCAGTTCTGAGCAGTGAGGGTTCTAATGGTTGCATTGTCCAGTTCGGGGAGTGGCCAGGGTGCAGGTGACCCCAGCAGGACAAAGGAGGGCATTTGCCATTTGGGGTGGATTTTTTTCCTTCTGACGCTTCAGATGCTGGAAGAAGGGCTTTGAACAGGAGTTAGGAGCAGGTGACGGCATTACTTTGTTCACTTAGTGAGCTGCAGGCACACTACACTAGGCTCCAGGAAGACTCGCTGCAAGGGAGGAGAAGTGGCAGACTCTCAGGGTACAGGGCTCTCGAACTTTCAGGTGTATGAGCATCAGCGGAAGAATTCATTGAAAAATAGAGTTTGATTCAGTAGGTCTGGGGTGCAGCCTCCAGATTTGCATCTCTAACAAGCTCCCAGGTAATACTGATGCTGCTGGTCTGGGTACCACTCTTCGAGAACCCTGATGCTGGTGGATATGGGATCTGGGATCAGGCTGCCTGGGTTTGAGCTGAAACCAACTCAACTACTTACTTGGCTATGGGACCTTTGATGACTTAGTCTCTCTGAGAATCAGTTTCCTCATCAACAAAATAGGTAAGTAGGGATGATCATGACAGTACTTATCTCATGGGTTTCTGTGAGAACTAAAAGAGTTATACATAGAAAGCACTCAAAACAGTGTCCAACATAGAGGAATTACTAATATGCATTAGCTATTATGATCTGTAACATTTAAACATTTTCCAGTGAGAGTTATTACATGGGTGCTTTTATAAATAAAGGTGAGTAAGGAAATGTCCCTGTGGTGACCGCCTGGAGGGGTGGGATAGGGAGGGTGGGAGGGAGGGAGACGCAAGAGGGAAGAGATATGGGAACATAAGTATATGTATAACTGATTCACTTTGTTGTAAAGCAGAAACTAACACACCATTGTAAAGCAATTATACCCCAATAAAGATGTTAAAAAAAAAAGAAAAGAAAATGTCCCTGTGTATTTATGCATATGCAAAACATTTGCCTGTGATTTCGAGCGGCTCACAGACCCCCAAAATCTCATCCTTCTCAATGCCCCTTGTTTCGTAGAGTATAATAGTTACCATTTCGAGCCTCTACTATGTTGCATGAAGTGTGGCAGGTAATTTACATTCTAATCAGTCCCCACAGTCACTTCATAAGGCAGTCATCATCATTCCTATTTTACAGACAAAATAATTGAGGCTCAGAAAATTGCCAAGAGAGATTTGCACCCAGATCCATCAGACCCTACATCACACTGCCACTACTCACTTCCTTAGAGGTATTGTATCACCAATTTATCCAGAAAAAGGTATTTAGCAATATCTAAGTGCTCAGTCCTATAGGGGGGAAATAAATGTTGCTCTTGACCTCCAAGAAGTTACATCTAATGGAGGGATCCAGAGGAACATATAAATACTCAAACAGTACATAATTACAGGCCAAATCATGGGTGTGCCAGAGAGTTCATGTGTTTCGCCAGATATTCCTTTGCTTTTCACATTTCCCAGCCTCCCTTGCAGTTATGTTAGGACTGTGTGACTGGCTTCTATGAACATGGGTGGGCGTAATAGAGGTTATTTCCAGGATTGGCCCTTATACATATGTAATGTGATCCCTCCTTTCCTTCTCATACTTGCAGCAGCGATTTCAGAAGCCATGTCGTCAAGGTGGCATAGCGCAAGATGGAGGAGGACCACCTAGCCAGTATCAACCTGAGATCGGAGGGAGAGATGAACCTCGGTGGGTTAAAGCCATTGAGTTTTCTAGTTACTGCAGTGTAATGCAGCCTCCCCTGACTAGCCAAATGGGATAACCATCACTATATACTGAAAAGTTCTGGGAAGATTAGGGACTCATGAGATATTCAGGTGTTAAGTCACCTGAAGGTCCCATTCTGGACCTAGTGAGTCAAAATATTTAAGGAAGAGCCCTGGGAGTCTTTACTTTTAATAAGGTGATATTGAAGAATGGCCAAGTTTGGGGAGCCTGGCTTTGTAGTCTGCTCAACATCTCCCAGAAAATTTTACACAATAAAGACACCATCAAGTGACCATCTAGCAGGCAAACTGTGGGAGATGGAGGTGGGTGCCCGGGCTGAAGCCCCGCCTTTACCTCCTTCTAGCTGTGTAACTTCAGGTGATTTATATAGTTATTTAATTTTTGTTGGAGTAGAGTTGATTTACAATGTTGTGTTAGTTTCAGGTATACAGCAAAGTGAATCTGTCATACATATACGTATATCCACTCTTTATTAGATTCTTTTCCCATATAGGTCACTACAGAGTATTGAGTAGACAGCAGGTTCCTATTAGTTATCTATTTTATATACAGTAGTGTGTGTATGTCAATCCCAACCTTCCAGGTTATCCCTCTCCCCACTTACCCCCAATAACCATAAGTCTGTTTTCTACATCTGTAATTCTATTTCTGTTTTGTAGATAAGTTCATTTGTACCCTTTTTTTAGATTCCACATATAAGTGATATCATATGATATTTGTCTTTGTCTGACTTACTTCACTCAGTACGACAATCTCTAGGTCCACCCATGTTGCTGCAAATGGCATTAGTTTGCTCTTTTTTGTGGCTGAGTAATATTCCATGGTATATATGTACCACATCTTCTTTACCTGTTCATCTTTTGATGGACATTTAGGTTACTTCCACGTCCTGGCTATTGTAAATAGTGCTGCCCTGAACACTGGGGTGAGGTAATTTAAGTATCTGTGGAGTTGTTGTGATGATTGGATGAGTTAATGTATTAGCTATCTATTGCTGCATAACAAATTATCCCAAAACTCAGTTGCATAAAACAAGAACTTTTTATTATCTCTTATAGTTTCCATGAGTCGGGAATTCAGGGGTGTTCCATCGGGCAGTCCCCACCCAAGGTATCTCATGAGGGTACAGTCAGATGTTGGCCAGCACTGCATCGTCTGAAGCCTCTAGGCTGGAGGATCCATTTCCGAGAGCGTGCAGTCATGTGGCTGTTGTCCAGAAGCCTCAGCTCCTTTCCACATAGTGATCCAAGACACCACAGAGGAAGCTGCGATGCCTTCACCCGCTGTCACTTCCATCATATAAATTTCCTGGTCACACAGGTCAGCCCTGCATCAACGTAGGAGAGAACTCAACAGGGTAAGGATATCAGGAGGCAAGGATCAGTGGGGGCCACCTGCCAGGTGGGGCGGCAGCCTGACATGCGATCAGCACTGGACAAATGTTAGCTATTTTTATCACTGATAGAATGACCGATAAGCTCTAGCTTAGCTGCAGCTCCTCCGCCATCTTACTATTCTTCACTCATTCCTCAGAGGCCCTCCTGCATGGAATCTACCTGAATACCCACGTGTGTGGCTGTGTGCTGGGCACTGGGTCCCTTGGTATCCCTGAGGTAGAAATACCGTCAGATGGGGACTTCCCTGGTGGTCCAGTGGTTAAGCCTTCACCTTCCAATGCAGGGGGTGAGGGTTTGATGCCTGGTTGGGAGCTAAGATCCCACATGCCTCGAGACCAGAAAACCAAAACATAAAACGGAAGCAATATTGTAACAAATTCAATAAAGACTTTTAAAAAATGGTCCACATCAAAAAAAAAAAAAACATCTTAAAAAAAAAGGAGAAATACTGTCAGAGACATGGAGAGATGCTGGGAGCCAGGGAGGAAGGGCTGATAAATAACGAATTCTTAAATGGGGCTGTCACATTTAACATGGCTTGTTCATCTTGCTTAAGAGACCTGGTGGTTGTAAAGAACAGAAAGTCTGGAATGAGGCTGCCTGGAGCGAATTCCGGTTCTCATTTTTACTGGTTGTGTGACCTTGGGTGAGTTACTTAACTTTCCTGGATCCCAGTTTTCTCATCTGTTACAAATGGAAAGAATAATAGTTCTTATTGCACAAGGTTCTTAGAATATTTAATGTGTGAATTCAACATTCTAAGCATCTAAAAGGCTCAGAATAGTGGCTGGCTCGTAGTAAATGCTCAAAAATGCTACTATTATTCTTCCTTCTCAAATCCTCCAGGGATGGAGGTTAAGGACGAGATAATGAAACAAGGAAATAAAGAGATGTGTGGCCCCTGACTCAACAATTCCAAGGCAGAGCTAGTGTTAAATGTCACTTTCCTTCCAGGACTTTCCCCCAGACTCTCTAGCTCGATTGAGAGTGTGGCCACACAGGGGCAAGCTTGACGGAGACTGTGTCCATGATGCTGTGAGTCCCTGAGCCAGGCGGGTACCCTCAGAGCCCCCGGCACGCGCCTAGGCTGACTTTGTTCTCTCCCCCCACCCTCATGCTGCTCTCCATCTTTGTCTCCCTTCCCTAGTTCCTTTTGCTCAGTTCAGACAAGCTCAGGGGTTCCTGAGAAGATCTTGCCTTCCTTTGATGGGTGAGCGGCAAGGGAGGTGAGACTGGGGCTGAGGGGCCTGGCGTGGAGGCAGATGGAGCGAGGTGGGGAGCGGGAAGGTAGAGGAGATCAAAGGGCCCCACATCAAAGGCAAGAGGAACCGATCAGCGGAGGAGTCTCCATCCTCTGAGACCGGAACTGCGCTCTAATTCGTGAGTCTTAGTCAAGTATCAGAAGCTAAGGGGTTGCTGGACCTCCTGCCTACGAAGGTGTTTGTTGAAAGGATTCAGGAATGTGACCAAGAAACACTCCCGTGGAACTCTGCAGAGAAGGGAGTTCAAGTTCTAGAAGGTAGGACACAGCAGTGAAAATGACAAAGGTTCAGGCTTTCCTGTAGGGTAGCTTCTGGGGGAGGAGACAGACAACACCCAAAAAGATCATTTCAGCAAGTGTGACACAGGACGGAAAGAACACTGCCTTGCACTGGGCTGTCCAGGAGGCCTCTCAGAGCAGCTCACGTTTCGGCTGAGCCCTGAGCAGCCACGCGTGGATCTAGGGGGAGAGCATTCTGGGGAGAGGGAAGAGCTGGTGCAAAAATGCAGAAAAAGTTCAATATGGTTGAGGAAGACCTGGGGGGTCAGCACGGCTGGAGCGGAGGGAACTCAGGCCAGGGAGCCCTCCAGAGAGGGGGCTTGGCCCTCAAGGCTGGGACAAGGTCTGCTGTCGTTGTGACGAACCCCGAGCCCCATGGCAGGTTTTAGTACAGGAATGATGACCCCTGATGGGTTTAAAGTGATGACTTGGCTACCAGGTAAAGAATGGACTTCAGGGGCAACAGTAGAAGCAGGGAGGCGGGTTAGGGGGACGCCTGGAGTCCCCTGTGAGAGGTGTTCTTCTCCCGAACTCGTGTCCACAGTGGGACTGACGGGATTGAGCAGCTTGGAGCCGTGTTGTGACTCTGGGACAGAGAACTTGCTGTGTTACTGGTTGGGGGGCTGAGGAGAAGGACAAGGCACTTAGGTTTTGAGGTTTGGGGCTGAGTCCAGGGGGCTGTCTGCCTGCACAGGGTCTGCCTCTCGGTCGTGCTGCACCCCTCATTGCCACCAAGCTAAGCAAGCAGTTGGAGCCCCCAGAGCTATGGAGAAGGGAGCCTCTCTCTCCTTATGACGCCCAGGGCATGGACCTCAACGGCCCCTGGCCTGATGATGGCACAGGTAGCGCCCTGAGGAAAGGAAGGCTGATTGAGGCAGGTCCTGCACTGTCCAGAAAAGAAAAGCGTTGGGGAGGGTCCCTGGCTACAGTCCCATCCCCAGCATCCTGGGACTCAGCGGCAGGGAGGATTGGGCAGCCGACGTCCGGCCTTCCTTATGGACGAGTGGCCCTCTCATTAGTGCAGAGCTTGGAAGCAAGAAGCTTTGGGAGGTTAGAAAAGAGGAGAGCCTTGGATTAGGCCAGGACATGTGTGTCATGGGAACCAGAGTTCTGCACCCTGACAGCCTCAGCCCTGGGGAGGGTTATGCATGCAGCTTCAACTCCTGGTCTGGACGGAGCACAGAGATCCCGTGGGATCTTTTCACCTGCAGCAAAGTCCAGAGGGACCCGGTTCCCAGAGGATGCCTGAAGGAAGTGCGGGTCCCCTGGGAACATCTTCCTTGCCAACCTGTCCTCACCACCCTCCACCAGTGGGCCGGGCTTGGCCTCCTGCAGGCGGGAGCAGCAGGGGGGCTGCTGAGGACCACATGGACGCACTGGGGAGCATCCCTGGGGACCACTGTGTTGGAGGAGAGGACGAGAAAAGGAAGGGTCTCGGTGACTGATGCTGACCACCCGAGACTCGGTTCTCCCTGGGGCAGCAGGCGCCCGACTGAGCCCTCCCCTCCAGACACACGTCCGTTCACTCACTCACTCAGGCAACGGTATGTGAGATGCCAGCAGGCGGGAGTGCTGGCGGCTACTGGAGGAGACACGCGCCTATGTGACAGGAACCTCAGGTGGACGCTTCTGAGAAACCCACAAAGGCACCTCAACGTAAAGCACCTGTTTAAAACCTCCCCCTGAGCCGAAGAACTTCCCCGCAAAGGCAGCACATCTCCCGCCCCTCCCACTTTCCTCCCATCCCCAACCTTCCCTTTGTTGCCTGGAATAACACGGATTCCAGGAGCTAGCCCTTTTGATATTGGTCCCCAGCCCCAGCCCCGGAGTTCGTCTTTGCTTCCATCCTCTCTTCCCAGCTGCTCCTAATTACACAGGTCCGTCTCACCCTCGGGTCCATCTGGGACAGGACAGGCAGCCTGGAGCTCGG
The DNA here is from genome assembly GCF_963924675.1 of Phocoena phocoena. Taxonomy (NCBI): domain Eukaryota; kingdom Metazoa; phylum Chordata; class Mammalia; order Artiodactyla; family Phocoenidae; genus Phocoena; species Phocoena phocoena. The sequence continues at coordinate 87,570,973 of NC_089226.1, forward strand.
AGCTTCAGTTCACTGGCACCCTCACTCCCACCCCCAGGGGACATCTTCTCCTTGATTTTGACTTCTATTCTCCCGGGATGATCCTTCTTCACACTGTAAATTCCTGCCCCTTAATTTTTCCGGAAATGGAAAACCACTCGACTTGCGGCCAGAAGACACTTAGCCTGTGACCTCCAGTGGGTTATTTCACATCTCTGAGTCTGTCTCCTGACCTGAGGACGGCTTCGTGCACATGCCAGCCAGAGGCTTTATGTGGCAATGTCTGATGGCCAGCATTGAAGTGGGGTCACTCCGTCCTCTCGGTGGATCCATGGGTTGATGAGAAACACAAAACAGTTTCTGAGTTTGCTGTGGAGAAGTTCATGCTGCTCGGAAGGGCTGTGTCGTGGAAAAGCACCTAGAAACCCCCAGCTCCCGCTCAAAATGCCACTCCCTCCCCCCACCCCGCTCCCACCACAGACGCTGGACTTACGCCCATGGTAAGGGCTGAGCCTGGAGGCCCACACCCAGAGCCACACACTGGGCACGTAGGAAATGTTTTCTTCGGGGGCTGAGCTGGAGACTCAGAAACGCCGTCCTCAGTCCTGACAGCTGCCTGGTGCCGGGCTTGGAAGCGAGAGCAAGACACCTGGGCTCACAGCCACTTTGCCAGCGGCCAACAGGCCTAAGTTTAATCTGCCAGATAAGTGTTGCAGGGTGGGGAGCAGAGCAGAGGCTGGGCCAGGAGGAGAACTTCACCAGGGGCCTGAGGCTCGGTCAAGGTCTCTAATGGGGCAGGGGAGGTGGGGAAGTGGGCCAGAGAGCCCCTCCCTGCCCTCCAGAGAGGCTTCTCATTCATAGGGACCGTGACCCCTGGGGGCTTTTTTGCAGTCTTGCGGCATCTTAGTTATGACATGAGTGGCACAGGCTCTCTGGTCCCCATGCACAGGCCTTCACTCAACTTGTCACCCAGGACATACGATGTGCCAAGTACCGTGCTAAGCGCTGGGGATGGAGTGGGAAGTAGTGGATGTGGCCCCTGCTCCCAGATCTGCTGACTTCCAGGACTTGAGAATTCTCTTGCTGCCTGGCCTGAGACAGCACTGGGGAGTCGGCCATCTGCATACCCCTTCCCAGCCACGAGAGACAGCGAGAGAGCGGTCTCTGCCGATCTCAAGTTGTACCTTTGGTTTCTTGGTCCAGGGTTTAATCCTTATTATGGTTAAAAAAGAAAAAACTTAGACATCATAGAATTGAAGCAGTGCCTAGGATCATGAAGATCATTTTCACTCCCAGGCCAGTGCTTTGTCTGCAACATGGCACACCTCCTGGTTTAACCGTTTCCATCTTCATTCCCCATAGGCCTGACGAGGAAGCCAGGACGGGTGAGCTTAAGTGAGATGGTAAGGAAACTGTAACGGAGCCCAGGGAGTTTGGCACGTATCCTGAGGGCAGTGGAGAAGCATTGACAGGCCAAAGTAGGGCAGTAACACAATGGATCTTTAATGTGTTGATTACATTCATTTAACAAATATTTATTGAGCATATACTCTGTGCAGGCCTGTGCTGGGCTCTCGGGATATAGTGCTGAAAGAGACAGACAAACTTCTCACCCTCACAGTACTTTCTAGTGGGGAGAAAGACAGTGACAAATTAAATAAGTATGCACCTAAATTCATTAAATAAATAAAACTTTATATTGGGGAGTGGGAAGGAAATAAACAGGATTCTGGGACTGAGAATAAAAGGAGGAATCCTCTTTAGAGAGAAGCCTGAGAAAGCCCCTCTAAGGAAGTGACTTTCTTGCTGAGCCCTAAAAGATGAGAAGGAGCCCGTCTTGTGAAAACCAGGGGAAAGAGTGTTCCAGGCGGGGGTAGGGGTGGGAGCAGGGGAGCAGTACATGCAAAGGCCCTGTGGCAGGAAAGAGCTTCGAGGACCCCTGGAACTGATGGTTGGTGTGATGAAGAAAGTGACATGAGATCAGGAGGCAAACTGACAGATGTCACCGTGCTTAGGAGCTACTGAGAAATGACGGTACCGTGAACGCAGAGATGAAGAGATATGGATCAATGTGAATACGTTTCAGAGGCAGAACCAACAGGACTTGCGAGTGGGTTGAATGGGGGGAGAGGGAGGAGACAGTGATGTCCCCCACATTTCTGGTTGGAGCTGGTATTTGCTGAGATGGAGAAGCCTGGGAAAAGCGGGATCCGGTTTGGAGGGTAAAACAAGATGGGATTTACTTTCTGGAATGAATTGTGAAGGCCAGATTAGGGAAAGACAACAAGTCCAGGGTGGGGAGCCCAGTTCAAGGCTGATGACGAGGGGACCTAGAGCCGTGGCCATGGGGATGGTGGGAAAACCCACGTCCCTGCTGAACAAGCCGACAAACGGAAGAGCGTTCTGCTTCCCCAAACGCTCTGTTTCTGTCTGCCAGGTGGCTGAGCAGGCCGACCAGAGGGAGGCGTTCCTTTGGGAGAACGTTGAAGTGAAACTACCATATGGAGAGGAGGGAAGGCCAGTGATGTGGAAAATCGGGTCACGAGAGACCAGGAAGAGGCTGCGGCAACGCGACACCTTCCGCAGCCTGCTGTACGCCATGGAAGGGGGAGCACAGGACATGCAGTATCTGTGCAGGGACAAGGCTGTCCCGAAACAGATGGCCGGGCAGCCACACCCATGCCCCTGGCTGACTAAGGGGTTCACGGGGGAAAAGGAGGGTGAACCTTCCTGTGAGGTTCAGGACGGAACACTGAGAGAGGCCACGGGCAGAGCAGGCCCAGGCTGCACGGCTGAAACCAGCTCTCTTCTCCTTGGCCTCGTTGTCCTCCAGCACTGCCTCTTCCGGCCTTGAAGGCCAGCTAAGGCAGCAGGGAGGGGGGCTAGCCCGGCAGGTGGGGGAGACAGAGGTATAGCCCCTTACAGGCAAAAAATAGTGGCTGTAGGACACAGGAAGTGTCAATCAGTCGACCCTGGGCCCTGCCATGCCTGCATTCATTCATTCACTCGTTCATTCATGCCTGCACGCGTTCAACAAACACTGACTGAGCATCTCTGATGACAGGCAGTGTCCCAGGTGCTGGGCAACCAGTCTCTGTCCTTGAGAAAAGACAGAACAAGGCCTGGACAATGCTGGCCACCAAGGCCTCTCGTGTCTTTCTTCCTCACCCTGTCCTCACTTCCCTTCCTGGTGCCCAGAGTTGTCTGGAATCATCACCCAGCGCCCACTCCCTTCAGCCCCTGGACCTCACGCTGTTTATTCTGATTGAAGTCCATTTCCTTAGTCTTGTTTCCTGAGCCTGAACTGTAGGGAGGAATCAGATTGTAAAGAACACCGAATGACATTTTTCTGAGTTTGGCCTTTATGCCAAGAGTACAGAGAGCACTGCAGTATTTTAAGTGAGGGACGGCGTTAGATTTCCACTTAGAAGACACCTTCAGCAAGGAGGAGGCAAGCAGGGAGGCCAGGAGAGGAGGACGGAGAGGCTGGAGGCGGGGAAGCATCAGGAGGCCCCTGTCCGCCCCACTGGCCACACCCACCCGCTCCCAGGAGAGGGTGGAGGAGTCTCCAGCCTGCGGAAGGCCCCGCCCCCGCAGAGGCATCTGAACGTGTTGGAAGTTTAACCATCACTGATTGGGCGTCTTCCATTTCTCAGACACCCTCATGTATAATTAATCCCCTCCAAGCTGCATTGTCAGGAAAAATTAAACTTAATCTCTCCTTTTTGGAGATGAAGAAACTGAGACTTGCTTCCAAGCTGACCTGAATTTCAATCCAGGCTCCACCACCTGCCCACGGATTTAGCTAGAAAGTTATGCAGTACAAGGCCTTGCGGGCGTTGCCACTAACAAAACCTTATTGGGAAGAGTAGTATCTTCCAGCACCAGGGCTGGGATTTCTGGCACCCACCGACCTGAGGTGGAAGCTGGAAGCGATGAGAAGGCAGTGGGTGCTTCCGACCTCGGCCCCGGGAACAGTGTTGAATGGGCTCCCTGGGCGGGCCTGTCCTGCCGCCTTCTCCCTCCTTCTCTCTCATTTGTTGCTCTGGGCCTGAGGGGGCGGGTTCTGTAGGGGAGGGGGCCTGGGCCTGCGGGCTTCCCGTGCAGGAAGCTTCTCCCCTCGCCGGGGTTCTAGGAGAGGCCTGCCCACTACCCCACCTTCCCCATTCTTTGCCGGTCTTTGTTTCCCATGTTAGCCCGGGTGGGGCGATAAGGAGGGCAACTGCGCCATCTGCTGGGAATATTGGGGAAGCTCCAGCTGCGCGCAGGTGCGGCGTACGCGGAAACTTCCCTGCGGTGTGTCTTTTGGGCCTAAGAAGAATCTTGGGTCAACAAAGGGGGTATAACAAGTGACAAGCGAGCTCTTCCATAGGAGTGACCCTGGGAACAGAACCCCATTTCAGCTGGTGGCGGGAAACTCAGTGCCAATAGGAGCTATTACCTGTGCACTTAGGTGATGGGGATACAGTGTGAACAGTGCGTAGGGGCGGGGTCAGAGGCAAATACCTAGACGGTTAAGATGCAGTGCGGTAAGAGCAATGATGGGGGAAATACAGGCAGAGAAGACAGGTGGTTAAGTTGACTAGCTAGGGCCCCGTTAGGCCCTGCTCCTGAAGCCAGAGGGATGAACAGGTGCTAAGCCGGGATAAAGGAGGACATTCTGGAGAGAGGGCGCAGCAAGGCCTTGATGTTTGTGCTGCCAACCTGCTCAGGCCCAGGGCTTGTCTCTCCTTTTCTGCCCCCTCCAGCAGCTGGAGAGAACTCAGCACCTTCCCTTGGAAACGCTGGTCCCTGAACTCTGTTAATAGTGACAGGCGCTGAGCTCTGCCCTCCGCTCTTACCCCGCCAGCGGACTCCCTCCCACCCTCCCGCCAGGGCTCCTATCCCTTCCTCCTCCTACGCAAGCCAAACTAGCCTGGTTGGGAGACTGCTCTGCGGCCTCCCCACACCCACAGATCTGAAGTCAGCCAAGGCCAGAAAGCGTGGTGGCAACAGGGGAGAATGGTCCCAGTTGGTGAGTTGGAGCCCAGCTGCCACAGGTCCCTCTGCAGGGATTTGAATGAACTGAGCTGGGGTGAAAGGGGGCACTGCTGAGGTAGGTTTAGGAAGAGCAATTCAAATCAACGTTAATTACGCGAGTCTGCCATTCTGATCAATGCGATATAATTCAACTGTCATTTACTAATAACAGGTCAAATCCTGTGTGAGTCTGTGGAAGGTGGGACACAAATGAACATTTCCTGGGGCATCTCCTGCCTGGAGTAGGATTTTTTTTTTTTTTTTTTTTTGGAGTAGGATTTTTATCAGAGTTCCTGAAATCCTAACTAGAGGCCATCTCCTGAGCTGTGGATCCAGTGTACATTTATACTGACCCCAGAGCCCTCTGATATTCCATAGCATCTCTGAATTCATTTATGATTTAACCTGTTGGGACAGGATTGTGTTTCACTGTGTGGTATGTGTCTAAGGTCACATGGCTAATGCAGCACTGAAACCAATAGCCAAGAGAGTCCCATTCTTCAGCCTAGGGGTCTGCTTTGTAGTTTACTATAAATCTATGAGATGCATTACCTAAGTAGTTATCTTATCTCCACTTACAGATGGGGTGGGAAAAGCCCATCAGAGTCTTTCCCAAGAGCCCAGGGCTAGTAGAAGCTCAGCTCCCCAGAGCTCTTAACATTTCCTCAAATGAAGAATGGTTCTCTCCCCTCAGAGGTTAGGGTCCTCTGGTACCAACCAGGAAATGCTACTAAGAAATCTTCTTTCTTAGTTGTAAAAAGGACAACTAAACCACAGAAATGTGGGCACTAAAGAAAGAAAGAACTTGTACAAAAGTCAGCACCATGCAGGTGAGAGAATGTTTAAGAATGATCAGTATTTAGAAGTTAGTGGGTACAGGTTCAAGATAGTTCTTGTAAATGTCCAACCACTGGAAAACTTTCAAAATGCCAGGTAGCCAATGGTTTCTAGATGAAAATATTTTAAAAATGCAATAAAAACCCTCTCTCACTTCTGATAACATCTCACTTGACTGAACAAAATAACGAAAAGCCCTCTGTACCACACTGGACTCACTTCCTGGATATCTGTAAATACCAGAGCGCAGAGCTTGACTAACAAACAACCATTAGACATGGTGCCCACCGTGTGTGTTTAGAGAACCGGCGTGTGTGGGAAAGACCCAAATGTCTGGTCCTCAGCTCACTGCCTTTGGACCTGAAAAATCACCAGAAGCAGGAAGTAGGAAGGCAGGACTGATGAGGGAGGGAGCTGAATGTCGCTAGATTAAGGGTAAAGTTCTGCTATCTGTGAAGAACCCAAGTTTTCTTTTTCCAAGATCAAGGCAGGAATGGAGAGCGCATAAGCCTTTGAGTTGAAAGACCCAGACTGGAGTTCTAACTCAGCCCTGGCCGTGTCCTCAGGAGCTGACACCTTCTCAGGAAAATGCACAGATCCTCGGGGAACGACGCTCCACCAACTTCAGGAGGGTGAGGTGAACAGGCGGTAAGACATTTGGGAAAATGGCTCACACCTTTCTAGAGCCACACAGGTGATGAGGTTTATCGTGAGAAAAGGTGCCAAGACGGCATGTGTGTTGTTACTCACAATTCTTTTGTTTGTAAGTACAGATGAGTTTAGACAAAAAGAAGTCTTCGGTTCAGATGTCAGGGGACAGTAGTTATAACAGCTGATCGCAAACATCCCATTTCTCTTCCTTCATGGTACACGGAAGGACTGACGTTCTCTGCCCTCTTTAAAGCCAGGTGTGACCACGTGACCGGATTGTCCCTTCTGGGCAGAACTTCAAGTACAAGCCTGTGATCCGCCATATTCTCTCATCCTGCCTCGGTGACAGGGGAGGCGTGTGTTGAGATGAAGTTTCCCTGTCCTTGGTCCCTTAGTAAGTATGGTGAGCAGAGCACTTGTCCCTTTGTCCCCAACCTGCACTGACTGTTGTAGCAATAATAAACTTTAGTTGTGTAAAAACCACTGCAATCTTGGGATTGTTTGTTACTATAGTATAACCTTGCATTGACTATATTTTCTTATTTTCTGTATTCTTGATGCTTAGGCATTTGGGGCCTTGACCCTGAAGAGACTGACCTCCTAGGGCTAGCTAATTCCTAGAGATAGCAAACAGCTCCTGTGAGAACACACCTTTGATACACAAACCAACCAATCTACAGCCACAGCCCCAACTATGTCTTCTATCAAACACACACCCAAACCAGTATTCTCCCTGCCCTGAATCATCCCAGGACCAGGTACTGGACAGCTAGGGGCCACACCTGTAGCCCAGACCCGCCAAAATTATCCAAACTAGTCAACCCTATGCTTACTCAGCGTACCCACTCTGCCTCGCCCATTCCTTCCTGCGAAAACCCCAAGAAAGGCTCTGGGCCATGCTATTCCCTGGCCCTCCGCGCCTCCTGACCGACCCCGGTCCCCTTCCATGTGGCACTCTTGCAGTGTTCCATGCCTCCTGCTTCTACGGATATGTGAGTAGAAACTTCTTTATGATCATCACTTTTGTGCCTGCATGTCTTATCATTCCTGATAAAAATAAATCCCAGTCCATTTAAACTCAAACCTGACCCCTCCTGGTGGATACACTAGGAGGAGATTTGGGACTGGCATCAGCCACACTGGATTTTCTTACCCTCTTCCCAACCTCTGGGTTCTGCTTCGCTCCGGGCTAGCCTCTCCTACTGCAGATGGGCTTTCGTGTGAGGAAGGTGGGCCCGAGCATCCCCGGCTTCACTATCAGAGCCGAGAGGCAGGAGGCTCTCTTCGCTGCCGATTCCGGCAGAACAGTCATAGGGAAAGATCAGTTTGGCCCAGTTTGAGTCAGGTACAACCATGGGACAATCTCTGTGGGACACGGACGTCGGTCAGGATTGAGCCATCCACTCACCCCTGTGCCTGGGTGGGTGGACGGTGCTGGACAGCCACCACTGAGACCTATCATCGCCCTTCTGTGAATGGGGTTTGGACACCCAAACCTTGCCTCACCCTAAGGAAAGCTGCTCATTACACAAAGTACTACTGGGAAACCAGACACACACTGAATGAAGGAACTTCATTTGAGGTAGAAGCTAGGTTTTTTCTGAGATAGGGTCAAGCCAACCCATTAACATGGTATCTACAAACCATCCATCCTTGCCAATAGTAGGAAAACCACTCACTTAGACGAGCGCATGAGGTGAAGGGTAGCAAACATTTATCAGTGTTATTTCTTGAATGCCCTCTATGTGTCATGCAACCAGATGATCCTGTTCACGTGGATCCGGCTAAAGGAGTGTTCAACCATCCAGACACCTATGCAGGCTTCCTGCTTCGTCAGCTTCTTATGGAATCCCATGGGAAGCCCAGCGAATGGGCTTTTGGAGATCTCCATCTGTGCATCACAGAGAGTGGAAGGAAAAGTGAGGGGGATGAATTCATGACAAGGCTAAACTCAACCTGAGGGTGAGACCAGGGGCCCTTGACCTGGAGATAGTGGGCAGGTCTCCAGGGTCCATGAATACTTGTCCTTGAATGTGAAAAATCGAGTGTTCATTTCCTACAGAAGGGATCCATGGCTTCCATCAGATTCTGAATGGTTATGGCTCCAAACAGGTAAAGAACTGCCATTTTGACAGTAGGTAGCTCAGCTTCCAGGAGATGGCAGACGGAGAGGAGCCTGGGGTTTTCCTCTTGACTTCCCTAGCGTTTCACTGGGGGGGATGGCGGGGAGAAGTAAGACTTCTCATCTCTACTTCAGTTCCAGTATTTTCCAAATGGAGCTAAAATCACAGAATGCCAAGTCCCTTGCAGAGAGTCCTGTGTGGTAGAGAAATCTGGGCCCAAGTCCTGACGAGGTCATTTACTAGCAGGGACTTCACCTCGATGAGCTGATTCCCTCGTTGATAAAGGGGGGATAATAACATTCACAGTCACACCAACCCTTTACAGTAGATGAAGCAATGAATGCAGAGAGCTCTCTACTTTGCTTCCCGTTAGTAACCAAAGCCAGCATTATCCAGTCCTTCCTATTTGCCGTAACAGTGCGAAGTGCTTTTAGGTACATTATATCACTTAGTCTTCACAAAAGCGCTGTAGAGTAGGTATGATTATTATTCCCATTTCATTAAAACAAAACAAACCTTGGGGTGGGCAGGAACTGAGCTCAAGAGCATCCTCTTAACCCGAAGTCCTGCCTCCTCCACCCACCCTCCCACCCCGTCCACACACCCCACCTGAGAAGCCACCAAACAAAGCGCTCAGAGCAGGCAGGCTCTTGCTACTGGGTGATCTGGAGAAGGAAGGGGGAGCACCTTATACGGAGCCCCTGGGACTTGTCAGGCCCGTGACAGACAGTTCCGTCTGGTTAAACTCCTCGAAGAGCGCTTCCATCACAGTTCTCGCGACAAGCACCTGCTGATGTCAGCCGCCCTTGCTTTTGCTCTACGTGACGGACGGATACATGGAAGGTGGGCCAGTTCACGGGCCTGGTTTCAGGTCATCCCGTGCTGATGAGCTGAGCCAGGAACGAGGAAGCCGGGGTCGCCTTTACAAACGAGAGGCAGCACGGGCCTAAGGAAACGACTCGGGCTAAGGACAGAAGCTACAGAAGCGTGACCGGAATCATGAAGTTTTTAGAACTGTTATTTATTTCCAATCACTCCTACTTCTTCACCCTGAGTGGCTGCATTACATCAAGGAAGGGGCCTCTGGCTCCAATGAGAAGGAAATGAGTTCCCATTTCAGACTTCCTTCACTGCCAGGTGGTCCAGCAGGGCTGAGAGAGCTCGGGAAGGCTCTGGACTCAGGGCAGGCAGGCACGCAGAGGGGGCCCTGCCCTGTGGGATCCGCCTGGCTTCTCTGACAGAGAAGCAGAACTGCTGGTGTCACCCGCCTGACTCCCTGCGTGCATTCCAGAGCTGGAAATGAGCTCATCAGAGTGAAAGGAACTTATTAAGACGAGCGCCACAATTTGGGCCTGAATTTTCCAATCAGCCAGGCGGAGGCGGCTGACCAAGCAAATGCTCCCTCCTGCTGCCACGGGGTCATTAAGTCCCACACAGGAGCCTCGCGAGATCAGCAGCTTCTGCTCCATCTTTGGAAAGAGGAAAAAGCAGCGAGGGGGCCTGGCTGCTTCTGCCTGGTCCAACCGCACCTTCTGGATAGCAGCCCCCATGTCCCCAGCGCTGCCTGCTGCGAGGACGGAATGTGCCGGGGGCAGGCTGGCCGCGTCACTTGCTGGCCACAGCAGAGAGCTGGTCCCGGATGCGGCCCAGCCCATCTAACATCGTGTCCAGGGTCTCCTTACTCAGCTCCACGGTGACAGCTGACACGGAGGGCTGCTCCCCACACAGACTGGGATCTTCCTGGATCTGAAAAGAGAACACTGCCCCAAAGTCAGAGCTGCCTCTCTTCGACCTGCAGGCCCTACCCCATTCTGGCGAAGCTTGGGAGAGAGGCTCTTTGCTCAGAGTCACAGAGAGTCACAGCCCTGGAGTCACTCAGCAAATGCGGACAGGGAGGGAGCTGTCTCATGGTCTCCGGGCAGGGGTCGGAGAAGCCAGGCTCACTCACTCTCCCACCCCCAACTCTCTCTGGGCACTCGAGTGAGGAAACATCCTGGGTTCATGCTGGTACTTTAGGCTGTGGGCTCTAGGGGTATGTAAGAATCCTCCGGGATGCAGGAAAAATATTACAACTTCTAGTTATATGTATTTGTATCTTTTTTTTTTTAAAGTAAGCCTTGATAATAGTTAAAAACTTAGTTGTTAGAGGCATCCTTGCTCTTTCATTTTCTTACAGCTCTTGAGTTTCTGGGTGTCTGGTGGTTAAGTAAATACAGCATTATGCTGCCTAGTTTTAACTAAACAAACCTTAAAAATGGGTATGTGGCTTAAAAAGAGTCCTGAAAATAACTGTGCAGTGAAGATAACACCAATGAGTGATGTTAAGGCCATAGGTGCTGTTCGTTTTCATGGCTTAGGAAAAGCAAGAAAAGGCTAAATGCACTGTAACTGTGCTATAAGATGAAGAACAGTAAGATGAAGAAATGATACTTCTCCAACTGCTAACAGGAGCCCTTGTTCAGCACAGTACAAATGGCAACAGCCTCCTAAGACTCGACAAGAATTTGGAAAAGTACACCAAAATTCTCAAGAAGGCAATTGGAAAGCCGAGTGCGTGCTTCTATTGTTAAAGCCAAACCTTCCGGTAAGTGTCTAAGACAACCTTTAGGTATCAGCAAATTATTTTGTAAAGTTATATTTTGTGTTTGTCTTGTTTTGAAATTTCTAGTTTTGGTATATGTTTTATTATGACTGTACTATGTTAATACACATATACTTTCTAAATAAACACTGCATTTTGGGGGTGCTAAATTTTTTTTATTTATGGGGTTGGAGATCCTAAAACTTGGAGTCTAGCATTTTTGCTGGCCCGCAGGGGGGCCAAGTCCCTGCTGCCCCTCCTTCCCTTCTGGTGAGCATGACAGTGGACGTACCTTCATCTGGAGCAGGCAGGTAGGGACGGCCATGCGGCTGATGCTGTCTGAGGAGGTTTTGATGTCCACCCTCCAGTCCAGGTCGACCAGGCGCGGCAGAGAGACTGTGTGGGGACAGCTCGGCTCAGTGCTCACGCCACCTGCGTTACTAAGCCTTTCCTCGACGACAGGCAGCTCCAAGGGCTGCACGTGGGTAATGCATGTGATCCCCACAGCAAGCCTCTGAGGGAGACAGACAGACAGGGCCCAAGACCCCACAGCAAGCCCTAGGCCTTCCTTACAACTGATCGTGGCCCCTGCATTTAGTGCGGATTCATGGTGGTCAGCACCTCCAGGCTTCTGCCTGAACACCCAACCCTCCAGATGTCCAGACAGGATGAGGAAGACGCAGGTGGAGAAGAGGAGGCTGTGGCCAGAGTCTTAGGCAATGTGTAGCTTTGAGAATAGCGGAGAGAGCTTTTGTTTGAGAGACACACAGACTTGGCTTGAATGTGTGCTCTACCACCTGTCTAACCTCTGAGCCTCTATTTGCTCACCTATAAAATGGGGATGATCTCAGCCTAGGTCACAGGGCTGTTGGGAGGACTAAATGAGTTAATGCAGGTAGAGTCTGTGGCACTGTGACCGGCTCAGAGTGAGTTTAGTGACTGTTTATCAAACACCCACTGTTATTCAATCTTTCACACTAATTTCAATTATGGTTAATTTGTTTTCCAATGGAAATATAGTTATTTTAAGTACTTCACTTTCTGCTTAGGATAACTGTTTGTTTTTTAACAACATGCCTCTATTATACTAGGTTTATAACCAGAAAAAAAATTTAAAAGTGGCATTAAAAAGAAATACATAACAAACACTATTCGGTTTGGGATTAGGTTAATTCACTTTGACTTTAGTTAAAAACTCTGGTAGATTTAGGGCTGGGGCTGGGGAGGAGGGGGAAGGAGGAAGAGGCAGGTTTCTTGGTACTCACTCTGATTTGTTTGGGCTTCAGCTCTCCAAGTAGATCTGTGTAAGAGGGAAAGATAAGAAAAATATAATGGAAAAGGGATGCGAATTGAGTCTTCTGATAATGAGGCCCATGGGCCTGGGCCTCTGCTCCTTCTGTGATCTTAAAACCTATAATCACCTCCTGACAGGAAAGGACCACAGAAATGCCTCCCTCCAAGGAGCAGTTTTTTGTTTGCTTGTTTTACAGAACTGAGTGATGTTAAGGCCATAGATGCTGTTAGTTTTCATGGCTTAGGAAAAGCAAGAAAAGGCTAAATGCACTGTAACTGTGCTATTGTTCTTAGAGACAAAGCAGAAAAGGTCAACTTATCCTCCTTTTACTGAGCATCTACTATGCAGAGTATGGCATCTTACGCAAAACACATCTAACAGACGTGTCTGATGCTACACAAATCACGCCATAGTGAGATGCTGAGCAGAGTCATAGTAAACTGTGGTCACGCAAGAGAAAGTTTCTAAATAAACAACAAAACCCTTGGGAAGTAAGCATCATCAGGTATTACTATCAGAGAGGTCTCGTCAAGCCTGCTGCTAACCAGGAGTCAATCAGTTCTGCTCGAATTGTATGTGTCTAAAAGGATCTGCCCAGCTAGAAAATGTACAGAAAATTCACAAAAGAATAAAAGTGACCAATAACATGAAAAAGATATTTGACATCACTAGTACCGAAGATATAAACTGAAATGAGGTACCATTTGCCATTTGTGAAACTGGGAATCAAAAGTAAAAAAACAAAACAAAACACCCTCAGTGCTGGTGATGGTGTCGGGAGAGTGGCACATCAACGTCCTCCTGGTGGAGGAGTAGTTGGTGCAATCTTTCCGATGGCAGACTTGATAAAAAAAGCCAAAGCCTCAATACCACCATTTACCAGTAAGGAAATAATGAAGCACAATGTGGGCAAAGGTTCCACAGTAAATTGTTCACTGCAGTGAAAAGTGCCAATAGCCTAAATGTCCAACCCTAAGGAATTTATTAACTAAATTACACAAATTTCTTCATGTAATGGAATATATTTACCCATTAAGAATGATACTGAAGGTAAATATTTATCGACCTGAAATATCATTAATGTTAATTCTATTAAATGAAAACAAGCAAGTTATGAAACGGCATGATCCCATTGTGTTAAAAACAAAAGCAAAACCAACCCTCTATGTGTAAATGGAAAAAATAAACCAGTCTTAAAAGGTTTCCCGTAAAGGAATTAACACTACTAACCCTCTGGGCGGTGGGATTACGGTTTCCTTCTTTTTGCTTACCTGTGCTTGCTTTTCAAGAATAAGCATATTTTTTCCAGAACAGGAATAAAAAATACAAGCTTACAAGAAAGTCCCAAGAAATAAGCACTTACACGTGTTCTAGGATGATTTTTGTCAGCAGGTTTTTGAGGTTTTGGTGGAAATTTTCAGGAAAGAGTGCCAGAACCGCCTCGGCGGAGGACAGGTCACGGAACACCACTAGCCTGGTGAGGCGGTGCAGAGCCTGGAGCAGCTGCAGGACAGACGGGGAGCCCTGGGCGGTGAGGGGCAGGGGGACAGGGGACAGGGCTCTATCTCCCCTGCCGGGAAGAGGGCCTGCCACAAACCTCCACCGTCATTCAGGCTGAATCCCAGGAGTCCGGGGGCCCCTGGTGCAGACGCTGATGCTCACGTGCCTCGGCCCACCTCCAAGCTCACCTGCTGCTTAGAAGACACGTAGCTGCCTGACCGAGGATGCCGTCAACCTGCCAGAAAGCCTCTGCTTGCGGGCAAAGGGTTAATAAGTCCCCTTCCCTGTGCACGGACTCTGACCTTAAGCTAACTCTCTAGCCTGTTCCCCTCCTAATGTGGGAGAAGCGGAAAGTCAGCGGTGTTACAACACTGCACCAGCCCCCTGCCTCTGGACCGCGAGGGCGGCAGAAACACCGGGGCCCGCGGCTGGGGCTTCCCTGAGTGTGGCTGCGCGGTCTGTGCCAGCACCCAAAGCCGTGCTTCCAGATTCGCTGCCAGAGGTCCTGGCTCCTGGGGAGTCGGGGCTTCTCATCCAGGCTGGCTGGACTGTCACGTCCTCGCCCCTAGGCTGTCACCTGGTGGGGCGAGCCAGGCCAACCAACAGCTCCAGGCCGGCTGCGCGGACCTCCCTGTGGAAGGAATGCCTGGCGCTGCCCCGCTAGGACGCTGGATTCTACCCTGTGTCCTTCCCAGTGAACCTGCTGCTCAGCGGAACAGAACAGGACTCTCTGGAGGTAACTTTCTCAGCTTTAGGACTTTCCCGGATGCCTCGGGAGGCTGCTCAGCTCAGAAAAGCACAACCCAGAGGCGAGGGGACAGTAAGCCTCTACTGGTGAAGGGTGGGAGTGAGTGGATAAACGCCCCACCCTCCCCGCCTTCCAGGATGACAGTGCTGGGGCATTTACCCACATGGTTTCTTACAGGATCCCAACTGCAGACCCCGCAGCACTGACCGCTCCCTAACATATCCTTCTCCCGGCTTGTCTCTCTTCCTGGTCTGATTTTCCTCACTCCCTCCTTTATGCTTTCTGGAATCACCTCCCAAGTAACTACCAGCAGCCAGGTCGTTGCCTCGGGGTCTACTTTTGAGGAACCCAAACTAAGACTCCAACTCACTTTCATGACCTTGCTGCTGCCTCTCACTTCAATGAGCCAAGCTCCAGATTAAAAAACAACAATAACACAGGTCTGCTTGGATGAATTACTGTTTTGGAAACACAGTTGCCATGGAAAGATAAGGCTGTGAGTGCTACATAACCATCCATGTCCTCTTGGCCACCTGAGATCAGGTGAGGTCCAGCAGTACATCCTCCCTAATCATACTCAGGCCTCAGAGTTTCTGCCCAACCATCCCTGAAAAGTCTGCCTAAGCTACCCAGCCAACAATTCATCAGCACTATTAAGTTACAGGTTGGGAAAGAAAATCATAGCAAGGTTGGCTTTTGTCCATACTGTCTAGGTGACAAGTCTGAAAAGGAAATGGTCAGGAGCTCCGACTCCTGGTATACTTTTCCCATCCACGCCTCACTTATCACAAGGAAGTGAAGGTTCAAAGACAATGGCTTTTAAGTTCACTAACATTAAAAAAGAAAAAAGCATCTATTTTAAGTTTGCTATAACGTCAACAGACACTTCAGGGGAAAAATTCCCTTGGACGCGGCAACAACTGGGAAGTCAAGGAAGAGACTAATGAGCCGCGAAGCCAGCGGCCAGAGGTCATTTCTGACCCCACTTACTTGTTCTGCCTCCTCCTGGGTCACAGACAAGCTGGAACATGTAACATCCAAGAGCTTTTTCGAGCCAAGGGCTGAACTGGAAAAGCTCTCTTGGCACAGCTGTCTGACAACATCTTTCGAGGAGGCCTGGAAAAAAACAAAACAAGCAACAAACTCAGACTCTGAAAATACATTTTTTTTAGAACGTAATACTGTCTCCGTCACGGTGTGACACCTAAGAGGTGCATAGGACACTTCCAGTTCTGTGAAGATGATACATAGATGTACTTTTCCCTATTTTTCCTGCTAAACACAACTACATTCCCTGGGCACTTTATACAAAACAAATGTAAGACGACTCTTAAAGGGGAGAAGAGAAGACAGACCTGCTACGGACCTCATGACAAAGGAATGACATGGCCATATTACGTCCTGAGCCTCTGGAACTTATTTAAATCTTCTATTTTAGCTGGCTTTCTCTGACACTGCTCAGGAGGCAGGACGAGCACGGTAGGGCTGGGGGTTGTTGCTTCATTACTACCAAATGGAGACAGAAGTCCAGCTCCCCTACTTGGTTCCTGCTCACACCCAAAAGTAGGGGTTCCTTGTAGCTACTGGGCAGGGGTGGAAGTTCTGGCTCCAGTAGTTTCCACTAATACTGTGGGGTGGTAGAACTTGTTACCAGCTCGTGGGGATGGAGGTCCAGCTCCCTACTTGGCCTCCTCTGACACTGCCCTGATGGGGGTGTTCGCTCTCAGACTTTGTTGATGTACAGTGGAGCGGGGACACAGTTTTTTCAGTGGTGTTTTGGTGGAGTAGAGCAGTTATTGTCTAAAAGTCTTCTGTCTTCCTAAGCCGCCCCTTTCTTGGTCTTTGGCTAGAGAGAGCAAGTATTTGTTGGAGTTTGTTTTCACCCACTGGCGTTCTGGGTGGCCCTCTTCTTCAGCTCGAAGTCTGGGATATATGAACAAAAAGAAAAGCCACTGTCCGATGTGGCTGTAAATGTATATAGAGGAAATATTTAAGACAATTATATTATAAATAAGGGTAGGACTATAAAGGGATGACTTCACTCTAACTGGTAAAATGATGACACTGATATGTCACTGAGATTGTGATGTTATAGTAAATAAATGTAATAAGTTGAACAACCACTATAAGAGTTATAAAGAGAAATGAATTTTAAAACACTACAGATAAATCAAAATGGAATTCCAAAAAATGTTCAATTGATCAAATAACCCACAGGAAGGCAGTAAAAGTAAAGAACAAAAAATAAAAGAACAAATAGAAAACAAAAAATAAAATGGCAAACTTAAGTTCTAATATTTCAATAATTACATTGGCTGTAAGTGGTCTAAATATACCAATTAAAAGAGAAATTGGCTGAGTGGATTAAAAAATATGACTCAGTTAAATGCTATCTACAAGAAACTCCCTTCAAACATAATGACAGAGACAGACTAAAAGGAAAAGAATGGAAAAAGATAGATCATGCAAACATTAATCAGGAAAGCAAGGGTGGCTACTTTAATATCAGATAAAGTAGACTTCACAGCAGAGAAAATTACCAGAGACAGAGAGGGACATTAGGTAAAGGTAAAAGCTTCCGTGGACCAGAAGACATCCTGAATGTGCATGCCCTCAGCAAGAGAGCTGCAAAATATGTGAAGCAAAGCCAAACAGAACTGAAAGGAGAAATCGACAAATCTATAAATACAGTTGGAGTCTTCAACACCCCTCTTTCAACAATTGATAGAACAACTAGACAGGATTCAACAAGGACACAGAAGAACTCCACAACACCATCAATCAATCTAACTGACATTTATGGAACACTACCCAGTAACAACAGAATACACACTCTTTTCAAAAGCTCACTGAACACATACCAGATAGAGGATATTCTGAGCCAAAAAACAAACCTTAACAAACTTAAGCAAACTAAATCATACAGAGTGTGTTCTCCGTGATCACAATGGAATCATATTAGAAATCAATAAGATAGCAAGAACAGGTCCAAACATTTGGAAACTTAAACAACACACTTCTAAATAATCCACAGATTAAAAGGAAAGTTAAAAAAATTACACTGAATGAATGAAAAAGAAAAACAACACCAAAATTTTGGGAATACGGCCAAGATGGTGCTGAGAGGGAAATTTACAGCATTAAATGCATATATTAGAAAAGAGGAGAAGTCTCAAATAAATAATCTAAGTCCTCATCTCAAGAACCTAGAAAAACAAGAGCATAATAAACCCAAAGGAATAAGGAAGGAAACAACAAAGGGCAGACACCAAAGAAACTGAAAACATAAAAAAGGAGAAATCAATGGAACAAAGAACTAGTTCTTCGAATATCAATAAAATTAACAAACTTTTAGCAAGACTGACAAAATTAAAAAGAAAGGAGACACAAATTACCAATATCAGGAATGAAGCGGGGCATATCACTACAGGCCCTGCAGATTTCAAAAAGAAAATAAGAGAATAACTACAAGCAACTCTATACACACAAATGTGACAGTTTAAATGAAGTGGATCAATTTCTCGAAAAACACAAACTACCATAACTCTCCCAATATAAAATTGAAAATGTGAGTAGTGCTATAACTGTTAAGGAAATTGAATTTGTAATTTTAAAACCCCCAGAAATCACCAGACCCAGATGGTTTCACAGGAGAATTCTAACACACATTTAAAGAAAGAATTAACTAATTCTACACAATCTCTTCTAGAAAACAGAAAAGGAGGAAACACTTCCCAATTCATTTCACAAAGCTAGGATTACCCTGATACCAAAATCAGACAGAGACTGTATAAAACAAAACAAAAAAACAACTACAGACCAATGTCCCTCATAAAAATAGAGGCAAAGATCCTTAACAACATACTAACAAACAGAATTCAGCAATATATAAAAAGGATTATTCACTATAACTAGGTGGAATTTATTCCAGGGATGCTAGGCCAGTTCAGTATTTGAAAATCTATGTGATCCACCATATTACCGGGCTCAAGGAGAAAATCATTGGATATCAATCAATGCAGAAAGAGCAGTTGACAAAATTCAACATCCATTCTTGATGAAAACTCTCATAAAATTAGGAATAGAGGGGAACTGCCATAACTTGACATAGAGCATCTACCAAAAAACCTAGAGAAAACATACTTAATGATGAAAGACTAAAGTTAGGAACAAGGCAAGGATGTGGGCTCTCACCACTGTTATTCCACATTGTGCTGAAAATTCTAGCCACTGAAATAAGGCAAGAGAAAGAAATAAAAGGTCTGCAGATCAGAAAGGAAGAAATAAAACTGTCCCTATGTGCAGGGACAT
Source organism: Phocoena phocoena (assembly GCF_963924675.1). Classification (NCBI taxonomy): domain Eukaryota; kingdom Metazoa; phylum Chordata; class Mammalia; order Artiodactyla; family Phocoenidae; genus Phocoena; species Phocoena phocoena. The sequence goes on from NC_089226.1 coordinate 87,590,016, forward strand.
GACTGTCTATGAGAAAGTCCCAAGAAATGTACAAAAAAATTATTAGAGGGGCTTCCCTGCTGGCGCAGTGGTTGAGAGTCTGCCTGCGGAAGCAGGGGACACAGGTTCGTGCCCCGGTCCGGGAAGATCCCACATGCCGCAGAGCGGCTGGGCCCGTGAGCCATGGCCGCTGAGCCTGCGCGTCCGGAGCCTGTGCTCCGCAACGGGAGAGGCCACAACAGTGAGAGGCCCGCGTACCACAAAAAAAAAAAAAATTATTAGAATAAGTGAGTTCAGCAGTTTGCAGATCCAAGATACACCTACTAAAATCAGATGTATTTCTACACACTAGCAATGAACATGTGGACACTGGAATTAAAAGTACAGTATCATTTGCAATTGCGCAAAAAAAAAAGAGAGAAATACTTAGGTATAAATCTAACAAAATATGTACAGGACTTGTATACTGAAAATTATACAATACAGATAAAAGAAATCAAGGATCTAAATCAATGGGGAGACACATCATGATCATGGACTGGATGATCCAACACATTAAGACATCAATTTGCTCCTAAATGATGTACAGATTTAACCCAATTCCTATGAAAATCTCAGCAAGTTTTTTTTTTTAAGATATATCCAAGATCATTCTAAAATTTATACAGGAAGGCAAAGAAACTAGAATAGCTAAAACAATTCTGATAAAGAATGAAGTAGGAGGAATCCATCTATCTGATTTCAAGACATTATATAGCTACAATAATCAAGACTGTATGGTATTCTCAGAGGGATAAACAAATAGATCAATGGAACAAACTAAAGAACCCTGAAGTAGACCCAGTAAATATGCCCAATTGATTCTTGACAAAGTTGCAAAAGCAATTCAATGGAGGAAAGAAAGCCCTTTTCAACAAATGATATTGGAACAAGGGGACATTCACAGGCCAAAAAAAAAAAAAATTCTCAAACTTTTCCACACACCTTATACAAAATTAATGCAAAATCAATCATGGACTTAAATGTTATATAAATGTAGGGACTTCCCTGGTGGCGCAGTGGTTAAGAATCCGCCTGCCAATGCAGGGCACACAGGTTAGAGCCCTGGTCTGGGAAGATCCCACACGCCGCAGAGCAACTAAGCCTGTGTGCCACAACTACTGAGCCTGCACTCTAGAGTCCGCGAGCCACAACTACTGAAGCCCGCGTGCCTAGAGCCCATGCTCCTTAACAAGAGAAGCCACCGCAATGAGAAGCCCACGCACCGCGAAGAAGAGTAGCCCCCACTCGCCGCAACTAGAGAAAGCCTGCGTGCAGCAACGAAGACCCAACATAGCCAAAAATAAATATTTTTTAAATGTTATACAAATGTAAACTATAAAACTTTTAGATAAAAAGAGGGGAAAATTTGGAGAGCTATGGCTTCACAAAGAGTTCTTAAACTTTACACCAAAAGCGTAATTCATTAAAAAAATCACAATTCATAAAAGGAAAAATTTTTGAAAAACTGTATTTCATCAAAATTAAAACAGTTTTTGCTCTGCTAAAGCTCCTGTTATGGGTTGAACTGTGTCCCCCCTAAAAGTCATATGTTGAAGTCATAACCCCCACTATCTGAACATGTGATCTCATTTAGAAATAGGATTATTGCAGATATAGTCATATTTATATGACTATAAATAGTCATATAAAAATATATGACAAAAAATATAAAGATGAGGTCATAGGGTGGACCCTAATCCAATATGACCAATGTCCTAATTAAAAGGGATAGTTTAGACACAAAAATGCAAACAGGGAGAACTTCATATGAAGATCAATGCAGAGATCTACAAGCCAAGATACACTAAATATCACCAGAAATCACCAGAAGTTAGGAGAGAGGCACAGAACAATTTGTCCCTCAAAGCCCTCAGAAGGAACCAACTTGGCTGACACCTTGATCTCAGACTTCTGGCCTCCAGAACTGGGACACAATACATTTCTGTTGTGTCAGCCACCAAGTCTGTAGTACGTTGTTACAGCAGACCTAGCAAATTAATACACCTTTGTGAAGAGGATGAAAAGACAGTTAAATACTAGGAAAGACTATGTGCAAACCACATATCTGACAAAGAACCACTATCTAGAATATATAAAGAAATGCAAAAGTAAAAAAGCAAACAATGAAATTAGAATATGAGCAAAAGACATAAAGCAATATTCTGCTGAAGAAGATACACAGATGGTAAACAAGCACATGAAAAGATGTCCAACATCATTAACCATTAGGGAACTCTGGATTAAAACCACAATGAGATATAAATACACACCTATCAGAATAGCTCGAATAAAATATAGTGATGCCAATAAATGCTGGCGAGGATGGGGAGAAACTGGACCGTTCGTGCATTGCTGTTGGGAATGTAAAGTAGTACAGCCACTCTGGAAATCAGTTTGGCAGCTTCATAAAAACAACAACAAAACCCTAAACATGTAACTACCAAATGATCCAGAACTGTACTCCTGGGCATTCATTTCAGAGAAATAAAGACTTATGTTCATACAGAAATCTGTCTACAAATGTTTATAGCAGGTTTACTTGTAACAGCAAAAAACTGGAAACAATGTAGATGTCACACCATAGAATACTACTTAGCAATAAAAAGGAAAGAACTATTAAAACACATAACATGGCTCCAGAAAATTGGGCTCAGTGAAAAAAGCCAGTCCCAAAAGGTTACATATTATATGATTTCACTTATATAACTTTTTTTTTTGAATGTTTCATTGTTTGTGTATAGAAACAACTGATTTTATTTTATAGTATTTTTGTTTTTGGCTGTGTTGGGTCTTCGTTGCTGTGCGTGGACTTTTAGTTGCAGGGAGCGGGGTCTACTCTTCCTTGTGGTGCACGGGATTCTCACTGCGGTGGCTTCTCTTGTTGCGGAGCACGGGCTCTAGGTGCATGGGTTTCAGTAGTTGTGGTACGTGGGCTCAGGAGTTGTGGCTCGCAGGCTCTAGAGCACAGGCTCAGTAGTTGTGGTGCACGAGCTGAGGTGCTCCGCAGCATGTGGAATCTTCCCAGACCAGGGACTGAACCCGTGCCCCCTGCACTGGCAGGCGGATTCTTAACCACTGTGCCACTGGGGAAGTCCCTCACTTATATAACATTCTTGAAATGACAAAATTACAGAAATGAAGAACAAATTGGTGAATACCACAGGTTACAAAAGGGGTGAGGGCAGAGGGGAAGGGGGTGTGGCTATAAAAGGGCAACATGAAGAACACTGTGGTGATGGAAAATGTTGAGAATCTTGACTATCAATGTCAATATCCTGGTTGTGATATCATACTATAGTTTTGCAAGATGTTACCATTGGGGGAAACTGAGTAATGGATAAGTGGGATCTTTCTGTATTGTTTCTTGCAACTGCCTGTAAACCTATATCTCAAAATTAAAAGTTTATGTAATTGTTTTTAAAAGAAACTACATAGGACAATAGGAATGCAAATGAATGAACTACTGCTACATAATGGCAAACAAAAGAAGCCAGACACACACAAAAATATGCCCTATTATTCCATTTATGTGAAGTTCAAATGTGAGCAATATTAAATTGACATATTAGAAGTAAAGATAGTGGTTACTGTTGGGGAGCAGAGTGAGGGAAATAACAAAGGGACAACAGAGACTTCTGCCGTACTGGTAACATTTCATTGTTTGACTGTGGTGGTGGTAATAAATCATTAAACGGTGCACTTATAATCTGTGCACTTCTTTTGTATGTGTTACACATTAATAATGATTTTTATAAGTGTATTAAAGAAAAAAAGCCCATAGAATGAAGAGGGATTGGGGTGGAGGTTGGGGGTAGAGCAGCCACAGTAAGGGTGAAAAGGCACTGGGTTGGGAGTTGAGAGCTCTAGGTTTCCAGTTCCAGCTTTACTACATTTATTAATTCATAGAACAGCTATTTATTGAGCACATGCTGTATGCCAGGTGTGACGGATATGCTTGTTACGTATACATTTGTGAATAACAGAGTAGATGCCCGTAGAGACTGGAGAATACAAGTGAACACTGGGGAGGCGGTTAAAACAAAAGAAGGACCATTGCGTGGACCAATGATGATGCTGTGCCATGAACTGCTGAGTGTAATCAACTCAACCCTCTTCGTCTGGAGTTTTTTTTAAATTAATTAATTAATTTATTTTTGGTTGTGTTGGGTCTTCGTTTCTGTGCGAGGGCTTTCTCTAGTTGTGGTGAGCGGGGGCCACTCTTCATTGCGTTGCGCGGGCCTCTCACTGTCGCGGCCTCTCTTGCTGCGGAGCACAGGCTCCAGACGCGCAGGCTCAGTAGCTGTGGCTCAAGGACCCAGTTGTTCCGCAGCATGTGGGATCTTCCCAGACCAGGGCTCGAACCCGTGTACCCTGCATTGGCAGGTGGATTCTCAACCACTGCACCACCAGGGAAACCCCGTCTGGAGTTTTTTTTAAAAACAAGGTCCCTCGTGTATCTCACGTTCTTGTGAGAAAGGCAGACAACAGGCAACCAGGTGCATAACGTCATCTAGTAACAAGTTCTACGAAGGACGATAAAGCCGCCGCTTCTTCTATAGGGAAAGTCATAAATTAAGCAAAAAATTCCAGTCTCCTACAAAGCTATATGAAATACATACCTTCCATCCTCACAATTTCTCAAATGATTGTCAGGAGAGTGTTTTGGCCCTCACACAGGTCACAGCAAATAAGAAAAACCCAGAAGGGCTTCCCTGGTGGCGCAGTAGTTGACAGTCTGCCTGCCGATGCAGGGGACACGCATTCGAGCCCCGGTCCGGGAAGATCCCACATGCCGCGGAGCGGCAGGGCCCGTGAGCCATGGCCACTGAGCCTGCGCGTCCGGAACCTGTGCTCCGCAATGGGAGAGTCCCGCGTACCGCAAAAAAAACAAACAAACCCAGGACTCAGGAGAATATAGAGCGCACACTTGACTCAGGGGGCGGACGCAGAGGAGAGAACTGGACAGCGCAGATGGGCTGCGGAATGAAATGGGGAACTGGCAACGCGGATCTAGAGATTACCACCCCAACGCACCAACCCCGAAAGCCAGCCCCCGAAGCTATTAGTAGGGAACATTTGTACAGCGCCTTCAGGTCCATTGTCTTGTTTCCTCACTATCCTGTCAAAGTGGTATTAATTTTGTTCGTACTTTCAAAAAGCTCGGAAAAGCTCAACAACCTGCTAGGAGTCACAGTGAGAGGCAGCGGCAGCGTCGTGGCTCCAAATCGGGGTCCATTTATTCCCACTTCCTGCTCTGTGCAAAGTCTCGGAAACAAAGGCCTGCCTCGCGCTGTTCCCACCCTTCTCATTTACCTTCAGCAGGCTCTGGAGAGCTGCAAAGACCTCCGCTGTCAGCGCGGCCATCTTCCCCGAGTCACGTGACCTAGCTACGCGAAGAAGCGCGGCCGGGAGACTCCGACAGCAGCGCGGGGCATGCCGGGGGCTGTAGTCCTTTAGGGTGGCGGGAGCTGCCTGGCTCTTGGCACTACGGGATGGGGAGGAGCCGAGTAGGGCGCGGAGGCTGGATAGCTCAGCGCGGGGACTCTAGGACCGTGGGGTTTGGAGGACGCGGGTGCTGGATGGTTTTCGGGGGAGGAAATTGGCTTGGCTTGGCTTGGCTACTTACCAGGGCAGGGGAAACTGATTTTCTCTTGACTCGTGGGTGGGCTGGCTAATTTGGGGAATGCATTTGCAGGCTTGACAAGCGCCTTAGCTGTTCTGGAGTTATCTTCGTACCTGGCCTCTTAGAATTAAAGTAGCTGTGCACATCATTGCAATTCTTGGAATTTACCCCCAACCCCGCCTGTCTTGAAGAATGTAAAATTGATTTTATGTGTACCGTTTTCTTTGTGTCTCTGGGGTAGGTAGGAGCTGGTATTGTTAACCTTATCCAGATGAGGAAAGGGTGTTGATGACTTTCTCTATTCCAAGGGGAGATCGGTTTTGATGAGCAGGTGAGGAAGTGTTTGGGACAAAGAGTAGAAAGGGAATCCAATGAAAGATATTACCTAACTAGGTTCCTCTTACACCCATAGTGGGGATGGGAGGGGTAGTTCATGGAAATGATTTAATTCATTTATTCAACAAGGTAAATATAGTGAATGTAAAGATGGTTTTGAGTGAGCAATCCAGGACTCTGATTTGCCCAGTGATCAGAGGTCCTACCTCGGAACAGACTCAAACTGTAAAGTCCTGGAACTTGGTTTTACGGAACCTATCTCCTCTGCCTTCTAACCCCAGCGTCTGACATTTCCCCTATGCATCTTTAGGATCTAGTTGGTTCTTTCTTTTTCCATACCCAGTTCCTTAGCAAAATTTGGCTTGAAACAGGTTCTGATAAATTCAAGCTAGAGAAAGAATGTCTAATTGTGCGAGTCCGGGAACTGGTCATTTGTTTTTCTGCCTCCTACTCCTTCCCCTTCTTTTCTCTCTCCCATTTTCTGTGAGGATGTTGTCCAGCCCCCCAGGAAAATAAACCCAGGTTGTCTGAGGATGAACCCATATCTGGACTAGAAGACTTTAGACCCACCTTGTCCTGGAGTCCTGATCCCAGCTCTCTTTCTTGGCCTCTCCCTCTTCTCTTCTTCCAGGACCACATGGCTTGATTCTTGTTTTCTGCCATAAGTCCCTGTAAGCCGTAGGGTTGCTCCTGCCTGTATTCATAGGGCCAGCCCAGTGCCTTGATTGAAGTAAATGTTTTCTTTTTTTTTTTTAACATCTTTATTGGAGTATAATTGCTTTACAATGGTGTGTTTGTTTCTGCTTTGTAACAAAGTGAATCAATTATACATATACATATGTTCCCATATCCCCTCCCTCTTGCATCTCCCTCCCTCCCACCCTCCCTATCCCACCCCTCTAGGTGGTCACAAAGCACCGAGCTGATCTCCCTGTGCCATGCGGCTGCTTCCCACTAGCTATCTATTTTACGTTTGGTAGTGTATAATATGTCCATGCCACTCTCTCACTTTGTCACAGCTTACCCTTCCCCCTCCCCATATCCTCAAGTCCATTCTCTAGTAGGTGTAAATGTTTTCTTAAATAAACAAAAACCCCTCAAAAGTGGTTAGACTAAAATTACTTTCTGTGACTTTTCTGCAGAGATATTACCTTATTATTTGCCTTCTTGTCTTACTTTGGAAAGATGGGCAGAGTGGTCACCAGCCTCCAAGATGGTTCCCAGTGACCCCTGCCTCCTGGTACTCACATCCTTGTATCGTCCCCTCCCTTGTTGTGCCAGGATTAGTCTCTGTGACCAATAGCAGGTGGCAGAAGTGGTGGTATGTCACATCTAAGATTAGTTGTAAACTAGTTTAACTTTTGCAATTAGTTAACTGCAGCTTCTGGGTACTCTCTTTCGTCTGCTCTCTTTTTCTTGAATCTCTTGCTCCAGGGAAAACAAGCTGCCATGTTAGGAACAGTCCTCTAGAGAGGTCCATGTGGTGAAAAACTGAAGCCTCCGGCCAATAGCCAGCAAGAAACTAAGGCCTGCCAACGGCCCCATTACTGAGTTTGGAAGCAGATCCTTCAGCCCTGGTAGAGCCTTGAGATGACAGTAGCCTTGGCCAACATCTTGACTACAACCTCATGAGAGATTCTGAGGCAGAACCACCCAGCTAAAACACTCCTGGCTCTCTGGCCTTCAAAAACTGTGTGATTATGAGTGTTCATGGTTTTAAGTTGCTAAGCTTTGAGGTAATTTGTTACAGAGCAATAATAACTATTTCATGTAGGCAGAAAAGCATAGGGGCTTTAGAATTCAACCTAAGTTCGAATCCCACATGTAACTCTACATGTTATTAACTTAACCTTGAACGAATTCTTGAAAATTCTCTGAGCCTCTTGAACTTCAACTGAAGCTGATGTTGATCAAAAAAATGATGTTGATCACACCTACCTGCCCCAGTGGGAGGGTACCCAGCTGTCCTTGCCCTTGAGGGCAGGCATGAAAGGAGAAGAAACCCTGGGCTCCATTAGTGCCAGGCAGGGCCTGCAGCCCTGCACCAGGTCATCCCATTGTTCTAGGACTGCCCGCATTGCCACTGCCATGTTGCATCTATAGGTTTGTCTATGGCCTGGAGAGCTTCCAGCAATTCCTCATCCATAAACATTTATGTGGGAAAGAACAGAACAGAATGTTAATTCCCATGATTTGGTCTCACTACCTGGTTTTTGTTAAGGCCTAGTCTGATTTCTTTCCAATTCTGAGTATATGGATCTGTGCTTGCTTTCATTTATTTAATAATTATTTGTATTATTTTTTATTGTATAAAAATTTTATTGTATAAAAAAATTATTATTTATTATATAAAAATAAATTTGTATTATTAAATGTATTAAATAGATTTATTTAATAAATATACCACACTCCATTTTAAGGCTCTTACACTTAATGATTTATTTACTTCCCATAACAATCCTGTGTGATTCACACACACACACATACACACACACAGTACTATAATTTTCCCATTTTACATATGGGAAAACTGAGAAGAGAGAAGTTAATTAACTTGTCCAAGGTCACACAGCTAAAATTTTGGCAGAGCCCAGGTTCAAACTTGAGCAGTTCACTTCCAGAGTCTGTGCTGTTAACCACCAAGCTCTACATGTCTCCTTGTCTTGCTATAGCTGAAAACTCATGCTTCTTCTGTCTGGATGTCTGACTACCTTCTCCAGGAGGCAAGAAAAATCTAATGGTATTCTTGGACAATCAACCCAGTGTATGGTAAGAGAAAAGATGATGAGTGGAAGGCGTAACTTGGGCTTTGGAAAAAGATCAAGGTTCAATTTCTGGCTCCTGTGTGCTTCTGGCGAGTTATTTCATCGCTGAACCTCAGTTTCCTCATCTGTAAGTTAGAAGCAACAATAATAAAAATACGTTTGACCATTAGAGGGAGCTCAGGGATGACTTGTACCCAAAATGGGGATGGATTATTTATATCGAGACTTGGTTCTAGCCATTGGCAGCACTGAAGGGCAGAGCTATCCAGTGCTCCCGGAAAGAGTTGGCATTAGGGTGATCAACCAACCATCTCAGTTTGCCTGGGACAGGGGACTTTCCATGCCAACAGTGGGATAGTCCTGGGTAAACCAAGCTAGTTCGTTACCCTCGTTTGAGCCCTGTGCCTTTGAGGAAACCATCCTTTTAGAGCTCTTGTCCTGTCTTCTCCAGTGGGGCTATGGTGAAAAGAGTGATGTGGATAAAGAGTTTCTTTTTAATAGAAGGTAATTAAGGGCAGCAATCTTAGTTTTGAGGTTCTTTCTTTGGTAATGACTTTACTGAGATGTAATTCATATTACATTACAAAAACATATACAATTTACCGACTTACAGTGTAACAGTTAAATGGATTTTAGTGTATTCACAGAGTTATGTAACCATAACCTCTTTTAGAACATATTTTATCACCCCCAAAAGAAAAACTATACCCTTTAGCTACCATCCTGCCAACTCTCTTCATCACACCCAGCCCTAGGCAACTTTTAATCTCTTTTCTATATCTATAGATTTGCCTATTTCTGGACATTTCATATAAATGGAATCTTATGAAATGTGGTCTTTTAATTAATTTCTTCCACTCAGCCTAATGTTTTCCTGGGCTGTCCTAATGTTCTTATGGCCTGTGTCAGTACGTCATTCCTTCTGACTGTTGAGTAATTTCCATTGTGTGGAAACACCACAGTTTGCGTATCCATTCATCATTTGATGGATATTTGGGTTGTTTCTGCCTTTTGGCTATTATGAATAATGCTGCTGTGAACACCCTCAGACAAGCTTCTGTGTAGATTTATGTTTTCATTTCTCTTGGGGTATATACCCAGGAGTGAAATTGCTGGGTCATATGGTAACTCTGTGTTTAACTTTTTGAAGACTTGCCAGACTGTTTCCCAACATGGTCACACCATTTTACATTCCCATCAGCAACGTCTGCGGGTTCCAATTTCCCACATCCTTACCAGCACTTGTTATTATCTGTCTTTTTGATGATACCATCCTAGTAGGTGTGAAGTGGTATCTCATTATAAGCAGTCTCGTTTTGAAGTTGCGTCTGCACGGTAAGCACTTTTGGTCACTTAGACCTATACTTATGTTCATTGGAGGTGACTAATGGAGATTATGGGGGCTTAAGCCCTCAGTCTGCCCTTTATCAGAGGAATGCCAGCAGTGGGTGGATTGGCCAAGGGATCATGGTCTTTGAGGGAGAGCCCCCCTCATTTCCCTGGTTTCCCTTTTCCTCACCCCCATTTCGTGGACTGAGGTGAGGACAGGTATCCAGGGAGACCGGGCTGCTCATCATTTTTGATCTTACACCGCCTGCTCCAACTCAAGGAGGGCTGTGAAGTGGCCTGGTCAGCTCACCGGAGGCTGCAGGCAAACAGAGGCCAGTAGATCTGAAAACGACAGGCGTGCCCTGGCCTGGGAATGCCCTGTGTGTCCAGACCAGGCACCACAGCTGCATGATTCAAGGCTCGCTCTGCACTAACAGTGCCTTGGGAAACACTGTTTCAAAATTGGGAAATCTGACATAAAAATCCAGGTTTCTGGGTTGCTTTAAAGACTGACAGGCCTGGCCATGCCATTGCCATATTTCCACGCTGCCACAGTTGCACGGAGCTGAGGCCTGGCTGCTCCCAAACACTGGCTCGGGTGCTCAATGGGTATTTATTGGTGCCCAGCTTCCCTGAGGGACCTAATGGGGCAAACGGAGGCCATAGTAGGTGGCAAGGCTGAATTGAGGTATTCGAGATCCTGGGTTTCCAGCCATCCCCATACCCTCTCCTCATGAATCTAAGCAAATCGCAGGTATGAGCATCTAATTTGTCATTCATGCCTCTTGAGCAATTTTTACAGGCCAAGTAACGTTCTATGAATTTTACATGTATTAACTCATTTAATCCCCACAGTAATCCAAGGATGATCCCAGTTTACAGGTGGGAAAACTAAGGCTCAGAAAAAAAAAACCCTTGCAATCTATGAGTAATTAGTGGCAGAACCAGGATTTAAAGGCAGGAGCCTCACTTTGTGAGCTTGATCATAACAGAGTGTCTGGCCTGTGAGGGGGTCCCATGGATACTACCACGTAATGATTCATCTGGCCTTACCAACCGCAGCTGACATGCCACGTGGCCGGGCATCAGTCCAGGCCGGGTGCCCCCTCATTAAAGCTGAGAGTTGGAGTGTTTGAAGAGATGATAGCTGTGATTCTTTTCAGCTCTAACTTGTGGTGAGTCTCTGAAAACTGGTAAGAGAAGAGGAGAGGGAGAGGGGAGGGGCACTTGGCAGTTTGCCATGCCTAGAAGACTAGCACGGACCCAGGTCACTCCTGACAGGATGCCCCTGGCCCCCACTGCAGAACACCGTGGGCTGGGAGTCTGAAGTTGTTCTCCCAGCTCTGACTGGCCTGGTGACTGTGTTAGCAAAGTCCAGAGCGCACCAGACCCAGGAGGGCACTGTGGCCTCGTTTCCCGTTTCCCGTCCTCCTGTCCCCAGGAATAACACAGAAGTGGCTGGTAACACACAGCATTGTGCTCACACACAGAGGGCCCCTTTGTTTCCGGATACACAGAGAGGAGGCTGTAACAATGGCCTTGAATGGCACGTTGCTCTCCTTTCTCCAACGTTACACTTGTTTTTTTCAGTCCTGGAATCAGTTAAACAATGATTTCCTGCGGAGGGTGACAGCTTTTCATCTTTTCCATCTGCTCCCCCGCTGGTCCTCAGGGCCCAGGGCGATGGGAACCGAGTGGAGAGCCAGCCCCAGGGACAGCTGGGCACCGTGGAAATGTCACCTTCTCGGAAGGCTGAAAGGCCGTGGTACCTCTCCTCTCCCCTGCCAGGTGGGGCCTGCCCTGGAGGAAGGAACCAGACCAGGTAACAGGAGAGAGGCTGAGAGCTGCTGGCGGGGAGCGGGGGTTGGAGATCATGGCTGAAGGTCCAGCCCGAGGAGGATGGGTTTCTGCTTTCAAGATACCCTGTTTGCTTGAGAGCCACTGTCTGCTGGTAAACAAATAAAGAAGCAGAAGCAACTGAGGTCAAGTTTTGCCACCTCCCGAGTAGGGAAGCACTCTTCCCCTCTGACCCCCATTCCATGCCTCTGATGTCTCTGGGTGACCAGAAACTTCAGGGTCCATGTGGGTTTGTTGAGAAGACTAGTTCTCTACTAATAGCTGTCGGAATTAAGCTCTTATTCTATGTGTTGTCTATGTATATGTATGACTGTACGTATCTGACTGTACCGCTAGCAATTATAGCAAACACTTATACAATGTGCTCTCCGTTCTTGGTTGATTCAAACCCAGGCAGTCTGGTTCTAGAATCTGTGCTTTGCGTCACCATGCATCTTGTGTAATGTTCCTTACAATAAACCGAGGTTATTGCAAGGTTTCACTCTGAGGGGCACTGACCTATAATGCTAACTGTGTGTAACTATGTATATGCTAACTATTGTGTCAGGCAAGGTCCTAAATGTTTTGCATCTATTTCCTCAGTTATTCCACATAATAACTCTATGTGATGGGTAGTTTAATCATCTCCATTTTATAGATGAGGAAATTGAAGTAACAGAGATATTAAGTAACTTGCCCAGGGTCACACAGCTGTCAAGTGGCAGAGTCAGGATTTGAACTCGGTTTTCTCTGGAGCTGACTCTAAAGCTTGCCCAGCCCTGTGGCTGGTTTGGAGTTAGTTTCCTTCTCTGGGTCACGAGGTATGGAAGGTGGTGTTCTGACCGTGGCTTTGTAGGACATCAGCACTTGAGTTGTCAGCTCCAGGAACGCAGAAGCTCTTAAATGGTTTGCCTGTCGTCCTTAGATTTGCCGAGCTTGAGGAAGATGGAATTGTCCAATGGTGACAGGGAAGGAATTTAGAATGATAATAATTGCTCAATGAATGCATTGCTTACCTGACCAGAGACAGGCTAAGCTGCCACGTATGTAGGAGAACAGATGTTAAATAAGCAGGAGTCACCAGGTATATTCAGGAAGCCAACTTTATTTGTGTCTATCACTGCCCCTGAATTTTTTTGTGGCGCCCCACTCTTTCCTTGCCCTGGGATGAAAATTAGGGCAGGTCCTTGATTCTTCTGGTTACCTTTCTAGTTCTAGCACTGTCTCAGGTCAGTAATTGATACATCCAGGTCTGTGCAATAACCCAGACCTTCAAACTTCATTCCCAGTGGATCCTCCTCCAGTGGGGCCTGGAGCTGGGAAAGGGGGTCTGTGGTCAGTTTCTTGCTTCCCCCCTTGTGCTTCCATCTGGCTGACTGGGGATTCTGGCCCCTGGCGGGGAGAGGAGCAGGAAGTTCTTACCTGGTTGACACTGTGGGAAGCTGGCATCCCACTGGCTGGGCCTGGTGGGTGTGAAACCTGCTTCTTTATCTCTTGGTACAATTTTGTGGCTACTTCAGAGAACACCCTCCTTCCTTAACTGTGGAGATTTCTAAGCTGCTGGTCCCTTGAAGCAGGTGCCTAAGACTCTTTCCTTAGCTTCCCAGAATCTGAGCAGTCTGTATTAGTCAGCTAGGGCTGCCAAAACAAATAACACAAACTAGGTGGCTTAAACAACAAATTTATGTCCTCACAGTTCTGAGGGCTAGGAGTCTGAGATCAAGGTGTGAGTAGGGCTGGTTTCTCCTGAGGCCTCTCTCCTTGGCTTGTAGACGGCATCTTCTCCCTGTGTCCTCACGTGGCCTTTGCTCTGTGTATGTGCATCCCTGGTGTCTCTTTGTGTGTCCAAATTCCTCTTCTTGTAAAGATTGGACTGGGGCCCACTCTACAGGCTTCATTTTAACTTAATCACCGCTTTAAAGCCCTGTCAGCAAATATAGCTACATTCTGAGGTTCTGGGGATTAGGGCTTCAACATATGAATTTGGGGGCACACAATTTAGCCATCACAGATGCTGTCAGCTTCTTTCTTTTTTCTTTTTTTTGGATGCCAGTTCCCTGACCAGGGTTTGAACCTGGGCCCCCTTGAGCCGAGTCCTAACCACTGGACTGCCAGGGAATTCCTAGCTGTCAGTTTCTTTCTGTGGAAGTTTCTTCCTGGTGGTTCTTTTAAAAGGATCTACACAACACACAAGGTTGCCTGTTGCACACCTCTGGCTTATAGAAAATATTCAACTCCCCTCTCCCCTGGCCAGAACAAAGTCCCCCCTCCCACTCCAGCTGGCCACCCATCTCTCCTGCATCCTCGGTTTCTAAGGCATGATTTAGACACCAGCCCCTGATGACATCCAAGATCCAGGGACACAGTGCCTTTGAGATCACTCCTGAGAAGTAACGACTGGGCAGTTGGGACTTGGAAGGTACCTACTGCTCACTCCAAAATTCCTCCTCTGCTCTCCCACTGTTTTCCTCATCCAATCCTTCTCTGTGGGCTGGAGGTGGTCGGATAAGGGGGAGAGGGTTTTCTTTCACAAGTCCTACATGATGGTGTCATAGCTCACTTTGGAATGCATCATCCATTGTCTTGTGGCTTCAGCAGAAACAGAGACTAAAATCATTTTTTTCATCCTGCTACACATACAGCATCTCCTTTAATTTTCATAAAGTTCCCTATGAGAAAGGTAATATTATCCATGTACAGCTGAAGGAGAAGAATCTGTAGCTCAGAAAGCTTAGGGAACGTACCCACGTTAGATTGTCCAGCTAGCAGAGAAAAGGGGGTGTAGACTGCAGCTTTCACCCACCTTACTAACCCTTGTCTGGGCCTTCACCACTCTGGGTTCTTAGAGCTTTTACCTGCCGAATTTTGTTCTGTGCTGGTAAAAATTTCCTTTTAAGTAGAATGTTATAAAGATAAAAAGGTGAAATCCTTGTTTGTGCTCCAGTTGTAACGCAGGGGCTGGTGCCAGGGGTGACAAGTACACCGGGAAGGTTCACAGGTCCAGTGTGAGATGAGCTCTAGGTACCAAAAGATCTCTGCTTGAAACCCTTGCCCCTCCCCCAGTATAACTTAATCAGTGGAACCATGACGTGGGTGGAATATATATTTTTTTGTAGAAGTGCATCAAAGCAATATTGTGTTCTGAAAACCTTATTTGAGGCAGAAGCGGCCATATCATCTCACCTTCTGTCTCCTGGGAGGTACGCTACCTAACAAAGACCTTAAAATATAAATATTTTTAAAAATTTTATTTTATATTGGGGTATAGTTCATTTACAATGTTGTATTAGTTTCAGGTGTACAGCAAAGTGATTCAGTTATACATATATCCATTCTTTTTCAGATTCTTTTCCCATATAGGTTATTACAGAGTATTGAGTATAATTCCCTGTGCTATACAGTAGGTCTTTGTCAATTATCTATTTTATATATAGTAGTGTGTATAGGTTAATCCCAAACTCCTAATTTATTTTTAAGAAACCTTTTTTTGTTTGTTTAGACTTTTAATTATTTTCTTTAAATATAAAAAGTCCAGGCCTGCCATTGCCCATCCTTGCACAATTTCTAGGAAAGGGAGGATGAAAAATGTGTCTGGCAGCTGTTCAGAAGTTGTGTGCTGGAACATATGTATATGTATAACTGATTCACTTTGTTATAAAGCAGAAACTAACACACCATTGTAAAGCAATTATACCCCAATAAATATGTTTAAAAAAAAAAAAAAAGAAGTTGCGTGCTAAGGCTGTGTCCAGGGTCCATTGGAGGCAGCCTGGGGCTGGGCTGGGCTGGGCTGGGTGGCATCGGGGGCCCAGGGGACTGGACTGGGATGGGCTGGGGCTGCAGCTGACTCGGACCAGAGAGGAAGGAGAGGATGATATTCCTGTTCATCCACTGAGCAATTATTTAATGAACAACTATTATGCCCAAGGCCTTTGTGGGCACTCTGCCAGGAAGGGATGGGTCATTGAATGGGCCCTGGAAAAAGTGAAGTCCGAGCTTCTCTCTGGGTTCTCAGAGAAAGACAAAACGCTAGAAGGAGGGTGTTTCGGGTGGAGGGAATGGAAAAGCGTCATGTGTTTGGAGGCCAGCAGACGCCTTGGAATGGCCAGAGATCAAGGGTGAGGGTGCAGCAGCAGGGACAGGGAGAAGGGAGAAGCTGGGAGATTACACCTGAGGCTGGAGGGGGAGGGCCCAAGTGGGAACCCAACAGGGCTTTCAACAGAGACGCCCCCAAGTGGGTTTGCCTTGTAGAGGCAGGACAGGGATGCACTGGAGCAGTGGAGGGGTCAGCATTCTGGGAGCCGGGCAAGACAGCATGAAGGGCCAAACAGAATCCTTGGCCTCAAGAATGAAAAGGGGGGCTTCCCTGGTGGTGCAGTGGTTGGGAGTCTGCCTGCCGATGCAGGGGACATGGGTTCGTGCCCTGGTCCAGGAAGATCCCACATGCCGCGGAGCGGCTGGGCCCGTGAGCCACGGCCGCTGAGCCTGCGTGTCCGGAGCCTGTGCTCCGCAACGGGAGAAGCCACAACAGTGAGAGGCCTGTGTACCGCAAAAAAAAAAAAAAAAAAAAAAAAAAAGAATGAAAAGGGGAAGGGGTTTGGCCCGAGAGAATATGAGAGCCATGTGAGGTCAACCAAAGCCTCTAGAAATGCCCCTCTGGTTTCTGACTTGGACCACTGAAGACATGCTGAGCGAGTGTGTGTGTGTGTGTGTGTGTGTATATCTGTATCTGTGTGCATGTGTGTGGAGAGGGAAAGCTGGGCTGGGACTGCAGGAGGCTGAAGACCTTAGCAGGAGGAAGTGGGACTCCTCTCAACAAATACCTACTGAGGGCTGAGTGCCAGGGTGAGGGAAGCAAAGGGACACATTCCATTCCTCTTGGAGCTCACAGCCCAAGGAAAGGAGCAATTCAAATGCAATGTAGCAGAAAGACAGAAGAAGGGAATTAGGGAGAGGCTGGGGAAATTTGGATACAGACCAAGTATTCAGTTATTAGAGAATGACTCATTTTTTGTAGGTGTTATTATGGTATTATAGTTTAGGTCGGAGAATAGCCCTCAGCTTTTTTTCTTTTTCGAAGGTGCAAGTTGAAATGTTTAGAGTTGAAAGGTCATGATGTCTGTAATGTACTTGGAAACAAGAGAGCATCAGATCCAAGTAGGGGCCCTTCTTTGTGTTCCCACAGTATCCTTACTTCCCGTCAATGCACTTGCTACTTTATATTTTTAAATTTTTATTATGAAAGATTTCACACAGAAAAGTCAAAAGCCAAAAGAACAGTACAAGAGTACAATGAACTCTCATATATTCCCAACAACTGATAACAATTCACCATAGTTGCCCCTACTTGAATTTGATGGGTGAGAGAAGCTTCCCAAAGAAAATATATAAGACGTGAGAGATGAGTTGTCGATGGGCAAGGGGGATTGGGGAGAACTTACCAGAGAGTGTTCTAGGTGGACGTAATAGCACGTGTGAAGGCCTGGTAGTCTGTTTTGCTAGAGGAACAAAAAGACATTGAATGTGAGTATAGCGTGAGAAGCAGGGAGTCACCAAGAGGTGAGATGGGAAAGGAGAGCTGGTCCTGCAGAGTTGTGGGACGGTAGGAAGGCTTGGATTTTGTCCTGACACTGGTGTGAGCAAGGAGGTTGCGTTTCAGAAAGATGTCCCTGATGAGTGTTGAGCTGTTAGCCTGTGGCAGCCACTGTTCTAAGCACTTCGTCTAGATTAGTTCACTTAATCCTCACTGCCTTTTCCAGGGAAACTACACAATCAGCATCTCTATTTTAGAGATGAGGCAAACTGGGGCACAGTAGGGTTCAGTAACCTGCCCAAGGTCACAGATCCGGAGGAACCTGGGGGATCCAGGATCTCCTGGTCCCCAGAGTCCATGTTCTTAACCCCTAGGCAGTACCACCTCTCAAGTCCTGTCACTCTCTGTGTGAAGGAGGAATTGGAGGAAAGCAGGAAGTCTGCTTAGGAAGTGGCTGCACACGCCCAGGCATGTGCTGATGGTGACTTGAACTAAAACAGTTAACAGTGGAGATGGAGAAAATGGACAGGATAGTCATTTTGGAGTGAAATCAACAAGACTTGGTGATGAAACAGTTGTGTGCAGGGGGAGTCCAAGATGGTGCCAAACCCTACCCCACTGAGGACCCGCCCCCTCTTGGCCTGTGCCATGGGACGTACAGAGGATGTCCCGTAGTCAGAGAAGAGATATCCTTCTCGTAATAATGCAGAGGGTGTCAGTAGGCCCCTAACATCCCCTTCATCTGTGAGGAGCAGCACGTCCAACTCACATTTCTCTTGCCCTGGACTCTGCTAACCATCTTTTTTGGTACAACTTGAGATTTTCACTGTTTGAATTTTGTCATCTGCAACTGTTGTAATCTGTAGGTCAGTCCTGTACCCTAAGTTTACCAGCACAGTTAGGCCACAGCCCCTGGTCCGTTTCCTAATTGCCTCCTAACCCACCCAGCACGCTGTTACCTTTGAATGATGTGAACACCTGTGCTGTTTCACCAGCAGCCCTTGACCCTTGGAACTCTTTAGAGGGCTCACAGGGCCGACAAATTAAACAAATATTGAAAAACAGTAGAAAGAAAATTACTTGGCTGTGTCCTTCTAATGCTTATTGATCTTTAAGATCTTCTCAGGCATGAAAACAAGATTCACAGCTGGCATCTTGACACTGGATTCCTGTTAACTGGAAGAGCGGCTTATTGACCAGGCAGGGGATACCAAGCAGGGCAGGAGCAGCCAGTATCCCCCGCAGGTGATCAGCCCCAGAGATGGAGCGCCACCGGGAGGGAGCCATATTCACTTGAAGGGAGGGGTACTGCGGCCCAGGAAGGTCCTCGTGTATCCCAGCAAGCCACTGAGGCTGCGTATCAGTTCCATACCAACACTCTGGGGGCCTCATTTTTTTTTTCTTGCTAAAAGCCCCAAGAATTCCAGATTTAAAAAAATTCTTTTTTAATTTTTTTAAACCATCCGAGCAGTTTTTCTTCATTAATATTCGTAAATACAGCAGCTACATTAGAGGTTTCAATTTTCCTCTTCAGTTTGAATGTAGAGTATTAGGAGAGCCTTTTGCATGTCAAGGTACAGGAAGCAGAGATCACCCCTGCACTGCTACCTATATTTATCCAGGTTATCTTTTTTTCCTGTGTCAAAAATGATACAACTACTACATGAATTCATGCCCAGAGGACATGGCTCTGCAGAGTGAAACATGAGCTCTTCTGTGTGTACTCCTTCCTTGCATTCCTCTCTCCAAAAGAATTGCTCATTTAACAGCAAATATTTATTTAACTGCTACTATGTGCTACATCCAGCTCTGGGCATTGGTGATACAACAGCGCACAAAATGAAAAGAGCCCTGCTCTTCTGGAGTTTACTTCCTAAGGAGCTTGGTGTGTAGCCTTCCAATCTATATTTATATCATTTATATCTGTCACTATATCGATGTCTGTAGTTCTGTATCTGTAGGTTCATGTTGTACACATGATTCTGTGACTGGACTTTTCACCAACAAATGTCTTGGAGTTTATTTCATGTCAGAATAAAGGGGCCTTCCTCATTCTCTGAAAGCTGGATAATGGTTTTCTGTAGAGATAAACCCCTACAGATAGACATACAGGTTGCTCTAATTTTTTTTCCAAGCAAGCAGTGCTGCAGCAAACTTTCTTCTGCATACACTATTGTGTCCACCAGAGTCTGTACACTTACTAAGTAACCGTGGGTAAGATTGTTACCCTCTCTGTGCCTCAGTGCATTCGTGTATGAAATAAATATAATAATAGTACCTCTCGCTACTCATCAAGGAAGTGCAAATTAACCACAGTGAGATACCACCTCACATCCACTCAGATGCCTATAATCAAAAAACAGATAATAACAAGTGTTGGTTGGTGAGGATATAAAGAAATTGGAACCCTTGTACACTGCTGGTGGAAATGTAAAATGATGCAGCCACTTTAGAAAAAAGTTTGGCAGCTCCTCAAAAGGTTAAACATAGAATTTCCATATGACCCAACAATTCTACTCAGATGTATATACCCGTGATAAATAGTAACACAAGTCCACACAAAAACTCGTACACAAATATTCATAGCAGCTTTATTCATATTAACAAGAAGAGAGAAACAACCCAAATGCCCATCAACTGATAAATGGATAAACACAATGCAGTGTATCTATACAATGGAATATTATTTGGCATTAACAAGATATAAAGTTCTGACACAAGCTACAATATGAATGAATCTTGAAAACATTATGCTAACTGAAAGAAGCCAGTCAAACAAGACCATATATTGTATGGTTTTATTTTTAAGAAATGTCCAGCGTAGGCAAATGCATAGAAACAGAAAGTAGATTGGTGGTTGCCAGGGGGTTGAAGGCTTGAGGCAGTGAGGAAGGACTACCAATGAGGGTCTCTTTTGGGGGTGATGAAAATGTTCTGAAATTGTGCTGATGGTTACACAACTCTATGAACATACTAAAAACTATTGAGTTGTACACTTTAAGTGGGCAAATAGTATGGTATGTGAATTGTATCTCAATTGAACTGTTATAAAAACCATAGTATCTCCCTCATGGGTTGTGAGGATTAACTGAGATAACATAAAAATGTGGAGAACAGTGCCTGGCGTTCTGTAAGCTCTATCCAAGTATCCACCACTCTTGTTGTTTCTGGGGAATGGATTCCTAGAAGCAGAATTGTCAAGCCAAAGTGTAGGTGCATTTTAAAAAAAATTTTAATTTTCAAAGACTCTGCAAAGTTGCCCTCCAAAAACAGTCTTCACCAATTCACCCTCAAAAGTAGCATACAAGGATGCCTGTTTTTCTCTTTTCTTCTTCTTTTCAAAGAAGTCACCACCAAGAAGTTCGGAAGAACACACGCATCGGTGTTCACAGTGGTTTCCTTTGGGTGACTGGATCACATGTGAATTTTCTTTTCTTTTTCCCATATTGCTTATCTGCATTTTGTCATATTAAAAGGAGAATATATTAATTACATAATGTTTAAAAAATAAAACATAAAAGTATCCCCCTTCTACTCTTCACCAAGGGACTTCTACCCCCCACAGTCTTCAGAGGTTCAGGTAGGACAACTTGTATTTATCAGTCCATCCTAAAGACAGGTTTTATTGTAACTTTCTAGAAGAAACAGCCAGAGGGCGACAACTGTAAACATTGGGAAGTACAGAAGTTGCAGTTATTAGCCCAGGCCTGCACTTTCTTGCTTGATGGTATCCCAGAGACCTATAATAAAAACCTTGCCTGTGAGTCATTTGCACCCTTACCAGGTACCAGGCACTGCAAGTTTTCAGATGCTTCATGTTCATTGTCATTTAACCCTGACAACAATTCTACGCCATAGGTACTGGTGCAAAAATGGAGTCAGAGAAGTTAAGTGACTTGCCCAAGGACACAGTGCTGGTCAGTGGCTGAGGTCGATACTGGTTAAGCTGTGAGTCAAGAGTCAGGAACTGGGATCTTTTATGATCTCATTGAAGAGTGAGGACATGGTTAGGGCCAGATTCATGGGAGGTTGATTCAGCGGTTCAGTGCTGTCCTCAGGACACTTGTTCTTTCCATCTCTCTGCTTTGCCATCTTCCGGTTGTTTTCATCTTTGGGAAGACAGAGGGCTCTAGCAGTGACATCTAGACATAAGGTTCAAGGAAAGAAGAGAGGGTCAGTTTCTTTCTAGGGCTTTCTCCTTACAGTGAAGGAATGTTTTCCTTCCAGCAAACTCTCCCCACAGGCACAGTGTTTGTCTCATCGGCCCATTCCAGGTCATTACCTATTCTCAAACCAATAACTGGCAAAGGGAATAGAATTACCCCAAGTCAATTAGTCTGAGGTTTGTGTTGGAAGTGGGTCATTGTTCCCTGAGGAGGGGAGTTCCCGGAGCAAAATTAAGATTCTTCTTGGAAGGCAGAAGGGGAAATGGATGTTGGGGAGCTGGGTGGGGAAACCCATAGTATCCACATAAGAAGAGATTCAAGCTTATGTTGTCACACTCAGGAGTCTCTATTCCTGGCCACTGCACTGTTCTGCATCTTGGCCAAGACTTCCGTTGCTAGGCATTGATTATTTAGGGTGAAGCTTATGAATCACCCACATCTGCCTCTTCTCTCTGCCTGAAGGTCCCATGCTCTCTGAAGGGGGGGTCTTGAAAGCTTGATTTAGGGCAGATCATGAGGACTGAAGTAGTGGGTTTTTAAATATCCCAGTTCAACTAGATATTTTCTACCTTGGTGATCTCTAGTCTGGGAGACTGCCATTTCACATTCCCCTTGGGTCTCTCAAGAAAGGTCCCGTTGGGATGGTCTCCTCTTGGCAGCTTACAGGACTGACTTGATTAATAAGACATTACCAGTTTCTAGAGTTAGAGGGCTTTGGGAAGATGTACTTGACCTCGCTTCCTGGGAATCACGCTTTTAGCTAACGTGATAGATTGGAGTTTTGTTCAGCAAATCTTCACTCATCTCCGTTGCAGCTTGAGACATAGTATGTTTCTTGCCCCAGTGACTTTGGGCTTGGCCACAGATTTGCTTTAGCCGATGGAATGTGAGTGGCTATGACTCTAGCAGAGCCTTTAAATAATGCTTACACTGTCTGGCTTCCCTTGTAACCACTATGAGAAGAGCATGACTTGGATAGCCAGTGCCCCTTCTCTCTGGATCCCACGATTAGTCACATGGAACAGATCCAAACCCAGACTGAAGCAGGGTCACCTTAGCCAATCTGCAGACCTGTGAATAAGGAAAATAAATGCTTGTTTTCGTAAGTTGCAAGTTTTTATTTTGCAGCAGTGGTGCAGCCATAGGGGACTGCTACAGGTGATGTTTTTGAGTGTCGCCCAAAGGGTATGGATGGTGTGGCAGTCTTGTAGGAGAAGATGTGAGAACATGTCCCATTAAAGCAACCCCTGGGAGAGTTCCCTGGTGGCCCAGTGGTTAGGACTCCATGCTTTCACCGCTAAGAGCGTGGGTTTTGATCCCTGGTCAGGGAACTGGGATCCCACAGGCCACATGGCACAGAACAGCACGTGCTGAATATAACTCAGGGAGGGAGATGTTTTGGTGAATTTCTTGGAACAGCCCAAATTCTAAGAACTTTCTATCAACTGTTCTCTGACCCATTCTCACTAAAACAATCTTCACGGCCAATAAATTGCTACACCACGTGTTTCATCATCAGTGCTCAAATGTAGTAGAACTG
The DNA here is from genome assembly GCF_963924675.1 of Phocoena phocoena. Classification (NCBI taxonomy): domain Eukaryota; kingdom Metazoa; phylum Chordata; class Mammalia; order Artiodactyla; family Phocoenidae; genus Phocoena; species Phocoena phocoena. The sequence continues at coordinate 87,613,165 of NC_089226.1, forward strand.
TAAGGGAAAGAGCACTGAGCGTGCTGTGGTTTTAGACCAAAGTGCAGCTCGTGTCTGGTCTGTGACTTTGGGTAGGTCATGTAAACTCTCTGAATCTCGTTTTCCTCACCTGCAAGTTGGGAGTGGTTATAAAAATAAAATGATCATGTAGAGTTATGGTTTTCAAATTGCACTTTTGGTTAGTTGGAGTTCTTTTTCAAAATCGATATATAAAATTGATAACTGGCTACCACAGGCAGTTTAAATACTCATTATTTAGCACCATGTCTTTCATTGTTGGCAGAACCTGCCAGCTACCTTCTCAGAGTCCTTAGGGTTTCCTACAGCCCAGTTTGAAAACAACTTACAGTGAAATTCCTCTACAAATGTCGGTGGTGGTGGTAGTGGTGATGGTGATGGTGATGGTGGTGGTGGTGATGGTGATGATGGTGGTGGTGGTGGTGATGATAGTGATGGTGGTGGTGATGATGTTGATGGTGGTGGTGGTGGTGATGATGGTGATGATGGTGGTGATGATGGTGATGGTGGTGGTGGTGGTGATGATGCTGATGATGGTGGTGATGATGGTGATGGTGGTGGTGGTGGTGATGATGGTGATGATGGTGGTGATGATGGTGATGATGGTGATGATGGTGGTGATGATGGTGATGGTGGTGGTGGTGGTGATGATGGTGATGATGGTGGTGATGATGGTGATGATGGTGATGATGGTGGTGGTGGTGATGATGGTGATGGTGGTGGTGATGATGGTGATGATGGTGGTGGTGGTGATGATGGTGATGGTGGTGGTGATGATGGTGATGATGGTGGTGGTGGTGATGATAGTGATGGTGGTGGTGATGTTGGTGGTGATGATGGTGATGATGGTGGTGGTGGTAGTGGTGTGTGATTTCAGTCTCTCAAAATGTTTCCTTGCCTTCTCTTCCTCCCAGATTTCTCTCATTGACTATAAACTGAAAGCCACAATTAAAGATTTTTGAGAGTGTTTTGGAACACTTTTAAGCTTGAAGGGATGAAGAGACTCAACCACACTCACCAAGTCAGCTATAATTACAACACAGTCACTGCCAAAGTTCTGGGATGCACCTCTGCACCAGAACCTGGAAGATGCTCAGGTGAGAAGAATAAGAAGTACAAATTCTCTAAGTGGATCATTGGGAATGATGGCAAGGGGAGCCACTCTTATTTAAACTCCTTGGTATCCAAACCCGTGTAGCCTAGTTACTGGGGACACAGCACCATAGAATCATCATTGGTTCAAAGTACATGCTACATTTTGAAGCATCCCCACCCCACAAGGTGTCATCTTGAAGCTGGCATCTTCCCTGCATTTTTAAGAGGTCATTCTAATCTTACATTAGACAAATAGCTTCCGGGTGATGTGGTATAAAGTGAGACCAGTAGATCTTTCAGTTGTTGTAATATCTCCTTTGCTGTAAAGCGAGTCCCTTGGCAAGGCAATGTTATGCAAGGTCCCATGACAATAAATCAGACATTCTGTGAGCCCTCGAACAGTATTGCTATCTGAGGCAGTGCAACCAGGAAAGGCAAATCCATACTTAGAACAATATATTGTTAGTTCCAGTACCTCTTCCCTACCAGGGCTTTGACTTTACTGTAGGAGACTTGCTGGGGCTATGAATTCAACATGCTTTGCAACGTTGCTATTCACACAATCAGATCCTGTGCTTGATTTTAAGCACAATCTTCTCTCTGGCTGCAGGAGATGAGGCTCTCCTTAGGAGCTTGTAGGGACTCCTGGCTTTTACATCATAACTTGAGTTGCTAGTTGAATGACTGGAGCGCATCATTTTCTTCCTTCATTTCTCCTATTGAACTCAACCTCTAATCAATCAACCAGCTCCACAGTCTTTATAATGACGCTTACTCCCATATCTCTTCAATGCTGGATATTGCATTCCCTTCCACCTGTGTCGCACCCCAATTCACTAACCAGAGTCTTAGTCCTTTGATGCTACAGCACCCTAGGGATTAGCAGCACCTCACCTACCACCAGCAATTGGTCCTTGCTGCCATCCAGCCATCAAGGGATCCACCTCCCAGAATCCTATCCTGAGATTCTGTTTCTTAGGAGCACTTCTGGTACCAAGAAGACCTTGAGACAAGGATTCCAGTACCAGGAGTTCATTTGACAAAAGAAGGAAGCACCAGCAGGGAGTGGGGAAGTGAGATAGGCAAGAGAAGTCCAGTAGATGGTACCTTATCAAGCAAGTTATTACAATGAGCTTAATCCTGCTGGGGAATACTTGTAAACAATATAAAACAGAATACTTTGAGTTGTCCCACCTGAGGGGCAAAGGAGCTGGGTTATTTATTTATATCAGCTTTGGTCAGTCATTGGTTGAGGGCTGCTGGGGCGGTGGCAGTGGTAGTGATAATAACTACTGAGCCCTTCCAGCCTGCCCTGCACATGCGCAGAGAGGACACTGGTAGCTGGGAAAGCCCTTGGGCAAAGAGATGCTGACGCTGGTCATCGAAAGCCAGGCCAGTGTGCGCTGAAATGGTACCACCTAAGAGAATGTGGGCAGGGCACCAACAGCATCAACTGCAGGGTGGGAGGAGGGAGGAGACAGCTCGAGAATGCAGTGACTGAGTTTAGGGAAGGCAAGGATATTAGGACAAACCAAAGGGCATCCAAATTGCGCTAATTCTCATTATTTTAGTGCTGGTCCCATTCTAAGGTGTGGCTGTTGGCACAGTTGTTTTTAGTAAAAATCTTAAAGGGGTAAGAGAAGAAGCACATACCATTTCTCGGTGACAAATCTAGCACTGATGTGCTAGATATTTTCACAACTGCGGGTATGCATCTCTGGCTTGGATGAAGGAGGGCTGGGGAAGCGAATGTCTTAGTGGAGAGGACTATTGTTCAGCCCCTAATGGGTCCAGCCAGAGAGGCAAAGGAAAGGCCTCCCTGCTTGGCTTCCTCCTGAGTTGTAGGCTAGGCTGGGTTGAGTTTTATATTATATCAATAACCCACCCCCCGAAATTACAGTTAAAAAATGTTCTACGTATAGAGTACCTAGTTCAAGATGTCAGGATTTTTCTGGGCTGAGGGGAAATGGAATATTTGGGAAAAGGTGGACATGGCAGTCTCTCCTGGCATAGATCTTCTTAGAATGTATTTGAGAGTGTTTTAAAGATCTTCTTAGAATGGGGCTCTTGCTGAGTGTGTTTTGCTTCTTTGCTCTGATAGATTGTAGTGGTAGACCATGTCGGAATTTGGGGATGCCCATCAACCTCCCTCCTATTCACGGAGTTCTTAACAATTGAGATTTGAACACAAGGAGTCAAAGTATCAACTTATGAATAGCCAAAGTTGTTGACCATCAGAATGTCTGTTAAGCTTGAGTAAATATGACATAGCCATAAAATGGAATACTATGCAACTATAAAAAAGAATGAAGGTGCTCTAAGTATTCACATGGCAAGAGCTCCAAGACAATGGGCAGGAGTGAGAGGGGTTAATAACTACTAAGTTTGTAGTGTCTTACATATATATATATGTAAGTTTGGAAGGAATCACAAGAAAATATTAATAGGTAGAGCTTGGGGATGGGAACAGGGTGGGTGGGGGAGACTTTTCACTGAATGCCATTTTTGGGAAACACGTACATGAATATATTACCTGTATATATCTAGAGATCTAGAGAATGACTCAGAGAGGGGAAGACGTAGAGGGTATGGATTAAAATAGTTGCTTTGCCTCTCACCGTAAGTCACCTGACTGCCTCTTACCATGACTTTGGGAAAGGGAGAAGGAAAAGGGTAGGTTGAAAATTTGAGAAGGTACAAGTGAAGAGCAGAGGGTGGGGTGGGTGCTCTGCCTGAGGTGCAGAGCACCATCTCCATCTGCTGATCATGCCACTGCTGTGCTCCCAACATTTCAGTCCACTGGGTGTGCTTGACACTGAGTAGGTGCTCGGAAATATGACTGCTGGGGTCCAAGCCAGCCACAGTGCTGTAGAATCTTGTCAACTGAAAAAAAAAAAAGCAGAACCTAAACTTCAAGAATTATGTTTTCTTTGGTGGACTTGCTGAGGACTTGAGAACAGAAGATAGCCTCTCAGAGAGCTCTGAGGGACAGCTCCGAAGAGGGAAGGGCAGAACCAGGATATATAGAAGTTTTGCAACAAAGACCAGGTAGTCAGAACATCGGAAGAATACTGTTAATTAAAAAAAAAAAACAAACAGACATCTCAAGTTAATGAATTTTGCGCTTTTCTGCATATGGGAAGATGCAAGAGTCTGGGCTCATTGAAATCATTCCTTTGATACCCACCTTAACTCTCTAGGGCCAGTATCCTGCTTTTCTCCATCCTGAATCCCCTCAGGGTACACAGTTAGGGGTGGCTGCAGTGGTTTGTGGCCTGCTGGCCACCACATTCTTTGTTTACTGAAATAGCAGGTGACACTTCCCATGCACAATGTGTTGGCACACCTCTTCATGACCACCACTTGGGAGTTAGCATATGGTGATGGTTAAAAGCATGGGATCTAGCATCAGAATAAACATGTTCAAGTCTTGGCTCTGCCACTAACTAGGTATGTGGGCTTGAGAATTCCTTTCTCACTCGTTAAACAGCAATAACACTAGCACCCAGCTCACTGTTACAAAGCGTCACGTACAGAGTGCACTGGACAGCGCCTGGCCCATTAAGATGCTCAATCACTTTGGGTGTTTATTTTTACTAGTTTAGTCATTTCTTTCTGTGGCCAGGAGCACAGACCCTGACTCTGTATGTAAGACAGAACAGAGTCCAGAGTTCCTTGCGTGGTCCGGGCAACCCGCCCCTTCCTGACTTCACCGGCTGATGACGCCCCTGCCTTTCCCGTCCAACTTCCAAGGGGTCTCTCCAGAGAAGCCGCTTTGCTGGCAGGCGTGTCTGCTAGGATTCCAGAGGTAACACCAGATGCTGGCGTGCAGCTGTGCTCACGGAACACCCTATCGGTGTTTATTCCCTGCATAACTGCAAAGTAAATGGCTTAATGTTATTGTGAAAATGACTCTAAAAGTTAATGGTTCCCCTAATAGGAGAGCCCTCCGCGCATTAACTGCACCAGCTTATCTTTCTCCGTCTTCTTTCAGCCTCAGGGAAAGAAACAACAAACCCGGGACTCCACCCTGGGCGAGAAACTTCCTTGGAGTTTTGTTTGTGTTGATCTCATCTTGATCCGGGCAGGGGGCCCGGGAGAAAAAGTAAAGCCAGTGTAAGCAAAGTTATTGGGGATTTCCCACTCTCAACATTGTTACTTTTTTTTTTTAACCCCACTTTGTGAAAGAAGTTTTAAGCCACACCAACGTCCAAGGTTCAAAGAGTTAAGCGTGTTTCGGATTTTAGAAACGTTGAGTACATCAGACTTAGTTTTGTCCTGGTCCTCAGGTTCTGGTGGGAGATAAACTTTGCTTTGTCCTGTGGCCAAAAGCTGTCTGCTTTTTTTTTTTTTTTTTTTTTCTGTACGCGGGCCTCTCACTGTTGCGGCCTCTCCCGTTGCGGAGCACAGGCTCCGGACGCGCAGGCTCAGCAGCCATGGCTCACTGGCCCAAACGCTCCGCGGCACGTGGAATCTTCGCAGACCGGGGCATGAACCCGTGTCCCCTGCATCGGCAGGCGGACTCTCAACCACTGCGCCACCAGGGAAGCCCAAGCTGTCGCCTTTTGAAGCAGAAGGTGAGCCAATGACAGACAAGCCTGCCGTGCTGATGTAATCTGATGTAATCAGACCGAGAAGGCTGTGCTCTGGCCAGGGAGAGGCCTGGGGACTGGACATGGGGTTTGTGAGACCCATCGCATCCCCGGGGTCTTTTTCTTTATGAACGCCTCAGAATGGGGGCCCGGCAGCAGCCAGACATCACTGACCTCCCCTGCACTGCCAATTAAATCCAGCTAAGAGGGAATACAAGCTTGAGTCTGGGTGACTCAGGACCCAGATATGGGAGGATAGAGGGCCCTGCAATTAGTGTCACTGCTGAATTCTCCATGCACTGTACGCCAGGCAGAGTGTGCTGGGCGGTTTAGTGGTCATTCAGATCCTGGACTCTGAAGCTGGATTGTCTGAGTTCAAGTCCCAGTCATGCTTCTTACTAGCTGCTGTGTGGTTTTGACCCAGTTGCTTAACTTCTCTGTGCCTCAGTTTCTCTTCCATAATTGTGAGGGACAAATGAGTTGATAATTGGTGTTTATGTCATGACTAACAAAAAAGCAATGTGAGAGGAGGAGATCCTGAAAATGGATGGTTCTTGAGGAAACTCATGCAGGAAATTGCTAACCTATGGGGCTTTAGAATTGTGAAGCTTGGTCTGAAGTTAGCTTTGAATGACTATGAGTGTCTTAACTCCTGAAATAAGTCAATGGGCAAATGCAAAAAATAAAAATTGGTAAAGTACCTGTTTCATAGTAAGTGATATAGAAGTTTGGTCTCAAATACCCTGTAAGGAGTCTTTTTTTTTTTTTTTTCTTGTTTAGTACCTGATAATAAAGAGTACTTAATTTGGTACTAAAGAGTACAGTTGAATCAGGTGGTTGGTAAGAAGGAACTGAAATGAGCTCCCTGTAGAGGACTGTGTAACGTGCATGGATGTCGGTTGACCCCTTGGGCATGGGCTCTTGCATCACATGTGCTGTATCTGTTTTTGCTTTGCAATAATCCGGATCTTGGCACCTGACTAAGTTACCCTAAAAGAATCTCCTCACACATCAGTGAGCAAGGTGGACTTTACTGACAATATTCTGGCGAGGTCTGAGGAGGGGATGAGGGGTGTATGTTGAGTGCATACATACACACCATTGCAGCCACTGCTTCCCCCTCAGGATTTCTTCCCTCCAAAGTCCCTGCCTGGCTGTGTTTTGAGGGTTTCCTTTGGTGCCCTTTTCCCCACACCAGCCTCCAATGGTGTTCTCCTCTCTCTGCCTCTTGGGAACTTTAAATTCTTTACTTTTTAAATAAGCAGGGCCGTTTGGCCCTGCCCTGGCTCCAGCGCACCAACTTACCCGATTGAGAGCATCATAGCCCGACATCCTCAACTTGATTCATCGGATGGATCAAGATGTTGCTCTCCTTAAGGGGCTTCAGAGCACTTTGCAAACATCCAGATGCCCATTTCCCTTATTGAGAACCTACCGCTCTGGTCTTTACTAACTCTGTGATGGCAGGCAAGGTACTCAACCTCTCTGAATCTCAGGCTAGTCACCTAAGGAACGAAGATAATGATAGGACTGACGCGGCTGCTGTGAAGACAAAGTGAAATCATTCCTGCCAAACACGAAACAGTGCCTCGTGTTTGATAGAAATGCAATCTATGCTTTTTGAATAAATCATAGCCTGAGTGCTCACAAAACATAAATGGGATTTCTCTCAGTGGAAAATGGGCATTGTTAACTTTTTTATAAGATGCGTATGAGGCATTAAGAGCACAAACGAGGGAACAGTCAGGGCTATCTAGATGACATTGGGAACTTTTTTTGCAAGTTACTTAATCACTCTGCACATTAGTTTCCTCTATCGTAAAATAGGGATAGTAATAGTACCTTTTCATATGGCTGTTGGGAAGATTAAATCAATCATGCACGTAGAGACGAAGACTTGTCCAAATTAAAAGTTTAAGAAACTGTAGCTATTATTATTAAAAGCTTATGCCTTGAATTGAACTATTAGGACAGGAGAGTATATTTGCCTCATTTCCTGGTATAAAATTCACATTTGCAAAGTTCAGATGTATTCAGGAAATCCCAATGCTATTTTACTAAAGGCTTTAGTCAAGACAGAAATTGATTAATTTAAGCTGATAGCTCTGGCTTTAGAAATTTTAAATCATTACACAATTCATAAACTTCCTAATGGTTCTCTCTTGATATTTAGTTTTGGAATTCGTAACTTCTTTGGGGGCTGTTAGCTTTGTAGTCACTTCCTTTCATCAGCTACACATTAAGAATTAATCTGGAGTACGAGCTAATAGCCCAGCACTCCTGACCAGAGTTCCCTTTGATTTTGTGTAAATTATGAGAAATTGGCCATATTCCACAAGCAACTAGTTATGAAGATAGAATATGCACGAGCAGAGTTTAGTGTTGGGATCAAATAAGGCTTGTAACAAATTTAATACGACGTTGTAGAGGATATGCAAAATCAGTATTGTGCCGCGGACTAATTAGACGTAAATGCAGTTCACACAGATGACCGTAGTTACCTTGCCCCCAAACAAGTCCTTCCAGGATTCGCTACCAGAGAAGGGATGGGTCTGTTAGGAGCAGAAAGGAGCTTTGGGGCGCCTCAGTTCTCCTGAGCCCAGAGCATCCAGATGTGTCTCTTTTGGGATGGGGCCTAGGTGACCCAGAGGCTTATTGTTTAGGACCAGGACATGATGAAATCAACCTCCTCCTGCTTCTTACAGGGGTTTGACCGCAAAGGAAGTGTATTAGTCTAGGCAGGGGTCAGCAAACTTCTTCTGTAAAGAGCCAGATAATAAATATAATAGGCGCTTATAGAAGGCCATATGCAGCCCTCTGCGTTGCAAGGACTCAAGGCTACCATTAGCAGGGCAAAAGCAACCATAGTTGGGCTTCCCTGGTGGCACAGTGGTTGAGAGTCCGCCTGCCAATGCAGAGGACACGGGTTCATGCCCCGGTCCGGGAGGATCCCACATGCCGCGGAACGGCTGGGCCCGTGAGCCATGGCTGCTGAGCCTGCACGTCTGGAGCCTGTGCTCCGCAAGGGGAGAGGCCACAACAGTGAGAGGCCCGTGTACCGCAAAAAAAAAAAAGCAACCATAGTCTATACACAGGCTAATGAGGTGGGCTGTGTTCTAATAAAACTTTATTTAAAGAAACAGGTGAAGGGGTGGATTTGGCCCTTGGGCTGTAGTTGTGGATTCCTGGCCTAGGCTAAGGCTCTGGATGGGAACCTGGAAAACAGGAGAGTCCGAATCAACAAGTTCCTGAAGCAGGCTTGCATCTGGGTTGGTGGATGAAATAGGGGTGTGGGAACCCAGAGCACAGGGAAACCTCAAACCCCCTTTCCTCTTCCCCTCCTTCACAGGGCTTGCCTACCTCAGTGAAGGCAACCAGTGGCAAAGGTGGTACAGAATGGATAAAAGTGTGGGGACAGACTGGATCAGGTTTAAACCCTAGCGCTCTCCTGATGTAGCTTGGGCAAGTTATTCTACCCCTCTGAGCCCACCTGTAAAATTGGGGTGATAGAACCCGTCTCAGAGTTATGAGGGTTAAATGAACTTTGTGATGTAAAGCGTTCAGCTTGCATGAAATGGTCTGCATACTGTATTTTATGGGCAGTTTAAGGGAGCCTCAAGAGTGATTTTTGCCTTTGGGCTTTTTTTTACCTCTCACACAGACTTTAGAATACAACTCCCCATGAATTGGGTCTGTTTAGCATTATTTGATTAATTCTACGATACACCTAGAAGTGGAGTCGTTGGGTCATGGACTGTCGGTGTATATGGATGTGTGGGGCTGCTGTCAGCCGTGAATCATTAAGGACACTGAGGGTGGACATTTTGGAGTGCACAGCCTGCACTAGGACAGGATTTCAGGGATGAGTATAGTGAGAAGGAGGTGTGAACAACCATGCAGTACAGCCAAGGAAGTGTCCTGGATATCTGGAAAAGTGAAAAGGAATCAGAGGGAGTGCATCACAGGATGGATCAGAGGGAAGGGAGTTGGGGGGAAAGGCAGAAGAGAAGGTTTACATTTGGTAGCAAATGTCAGAGACTCAAATATAGCAAAAGGAGGTGTTCTTGGGAGCTTGGCCTGCTGAGAGCTGGTTTCCTTGAATTTTCCTTTTTTTTTCTTAGCTAAAAAAGCTCTGATAGACTAAATCACATAGCAATAATTTTTTTTAATAATAGAGGCACTTAATTCCCATCAATTTTTTTCTCTCCTGATGGGAAATAAAATGGGTTATTAACTCTTCAATAGGTACTGTATGAAAAAAAGGGAATAAAGGAAATTTAGGACCAGCAGCAAGCATTGTGAAGAGTATACATATCCCATGTCAAGGTTATAGAACTAGTCTAGCCTCCTTTTCTTTGAGGGTTCTGTGTGGGTCATATTGGAAGGCCCATTCTATCAGACAGAACTCTTGTTCTGAATGTTCTGAATCTCCTCCCAACTTTGCATTTAGTGACATGTTGATGGCTTGAAGAAGGCCATGGTAGGAGTATTTACACAGCAAATCTGGCAAATCAGGGCTCCCACGCCCCTGTAGAATCCTGGTTTACCCCACTCTTAGCTTCAGGGGGTCAATCCTTACAGACTTAAACCAATTAGTAAGGCCTGTTCCTCTGCCCACACTGAAAGGCTGATTTGGGCCAATGAATGCCTGACCCAAAACTTTTACTTTCCTGTGGAGGGGATGAAGCTCTTTTCCCTGCATGGGTTGCAACTGCAAGGGGAGAGCTAGTCCAAGAATCAAGCTAACACGTGGAGGAAAGCAGACAGAAGCTGAGAGATGGAAGGCCTGGACTTTGGAAGTATCATTAAACCCCAGAATCAAGCGGCACCTGACTTTGAGTCTGCCTAAATCAGAGATCAGCAGACTTTTGCTATAAGGGGCCGGATAGGAAAGGTTTCTGTCAGAGCTACTCATCTCAGCTATTACAGTGTAAAGGCCATAAACAATACATAAACCAGTGGGCATGACTGAGTTCCAATAAAACTATTTACAAGGGCAGGTGGTGGGCAGGATTTGGCCCAAGAGCAATAATTTCCAGATACTGCATCTAAGGCAATAGATTCCCTTTTTTGCTCAAGCATATTTGGCTTGGTTTTCTAACACTTGTAAACTGGAAAAGCCTTAAGTAATCCAGGTTCATGGGTTATGAACAATACAAACTGACTCTGAATTCCTTAAGGAAAAACAGAGATTTATTATTAAAATAAATGGTAGCCAATATTTAAATTCCCAGGAGAGAGATTCCCATTGTTCTAGCTCAAGTCACATCTCTAAGGGAGGGAGATTTACAAGTCCTTCCGAGACCACGTGTCGGGGGAAGGGGTTGTTTCCACAGGGAAAGTTACGGGGCTATAATCAGATGAACAGGCCCTGGAGGCTCAATCTACTCCATTAAGACAGGGAAAAGTCCTCGAATCAAGCACGTTTAGCAGGCGCCCTGTACACACAGCTCATCAAAGGAAATTTTGTGTGTTAGAAAATAGCTCTCCTTTTTTTTTTATAAATTTATTTATTTATTTTTGGCTGCTTTGAGTCTTTGTTGCCGTGCACGGGCTTTCTCTAGTTGTGGCGAGTGGGGGCTACTCCGTTGCAGTGCGCGGGCTTCTCATGGCGGTGGCTTCTCTTGTTGTGGAGCACAGGCTCTAGGCACGCAGGCTTCAGTACTTGTGGCTCGCGGTCTCTAGAGTGCAGGCTCAGTAGCCGTGGCACGCAGGCTTCAGTACTTGTGGCTCACGGTCTCTAGAGCGCAGGCTCAGTAGCCGTGGCGCACAGGCTTATTTGCTCCACGGCATGTGGGATCTTCCCGGACCGGGGCACGAACCCATGTACCCTGCATCGGCAGGCGGAGTCTCAACCACTGCGCCACCAGGGAAGCCCTGTGGGGACACAATTTAGCCCATAACAATTCCCAGCTTCCAAGACTACTCCTCAAAATAACTATTTTTAGTGGCTTGTTGCATAACTATAGTTCATAATTATTCCAAAAACATTCTTTGAAATGAACCTACACTGACTTTGCCTCAGAGATTAAGACAGCTGTTTTATCCATGAGATTCTCTCAAGAGTCAGGAAATGTTTCACGCACCTGACAATTTCACCTTAGAAAAGTTTTAAGGCAGGTGTTACCAGTAATTTGGGCACCTATATTTGAGAAGCAAAATATACCCAATGTAAATTCTTGGCGAACCTCTCAAAATGAACTGGTAATAAACATAACCCCAGAAAATGGAATGACTTGACATAATGGTTTAGAGTGAACTGTGGCGGCTTTTATTCTCATCCACCTAGCACACTTTGGTCATACCATTTCTTTTGTTTTTTTTGAGGAATTTTCTCAACTCCATGTGACTTTTGGGTACATGACAGTCAAATCATTGCCCACGGCCACCACCATTCACCTCTGGCCTCATCACAGGGTTCAGCAGGCGGTTGCATCCTCAGGACAAGGTGATTGGCTGAAGGACTGGGCACATGGCCCAAGTCAGGACTTACCCGGATGTTAGAAATTGGAGGGGGAGGGTGGCCCTCCTGTTGCAGGTTGGATTGTGTCCCCCCAAAAGATATGTTGAAGTCCTAACCCCTGCTACCTGTGAATGTGACCTTATTTGGAAACATGGTCTTTACAGATAGAATCAAATTAAGATGAAGTCATCCTCTGTTACGGTGGGGGCCCTGATCCAATATGACTGGTGTCCTTATAAGAAGAGAAGTATGTGTCAGATACACACTGCTATATATGAAATAGATAACCAACAAGGACCTACTGGATAGCACAGGGAGCTATACTCAATAATTTGTAATAACCTATAAGAGAAAAGAATCTGAAAAAGAATATATATATATATATATATATATATACACGTGTATATCTGAATCACTTTGCTGTATACCTGAAACTGACACAACATTGTAAATCAACTATACTACAATTAAATAAATAAATAAATAGGAATAATAATGGCAGAAAAAAAGAAGAGAAGAGAAACAGAGGCACATGAGGAGAACACCATATAAGGATGGAAGCAGAGACTGGAGTGATGCCATAAGCCAGTGGGGTCTACAAGCCGAGGAACACTAAGGATTGCAGCTGTAGCAGAAGCTGAGAGAGACATGGGCAGATTCTCCCCGACAGCCCTCAGAGAGAGCATGTCCATGTGAACACCTTGATTTCAGACTTCTAGCCTCCAGAACCCGGAGAAACTAAATTTCTGTTATTTTAAGCAATCCAGTTTGCGGTACTTTGTTACAGAAGTCTTAGGGAATTGATACACTTCCCATTCTCTTGAACTGTAAATTGTAGCTGAGGGTTCTGAGTGTCTACCTTTGCTGGCCTGGGATTATTTCCTTAGGGTGGATTCCTGTGAGTCAATTGTCAAAGTTAACAAAAAGGACAATTTTTTTTTTTTACGAGGTAAACATTTTTATTACTTTTGATATGTATTCCAAATGGCTTTCCAAAAAGTTTATATTAATTTCCACTACCAACAATGATGTATGCCATTTTATTTGACTTTTAATTATTTAAAATATCAAACATGCAAAGATCAGATAGTATGGTGAACTCTCATGTCCGTATTACCCAACTTTAATAATCATCATTTTGCTACTCTTGTTCAATCTGCATCCTCTCTCCCCCACCAACATGCATCATTTTTTTCTTTCCTGATATAAAGTAAATTGTAGATGTTGTAGCTTTTCGTCCATAAATACTTTAGTATGTATCTCCAATAGATAAGGATAAGAAAATCCCAAATCCAAACCAATAACACACAATTAAATTAACACAATCCATTCAGTTTCCCCCTATTTTCAAAAAAGAATTGTTAACACTTGCTTTATTCGAATCAGGATCCAAACCAACATTGCACTTGATTGATCTATCTCTTGTGTCTTTTAATGGCTAACAGTTTCCCCTCTCCTCTCTTTCCCACTTTTTTCCCCCAAATTCCATTTATTTGAAGTCTCTGGTCAGTCACTTGTCCTATATCCCTCATCTGGGCCCCATTCCTCATTTGACTGACTGCACCCCTGTGGGATCCTCAACACATTCCTCCCTCTCCTATCACCCCACCAGATGGTAAGTGGTAACGGCTCCATTAGACTATTTCCCTTAAAGTTGCTAAGCTCTTGAAATGACTTTTTAAACATCCCCTGGAAAGACTAACTATTTAAAGAATCTAAAGCATCCTTAAGGACCCAATTAAATGTCAGGGTAAGTGATTGTTAAAACCTTGCTTTAGTTAGGGGCAATAAAAATAAAACCCTGTTATCCTCGTCTGGGTATATTCCCCTCGAGGCCAGTGGGAGAGGAAATACAGAGGTGGTATGACGTCTTTAAGACATAAGCCAAAGTCATTCTATATTTACTTAGTGAGCTTTCCAGCTCTGTGCCCCACAGCTGGAGCCATCAGACAAAGAGCAGAATGATGATAAGATGGATAGCTATCCATTTAATACCACCTGCAAGGCAGCCAGTCTCTGTTTCAATTAACCTGCTGGGGAGAAAAAACTTCTCATCTACACTCTTATGTTCAGCGTTTGGAGCTCTGCAAATTAATCTGACAAAAGATAGATTAGCAAGAGAAAAGGTAGATTTTTATTCACACATGTATGTGGGAATTCACAGAAAAAGTGACTCAAGGAGACAATGTGGAGCTCATAAACCAACTTAATAGAGGACAGAGGACGAGAAGGGTGTTTATGGAAAAACAAACGACTTTTAGAAAAGATAAACGGGCCCTTAGGAATTACTTGAGAGATATGATTGTTTTGTGATCATGTCTATTTAGGTAATTTCTTATTCTGGTGCCAATTTCTCATCTCCAATGATAGGAGTCAATCTTCCTTGGTTGTGAATTCCTGGCGCAGAGGTTTATGACAGTTTAATTCTTTCGGAAGGTTCTGCTTTTACGCAGATAAGGGGAATTCAGAACAAAGACTCTTCACAATGGTATATTCCAGATCCCTTCATTTACCCCATCTGAAACTTCCCTAGAAGTTTCACAGATAAGGAGCTGAGTTATCTGATTGGCCCGTATTCCACTGACCCAGCCTCTCAGTCCTGGGAACAGATCAGTCCAGTTAAAGTTTTGTGTCATTTTAGGAGGTGCTGGTGCAGAGGGAAGTAGGGCCAAAATTAGGCCTTTATATGGTGCAAGCAATCAGGCATTTAATGAGGAGCATTTCTATGAAAACAAAAGAAAAACAAAGATTTATGGTTGGAGCTTCTCTCTTCTCTTCTCTTCTCTTCCTTCTTTTTTCTTTTCTTTTCTCTCCTTCCTGGTCCAGAGTGCAGCCAGTTGAAATTTCTAAATGTTGAGCTCAAAATGTCTTTGGGTGGTAGCCTGATGATGGTAGTGGCAATGTCACAGTCATGGCTGTTCCCCGGAGGGGACCATGGAAGAAGCAAGTGTTCTGGTGAAGTTTCTGAGTGGCCCACAGTGTTGTGGTGATAAATCTTTTGAAGTTATGTCAAGTTGTCCGGTTCAGCATGCAGGGTTTTGGAAAAAGGACATTTTAGTTCTCAGCGATGCCAAGACAAGAGGGTGGGAGAAAAACTGGAAACATTAATTACTGACAAAATGTGTGGTATAGCAGGATCCAGTTTACAAAGAGGTGAAATAAGCTCAAAGACAATGAACAGAACTAGAATCTGATAACCCACAAGGGTGGATGATAGTTTTCCATCGACACATAAAATTGCTCTCTACAATCACCCCCATTCTGATCAAAGCTAATCAAGGTAAGATTACTCTTATTTTCAAAATAATGAAATGGGGGAGGGGCAGCAGTATGCTTTAATGTGTTTATGTTGTTCATTTAATTAGGGAGGCAAGACCATGCTGATCTACCTGAGGGACAGATTATTTTCAAGTACATGGTATTTATTTAGAATGCAGATATGATATGGTCTACTTAAATGGAAGCTTTGACAGCATAATTATAGGATATTAATAGATTCAGAAAAACAGATTCTCCGTAAGGCAACTCGTGGTTAGCCAACTAGATAATTAGCAAAAGTGAAAATCACTTCTCTTTATAAATATTTTCCTATTCCAAGTTTCCTTGATTTACAAAACTTTGCTAGTTAATCCAATGAGTGGGTTTTCTTGTAATTTCAAAATGGAAATACTCTGACTTAATCTTGCATACACCTCAAAACACAGTCAAATAAATAAATAAAAGAGGAGATATAAACAGAAGAAGAGGAGGGGGTGGGAGCTGGGATGGAGCCTAGCACTTCTTGTGAAAGCGCCCGTCTGGGAACTCCGTACCGTAAGCGCTAACTGAGCTGCTTCAGGCCCAGGGCATGCCCGGTGTGGCTCATTTTATACCACTTTCACTAGTTTTTGCCATGTCTGCACACCAACAAGGTATTGTTCACTTAGTAAGATGGATTCTACTTTTCAAAGTTAAATTTACTTAGAAAGGAAAACCATAGTTAATTGTAAATGAAAATTTATAACGCCGGCCCCAGCAGTTCAAGGATTTTTCTGTTTTGCTTTCTGCTATATTCCCTTAGTGTCTAATAAAGTGCTTGGTACGTACTCAAAGTTTTTTGTTGTTGTTGTTGTTTTTTGCGGTACGCGGGCCTCTCACTGTTGTGGCCTCTCCCGTTGCGGAGCACAGGCTCCGGACGCGCAGGCTCAGTGGCCATGGCTCACGGGCCCAGCCGCTCCGCGGCATGCGGGATCCTCCCGGACCGGGGCACGAACCCGCGTCCCCTGCACCGGCAGGCGGACTCTCAACCACTGCGCCACCAGGGAAGCCCTGTTGTTGTTTTTTAATTTATTCTTTTTGGCTGCATCGGGTCTTCATTGCAGCATGGGATCTTCGTTGAGGCATGTGGAATCTTTTTCGTGCGGCACACGGGCTTCTCTCTAGTTGTGGCGTGTGGGTTTTCCCTCTCTAGCTGTGGCGTGAGGGCTCTGGGGTACGTGGGCTCTGTAGTTGTGGCACGTGGGCTCTCTCATTGAGGTGTGCGAGCTCAGTAGTTGTGGTGCACGTGGGTTTGGTTGCCCTGTGGCATGTGGGATCTTAGTTCCCCGACCAAGGGTCGAACCCAAGTCCCCTGCATTGGAAGGCGGATTCTTTACCACTGGACCACCAGAGAAGTCTCTGGTACTCAAGATTTGTTGAATGAATAAATGTCATTGTCATCAATAGAAAAGCAAGTATTTCTGGACTTCCCTGGTGGCACAGTGGTTAAGAATCCACCTGCCAATGCAGGGGTCACGGGTTCGATCCCTGGGCCGGGAAGATCCCACATGCTGCAGAGCAACTAAGCCCGTGCTCCACAACTACTGAGCCTGCACTCTAGAGCCCACGAGCCACAACTACTGAGCCCAATGCTGCAACTACTGAAGCCCACACGCCTAGAGTCCTTGCTCTGCAACAAGAAAAGCCACCGCAATGAGAAACCCGCGCACCACAACAAAGAGTAGTCCCTGTTCTCTGCAACTAGAGAAAGGCCGCATGCAGCAACAAAGACCCAATGCAGCCAAAAATAAATAAGTTTATAAAAAAAAAAAAGAAAAGCAAGTCTTTCTTTAAGATACATTGTCAATCTACAACTATTACAAACAATTAAAAATGTTCATCGGCTCTCCATGTAAAATCTTCTTGCTTGCCACCAGCAATATATACTGTGGACCATACTTTTCTCAGCCACATAGGAATTGTCACTGCAGAAATGATTTCATTCCATTACTTACTTACTGTCTTTCTCGCTCACTAGATAAGCAACACCATTCTTAATTGTTTTGTCCATCCCTGTATCCCCAGCACCTAGCACAGTGTGGGGCACATAGCAGGTATAATATAACAATGCATGAATGAATGTCTTCCTCATTTAATGCTTACAGTAACTCTAGCATGTAAACTATTGATATCCTCTCCATTGTCATAGAGATGAAGAAGAAACCAAGGCACAGAGGAATTAAATAACTTGCCGAAGGTTGCAGAGCTGGTAACTGAAGCAGCCAGGATTTGAACCCAAGCCGTCTAACTCAGGAGCCCTCCTTTTAAAATATTATATGATATTACTTGATTTTCTCAGGGCCAGCCTGCGCCACTAAGGTGAGATTTTAGTTAGATCGATTAAGAAGCAACAACTTTTTTCAACATTATCAAAGAACATTATACTCTGTGTAGTTTTTACCTTTTTATCCCAGTTTTTAGAACGATTTTCCCTCAAAACAGGTTTCAGCACATGCCCATTTGTGTTGGTTAATTTTATGCATCAGTTTGACTGGCCAGAGGGTACCCAGATATTTGGTCAAACATTATTCTGAGTGTGTCTGTGGGGTTTATTTTTGGATGAGATTGACATTCGAATCCACAGACTGAGTAAAGCAGATTGTGCTCCCTAATTTGAGAAAAACAAAAAGGGCTGAGGAAGAGAGAATTTCCTCTCTCAGCCTGTCTTTGAGCTGGCACATTGGTCTTCTCCTGCCTTTGGACTTGTACTTGTACTGGAATTGTACCATTGACTCTCCTGGGTTTCTAGCTTGTCAACCGCATATCTGAGGATTTCTCAGCCTCCATAACTGTGTGAGCCAATTCCTTATTATAGATATAATTCTATTAGTTGTGTTAGAATTTTATTAGAATATATATAAATTCTATTCATTCTTTTTCTCTGAAGAACCCAAACTAATACACTCATTTATTCATTTTGCCTAAATTACTGCATTAACCTCCTCCCTGAGCTCTCAGCCTCTCGATTCTCCCTCCTCTCATCTCTACTGCACAGTTGCTTCCAGACTGTTCTGCATTGTATCCTCCACACCAAATATTCATCTTGTCACTTGCCTGCCCACAAATTTCCAACGGTTGCTTGATGCCCCAGGATAAAGCATACAGTCTTTGGCTTGTGTATCAGTCAGCATTAGGTTTGGCTGCAGGTTAAAATAGACCCCAAATAACAGTGACTTAAACAGTAAGGTTTATTTCTCTCTTGTGTAACCTTTCAGAGGTAGAATATCTGAGGCTGGTATAGTTATCAGGGTGCTTGTTTCCTTCCTTCCTCAGCCAACAGCCTTAGCTTTCTGCCTCCTGATCTAAGATGGCTGCTAAAGCTCCAGCCATTGTGTCAACATCCCAGAATTTGCACATAAGACTTTCTCTTAAGTCCCACTGGCCTTAACTAAAATCAGAATTTAGTCACATGGCTGCACCCACCTACCAGTTAGGCTGAGAAGTACAGTATATTTTGGGCAGTATATTTTAGGTATTCTGTTTAAAAGGAAGAAGGAGAGACATCTAGCAATCCCTATCATAGCCTGGAATTGAAGGTCATTTTCAATAAAGTGTCAATTCAGCTTTTCCAGATTTCCTTCACTTACTAGCTGTTCGGAACACTCTGTCCCCATGGAGTTCCTTTGCTCACTGTCCCTGAAACACACCTAGTACTTCATCACCATCTCTCCATGGACTCAGCCCTCTCGGAATGCCTTTTTGCTTCATGTCCAAGCCGCACCTCTGTTTCCATGAGACTTTCCCCTGACTGCTTGAACCTGAGATGATGTCCTCTGAAACTGAACATTCCAGCAATGCAATTGTATTTGATTCTTTCAGATACCCCACCCTTCTGCTCCAGATTCCCTTCTTTCGATGACTTGAGTAGTGTAAATCTTTCACTGTTAATGTTCTACACATTTACGTCTTGTCCCCCCTCCGCCACCCCCTATTCTGTAGATTCCCAGAGGACAGGGGCCCTTTATTCAATGAACATTCATTGGCCTCTTACCTCATGGTCCACACTGTGCTCCATGTTGGGGATTTAGTAGTGAGTAAGACTCAGGGCCTCTCTTCAAAGTCCTAATATATCCCATGAAGTCTGGTTTTAAAACTTGGACTCATTAAGTGCTTCATAAATTTCTGTTGCTTTGTGAGTAATAAAAGCTAACATTTATTTAAGTGACTATTACTTATATTCGTAGTAATATTTATTAATTATGATGTGCTAGGTACTGTGCTAGCTTTTCACACATATCACTTTGTTTCTTATGGCAGCTATGAGATAGGCGCTATTAATTTTTACAACTAAAACTGAGGCACAGAGAGGTGAAGTTAATTGTTCGAAGTCACACAGCTGATAAGGGGTTGAGTCAGGATGTAATCTAATCCAGGCAGCTTGATGCCTGAGCCCAGGCTCTTGGTCATGTAGTAAGAAGGTGACTGGAAAGTAAGGGTGGTCTTGTGATTTGAAGATTTAGTGACATCATTTAAATAGCCATCCATAATTTGGACTTTGCCTGCCACCCTGTCCCAGCAGGAAGCTTGCCTAGGCTGGGATGCCTCTTCCCCATGGAATTGCCCCGGGGCTGGGCACTCCACTACCTGAGTCTCAGCTGCTCACCCCTGTCCCCTCTCTTCCCTTTTGATTGTCAAATCCTACTTTGGATGCAATAAAAGCAATTCGTCCACCTCTGTATTTCATGGAAGCTGCATGGCTTTGATCTCCTCCATTCTGCAGTGACAGCATGCAGTAAGTAGGGAGAGGTTGCAGTCTGGAGGCTCCCAGCTGGATCAGGCTCACTGACTTGTTTCGTCCTATGCAGCCCAGCATTTAATGTTTCTTAAATTCACCGTCAGCATTTACAGATTAGAAGACGTCACACAAAATCTGGATTTGGGGCTTCTTTTGAAAAGCTGGAAGATATTGGAAACACTGGGTGTGTATGCCCACAGGCTCAGCCTGCCAAGTTCAGATGGAGCATGTTCTGTCTAAATGGCAAAGTGCCCCGCTCTCTATTACCCAGACACCTTCAGCCACATTCATCTTCCTTACCAGCCAGCAGCAAATAGCATATGTATGTAGCACTATATGTCAGATACTGTTCTAAGGGCTTCACCTTTCATTGTCACAGTCACCTTTGGGAGAGGTACTATTACTATCCCCATTTTACAGATGAGGACATGAAGACCCACACTAGTAATAGTGTGAGGGCTGGGACTCTTAGCCAGGCATTCTAGCCCCACTGTCTTTGCCTTCTACCTCTCCTGTAGGCATTGTGTCCCTGCTCTAAAGGGAGAGGGAGGTGGGAAGGGGACCTGGCCCCTATGCTGCCTAAAGGAGATACATTGAAAATCCAAACCCACAGATCTGATTTCCTATACAAATAACAAGTAAGCCGGGAAAGGCTGCTTTTCCGTGTTGCTCTGAACAAAGCTAACCTTGCCCCAGAGGAAATCAGGGCAGTGAAAGAAACTAATGAGCACCTGCCAGTGTCTTTGGGTCCATCTGAGAGCCAGCTGTGGTGGAGAGTTTTCCCTTATCTCCTTTTCCCTTCCTTCTTGGAACACAGAGAATTAATTAATTCTATCAAGCCTGCATCCAACTCTCACTTGAAACATTAGCCCATAAACAAGTGTAATCCATCTCTATCCTGATTGTCTCCCAGGAGGGAGGTGGGGATGAAATATGATACCAGGCTGAACAAACATCTCAGCCTTCCTGAAGGTGTCTACGGTGGTCACCGAGGCTGTCTGAGCCCCACTGGTCTGCAGAGTCTACAGAGAGATAAATGGAGCCTGTAGCACAGAGAGAGATTCACTTATAGGCTAACTGCCTGACAGCCTCGGGAAACAGCCCTCTTCATATGCTCTGAGGCAGAGGCAAGGGCTGTACGGCTGTTTCAGGTGGGTGATGGCTGTCTCAAGACCCGTCTGGGGAAGTGTCTGTGAAGCTACTGAGCACTTCCAGATTCCAGGTGCTGTGGATATAAAGATAGACAAGTCTATGGCATAGTTAGGGTGATCGTAAGATTCCAGACCAGGGCACTGTGGAGAGTGAAGAACACTGACTTAAACTGGAACTCTCCAGGGCTAACTGGGACATATGGTCACAGTAAGGTGAGCCATTAAGACCACTCATGGCTCTGGATTTCTTGATCCCGAATCTGGCTGAGTGACTGTGGGCAGGTAAACCTCTGAGCCTTTTTCTCGTTGTCTAAAATGGGAATGATTACAGACCCCAGTTCTTCCCTCTCAAGACTGTCATGAGGATTATATCAGATAATATAGTGTCAGAAACATGCTGAGAACCCCCTCCCCATGAGGGAGGTGCTTGAGACCAGGTAGTTGGGTTCTGGGGATGAACCTGGCTTTCCTGACCTGAGATGTCAGGTGAGTTTTGCAAGGTGAGGGCTACTGCTCTGGAAGATCAAGGGAATTATAAAGGCTGAGGGTGGGGAAGAGAAATGAAAAGACAAGTAAGAGACAAGAGGAGAGAAATTTAGGGATGGTGGTGAGAGGAGACAGCTATTGGGAAATGCTTAAACTAACACCCTGTGATTCGAAGACCACATGTCCACCTCTGCTTGGATGTTCAGTGGAAGAGCCACTGCTCACAAACGCCATGCTAGAGGCAGATCTTTTGGGAGGATGCCACAGACTCAGGGTGGGCTGGTGGTGAGAGCTGAGACCCTCCAGTGAAGGCTCACTCCATGTGGAGTTCGTGAATACCTTGTGGGGGTCTGCAGGGAAGGTTCCATAAGTGTTAGTGCCCGCTCTTATTGCCATAATCATTCTTATGCCGCCAGGTCCCATCTGTCAACACCAACCTGGAAATACAAAGCTGAAAACCAGTGGGGCCGACAGGAGGGGGAAAATGCCCCATGAGAACAAAGAGAAGTTTTCTTACAACGCACCGTTCCTAGAGAAGGCTAGCATTCCGCAGAGCCAGCTGCAGGAAATCCCAGGCCAGCCGTGGGCAGCCCACCTCAGTAAGGCCGGCAAGACATAGGTGGCCCTCCTCCCGGTTGTCTGCAGAATGAGAAGAATGTTAATTAATCCTGTTATCTGAGCTGCATACTTTCTGGTTTAATTCCTCTGATAAAACTACCCTGAATGGAGAGCTCTCAGAACACCGAAGGAGGCCTTTTAATGGGATTCCTGAGGTGCAGTGAGCCCTGGAGTGGGTGTGGGTGGGAGGTTAACTTTGTGGCCCTAGGAACGTGGGCATCAGCACTGACTCTTCCCTTTCAGTATTCTGAATGGAGACCTTTTACCATCCAGGCTTCTTGCCCCATTCAACATGGCCACATTTCACAAAAGAATGGGAAAATAGAAATTCACTGAAAAAAAAAAAAAGAACAAAACCTTAATCTGTTTGACCTTAAAACATAATACAGCCAGGTATTTTACCAGTAAAATGGGTTTATTCAGGAATGGCAGAGAATTGTAATTTGGAACCAGCATGCTCTAGCAAAAACTGAAAGCAAGTCCTGAGAGACAAAGGAGAGGACCCTTATTTCATAGAGGAAAAGGGGACGTTCGGAGGGGCTGTTACAAACAAAGAGTCTATTGGAGGATACTGGGAGTGCAAAGTGTGGTGGCTTTTCATTGGCTGAGTTGTGACAGTCTCTCATTGGCTGAGCTGTTGCCAGGCGAGGAGAAAATCTTCCTTTCTACTGCTGAGGTTGTAAAGCAGTAACCTTCCAGTTGGAGATGCAAGGCGAGTCTCTTCCTGATTGGGGTCTGCAGAGAGAAAGAGGTAGTAAGGCATGAGAACTCCTCTCTGGCCTCCTTGACTCCATTTTAAGTGAGGTTTCCTTTTTCCAGTTCCACGGCTCAAAATCTGTAAGGGAGTACATGTAAGAAATGCAAAATTCAGAATATGGGGCTACCTAGAATTTTTGCATCAGATTTAATAATCACATAATTGTGGTGTGCTTACATGTTTCAGGGCTTTTATTACTTTACAGGTGTTATATGTGTGATTAACTCTAAAACACTTCAGCATAGGTCCTGTGATATTTGTGTACACTATTTGAAGTGACACCCCAGGGCAGCTACCATTCTAATCAGGCATCTCCTCTCCATGGGTAGTCAATTAGAATTATGTCAGAAAAATACCACTCCAGAAGAGACCATTTTAAGTGCTTCAGCTATCTTTACCTCTGAGAAACACCAAGAGTTTTACCAGTTAGCAAACTGTCAGAAATAGATTTTCACTGGTGAAATTAGTAGCCTGTTGATAGGTATAATGGATGCTAGAAACTCAATTACTATCAGTGAGTGGTATTCAAGATCTATAAATTGGCTACAAAGTTTTATTATTGATACCCCCACCCTTGTGTGAAAAATATATACGAATTCAAGTCTTTACCCCCAGATGGCTCTCTATCTAACTATTTGGAAAATTTCTTGGTTGTCTGAGGCTGGCTATAAGGGTTCTACAATCCTACCTCTGAAATACTGTTTCAGCTGCCTTGGCGATCGTTTCATGCAAGGTGGTAGTTGGTCTGAGCAGCTAAAAAGACAGCAATAAGGGACTTCAACTGAGCATACAGCACAGGTTATAGGAACTACATTTTCCTGCTCACTGATACAAGTTTGCAGATGTTGGTAGTGTAAGGGAGAAAAAAAGAACTTCTCTATCTTCTTAGGTTCAGTATCTGGGACCTGTGAATTAAACCGACAAAAAGATGAACAGGAGAAAAGGTTTATTTCGTATGCACATGGAGGGCCTCATAGAAAAAAGGTGAAAACCCACAAGGTGGCTAGGCCTGGGAGCTTATATACCTTTTTAATAAAGGGTGATAAATTGTGGAGAAGTGGCAAGACAAAGGGAAAGGGGTTGGGGCTTCTAGGTGGTAAGTTGTGGGAAGGTAAATATATGGGGGGAACAAATGGAAGACAAGGGTTGTTTAGAAAGGTGTGTTACGCAGGTTCAAGTCTCACAATGATTCTGTGATGCAGGCAGTATTATTACCTTCGCTTATTGCTGAGGAAACACATCTGGAGAGATTGAATCACTCTAAGGACACAGAGTTAGGATATAAATCTAGGTCATTTGATTCTAAACTCCATGCTCTTTCTACCATGCAGATATAAGTTTTATGGTTTTTTCTTTTTTTAATTTTAATTTTAATTGTTAAATTTTTATTTATTTTATTTTTGGTTGCCTTGGGTCTTTGTTGCTGCGTGCTGGCTTTCTCTAGTTGTGTCGAGCGGGGGCTACTCTTCTTTGCGGTGCGTGGGCTTCTTATTGCGGTGGCTTCTCTTGCTGTGGAGCACGGGCTCTAGAGCGCAGGCTCAGTAGCTGTGGCTCACGGGCTTAGTTGCTTCGTGGCATGTGGGATCTTCCTGGACCAGGGCTCGAACCCGTGTTCCCTGCATTGGCAGGCGGATGCTTAACCAGTGCGCCACTAGGGAAGTCCCAGTTTTTTTCTTGATTTTACAAATATCACATACTCACAGGAAAGCTGGAAAACATATGAATGTATAAAATAGCATAATTCCACTACTCAGAGAAAACCGGATTAAGCTTTGATGTTTTACTTCCAGATTTCTTTTTTTATGCATGTTTAGTTGCGATTGTATAGTGCTTATGGTTTTGTGTCCTGTTTTACTTAACATATTATAAATGTTTCTTCATATCATTAAGAAGCCTCCATTAACATCATTTTAAGGTGAACATAATATTCCACCCTATGGCTCTGTTATACCAACTGTTGTTGGACATTTAACCTCCTTCTGTATTTTACTACCATCAGCAACAAGATGGCCATCTCTGAAGGTAATCTCTTGTTTACATTTCTCGCTGTTTCTTCAGGGCAGATTCCTGGAAAGGAAATTTCTGGATCAAAGGCAAGAACATTTAATGGACATTATGAAGGATTGAAATAGACCACGGTGAGGGACTTCCCTGGTGGCATAGTGGTTAAGAATCTGCCTGCCAGTGCACGGAACACGGGTTCGAGCCCTGGTTTGGGAAGATCCCACATGCCCCGGAATCACTAAGCCTGTGCGCCACAACTACTGAGCCTGCTCTCTAGAGACCGCGAGCCACAACTACTGAAGCCCGAGCACCCAGAGCCCGTGCTCCACAGCGAGAGAAGCCACTGCAGTGAGAAGCCCGCGCACCGCAACAAAGAGTAGCCCCTGCTCTCCCCAACTAGAGAAAGCCCATGCGCAGCCACGAAGACCCAATGCAGCCAAAAATAAATAAATAAATTACATTAATTTATATTAAAAAAATAAACCACAGCGTACCCTGCCTTTGTAAATAACAAAGTAAAAAAAAATAAACCACAGTGTACCCTGCCTTTGTAAATAACAAAGACCAGCATGACTTTCTAAGACTCTGATTAAAATTCAAGATAAATTAAAACAGGATTTTCAGTAAGAAAGGACTAACCGGCTGTCAGGTTTGTTTAGTGCTTCTTTTCTAACCAGGAGGGGGCAGCACAAACAAATACCAACGGAGATCCTCCTTGGTCGTTGAATTTGACATTTTTGCAGCATTTTTTTGTGTGTGGCCAAACTTCCTTTGTAAAAATTTAGCAACAACAAAGTCATCACATTTACAGGCAGGGGCCAGAGAAGAATATCTAGTTTAGTTGAAAGATTTACAGCTTTCAGGAAGGTTCTGGAAGACTGATCCAGATGGCAAAAGGCTAGAAAGAAAAGTGTCTTTCCAGTGTGGGCTTGCACCCAAGGCTAGGAAAGCAGGTCATGGTAATAGCAACAGCAGGAAGAATGGTGTTGATCCGTGGGATTGATGATGGCGTTCTGTGCCCAGCGAGAGGTGTCTGAGGGCTGGGAAGTGGGTTTATCTTCCCAAACAGGATAGCCGGAGGAAGAAGGAGGCACATGACAGCCAGCCTGTGGAAGACCTTTAGAACGGCAGGCACAAGGTCGGTGATGCGAGAAAGGGAAGCGTTAATGAATCACAGAGAAACACGCTGTGTCAAACTCATGACAAGGGCTGGGTAAGCCACAGTAAAGAACATGATTGCAGTGTACCTGGAGCCGGGGTTGCTGACCTGAGGACTGCGTGCCATGAAAGGTTGTTCATACCCTGAATTTGCACAGAATCCTTACAGAAAAATAGACATGTTTTTCCGGGAGGAAAGATCTATAGCTTTCAGGAGTCTATGACCCCAAAAAGATTAGAAACAAGTAATCTGTATACATTCCCTCCATCTCTAGGATCAAAGGCACTCTCTCTCTCCAGAGCTGAACTCCTTCTGCCTTGTTTCAAAGGCTCCTCTTTCCCCACAAGTGGCAGAAAACCCTGCCTGGCTGGAACGGTGGGGTGCCCCAGCCTAAGTCCTGGGCGGTGGAGGGCTTAGCAGGAGGCGTGGGTGGCTCAGGTGGCAGAGACTGGATGCCCAGGGGAAAGCTCTTTGGCACAGCTGAAAGCTGGGAAGCATCCAGGTGAATCTGTCAGGACAAAATTTCTGCTCGGAGCTGTGCTCTCTTTTCTAAAAGTTTAATTCCTCCCGTGTAAGCCTGGCAACACCCAAGCCTGACTAGAACTGCTGCTTGAAGAGGCTTACTGGCACAGTGAGAGCTTCATGTTTGAGCCTGTGGATCTGTTCGTTACATCCCATTTCTTCTGGAGCATTTTAAAACTAGACATATTTTTTAATTTTTAAATTTTTTATTGAAGTATAGTTGATTTACAATGTTGTGTTAATTACTGCTGTATAGCAAAGTGATTCGGTTTTATACATATATATTCAGTTATATATATATATGTATATATAATATACACATTCTTTTTTTTGTATTCTTTTCCATTATGGTTTATCATAGGATATTGAATATAGTTCTCCTGTGCTATACAGTAGGACCTTGTTGTTTATCCATTCTATATATAAAAGCTTATACATCTGCTAACCCTAACCTCCATCCCTTCCCCACCCCACCCCGCCTTGGCAACCACCATTCTGTTCTCTATGTCTGTGATTCTGTTTCTGTTTCATAGATAGGTTCATTTGTGTCATATTTTAGATTCCACATATGAGTGATATCATATGGTATTGTCTTTCTCTTTCTGACTTACTTCATTTAGTGTGATAATCTCTAGTTGCATTCATGTTGCTGCAGATGGCATTATTTCATTCTTTTCATGGCTGAGTAGTATTCCATTGTATATATGTACCACATCTTCTTTATCCATTCATCTGTCAATGGACATTTAGGTTGTTTCCATGTCTTGGCTATTGTGAATAGTGCTGCTATGAACGTAGAGGTGCACATATCTTTTTGAATTATAGTTTTGTCTGGATAGGTGCCTAGGATTGGGATTGCTGGATCACACTGTAATTCTAAAAAATAGACATTTACTACAGCAGTGACTACAGCGGCAGGAACCTGTGAACAATCTGAGAGTCCATCAATAGTACAACTGCTATGATCAGTTTTTTACCCACACTCCAGTTTTGATCCCAAACGTGTGGATTTTCCACACCAAGCAATTCTCCTGTTCTCTGTGGACACCAACTGGGTGTCCTACAAGTCAATTCAATTTTGACACTAATTACCCTGAGTTAGCCCAACCCACAGGTTAAGGGTTCAGCCCCACAAAATTGCCTGCCTCACTTCAGATGCCAGTTGAAAGTAGTGGGTTCCCAGATTACCCAGGCTTCTGTCTGACCTGGCTACAAATTGGGGGTTCCCACGACCCCCTCCTTAGGTTTGATAATTTGCTATAACGGCTCACAGAACCTGCAGAAACACTTTACTTACGATTACCAGTTTATTATAAAGGATATTATAAAGGATACAAATGAACAGCCAGATGAAGAGGTATTTAGAGTGGGGTCTGGAAGGATCCTCAACACAGGAGGTTCTGTCCCTATGGAGTTTGGGATGTGCCACCCTCCCAGCACGTGGATGTACTTACCAACCAGTTGCTCTCCAAACCCCTCCATGTCGTGTTTTACAAGGTTCCGTTACATAGGCATGATTCATTAAATCGCTGGTCATTAACTCAATCCCCAGCAACCCCCCCACCCCGCTCCCACCATCCCTGGAGGTAGGGGCATGGTAGAAAGTTCCAACCCTTTAATCACGTGGTTGGTTCCTCTGGCAACCGGTCACCATCCTGAAATGACCTAGGGACCCACCGAGGGTCACCTTATTAGCATCAGCTCAGGTTTGGTTGACAGGGGCTTATTATAAATAACAAAAGACACTCCTGTTGCCCCTATTATGCAGGAAATTACTAGGGTTTTAGGAACCCTGTGCCAGGAACCAGGGAGAAAGATGAGATATGTATTTCTTATTGTATCATAATATCACAAATAGTGAAATGATAGAATAAATTATAATTCATCCATATTATGAAACATTAAATAGCTTTAAAAAAGAATGTTAGATCCATATGCAATGAGCTAAGAGGCGGCCATGATACTTTCTTTAAGTGAAAATACAGGTTGGAGTGTAGTGCATAGGGCAGAAATGCGCACATGTTTTCTGAAGTGGGCCAAATAGCAAATATTTTAGGCTCCTGCCTTTGTAGCGTAAAAGCAGCTACACACAATGTGTAAACGAACAGGCTTGGCTGTGTTCTAATAAAACATTGTTTACAAAAGCAGCCAGTGGGTCAGATTAGTCTGCAGACCATAGTTTTCTGACACTTGGCATAGAGTGTGATCTTTTTGAAAAGAACCCTTGAACATTGTGTCTATATTTCGTAAAGATAGGGTCCAAGCTGTTACCTTGGGGAGAAAAAGGGCGGAATGGGGAGCAGGGAGATTATTCATTTTTCTTTATTCATTTCTGTTTTGTGTGATTTGAGATGGAACACATGTATAGATTTTGTAATTTCTTTTTTGAAATCCCCAAATGACGTAATTAGGGATTGGGAATTCTCAGCGGCACAGCTGAGTGTTTCTGCCCGTAGAATGGGAAAATTGTGGCATAAGGAGGTTTCAGTTAGTCACAAGCTCCAGAGAAATCAGTAATTGCTAAAAAAAAAACAAAACAAAACAAACCTAACCCAGTTTGAGACATAATGAAAGTGTTACCGAATCAAGTCTGGCTGCTCACCACTCAAAAATCAATACTCGAGAGAGAGACAAATGTTGGTAGAAAGTTGCTTTTAATCAGAATGTCAGCAATCTGGGGAGATGGTGGACTCAGTGCCCCCCAGAAACCATCTCTGAAGATTCTGCTCAGCCATGAAAGTTTTTAAAGGGAAAAAGGGAAGTGATCTCAGTTAATCATTGAAAAAGGAGGTCAGAGTCATTACCGTCCCTCACTGTGTGCAGGTCTGTGTTGACGTCTTGTGATTTTTCTTTAGGTGCTCTATTGTTCACAGAATTTGTTCACGAGATTACTGAAGGGGAAGCTGGGGAAGAGATCTGGTCATCTATTAATTACTTATTGTGTGATCAAAAGATCTGAAAGGTGTGCTAGGGCTGGAGATGAGTAGAGCATGGGGGCGCCTGGTTTAAAGTTAGTGACAAGCCAAAAGGGTGCCTCCCACAGAGAGCTCTTTCCTGCCAAAAGCTTGATGATAAATAGAGGGTCACTCTCACTGTTCTTTGTATCAGTCAAGCCACATCCAGGGCTCTCTTCCGAGCTTGGGGTGCTGGAGTGTAAGGCAGACACGGGCAAACTAGATGACCGCTGAGGACGGAGGCTGGCAAGGCAAAGGACCAGGGAGTTCCTTCGAGGGCGCAGAGCCTACTGAGCCTGAAGCAAAGAGGGTAGCGTGGAGGATGAGACAGCTGCTCTGACACACTGGAGAGGAGAGAAGATCCACCCACCCGAGCCCCAGAGCCTGTGCCCCATCGTCTCTTGTCAAGCAGAGGACAGTTCAGCCACAGGGACTATTGGCTGGGAAAAGACGAGGTGATCCTTACACGGCCCCTTTCTGAAATAGCCCAGAACAAGCTGGTCTCGGCAGGACTCTGGGGGCAGTTTCTATGGGCCTGAGCTCAGGGCCTGAGCTTTGGGGTGGACGGACCTAGGCTTGCAGCTGGCCCTGCCAGTGACGAGCCCAGCAACCTTGAGGCAAGTTTCTGAACCTCTCTCAGCCTTAATATTTCCTCTGTAAAGGAGAGAAAGTAATAATAATAATAATATAATACCACCACCGATTTCATAGACATTATGAGAAGGAAATAAGCCAACACA
Organism: Phocoena phocoena; assembly: GCF_963924675.1. NCBI lineage: Eukaryota > Metazoa > Chordata > Mammalia > Artiodactyla > Phocoenidae > Phocoena > Phocoena phocoena. Next base: position 87,643,756 of record NC_089226.1, read on the forward strand.
CATTTAGCACGTTCCATGACGCCTGGTACAGTGAATAAGTGCTTAGTAGATGTTAATAGTTTGTCGTCGTGACATTTATCATTGCGGTTGTTACACAACAACGGCCAGATGACTCTTTCGGTTGACTCCTGAAGCCGTGTTACCCTTCTGTTAACTTTTCGCCGCCTGATCTTTGACAAAATGAGGCTGGTATTGGCTTGGCTGTGTTTCTTTCTCTGGGGCTCAGTTTCTCACCTGTACAGCAGACTTCCTGGCACCCGTTGTCCCTATTCAATCAGGCAGATGAGGTATGAAAGACCCTGGGCATGGGCACTGGGAGAGTAGGAGGAAGGATACAAACGGAAGGTGACATGGTACCCAACGCTGGGAGGTCCCCGCCTCACCTTTCTTGGGACCAAATCGTGCTCCTCCTTCAACCAGCTCAAGTCCTGCTTCTTCTGACCACACAGATATCTCCCTTCTCAGGACTTTCAGGCACACTGTCTACCTTGCCCGTGTGGATTGGTAGTGCCACACCCACCCTAGTACCTTGTATCATGAATGAATCATTTCATATGGAGGTGTCACAACAAAGAGTGAGACCTTGGAGAGTTGGGACTTTGTCTTATGTATTTTCAAGTGGATAACTATTAATAAGAGAAGAATTAAAAACTAATCATAGATGCTAAATTCTAGTACCTTGTATCATGAATGAATCATTTCATATGGAAGTGTCACAACAAAAAGTGAGACCTTGGAGAGTTGGGACTTTGTCTTATGTATTTTCAAGTGGATAACTATTAATAAGAGATGAATTAAAAACTAATCATAGATGCTAAATTCAAGGAGATTGCTGTGTGTCAGATATGGTGCTAGATGCCTTCACACAGAATTTCAGTTTAATATCACAACACCTCTATAAGGTAGGTATCAATGTTCCCATCCTACTGAGGAAAAATGGGGTTCAGGAAAGTCATTAAGTAGCTCTAGTAATTAGTACCACTCAAGTATACTAAGAGGCCGACTCTCCTACTTTCTTAGTGCCGAGTATCAGCACACACTAGGTTCAAGGTAAATATGAAGTAATATTTAGTAAGTCCCCTACATACAAACCTTTAAGTTGCGAACTTTCAAAGATGCAAATGTGGGCTTCCCTGGTGGCGCAGTGGTTGAGAGTCCACCTGCCGATGCAGGGGACACGCATTCGAGCCCAGGTCCGGGAAGATCCCACATGCCGTGGAGCGGCTGCGCCTGTGAGCCATGGCCGCTGAGCCTGCGCGTCCGGAGCCTGTGCTCCGCAATGGGAGAGGCCACAACAGTGAGAGGCCTGCGTACCGCAAAAAAAAAAAAATGTGCATCTGGTTCCAGCAAGGAACCAGAACCTGTGCCACCAACGTGAGGCGTAAGTGAAATTGCAGCTTGCCCTCCACCTCCTATTGCTGACGATCCCTCAGCTCTACCATCTCCCACCTCCTCTCCCTCCTCCAGTCAGTAACTCTTCTTGCCTGTTCACTAGATGCCAGCCCCTGGATGCCAGCTGTTGTACTGGACTACTGTGCTTTTCAAGGTACTGGACTATAACATTCAAAATGTTTTCTTTATTTTTTGTGTTTGTTTTTTATGTATTATTTGTGTGAAAAGTATTATAAACCTCTTACAGTACAGCACTGTATAGCCGATCGTGTTAGTTGTGTACCTAGGCTAACTGTGTTGGACTTACGAACGTGCTCTCGGAATAGAACTCGTTCGTATGTAGTGGACTTACTATACCCCTCTCTGATGAAGTTGAGATTTAAAAAACTGTTATTTCTATAAAGCAACTAAGTTAAAATTAACAACAACAACAAACTGTATGAATTGCACTCGGTCCTTTCTGTCTGTTTACCAAACAGGCAGAGCGTTCACCTGGAGCTGAACCAGGGCAGAGAGGGACGGGAAGCAGGAGGCCCTCACAGGGCCTGGGTTTCCTGCAGGGCAATCCAGGGGCTGAGTGTCCCAACTTCCTTCTGGTCGATTGTTCAGGGGAAGGAAAGCAAGGGGCCTTCTGTTCTCTCTCCGGAATCCCGTGATGCTCACACTTTATAGTGGGTGAGAATAATTAGCACCTCCCCCATCCCGGCCCCAAACCTCCACATCCTCCAGGGAACTCTCCACTCTTCCCCCTGGAGGGGGGAAGAATGAGGAGGGAATGCGCGTCATGGTGGGGATTGGGGTGGAGCGATGTACAGCTCTCTACATTTTCTCCTGGACAGCAAGGACAAGCAAGTTCAGCTTATCACTTTTTTTAAACTCATCATTTTTTGAACCCTACTCTACCTAAGGCATCTTGGGGTGGTCCAGATGGAACTGGTCTCACTCTTTCCTCCAATAACCAGAAAAAATACTGTGAGACCTACCCATCCCCACAGAGGGTTCAGCAAAGGAGAGAGCCCAGCACCATCTCCGGCTTTGACATCCTGCCATCTGCTTTTCCTCCATTACCTCTTACCCATCCTCGCTGATGCTGGGGGCTGCTTTCAGCTCTCTGTACCACTTAGCCCCCAGTCTAAAGAGAATAGATTTCATTCTCTCTCAGTTTTACTTCCCATATTTTTCTGAGCTAATAGAATTACATCACAGAGCAAGCACACCCACCTGCAATATAGTAAAGTCGTTAAAAGCACAGATCTTCAAGTCAGACTGCCCGGGTTCAAATCCCAGCTGTGCCTCCTACCAGTTGTGTGATGTGAAGTAAGTCACTTAACTTCTCTGTGCCTCAGTGTCCTTGTCTATAAAATAGTGATAATAAATAATACAAGTGGAATTGCCATAAGGATTAAATGACTTAATACTTGTAAGGTGCTTAGAACCTTGCCTAGCACATAGTAACCACTGGATAACCAGTTATTAAATAACACAGCAATGTTATTTGACGTAGCATCTAGGTCGTCTCTGTCTTTGACCTGGTCAGTTTCTCTGTTGCTGGGGCCTGTACCCACCTTCACCCTGAAGAGCAGCTGCTTTCATTTTCTTCTGTTATATGACTCCTGAGCCCCTCCAATATCCCTATGGCTCAGGCTTCAAGGGAAAAACAGAGAATTCTTGTTACCTTATTCTGGAGAACACTTTTAGCTTCCTTTATTTCTGCTTCCTCATTCCAGTCAGAGCCAGATAAGTTTTTAAAAAATTAATTAATTAATTTTTGGCTGCTTTGAGTCTTTGTTGCTGCGCACGGGCTTTCTCTAGTTGTGGCGAGCGGGGGCTATTCTTCGTTGCAGTGCGCGGGCTTCTCATGGCGGTGGCTTCTTTTGTTGTGGAGCATGGGATCTAGGCACGCAGGCTTCAGTACTTGTGGCTCGCAGTCTCTAGAGCGCAGGCTCAGTAGTTGTGGCGCACGGGCTTAGTTGCTCCGCGGCATGTGGGATCTTCCTGGACCAGGGCTCGAACCCGTGTCCCCTGCACTGGCAGGCAGATTCTTAACCACTGCGCCAGCAGGGAAGCCCCAGATAACTTTTTATAACTAAAGGCTCATCACCATGATTTTCTAAACAGAAGATCCTCCCCACTCCCCCACCACTGGAACAATGGACAGTGCCCCTCAATGTGCTCATTGTGTAGAAATAGCTGCAGTCAGTAGTTTTCTAATAATTTTGCCTTTGTAGGGGAAGAAAAACTTTTCCTCTACCCTCTTAGGTTCTGAGACTCAGGACTGTGAATTAAGCTGACAAATGACAGAGTAACAGGAGAAAAGCTTACAAATTTTATTTGATATTAATATTTTTATGTGGCATGGGGAGCTTCATAGAAAAGAAGTGGAAATCTCAAGAAGCAGTTAGATTTGGGGGTTAGATACCATTTTAACAAAGGGGGATAAATTGTGGAGAAGTGACTAGACAAAGGAAAGGGGGTTGGGCTTCTAGGGGTGGTAAATTACAGGAAAGTGACTAGGGAATATATGGGACCATAAGGGTTATTTTAATAATGTTTATTTGTGCAGGCTCATTTCGCCTCAACTCCCCATCTCCCCATCTCAGGTAATAAGAATGTTCTTTTCTTCTTGGTACCAGGAGGGCACCTTTCTCCAGGGAAATTTATGCCCTGCTTTTAGACAGAAGGGGTTACTAGAGTGTGAGCAAAGAAGAGGCAATTCTGCTGACTTGGGGGAAACTTCCATGAAGAAGAATTCTGAAGCATCAGCTGTTCTCCAGGAAAGGTGGAGAGAAAATGAAGAGGGGAGAAAACATGCCTTATGTCACAGATTAGGGGATACGGGGCCTCCAGGTCAAGCTCCTGAATCTCTTGAGGATTTAGCCTGGAGAGAAGGAGGTCGATTAGAAATTTCATCCCGTAATCCAGGTGGTGACAATGACTGTCTGGGTAGAGGAAGTGGGTGTGTGTGGTGGGGAATGGGAAGCACAGAGAAGTGAAAAGGAGAAAATTGCAGGCGTGTCTTAAAAGTAGACAAAAAACTTGACCTGGGGTTGGATGTGAAATCAGACGGATACATTAAAAAAGAAAGAAAAGATCAACTTTCAAAATGTGTTAAAACCTGAGGATTTTAGAGCTAAAAGGGGTCACCCCCATCCACACCCATTTTACAGATGAAAAGTTGAGCCCAGCCCCTTGTCTATGGCACTAAATCATGTTAGTTCCAGGTTTTAGGAACAGGAGTTACATCTCTGGATCCTCAAGCTGGATCCCCAATTTTTCCCTGTTCCTTCCATTCAAATAAGAGGGCAATACTGACCCTGGATTATGGCACTTGGCACTCAGATAAACAGAGGGTTTATACATCCCTGCCCCATCTCAGCCACCAGGACACCAGCTTTAGGAAGAACAAACCCTTATATCAGGTTTCTCAACCTCAGCACTATTGACATTTTGGGCCCGATTGTGTTCTTTACCATGGGCGACTCTCCTGTGTATTGTAGGATGTTTAAAGGCATCCTTACCACTAGATGCCATTGGCGTCCTCTTCCCTTCCCCCCACCACCAGTCGTGAGAATTAAAAATGTTTCTGACACTGCTAAATGTCCCCAGCATAGTGGAGATGAGGGTATAAAATCATCCAGGGTTGAGAACCAATGCTTTGCATCAATGTGCTTACAATGAGCTCCAACATCGCATGGGCCCAAACCCGTAAAATCTTAAAGGTTGAAGCTCTTAGATCATTCCTCAAGAATAAAATGATTACCAGTTTTCAAATAATCTTTAGAAAGGTGACTTGTTCAATTATTTAACAAATATATATTGGTTATATACTACGTGCCAGGAGTTATGGAAGCCTTGAGAGAGATAGGAGTGAATGAGATGACTTTAAAATGTTTATAGTCAAGATTGGTGATAACGTGAAAGTGAATGATCTCCTCCAGGACTTGAAGAGTCCCACGGGGAATGGGAGAAGGGAGAGAAAGCAGAAAAGACATTGGCAGTCAGGTGTCTTGTTTCTCTCTGGGAAAACTTGGAGAACATACTCCTGCAGAAGTCAGCCTAGGAATTGAGCTGCTGAGAGCATGGGCTTTGAAGGCAGATGCACCTGTGTCTGAATCTTGGCCCAATATGACTCGGGCAAATTATCTCCTTAACCTCAGTGTCCTTATCTGTAGAATGGAGACACTAAGGATACTCAGTTCATGATTGTTTTGAAGATTCAAGAAGATAATGTGTGTAAAGCTCTTAGCACAGAGCCTGGGACTTGGTAAACACTCAACAATCCTACAAAAGCTTCTCTGATCATCTTTCAGCTTATTTTATACTTAGGAACAAAGTCGTGCTCTGGACAAAAGCGTATGCAGTGCCACCGAAGAGAGGAGGGAGTCAACGGGGCAGTTACTTTAGTTTCAGCCTTTTGATTGCCCCTTATTTATGGCTTGTTGGTTGTGTGTGTCCTTGGTTTTGAGGTGTCTTATGAATATTACTAAATCTTTTATTTCCTATGTGCACAAAAGCAGGGAGTGTTAAACGTGTTACTTCGAGATTCACTCATAATGGAAATGAAAGTAGAAGTCATTTTTAAAAATTGAAAGTAAGAAAAAGAATTCTACATGTGCATTTGAGGTGAAGTGGGGATGGGGGGACAATGACGCATTTAGAGTGCTGAGGACCGAGCTGGGTACATAGTAAGCACTCAAGAAATATCTTCCGGGCTTCCCTGGTGGCACAGTGGTTGAGAGTCCGCCTGCCGATGCAGGGCACACGGGTTCGTGCCCCGGCCCAGGAGGATCCCACATGCCGCGGAGCGGCTGGGCCCGTGAGCCATGGCCGCTGAGGCTGCGTGTCCGGAGCCTGTGCTCCACAACGGGAGAGGCCACAACAGTGAGAGGCCCGTGTACTGCAAAAAAAAAAAAAAAAAAAAGAAAGAGAGAAAGAAATATCTTCCATCCTTGTCATCATCATCAAATCATCAACACATAGAATAAAGAGGGGATCATATAGTATGTGGAAATTGTTGAGTCATGTACTCTACAGTTATCAGCCTGAAGCAAGAAAAAATGAAGAGCAAAATAGAAAAAAATCCCAATTAGGAGGCTGGAGCAGAGCATCAACTCCAGAAGCCTCATGCAAGTTTAGGAGCCGGCTAGGCAATGGAAAATGCAAGGGCTTAGCTTGCGGAAGTGGAAAGCGCTGCTTGGAGATTTTTGGATTCTTTTCTTTTTATAAATTTATTTATTTTATTTATTTTTGACTGCATTGGGTCTTCGTTGCTGCACACGGGCTTTCTCTAGTTGCGGAGAGCGTGGTTTACTGTTGGTTGTGGTGCGTGGGCTTCTCATCGCGGTGGCTTCTCTTGTGGATCACAGGCTCTAGGCTTACGGGCTTCAGTACTTGTGGTTCGCGGTCTCTAGAGTGCAGGCTTAGTAGTTGTGGCACACAAGCTTAGTTGCGCCGTGGCATGTGGGATCATCCCGGACCAGGGCTCGAACCCGTGTCCCCTGCATTGGCAGGCGGATTCTTAACCACTGAGCCACCAGGGAAGCTCACTTGGAGATTTTTTGTTGCAAGCCTGGGTGTTCCATAAATTTAAAGTTCATATGAATCTGTTCCTCATTAAAATGAACCTTGGGTGATTAGGGTATGGATCCCATAGATCTCTAAGATACGGAGACCATCTGGGGAAGGAGTGTCGATTGCCTCTACAGATTTCCAAATTGGCCTGTTTTAAGGAAATATACCCGAAAAAGATGTATGACAGCAGCAAGGAGAAACAGAAATGTCACAGCATCAACCAGTGCTTCCATTTGGTGGGTATGTGAATGGATATTGCAAACATAAACTCCTCTCGGTCATCTTAGATTTACAAATATTATACCGACAATAGCAACTTACATTTATTGAGCACGTAATATGTGCCAGACAGTGTTCTAAACATATTCCATGGACTTTCACCCAAACTCTGTGAGCTAGGTACTGTTATGTTCCCAGTTTATCACTATGGAAGCTGCGGCACAAGGCATCCTCCTAGTCAATTGTGCAAGCAAGAGATGAGCGGGGCAGTCTGGCTCCAAAGCCCTTTTAAATACTGAACTTACAAATGGCTTTTTAAGACCTGACCTATTTTTAAGTATAAAAGCTTCTGTATTATCACGACGACTATCACTATTAGGGAAGCATGGTCATTGACGTCAAGGAGAATTACGACCAAGTCAAAGACATTTGATTTAGGACAAGCACATCATTGACCCTTGGTTTCTGTTAAGCGCTGGGATGGCAGCCAGACTGCAAGGGCTTACAGGAGTCAAGGGAGGTGAGAAAAGGGAGGCCTCGATGTATATATCACTTGCAGGAGTTTGGCAGTAACAACCGAGAAAGAAATAGAATTATAACCACGAGGGGCAGCTAGCCTCATGAAGTCTTGTTTTTTTCTTCTCCCCAAGGCAATAAATACACATCGGAGGGAAGGAGAAGGGGCCAGTGGAAGGGAAGAGGATAAAGGTGCTGAAAATGGAGGAAAGATATTTCAAACGAACATCGGGAAAGGGATGGTACTCAGGGCGCTAGTGGAGGGTTTGACGTCCAGCTGGATTTGGAGAAGATACTTCAGGCTCTACTTGTTAATGATCCCGGATGAAGCAGTGGTTACATTTTCAGTAATCTGGACCCACACTGTGCTGAAAGCCCACATTATTCTGGTGTGGGTGGTCCATTATCTAACTGTTCGGAGAGTTGGGTGTGTGTCCCAGAGCTGCTATCAAACAGCTCTGTGATCTTGGACAAAAAAGTCACTTCTTATCTCTGAGCCTCAATTTCCCCATCCTGTAAAGTGGCAGATTTGAATTCAGGGTCCTGGGTCCTTTGCACTTGGCAGCAGTACTAACTTCTCATATGAGTAGAAGAAGGTCCATTTTAGGTGAAGGATTAATACCTCTATTGTGTGATTTTTGTCTTAGAGTGAGAGAGAGGTCACAGTCCCTTCCCTCTGTGCTGGAGAGAGAGGTGATTTGACCAGAATTGTAAATGGCTCTGTATTTTATTTATAAACGTGTATAATGTTCATTAAAATAGACTGATTTGTTACCAGGAATCTAAGGGCATCCTTCTAAATACTGTAAAAACATAGGGCCTTTATTAGCTATATACATATCTGAGCCTCAAGAACATCAGGTAACATTGCTCACTTGTTTCGGGAAAATGATGTGTCATCATTTGAATGCACAAGTCCACCCATTGGTCACAGGGTTGCTGATCTCCGGAACAGCCTGGTTCTCGGGAGGGAGGACAAATTGCTGCATTTGTGTTGTCAACCGTCAGTTGTTAACAGCATTTAGTAAGTAGAATATCCCCCCAGCCACTGGAATTATAAAATTCAACTCAGCAAAAGCATAGAGCGCCTACTGTGTGTTAGGCCCAAACAGGAAAATGGGGATGATAGACATCAGTTTGGCTGATCAAAGCCTGCAACCACAATAAAAACACAAAACAGGAAACTGTGATGAATATCGGGTGGGCAGCCATTTGGAACACAAGGGGTGCAAGCTTTCAGCTAGAGGGGTGTGTGTGTGTGTGTGTGTGTGTGTGTGTGTGTGTATGTGTGTGTGTGTGTGTGTAATAGACTGAACAGGGCAGATTATGTGGAAGGCATCCAAGGGGAAAACGTGCACAAGTGATCAAGAACACTTATGCCTGGTGATCCAGAAGCTCAAACAACACACACACACACACACACGCAGACTGCTACCTCTATAGCGTTTTGGTGTATACTTGTGGCCCTAAGTCAACCACTTGATGCAAGATGCAGGTCATATTCTGCAGTAGCAGTTCTCAAAGTGTGATCCAGGAACCTTTGAAGTAGCCCTCAGGACCTGTGCAGTCATTCAGGGCCCACTGATCAGAAGGGCTGGTGCTCTGTTTAATGCTGTGCTGTGGCTGTCTTGAAATTCTAAGTAACTTTTGAACAAGAGACACACAACCCCCACCAACCATTTTCAGTTTGCACTGCAAATCATGTAGCTGGTCTTAGTTGCTTGAGACCCCTTCATGGGGTGCATGAGTTCAAAACTATTTTTTTTTTTTTTTTTTTTTTGCGGTACGTGGGCCTCTCACTGTTGTGGCCTCTCCCGTCGCGGAGCACAGGCTCCGGACGCGCAGGCTCAGCGGCCATGGCTCACGGGCCCAGCCGCTCCGCGGCATGTGGGATCTTCCCGGACTGGGGCACGAACCTGTGTGCCCTGCATCGGCAGGCGGACTCTCAACCACTTCGCCACCAGGGAAGCCCAAAACTATTTTAATAATACTAATAATGATGACGATGAGGAGGATAATAATCTTACTTTATTTGCCTTTTCCACTCTCATTCTCACGCGTTGGATGGTGGTGAAGAGTGAAAATGTGTATGTTTGCTTCTCTTCCCCAATAAGATGTCAGCTCCATGAGGGCAGGGCCTTTGTCTCTCTTGCTTATTGTTGGATCTTGGCAGAAGAGGTGCCAGCAACATTTGTTGAGAGAATAAATGAAAGAAAGAATAAATGAATATACAAAATGGTCCCAACTGGGTTCTATAAATTTTTGTATAGGAGTTTACCAGGTGGTAATGGTAGGATTAAAGATGACTTCTGTTTGATCTAAACTTGTATATTTTTTTTTTTTTTTTTTTTTTTTTTTTTTTTATGCGTTACGCGGGCCTCTCACTGTCGTGGCCTCCCCCGTTGCGGAGGACAGGCTCCGGACGCGCAGGCCCAGCGGCCATGGCCCACGGGCCCAGCCGCTCCGCGGCACGCGGGATCCTCCCAGACCGGGGCACGAACCCGCGCCCCCTGCACCGGCAGGCGGACTCTCAACCACTGCGCCACCAGGGAAGCCCCTAAACTTGTATATTTTAAAACATATTTTATAATTAGACCAAATAAAAACATCATGGCAATGGGATCAAGGCACTGACCGATTATATCAATGGCTCGCCCAGACAGAACTTCAGGTGGCCCTATTTGTCCTTACAGCAGCACCAGGATTTATAATTAGACCACATAATAAATGTCATTAGAATTGAGAGTTTTAGCATCAAAGGTTTCAGAAAGCAGCATCAAGCCAAGCAGGAGAACTGATCCCTGCAACACGCTGAGGTCAACGCTGAGGGGAGGGTGTGCAAAGTGCTGGGGAGGCCACCCCGTGGGGAGGGGAAGCACAGTCCTGCCCTGGCCCCTGGAGGGGGAAGTGGGTACTTATAAGGGGGAGCAGGAGAGCAGGGTGCTCCAGGCCCAGAGAGGTTAAGTAATGGGCCCAAGTTCACAATGGTATGTTGCTGGATGAGCGCCGAAATCTGGCTTGTCTCCATCACCTGAACCCTTGACCTGAATGCAGTCCTGCCTTTCCAAGAACGCAAGCAGCTTCGTGTGACTTGGCGTAGGGTGGGGTGGGCGAAAAGGAAGAGTGGCTGGGATTGAGGCTGGGGTCCAGCCTATATATAGCATCCCTTCAGTCATACTGGTAAACAGAAAAAGGAGGCAAACATTTATGGACCAGAGAAAAGTAAAACCCAAAGCTTTAAGGGGCTGTTCACTTATATTCATGTTACAAGTTATCCGGCACATATTCATTGAGCCCCTGCCCTGTGCCCGGACGGACATCACTCCCAGCCTGTCTCGGAGCTCACGCCTGTCCAGCACAGCTGGGAGAAGACTTACTGAGCTAGGCAGGATTCACTGTTAATAGTTCAATGTCATTTCTTAGATGCTGTGTTTGCAGCTTCTCATGCTTCCTTTGAAGACCTTTTGCCACTTCTCCTAATAAATAACCTGACTCACACCTTTTCTTTCATCCTTTCCTTCCCCCAGCTCCCTCTGTCAGAGGTGCAGAAGGGCTGTGAACTGACCCAAGGCAGGTTTCCTGCAGAGAGAGGAGGAAGGGGCCCAGCTCCTAGACCAGCAGAAAGCAGGAGCCGACCCATCTCTGCCGGGTTCTCTCGACAAAGAGATTTGGTCCCTTCACCTACCAGTCTTTACTTGGCTGACGCTGGCTGACAGCTTACTCTTCTAGAAACAGCAGGGGCCCAGGGAGAATGGCCCACCCCTCCTGCAGGAATACAAAAAACAATCGGCTATTAATTTCTAGTAGGATGAGCAGAAACATTTTCAGCCAGGAAATCTAAAGCTCCCTGGCCCCTGTTTAACTTCCAGGACTGCAGATGGCTCTGAGTTCCTCTTCGAGATCATTTTAGCCACTGGTCTTGGGAGGGTATTTCACTTTTAAATGAGGTGTCTGCCTGTTCCCATTGGGCAGCACCCCATAGCGGTTAAGCACAAGGACTAGGGATCCAGACTGCCTGGGTTTGACTCCCAGCTCTGCCACTTGCTGTGTGACTTTGGGCAAGTCACTAAACTCTCTGTGCCTCAGTTTTCTCATCTACAAAATGGAAATAATAATAGTACCAGCCTCATACTGTTTTGCGGTATTATAAGAATTAAATGAGTTGATACTGGTGATGTGCTTAGAAATATGTAAACATTTTTCAGGGTTAAATTAATAAAATAAATATATTAATTATCCAGCTTTGGGTGGTATGTGCCTCTGTCTGTTCCTTCTCTTGGGATGTCTATCATTGGACTGAGGGTATAGATGTAACAAAGAGGCTAAAAGCAGGGATTTGAGGGTCAAACTGCCTCAGTTCACATCCTGACTCCATCACTTAATTAGAGATTGTCATCTAAATCTCTCTGCTCCTCAGTTTCCGCATCTGTAAAATGGGTTTATAATTGTACTTTCTTCTTAGGATGTCATGGGGAATGAGCTGTGTCATGTTCTCAGTGTAGTAAGTGGTACATAGTAAGTGCTCAATAAATTTTAGCTGTTATTACCAGGCACTCCAAAAAAAATGCAATTTTGATTGCATAAACTACAGTAATGCCAAAGCTAATGCACAGAGCACATATGGCCAGAGCCTCACACCAGCTCCTCAAAGCTGGTTGTGCGCCAATTAACAAAAAGCTTGGCGGTTGGTCAGATGTGGGAGAGCTCAGCTATTTGGCATTTAAATCCTGGCTCTCCTGCTTGCTAGAGGTGTGATGTTGGGCAAGTTAGCATCTCCAAACCTCAATTTGTTTCCTTCCTCCCACCCTTCCTTCCTTTAATAAATATTTATTGAGTGTCTACTCAGTGGAGGCCCAGTGCTAGGTTCTGGGTATTCCCCAAATGGACAGGCCCGTGAGGCATCACAGGCAGGCTGTACAATTAAACAGGTCACCCGCTCTCTGCTGGGGGCCTAGGCTGGGCCCGGTACCTGGTGTGCTCTCAGTAAATATGGCTGCTTGTGCTAATTTACGATCAAATGCCCTTGACACGTCTCCATCGGGTCTCAACAGCCTTTCTCATGAAGGAGGTGGCTGGGTCTTATTCTTTTCTCCAGCCCAGATGAGATGCATAGGCGGGTCAGAGAGAATGATTGTAAAGGTTACTCATTTGGTTTCTGCAGTGGAAAGTGAAGGAGGGAGACACTTTCCCTGTACATTTGGATAGTATCCGTAGATTAGTCATTCAAGAGATTAAAAAATTGAAAGCAAAGTCGGCTGAGTAGATTCCGTTAAGAACTCCCGTTGATCTTATTTAGTTCTGGGACCTCTTCAAAGCAAATTTGACTGACGTGCGGTTCTCCTGTCTAGGACAGCATTTTCCCGATGGTGTTCTGTGGAAAACTATATCCCTAAACTCTTAATAGTAGTCCATGAAAAGAAGTTACATTACTGAACGTTTCTTTCCTGCAGACCGCCCCCAAGTTCTTAACATACAGAGGCGTGTTATGATACCGTGTGCACGATATATCCAAAAATTATTTGAGTGAAGAACCTTTTTCCAGTAGCACTAGCAACAGCTTGTGGTTTACTCTTCCTCAGAGGAGAGCTTGAGAAATGCCCTAAGTTAGACTTCACTGATGAAAGCCAGGCTGAAACACCCAAACTCTGGTAACATGAGTACCATACTTAGGAGAAGTGGAACAGACATTGAGTGATGTCAGATCAGAACTGCCCCACTTAATGCCAGAGAATGAACAGAGAGTTCTCTCTGAGCCACGGCCATCCATGTGCTGGCTTGGCTCACCTTGACCCAGCTGCTAGGGACAGTTGTCCAAAGGGACAGGGCATCCTGGCTCTGCCCACTTTCTCCTACTGCAGAATTCTCCTTTCCCATGTCCAGCAGAAAACCTCCCTACAGTTGGTGGTTTGGATGAGAATATTTATCTTCCCCAAACAGCTCTGTAACTTCCTCTCCCTAAATTGGGAGGTCGAGATGACTCAGAGTAGGGAGGAACTGACAGTGGGAAAGAAAACCTTGTAATTTGTGGTTATTTCTACTTCTGACAAGCTGGGTGACCTTGGGAAAGGACTAAAGCATTCGTTTTAGCCTCAATTCTTCATCTGTAAAATGGGGGTAATAGTAGCACCCATGTCATAGTGTTGTCTGAGGTGTGAGATACTGCTTGTAAAGCACCTGACACAGTGCCAGTACATCGTATGTCTGCAATTAATATTAATATCAGTTGTAACTGTTGTTATTGTAGATTCCACATTTGTGTGGGGGGGGGAAGGAAGGGAGGAAGGAAGGAAGGAAGGAAGGGAAGAAGAAGAGAGGGAGGAGGGAAGAGGGTGGCACAGGATGCAACGTTTAGGGTATAATGGGAATTCCATCGTGCAGAGGAAGATTTAGATTAAAATGGAAAGTGAATAAATTTCCTACTAATGCAGGAAAAAGAGAAAATTTATCAATATGATTCTAGGCAGAGTCCTAGAAACCAAAATTACTGGTTACATATTAATTAGTATGTTAGTTTATACATCAGGCTCTGGAGAATTTAGTTAGCATGAGTCAATCCCCAGAAGCTTACTTTGCATGGGATACATCTTGCGGCTGCATCATGGTACCCAGGACACTGAATTTGTGGTTAGAGACTTGAGAGATGGGCACTGACTCTGAGGAAAGGGGGATAGATTGCCTTGGGGGATTTTTTTCATCAGGCCTCTTGACTATAGCCTAGATGAACTCTCCTGGCCGGAACTCTTTCACTGGCCAAAACCATCTCTCTCCCCCTGTCTTTTTCTTTCTCCTCTTCCACACTCTTCCCTTTCTTATCCTCCCCTCTTCCTTTCCCTTCCCCTACCCCAACAGGAATGAATAAGCATGAACACACTCCTACTTATTCCATGTGTCTTTGTATATAACCAATGAAGACTACTATCTTATGTCCTGATGTTATATTTATGTGATTCTGCTCCTTATTTTTATTTTATCTATTTTTGAAGTGGGGAGCATGTGAATGTCATGTTTTAGGATTACCATTTGATTTCTGTATTCTTGGACCACTTGTTGAAGTCTCCTTCATACTCAACAGTATTTTTTAATACAAGAGTATATCTGTATTGCAGTAATACGATAAACATTAGAGAATAAAGAAAGGCTGAAATATATGTGAATCAAACTGGGAATCAAGCTCAATACTAGGCTTTATCATAAAGGAATCGGGATTATTTATCTAGGGAAACAAACGCTATAGACAATAAACACACAGGATCTCCTGTTTTGAATATGATGCCTCGTTGCTTTTCTATTGCTACTAAAAAAATACGGCAGTGTGCCAAGCACTATGCCAAATATTTCACATAACTCTCATGAACTTCACTTAGACTTTATAAAATCCCTGAAAACCAGATTGTGTCTGCAACTGAGACTCTCATGGATTAAGGAACTGCCCTGAAATAATGCTACTAGGTCTAAATCAAGGTTTAGGCTTCTTCCCCACAAGGAAGCATTTCTTGATGGTAAGATTTGGGTTATATCAATACTAGAAGAGATGACTGTTCTGGTCAAGATACCTGTGTTGCAAAGGACAGCCTTACTCCTACGCCACTCTTAAATAAAAGAGGCCTCTCGAAGACATAAAGCCAAGCCAGGCTTTGTGGGAGCCGGGGCCAGGAAGTGTTCTCTCTCTCTGTCCTTCTCCCTCTCTCTGCCCCTCCCCCTCCATCTGTGCGTGCGTGCGTGTGTGTGTGTGTGTGTGTGTGTGTGTGTGTGACTTTTCTGTTGGGAAATCCTCACTCTCTGAGAATTCATTCATTCATTCCTTCAACAAGTATCTGAGTTCCTATGCGACGTGGAGATCATGGACAATGTTGACAAGTAGTTTCAGCAGAATGGAGAAGATGAAAGCCTGATTGGAGAGGGTCAAAGAGAGAAAAAGAGAATAAATATTAGGGACAATGAATCTGGAAAAATCTTTCAAGCTGTTTTGCTCTACATAAACTGGAAGGGTGGGAGTGGAGTAACACCCAGCTAGGAGATGTGGGGGGATGGGATCAGTTGCACAATGGAGGGTTTAGCTTCAGATTCGGCACTGGCAGTCCATCTCCAGCAATAGGAGGAAGGCGGAATATGGCTACAGAGTCTAGCAGGTGCATAGGTACAGCAGTGGTGGTATGTGTGTCGGTCAGCTCAGGCTGCTGTAAGAAATACCATAGACTGGGGGGCTTAAACAGCAGACATCCATCTTCTCACATCTGTAGAGACTGGGACGTTCAAGATCAAGGTACCAGCAGGTTTGATTCTTAGTGAGGGCTCTCGTCACAGCTTGCAGGTGCTGCTTTCTTACTGTATGTTCACATGGATTTTTTTTTTTTAATTAATTAATTTTACTTTTGACTGTTTTGGGCCTTTGTTTCTGTGCGAGGGCTTTCTCTAGTTGCGGCGAGCGGGGGCCACTCTTCATCGCGGTGCGCGGGCCTCTCACTGTCGTGGCCTCTCTTGTTGCGGAGCACAGGCTCCAGATGCGCAGGCTCCGTAGTTGTGGCTCACGGGCCCAGTTGCTCCATGGCATGTGGGATCTTCCCAGACCAGGGCTTGAACCAGTGTCCCCTGCATTGGCAGGCAGACTCTCAACCACTGCGCCACCAGGGAAGCCCAATGGATTTTCTTTTTTGAGAGAGACAGAGAAATACAGAGAAACAGAAAGACGTATCGCTTTTGTGTCTCTTTCTCTCTTTATAAAGGCATTAGTTTTTTCATGAGGGCCCCAATGTCATGACCTCATTTAACCTTAATTAACTCCCACAGGCCCCACCTCCAAATACCATCACGTTGGGAACTAGAGTTTCAACATATGAATTTGGGGGGACATAATCATTCAGTCCAAAGCATTATTGAAATTGTTATTAGATGTTCTTATATTATCGTGCAAAGGAGGAATGAAGGTTCTCAGATAAGAGTGAGGATGAGGAAGAAAACTTTGGAATGTGGGAGACAGTAGAAGCGTGAAAAGACCAGAGACATTTGGTGCGTGTGCTGAGTGGCGTTAGGGGCCCAGGAGGGTGGTAGGTGTGAACACACGGTTGCCTGTATTTCTCCAGCTGTTTATACTGATGTAGGCACTGAGTAGAGGAGAATTGGATTGAACAACCTTGGCTTAGCAAAGCAATGCAATGAGAAAGGGGAAAGGGAGTCTAGGGCGTATGTGAAGAAGTTAATATAATAATGGAATCTAATCTGAATGAGGAGGGAAGTGAGGACCTGAGGGGTTGAGAGCCATGAAAATGTAGTATATCCCAGGGAGTTGAAGAATTATGGGAGTCAGGGAACTAGAGGGAGAGAATTGAAAGTTAGAGAGTGGGAGAGAGTGGCAGGCAATAGGAAATTACAAGGTCAAGGTTGACCAAGAGAGTGAGTGGCTGTGGTAGAGTGAAGGACAAGGTCATTGGAGCAGAGGTCAAGGAACTGAGCGTTGAGGATACTGGAAGGATTCTATCTATGGATATTGAAATCACCAAGATGATTCTTCAGTGGACATTGAATGGACATTGAAAGCACCAAGAGCAATACCTAAGAGAGTGACCTTGAACTGGGAGTGAAAGCTTCAAGGAAAGAGAAGGATAATTCATGAGACGGCAATGACAACAAGGAAGGAAATTGGGTAGAATAATCTGATGGTTTGATGGGATTTTTAGGAGGAACTATGGTCTGGAAGTGGCGTAAGGAACAAGGAAGACAAGTACTCTCCCTCAAAATTCAGTGATACAAGGAGTGTGGGAGAAAAAACACCCCCATTTGAGAGGACTCTGGAGGAGGCAAGGCCCTCAGGGGAGAACCAGTGTTCATTTAGAATAGTGATTCTCAAAGTGTAGTTCAGGAACCCCAGGGAGTCTCCAAGACCCTGTCAGAGATCCGTAAGTCAAAAACTATTTTCATAGTGACACTAAGATATTATTCGCCTTTTTGCTCTCATTCTCTCACAAGTCTACAGTGGAATTTTCCAGAGGCTACGTGATGTGTGATAACACAACAGATTGAATGCAGGAGTGGATAGAAGAATCCAGCTGTCTTCCATTAAGCTGGAAGTTAAAGAGATTTGCAGAGATGTAAAACAATGTCATTCTTCCTGTGACTTCAAAAGCTACATATATGTGAAGTTATTTTTCGTAAAATACGTGATGGTTTTACTATAGTTATTTTAAATTAATAAGTTAATTTAAATGTTGTGTTTCAAATCCAGTAAGTATTGATAGATATAACACACACAAACAAAAGTTTTCTGGGGGGTCCCGAGACCCAAATGCTTGAGAGCTACAAGGTTATGGCATAAAGGCTAATGAAATGTTCAGAGAAGTTGAACATAAAGGGGATTTTGCTGATGATGGACTACGGGTTCCAGAGCACACAACAGAAGGCTTTGGGGAATGGGGAAGGGCTGGGAGACAGGTCAGAAATGGGAATGGAAAGACCAAATGTGGTGATGGCAGTCTGGAGGATTAATGGTGATCTTGAGCCCTGGCTTCTCATGTGGAAAGCATAGAGTGGTGTGAGCATTTCCAGGAAGCCAGGAGCACGTGCAGCCAGCTCCCGCTGTGCGAGGCGTGAAGCTGACTTATGTGGTATCTGGGCACCTCAGTCTGAATTTTTAGAGGCCAGCCTGATAGGCACTGCTCATCTGCCTACTTCCAGGACCAGTCACCTGTCACAAGCCACAGCATGACCTGCTGCCCTATCCCGCAGAATCTGAGTGTGATGGTTCTTAGAGAAGGGAGTATGGTCTGGGCAGGCATTCTCAAATGCCTGCTACAATGATGAAGGAAAAGAAAAAATTATTTTTGGAACAACTTTGATTATTTGGAACTTTTATAATTCAGTTCTGCCTGAAGGTGCAGAGATGGATTGGGTGCGTGCAGATTTTACACTGTGACATGAAAACTGGGGTATATGGTTTACCATGAATGTATTCCATTGCCTCTGGACGCAAAAGACCTTCTGAGAGGTGCATCGGGCAATACAATGACAGCATCTTTGGAGGTGCCAGTGGTGAGTGGGTTGACGTATGTAGTCAGATTCTTAAATCTGCAAAGAAAATTTGGGCACGGGTCTGCACCAGTGGTTGGTTGGTAGAGGATCTAGCCCAAACAGTCTTAAGGTTAAGTCTGCCATATTGCACAACTTCTAAAACACACCATTCGCACTGTGGTCTAAGGGACTGATGTTTTTTTGCAGCTGTGAAATGCAGAAGCTCTGATGTGAGAACCTTCCCTGTGCATGTCAGTATCTTACCTCCACATGGTTTCCTCTAACATCTTTTCGTCATAGTCTCAACATGTCAATTTATTGCATTTTAAATGTGTTTAAATGGTGCCACGTTTGGAGAATGTGTTCAACAAGAGCATTTATTTCCCTATCCCCTCCCACCAAAATGTGTGTAGGGATATAAATCAATTTCCCTCTCTACTGGATAATTCTCATCAGCCTTTAAAACATGCCTTGCTATTTATCACCCATTTAAAAATAAACCATCAATCAAACCAGCAGACTATCTTTTGACCGTGCACCCTCCAGGTACAGCCCCACTTCTCTGCTCCCCTTCATAGCAAAACTCTTTGAAAAAGTTGTAAGTATTCCCTTTCTCCATTTCTTCAATTCTCTTTCTCTTCCCAGCCCACTCTGATGGAATTTCCTTCCATACCACTCCCCTGAAAGGACCCTTATCAAGGTCACCAATGACCTACATTTTGCCAAAGAAATGGTATTCTCTGTTTTCATTTTACTCGACATTTTGACAGCACTGGACATACTTGATCAATCCTTCCTTCTTGGAATATCTTCTCGAAGCTTCTATATCACACTCCCTTGGATTTCCCTGTCTCATTAGCAACTCATTTCTTTCTATTCTGCTGGTTCCTCCTCTTTCACTAGACTCCTCTATTCTTCCTGGCTTCTCTTCTCCATTCATACTGTCCAAGGCATCATACCTAGTTCCTTGGTTTTCAGTACCGTCTATATACACCGAAAGGTCTCCTATTTCTCTCTCTAGCCCTCAATGCCATCTCATATATTCCAATGTCTCTTTAACATCTCTGCTTGGCTCTCACTTCAGGCATTTCAAACATAACATGGCTAAAGCAGAACTACTAATTCTCCTTCTAACTTCACTCTCCATCCTGCCCTTGCCATCTCAGTAAATGGTACCACTATCCACCCCATTGCTCAAACAAAAAAATGGAAGTACCACCCATGATGGTAGTCTTTACTTCACACATCCAATCTATCAGAAAGTCTCATCATCTTTAATTCTATAATGTTTTACAAACATTATTGCTTCAAACTAATTCAGGCATCACCATCTCTTCTTTGGTCTACTGTGGCCACCTCCTTTAAGGGACTGCCAGCCCTCACTTTTCCTAGTTTATGAACCACATATCAGCCAGAGGGATCTTTCTAATACAGAAATCAGATCACATTACTTCCTACCTAAAACCCTCCAATAACTTCCCACTGTGACCCGACTCTTACCATGACTTACCAGGTCCCATATGATCTGACCCTGATCTCTTTCTTGGACCTGTTTGCTAGGCTTCAACCATACTGCCTTCTTTTAATCCCTCTAACTTGATAGGCTTCTTCTTGACTCAAGGCCTCTACACTGACCTTTTCTTCTCTTTGGAACATTCTTCTGTTCCTATGGCTGCCTCTTGTCATGATTTAAATCTCAACTCCAAAGCTACCTTCTCTGAGAGACCATCCATGATAACCAAAGATAAAGCATTTCTCTTTTTCCCTCCCATCACTCTAATACCCCATTTTATCCTCATCATAGCACAGATCAGTACCTGAAATTATGTGAAACTACCTTTATGTGTTCGTTTCCACGTTTATTGTTTGTTTTCTGCCTCTTGATGGCAGGGACTTTGTCTTTTTTGCTCACTGTGGCATCCCCAGTACCTGACACCAGTAAGTGATGGTTCAATATTTGTCGACCAACTGACTGACTTGGAATTGTGGGAAGGAATAATTGAAGTCTGGATTATCTGGGGAAAATTCACGTAGGATTGCTAAAGTTCTTTTCACTTTTAAGATTTGCTCATTCAAGTTATTCTCAAAACACATTCAGACTGAATTAAATACCAACCCCTTTAGAATGGAGAGGCACTTCCCAATACTAAAAGATAAAATTGATAGAAAAAAACCCAACACACCAGAAACAGCCCATTGCTGTCAAACAAAGAATGAAGCAAATGAAAACAATTGTTTTTTGTATCATCCAAAATTCTTCCCGAAAACAAACTTCAAGGTTCTCAGTTTTTCTTACTGTGGAAGTTAAAGAGAGGGCAGAAGGAGAGCAAGGGTTTTCATTGGTGTGTTAAGTCCTCCTGCTAGGCCAAAGGTCACTGATTTTATACCCCAGTGTTAGATCAGATGCTGAGCTTATTTTTCAAATGGTCCTGTTTTTATGGATGGTGCAGTGCTGTGGACATATATTGAGGGCTTATGCAAGTTCTGTATCTAGATTGGCATTTATCATGAGTAACTACATTAACTTATTTTATGACCAGAGCTCCAAGGACCTGAAAAACTATGTGTTCGAAACTGCGTACGCCTGGGCAACTACCTGTGCTCCTCGCAAGCTCTGTACCAGCCATTAGCAAAGGATCTTGGATTTTCTGGGCCTCCAGCTTTCTATCTATAAAGAGGAGAAAACTTATGGAATGATTTGATGATTTTTTTCTTCATTGGAATACTTTTATGATACGATATGAGACCCTGAGGTGTCATGGAAGGAGGTCTGAACTGGAGATCAGAGCGTAAACACCTAAATTCAGAAGATATTTATGTCATACCTATTATATACCAGACCCTCAAGCTACTACATGCTATGCTTCTGCAAATTGAAGTAATTTAAATTATTATTTAGAGAGGAAAGCAGTAAATGAGACCAAGAGGGAGTACAGTATAGAACAGGAGTCCTGAATTGGCATTAAGGGTCCCTGCTTTGTCCTTCCTTGTCTGTGTATAATTTTAGACAAGTCATCTAACCCTTCCTAAACTTGGTCTGATTAGGCTTGGGGGGGTAGAAATGAGTAATGGATTGGGAGGGGTAGGTATTGTCATGGGAACAAAGGAAAAGTAGGAACAACAGACCTCTGGAAGAGCAAGAATTGGATGGTGGCTTTGATCCCAAGGCAGCCCTAGTGAGGGCCTCTGCTGCTCCCTGCACCCACTTGCCTCCCTACCTACCCCATAGCTTCCTTCACCTCAGTAGTATTCAAATTCTGCAATTCCATGCAAAGTTTGTTTATAAAGGCGTTCTCTTGCTGGGAGAAAAATGGTTTGAACCAATGCCATCCTCTTACATAATGTCTGCTGACTCAGACCTCTGCCCCCCTCCCCCACCCCTGCCCCTCCAACTATATGCCAGCATCCCTTTTCTAGCTGCATCTGGGTGGCAGGGAAGTGGGTGAAGCAGGCTGGGAACAAGAGAAGTAGAGAGTAGGGAGTGGCTGGGCTTGTGGCAAACTGGAAAGTGCATGCCCTGTTTAACAGGAAAGAAGCACCGTCGCACCAGCTAATTGTGGCTGTGCGGGCCTGCACCATGGACAATGCCAGGTCATCCAGATTTTTCAAGGCAAGCTGAAAATCCACATTTTTGCATGAAGTTTGCTGCTTTTTACGTGTTGGCAAGTAATTTAGAAAATGTTGACACCATGGGGTTCAAACAGTATACATCTAATATATATCTAGTTAGTCTACAGACAGTTTTTAGAAACTAGAGTTCAGATAAAGTCATGACCTTTCAGCTTTTGTTCTGGATACTAGGTACGTGTGTGTGTGTGTGTGTGTGTGTGTGTGTGTGTGTGTGTGTGTTTTCACATTCCTGAAATGGAATCTGATTGGCCCAATGTACCTTTTCAGGCCAGAGTTTCTCAGAGGAGTTTATCACAGAGTTTGGCTGCATTTGGGTCAGTGACCACTGGGGCTGCCTAAGGCCTACCCTTTCAGCAGGAACCTTGACTGGGCCAACTTCCATTTCAGAGGCTGTAGCCATGGTAAGCTGTGTGGCTGATATATCTAATAGAGAACTAGAATTTCCTCCTCCATAAATGAATATTTAAGTAGCATGATCGGTATTGGTTTCTTCTAACAAAATTCTATTTCTTAATAAGAAAAAGCAATGTTCCACTGATATTTAGTTAGAATCTTGGTAAAAATGTGGGTGGTGACAAGTATAATATACTGGTATTAATGGTCCTTAGAGCAAAGCTCTGATTTGCACCAAAACGTTGGCTCCTTCTTATTTTAAGAAAATTCTGTTCACAAAATTAGCAAAACCCTTAGGGTTAGAAGAGAGTTTAACCTCTTTAAACCTCCCTTCCAATCTTTGAATATTCTTTTATGGCGTCCCCACCAAGCTGGCATCGCCTATATTGTGAATACTTCTCTTTACAGGGAGTGTAAAGGGAGCCACTTTTATCCTCGGATAGCCTGGTGATTACGCTTTTTCTTATTGCACAGAGTCCAACCCACCACATGAAGTCAGCATAGCATAAATTTGCTAAATGAAATCTATTCACGTATTCTTTTATATGATATGTACTGGGGAGATACTATATGCCAGGAACTCTCCTAGGACCTTGAGTAGTATCAGCGCAAATCCACGTTCTTGTAGAGCTGATGTTCTAGCGCAGAAACAAGAGGTGGTGGGAGAGACAATAAATTTTTTTAAAAAGTAAATCACATAAAATGCTACAAGGTGATAGACACAATGGAAAAAAGAAAGAGTAGAGTTGAATGAAGGGGATTGGGAGGGAAGAGTGAGCTACAATTTTAAATAGACTGAATAGGGTAGGCCTCATTGAACGACTCCCTTTCCACTTCCCAGACCTGCAGGATAATAATAGTAATAATAATAGCTTAGTATCTGTTGAATCCCAGCAGAGATTCTAAGCACTTTCTCTGTATGAAATTCATTAAATCCTCACAACAACCCTGAGCTAGCTACTACTTTTATCCCCATTTTCATAGTAGCACACTAAGGGATAGCGGTTAAGTAAGTTGGCTAATATCATGCAACTAGTAAGAGATGGTGGTCGACTAACCCTGACCTTCTGGCTCCAGGCTTTGGCTCTCACATGCTCAACACAGCTGCTTTTCAACGCATCTCCCAAGTCTCCTCGTTGACCGCTGCCCTCTCAAGCGTTTCTTTCCCAGGCACGTGCTTTGTCCAGTGCCTTTCATTGTCTGATTCTTGGGATGAGGTTTAAAGTCTCTTTATTATCCTGGGGTTTGTTGAGAATACTTTAGCTTTATCTGATATCACTGGACAAGGGAGGGGGGCACCCAGAGCTTCACGAAACCCTCCTTGGGCACACTCTGACCAGCCACCCTTACATCGGTTTTGTAAGGTCACAGTGATCAAAATAAACACGAATTTTTTTCTCTCAGTTTTGACATAAAAAGACATCTTTTTTCAGTAAATGTCACTGTGGTTTCAAAGCCTAAGTGTGATGTGTGAACGGGCAGCATTTGTAAAGTATTTCCTGCTCAGCCATAGGGTGAAATTATGCAAGCCAGTAAGTCCTGAAAACAGCTGCATCAAATTCTTAACACCTGCAAAAATAAAAAAAGTTTTGAGAATAATTTTTCATTGTTTTTAATTTGGGGATTGGTTGGTTTTCTGCTGTTTCAAACTCTGAAGGACCCTCCAGTTCACTAAACCTTCCGTTGGAAAGAGAATTGGGGAATTTTAAGAGAGTTTTGCAAATCTAAGTGAGAGACTTCACTGGAATTATATTTTCATTGATGCACTTAAAACAACTTCTCCTGGAATCAGCCTCAGGACTGCTCCTTAAAGCAACGACAAAAGCCCCAGGCTCTAGTCCTCTAGTGCGCCCTGGATCACTCCCTTGGCTTCTCGGTAGAGTTTCTCTTCGTAGGGGTGGAGGTAGGTGGGGGGGTCTCGTCTTGTGCGAGGGGAACGCAGAGCCAAGCTCCCATGACCTGTTGCATCCTCCCCAGCTTTTCAAGTTAAAGCGCTGGATTTCCTGAAATTGTTGAACTGGATCTAAGCGCAGGCGCCCCCTTTCCCCTGCCCCCCTCCCTAGCAAGGTGAGGGTTGCTGCTGGGGAGGAGAGGTGGGAGGGGGTGAGATGGGGCTGGGATGGGGGCTGTTGGAGAGAAACTGAAGCGATGAGCACAGGACAGGAAAAGTGGGAGGAGGAGGAAGGAGGGGGGAGGAGGAGGTCGTAAGATGAGAGAGGAGGGAAACGTGTCACCAGCTCGGCTCCGGGAGCTCCGCTGCCGCCGCGTTTGTGGACTCGCGCGGGAGAGGACTTGAGTCTGGACCGGACCCCGCGGAGGGCAGAGCCGGGAGAGGAGGGAGAGAAGCAGGCTGAGCAGAGCGCGGTGGCGAGAGCCATCCAGGTCGCTCACTGCTCTCGGGTGAGCAAACTTTCTCGGGAAGACCGGAAACTTTTCCCTGGGCGCGCGGAGTCTGGGGCGGAGGCGAGCTGAGGGTGTGCGTGACTCGAGGTGACTCGGGAGGGGCTGGAGTCAGGCTCAGCAGTGGCACGGGATCGAGAACAAAATCGCCGGGCACACCGGGCACAATCCGGCGGGGCACGGGGAGGGGCCTTGGGGAAAGCGTTACATTTGAGGGGAACAGGGTGGGGGCCCCCGCGTGGTTAAGGATCCTCCGATTGGACGCTGCAGGCGGGTACAGAGGAAGGGGCTCGCGACCACCGTGGGGGGTGCGGGGGGGGGGCGGGAAACGCGCCCAGCGTCCGCACCTTAGGGTGGGCGAGGGATCGCTGTGGGGTGGAACGCGGGACGCCGCCGATCCTGGGACCCAGGCTGTGCGAGGAGATCGAAAAAGAAAGTTTGCTTGTCGGTCTTTCTCGTTCTCCTCTTTGGCCTGAGGGGCAGATCTAAAGAGCTGCCCCTACTCGGGCGCGGGCGATTCAGCGCCCCGAAACACCCCATCTTTTCCTGCCATTTCCCCCTTTTCCGGAGAGAGGCGTGGGAGGGGAGGCCAGAGAAGTGAGCCGCTTTGTCCCGAGCGCCGCTGGACGTGCGCTTTCTGCCGACTGGGGCGGGCCCGGGCGCAGCTTGCGGAGACCCGGCGGGGCGGGCGGCTCTCCTCGCCGGCGGCATTCCCTTTCTGCTTCACCTTTCCCGCCAGACCTCCCTTTGGAGAGGCTTTACCCTGTGCGCCTACTGTGCGCGCGCGCAGAGCTCCTTGCGCGCACAGGGGGCGCCCTGGAGCCTCCGCCCCTGCAGCCCGCACCCTCTTTTCCCCAACCTTCCGCCCCTTTTCTGAGGGGCGGCCGTCCGAGGGCAGACCAGGTTGTGTTACTTGCAAACCGTGCTTCAGGAATCGGCTGTGGGGTGCCTCTGTGGTTGGCAACAGGGTTTTCCCCTTGTTCTACCCACCTGCCTTTGGTCACATGCCACCGCCTCTTCCCCCGCGGTGCCGGGAGCCCGCGTTTTGCTTGTCAGCAGTAAGGCGGTGAGTATTTATAGACGCACTACAGTCTGCGGAGTGCAAGGTTTCAATTACTGCGATGCGCCCCACAGGACGGAAGGCTCACGCGAGGCGGCTCAGCGGCAGGTCTGCTCCGGAGACTCGCTTGGAAATAGTTCTGGGCCGGAGTCTGCTGGCATCCTTGCTGGGGCAGAGTTCTGGACCTGTTGCCCAGACGATACGTGCAAATCCAAATGACCCATTGCAAAGGACCAAAGCAGTCAAGGACGCCAACTTCAGATTGTCTCCATCCCCAGCCCCTCCCCCATCAAAGGGTGCTAATTGATCAAGCCTCAGAGACTGCCCTTTAGCGACCGTCGTGGGTGCAGTCATGACATTTCACTGGCCTACATGGTGCAATATTTCACGGTGCTGCGCCCTGGTAAATTGCTCTCTGGCTGGAAGGCGCTGTTACTGACAACGTGAAGCAGCAAGCCGGTCAGGAGGAGAGGTGGAACTTGCAGAAACTAATTTAGCCACATTTTAAATTTAGCCCCTGATGAGGTTCCTAGTAGACTGAGGAAAGTGCAGCCCTCCTCTCTGTGGAACCTGGCTGGCCCGTCTTCTCTGGTTGCATTCAGCCCAAGAATCTGACCAAGGGTGCTGTTCAGAGTGTTTTTGTAGAATGTAGCAGATAAGGGAAACAATGCTTGGTCAGTCCACAAAGTTGTCTTTGGTTTTTTCAGCTCCAACCATTGTCCTTCCGGTGTTTTACTGAAGCTTCTGACAGCCAGAACCATTAGTAGTGTAAAACAGAAAGGCGTTAGAGGGCTTCCCTGGTGGCGCAGTGGTTGGGAGTCCGCCTGATGATGCAGGGGATGCGGGTTCGTGCCCCGGTCCGGGAGGATCCCGCGTGCCGCGGAGCGGCTGGGCCCGTGGGCCATGGCCGCTGGGCCTGCGCGTCTGGAGCCTGTGCTCCGCGATGAGAGAGGCCACGGCAGTGAGAGGCCCGCGTACCGCAAAAACAAACAAATAAACAAAATTGGCATTGTCATCATAGGTGGTCCTTAATAAAATGCAGATTTAAAAAAAAAAAAAAAAAAAAGAAAGGCGTTAGAAATAGGCTTGTTTGACTGGGTTCTTTCTCAAGGGCTTAGTTTATAGACAAAATTATTTCTCAAGGAGACCTCGTTTCTTTCAGATCCAGAGGGTCATGGCTGTGTATTTATTTCAATGGGTGAAATTTCAGTAATGGTCTGTGTTTGAACATTACAAAAATGTTCCCTTTATTTTAAAAAAGGGGGCAAGCGCCTATTGTGGCCTTAATATGTCTTAAACTTTGCACTAACAGACTCTGATAATATTATATAATCTGCACCAAAACAATGATGAAATAGGTACTATCATATCCGCAGTACATAGATAAGCCCACTGAGGCTTAGAGAACTTAAGTAATTTGTCCAAAGCAACACACACAGGGGTGGAGCTGAGAATGGATTCCAGATCTGTTACTGCAGCCTTGTAGTGCCAGCCTGTTCTGGAGATGTCTTTCCTTTCAGGGCCTCAGTCGTTAATTAGATCGTCTTATAGTTGATTAACTTGGTGACTTTTTTCTTTAAATGTCACATAATATCACAGAGTGGCTCAATAACTGGAAAAAATAATCCCAGTCTTGTCTTTAGAAAACTATCACTCTGCTATCTGAAAATTTCATGCTGGAAATCCAGAGCTAATGTCATAATCTTCAATTCGTTCATCGACAATGTATGTGCAACATTTAGACCATTCATGTGCAGAAAATTGAAATCAGTGAGGGCTTTGTGGATTTCTTAATGATTTCTCTATCTTAGGGAATTTGTAGCTGTGCATGTTTATAATCCGCTGTGGTCGTTCCTTTTGTATTGCCCTTGTACAAGGTAAAATATACTGAAATCTTTCTGGAATTGTAGCCTTTTTCATGTTCATCTTTTTTTGCAGAGCTAGACCAATACAGAATTGATTTGAGAAATAGAGTGTGAGGTCCTATGAAAGATCCCTACTGTGTTTAGCGTTCATCATTGAAAGTTTATTCCCTAGAGTTGCCTCTGTATGTGCAAAATGTAAATGCTTGCTAAAAGCAATGCTTATAGAAAGTATCATTTGTGAACAAGTCAGTGGGAATTAATATTTCAGTTGCTGAAAGTCGGGAATAAAGTATTTTGTGGGCTTTGTGTGGGGTATGAAGTTAGTAATTTTGGAACAGAGACAGTGGTACCCTGTTAAGCAGAAGGTACTGTTTTACAAGGGAAGATTCCCCTTTGGAGCTAAGAAGGAGGTTGGGAGCATAGATGATACAAAGCAATAATGGGGCATCAGAGGTGAACTTGAGTTATTTACGCTTTTGTCAGGGGCTGAAGATCCAAGGCAAGGTTTACCTTGAAACTTGTACAGTTAAACGAGCCAACTTATTTACTGGGCAATAACTGTGAGCCAGGTCCAGCCATGGTAATGTTATTTGAACCTCCCAACAACTGTGCAGGTAGCTATTCTTTTCTCTATTTTAAGATGTGAAAATGAAGGCTCAGAGAGGTTAATTACTTTCCTGATGTCACACAGCTATTAACTAAAGCCCCTTGTTCTTTCTAGTTCATTTTGATATCTACCCTTGAAGGCCTTCCATGAAGAACCCAGGGTCCCAAGTACTCAAGAAGGTCCTACTTGTTCACATGGAAGTTTCTGGAAGTTTCTGGATCAGAGCAGTGTGGTAGCACTAAAATGAGGGCACAGGAGTTGGGTGAACAATGGAGGAACTAAAGGGACAGTCTGGATAATTCTGACAGTAGTTATCCCATGGAAGAAGGAGAGAGGCCCAGAAGGTATTGTGAATTTAAGAATTACTGGCATTGGTCTGGCTGGGGATGGCTGTCACATTGCTCGGCAAGACCTGGTGATTAGCCTGCCCGACAAGGTGCTGAGAGGGGAAAATGGGGGAGGAAGTACTGCCACCTCCCTTGGCATGGCTTCTGTTGTGAAGAGGCCTTGTTAGAAACCCCAGGTTATAGTCGATATAAATCAGGGAGTCCGTGAGACCTGTTTCCATTTTAATTGGACTCGGCTCTTTGAGGTAACAGTCGCCCAATCTCTCTCTTTATTCTTTTCTTACGTTTTGCCAGTTTATGGCCTTTGTAGATCAATCCTTGGATTTCATTTAGAGGCGAGAAAGAGAAAGAGGGAGAAAAAAAAAGAGCGAAGGTTAGTGATTATCTAAATTGGATTAAGCTCTGTCTAGCAGCCGTTTAAAGAAATACTGCTTGCTCTCTAATTACCATCAACTAGGAATTTAAATGGTCTATTAAATTTAAGCTGACTTTTTTTCTTTCTTTCTCTTTTTTTTTTGGCCCTTCTGATAGTTGCAGCCTTAACATATTCTGGAAGTTTGGGGGCTTTTTATATATTCTTTAAATGTGTGGAGGACATTCTCTGCCTCCTCCCTTTAAAAAATATTACATTTCTGTAACAGGATAATAAATGATATTATTATATACTGGCCTGGTTAAAAAGCGGAAGCTCATAGCCAGGTTCAGCCGGCACTGGCTGGCTGGAGAGCGAGTCAGTTAACCGAGTTCTTTGTCAGAAATGTAGAGACACCTATGTTAGGCTTTCAGGGTGGAGTATGGCTCGCGTATTTTTCTCTGTAGTAAAAAGTTAGGCTTAGAATGAAAATCAGCCACCTTTACTCTGTGTGGAAGCTTTGAGTCAAAAATATGAGTGTTTTTTATCAAAGCGGGTGGTGTGTGTGCTTTGGGGCTGGGACTGAGCTCAGGCAAGTGAGACATCAAGAGCGTGGCCCTGAGAGAGATGCCTCACTCGCCTCTCCCTCTTCCCAGCCCTGCTGTGCTTATGGTGAACTGTGCCCAGAAGGGTTCTGGAGAGATCTCTCTCCCTCTTGACCATGGCCTATGGAAAATCCAGGTCGACATCTACCCTTGCCACTGCCCAAGCAGCCTCTCATAATTATTTGTACAGTTTATTTTGCATATAATCATATGTTACAAAAAGCGTGTATTTACCTCTAAGCTTTCATTCTCTTTCCCTCACCTCAATTTTAGGGTGTAAATGTGAGATTTCTCTCAGGCACTCATCAGTGTTCTGGTTTCACTTTAGCTGATCACCAAACACCAGCAACACCTCCAGTTTCTTGCTTCTCTCGTTTCTTATAGAAGTTCCTTCAACTTTGCTGGTTCTTTTGGACACAGGCCAAGTTCTGTGTTTTGTTGAAGGCATCTGTGACAGCAGTTAGGTTTCTAGCAAATACTAGGATTAAGGGGACACTTAGGGGCTCCCTTGGCCATTCAGAAACTAGAGTATACGTCCATTTAAGCTGAGCCTGGGAGAATACGTGAAGGAATTTGTTTTCCTCTTCTTCCCAAGGACTGGGGGCAAAAATCCAGTAAGACCTCTGATGTGTGTCTGTATTATTCTGAACTAAGCTGCCTCAAACCCTGTTACAACCTGCTCGTGACCTCAGCTGCGTAAATCCTCCGTGTAAACCCTTTTACGCTTGCTGTTGAACTCTAAATACTCCTCTGGAACGGGTTCAGCATCATTCCCCAGATGTCTTTGGGGGAGAGCACGTCAGCTGCTACTGTCATTTTGGAGAACTCCACTACAGCTTGGTGGCCGCTGGAGTCCACCACTATGCAGCTGTATGGCCACTTTCATTGTAAAATATCTGGATGCAAAAGTAGTGGGTGAACATGGTAATCCTTGGCAGTGTTCTGAGATAATTAAAAAAAAAAAAAACTTGACCAACAGGATAATCGATTCCTTTCAGGCTTCAGAAAAGCCCCCAAGACACCCCCAAAGGTTGGAATCAACTTTGCAGAGGGGACAGTTGTTCAGAGAGGGCACACATTGGTCCTAACTGGCATCTTGGAGACAACACAGGTCGGGCATTTGAGATCTGGAATCTGATCCCGACTCTGCTGTGGGCAAGCTGTCTGACCCTGGGCCAGTTGCTCAGTGTTCCTCTCTACAAAATAAGGAGATTGGTCTCCTGCGAAGGTTCCTTCCTATTCTAAAATTCTGTGATGGCCAAGGAAGTGTGGTTTAGAGCAGTGCTTCTCCAAGTGCACACACGGCTGGGGATCTTGTTAAGCCACAGAACCTGATTCAGTGGGTCTGGGTTGGGGCCTGAATGACTAACAAGCTCCCAGGTGATGCTGACTCCGCTGATTCTCAGGTTGCTGGTTATGTAGCCAGGCACTAGAGTCTGGACCAGGGTCTCTCAACCTTGGCCCTATTGACACTTGGGGCTGGACAATTCTTTGTTGTGGGAAGCTGTCCTGTGCATTGTAGGAAGTTTAACAGCATCCCCGACCTCTACCTGCTAGATGCCTGTAGTACCCTTCACACCTCCCCAGTATGGCAGCCAAAAAATACCTCCAGACGTTGCTGAATGTCTCCTGCAGGAGGAGAGGAGGGCAAAATCACCCCTGGTTGAGAACATTGGTTCTCCCTGGAACAGTGTTATCAATCCTGGCTGTACCTCAGAATCCCCTGGAAGATGTCTAGAAAATACAATAGTCTGGAGTTCTTCTCTGAAATTCTGGAAAAGTACTAGTCCCAGACTTGAGTCGTGGTGCTATTATCCTTCCATAGCTGTGGGACCAGTTGTTCCTCTGGCCTCCCAACCAGAAACTCTTCACTTCTAAGATAGAGGTCATAATGATGCCTACTTCCGAGGGTTGTTGGGAAGGTCAACTGAGGTGACATGAAAATGAGCTTTAGAAACTACAGTCATCCCTCAGTATCTGCAGGGCACTGGTTCCAGGACCTCTCCCCGCTTCCCTATACCGAAATCCAAGGATGCTCAAGTTCTTTACATTCGGCCCTCTGTACCCGAGGGCTCAGAACCCGCAGATATGTAAGGCTGACTGTATAAAGTGCTGTGCAGATGTCAGTGGTGAGTGTTATACCACAGGCCCCTGGAGTTTTATTTTATTTGTTCAATTACTTTATTTATTTTTCCCAGGACTGGATTCATCTTCCCACAGGTCTGCCTAAGTGACCTCCACACTTTTCCCTCGTTATTCCTCCAGCGCTGGTAGTTAGGAGCTGTGCGTGTTTTTCTGCAGTCAAAAACTGGCAGCCCGGGAGCCAAACTTTGGCATCAGAAACGTCTTGTTTGGTTTGAGTCGTGTTTTGAAAAAAAAAAAAAAAGATTTTTTTTCCAGTATTTAAAAATTGGGCGATTTGACATATAAACACAGGTTTCCAGTTTTTCTTTAAAAATACAAAAAGAAGACTGAATGTTCTCTTTAGTTTGGTATGGTCCCCACCTGGCCTTCTAAGCGTGGTTGTGTTTTCTGCCTTGGCCCCTGTAGGCACTGAGTTTGCCATCTCAGCTTTAGGCCTTCCTGTGTTTTTCTTTCATCGTGACCAAATTACTAGTCCTTTTTTCTCTTTTCTTTATCACTGGTAGGACAACATCTGGCTCATCTTTGCATCCTGGGTAGTGGATGCTCACTAGCTATTTATTAAAATGCGATATTTTGTCCCATCCTTTTCTGTCACAGATGAAAAAAAAAAGGATACTCATTGAGCTTTACCTATGAAAGCTTGCTTTTCCTTCCCCAAATTTCCTTTCCAGTGTCCAGCGCCCATATTCTTTAGAGAAACACAAGAAAATGGAGAGCATGTATTTTCGGTTGACCTTTCATTAACTTTACTTTGTAACTGGAGAAGGTGATTTAACCTTTGTGCGTCAATCTTGTCTCAACTGTCCATATTCAGTTACAGCCCTCAGTGTCGACTTGCATTTATGACATTACTTCTGAGTATTTCCTGCGAGCCCCTGAGCCCCTTGGGGGCAGATACTTTATTCTTCTTTGCCCCATATGGCTTCCTCTACTTAGATCCTGGCACACAGCGGACCTTCTAACATGTGGTGGTTGCATGAACTTGAATCGAACTCATGACCTCCCTGAAATGATCATATCCCAAGAGCCCCTTCAGGCTTCTGACTCTCTATCCAGTGCTGTTTACACTTGGCCCCATGACATAGGAAGAAGTGCCCTTTCCCTCCATCTCCTTTTCTTACAAAAAAGCACTCCATCCTGTTTCTGCAACGGGAGAGTGAAGCTAATTTTTAATAAATCGCACGTGTTAATCTAGAGCACATTTCCCCACACTGAAAACTCTTGTTGGCTGCCAGACAGTAGCTTTTGACCGCTGTCACCCCCCAGGGATTTATGTATGTTCCATGTCAGCGATGTAATTGCAGACATCACGGTCGGTCTCGGCTACTGCTGGTGTCTAGCCTTTTGGTTTATCATCTGGGAGGCACTGCAGAATTGCTCTGGGTGGTGTTTATAGGCCACACCCAAACAATTTGCACTCCAAGAACCTCCCTCTTCAAAGTGAGGCTTATAGAGGAGTAGATAAGATGTGTGGTTATTCCCCACAGTTCTGCTTGACTTGTATCACAGGAGGGGATTTTTCTGGTGATTATACTGTGGTTTGAGGCCTGGGTGATGATGACGATGGGATGAAATAATCACTTCTAGATGGATCTGAATTGTCAGTGCTCTGAGTCCTGTGGACATTTAGGCAACACTTTGAAACAGAGAAACACGCGCCTGCACCCTGTTGGTGCCGATATTTACTCTTGCACAGATTCAGGCTCCCAGACTCTTCTGTCTGCGCTCGGTTTCCAGTGGAGCGCTGAGAAAGTTGCCTCATTCTTCCTGTTGAGCCTTTTCCATAGTCCAGACTTGACCCTTAACATTTTCTTGTTTGTGGGAGTGTCTGTCTCTCGGCTGTCTTTTGTCTCCTCAAAGTTGTGAAGTTTTGTCCTCAATCCCAACGAGTGTGCTGTGCTCTGCGGCAGTCACCTTCCTCTGCTGTGTTTGTAGGATCCACTGACCAGCGTGCAGACCCAGGACTCTGTGCCCGCGTGACCCAGGTCCAATAATGCTAAGGCGGACCCCAGTTCAGGCAGAAAGAAGGGCATTTTTCTGCTCTTTCTGCTGGCTTAGAAGTCCACATTTCATCCCATCATTCAAAATTATTTACTGGGCACCTTTTATGTGCCCAGCACTGTGTTCATAGCGGAATACAGCAGTGAACGAGACAAGCAAGGTCTTACAGGTCTTTAAGGAACTTACGTGCTCTCGGGGCCAGTCAGACAGTGAACAAGTAAACACAATGACTTCAGCTCGCTTGAAGGTACCATGAAGAAACGAAGCTTCCTTCCTGTAAGGGACAGAGCATACAGGCTGCCTGAACCTGGTAAGAAGCTGTGGGTGATGGTTGAGAAGGGAAGGCATGGGTGGTGACTGTGTGGCAGACGGGAATGCTGTTAAAACAGAGGGTTGGGAGTTCAGGCCCTGGAATCAGGTAGGATTTGACTTTTGGTCCCGCTTAGTAGTCTTCTGACCTTGGGCAAGTTAATTTCCAGGCTTCAGTTTCTTCCTCTGCAAAATGGGAATAACAAAACCTACTTCCTGTAGGTTGGTTTAGGGTGGAAATGAACTAAGGTGATAGATGCCTGTAGAGGCCCGGCCCCATGCCACCGTCATGACCAGCCCCTGACGATGGTTAGTATATTCTTAAGAGCAACACCAATAGTAAAATCGGCGTGGTAGGCAATTGATTTGCAAAATGGTCCCACTGCTCTTAAAAACCTACTTCTGACTTGGTTTCCATCCCATGGGCGGAGGCTGGGTAGTTCAAATCTGGTTTCCTAGGTTGGCTTAGAGGGTTCTGTTTGGTGTGTGTTTCTTTTAGTGAAATCCCAGGTGCTGCTGGCTCTCCTTGGTGAAGAGTATACCTCGGTGTGTATGTGATATGGGGGTGGGGGGTTGCTTGTGGCTCTACCGAGGAATTGATGATGGGGTAAGAGTGAGATAAGAGAGAGAACTGATTGGTTAAAGAGGCTGGTCAACTAGATGATGTGGCAGATAGGAGCTGATGCATTGGTCGAGGGCTGGTTCTGTGTATGCACTGTGTCAGGGTCTGATCCCCCTCCAAGTCTGTCAAAGGCACCCAGTTTTTGTGTGGCTTACAGGGTAGGGACTGAATGCATGGCTGGTGATGCTGAGAGGTTATCATGGCCATCAGCAAAGCCAAACTCTTAACTAGCTGAGAAGTCAATAGATTTAGGGAAGGGAAGTGACTTACCCAAGGCCACACTGGCTGGGTAAGTGCTGGCTTACGTTACACCCCCGTTAGGCTCTGGGTAAAAGGTGTGAGAAGGTTTGGTGGTCATAGCTGCGATGGGATAAAATAAAGGTCACCAACCTATATGTGAGGCCCCCAAAGTGTTACTCGGCCTGGTGAATTAGTTGCCAATACTTACATATCAAGTGATTTCAACATTTTAAAAAGTCTGGATTTGGGGCTTCTCTTCGAAAATTCAGATCTGGGACTGTTGGGCTTTTATACTGAGATGGCAAAAACCAGATTGGATTGAGCAATGGCTGGCTCCTTTAGCCTGGGTTGGTCCTGCCCACTCTCTGGGATGTGCCAGGCTTAGCCCTTTGGGCTTGTTTGTGATGCATGATGCAAAGACGGAAAGAAATTGGTTCTTCCTTTCATCTTCTTTTCTTACCAGGGTTTATTTTCTGGCCCACGTATCCCTAACAAGGCAGCTCCTGAATAGATAAATTTGCGTTGAATGAATGAGTGAATGGATAGTTATGGATAGAGGGCTGCACTGGGGAACAGGAGCCAGGTTTGAATCCTGACTCCCCCCCATAGCTGAGTGACTTTGAGCAAATCATATAAGTTCTACTGATTTTTACTTTTGGAGGAGGGAGGGAAGTAGGAGGTGGTCACTGTTGTTTTGACTTATTTATTTGAATACGTAATGCATCTTCATGTTTCAAAATTCAAAAGGTACAAAAGGGTTTATAGAGAAAAGTGTTGCCCTCTGTATCCCTACCACCCAGCTCCTTTCCTGGGGAAAACCTGTGTTACCAGTTCCTGGTTTGTCCTTTCAGAGATACTTTATGCTCATGCAATGAAATATGCAAATACTCTTTTTCATCTTTTTTATGTAGACGGGAGCCTAATATACAAATGATTCTATGTTTAGCTTTTCAACACGCTTCACTCAGAGTGTCCCCTGGAGAGCATCCCCGTCTCTCCCCTTCTTTCTTAGATTCCAGAGTATGGGATACCATAGTTGACATAGTCAGTCCCCTGTTGCTGTGCATTTAGGGTCTTCCCAACCCATTGCTGTTATGAAGAAGGCTGTAGTAAAAACCCTGGTTCCATAAGCCACTTGACATGCCTGGAATAACATTACTGGGAGTAGACTTGCTGTGTCTGAGGGTACAGCCGTTGTTATTTTGGTAGACCTTGTCCAATTTCCCTCCATAGCAGTTGCCCCAGACTGCTGTCCCTCCAGCAGGGCGTGAGAGTGCCTGTTGCCCCACACCATGGCTGGGTGTCACCTTTTGGGACCTATGAGTGCTTCGTGAAGAGCAGTGTTCTATAAAAATTTTAATACTAGCTACAATTTGGGGGACCCCTACTGTGGGCCAGGCCATGGTCTGGGCTGTCTCATTTAATGTTAACAACATCGAGGTAAGTATCACAGTCATTTGACAGATGAGGAAACTGAGATTCAGAGAGGTTGAGCCATTTATCCAGGTCACCCAGTTAATAAATTGTAGAGGCTGGATTTGAACCCGCGTTTGTCAGATTTCAATACCAGGATGTTTTCATACAGTAAAGCCGTATGTAATTTGAGGTGTTGGTATCCTCAGCTGACACTCGCTTATAGTTTCTGTGTCTCCCAGCAATAGTACCTCTCAGGGGGCTGGTTCATTTGCTCATTTATCAAGTATCTGTGGAATTCCTGCACTATACCAAGCTCTGGGGATGCACTTGAGAACAAGATAGACATAGTCCTTGACCTTATGGACCTCATAAAAACAATAAGAAACAATTCTGTAGTGATTTATTGAGGTAGATTGTGATACGACAACAAAGGAGGTGAGGAGGGTGCTCTATGGGGTGATGTGACCTGATCATGGGGGAGGGGGAGGAGGGCCTTTCTGAGCAAAGGAAGTTTAGACAATAAAGGATGTATAGGTTTGAGCCTGGAGAAGTGAGTGGGAAGTATTTCACACAGAGGGTACAGCATGTGCAAAGGTCCTGGGGCAGGAAAGAGTGGGTGGTATTAGGGGAAATGAAGGAAAGTCAGTGAGTTGGCATGCAGAGTGAAGGGAGGTGAGAGTGTGAGGTTGGGGTTTGGGGATTTATTCTAAGACCTGTGGGGAGCCTTTGATGTCATTGAAGCAACATCAGCCATAAGCATCACAGGCACTGGGCTGTCGGATTCTTGTCCTAAGCAGCACCTCCATTTCCTTCTCTGTAAGATGGGGATGGCGATGGCACACAGGGCTTTCCAAACATTTTGAACGTTACAGACAGTAGGAAATACTGGTACATTTAGACTCAGTATGAGTACACGTGTAATATACACGTTTCTCCCAAATGCAGTGCACTCTGATATTTTCTGTTCTAATCTATATCATTAAAGGTTTTTGGTCAAGATCCCCTAAATTTATTTTAGAAACACCGAGATAATACATGTCCAGTGCCTGCACCTTACTTCGCCCTCAGCAAACGTGCTGTCATTCTCCGCTCTCATCATTATAAAGATCTCTCTGGCCACAGTTGGAGAATGGATGGGTGAAGTTGAATGACAGTATCTAAATCCTGACGCAGCTTAAGGACGATGCCTCTTCATTTCTGTGTTTGTGTCCCAGGGAAGGAGCTCCACACTGGGCTTCCTGCCTGCGGGGTCTCCTGGGGGCGGGGGTGGGGGGACGTGTCAGATGGGCTTTCTGTCTGGTTTCCCTGGGAACTGGTTTCTCCTCGTTTTCCATTTTCTGGGCGGCCACATCAGACTGAGTACCCAGTTTTCTTTGACTTCTTTGTTATTTACACTCAGAATGGCTTTTTCCTGGAAGCCTCAGAGTCATTATAAGCCACCCACTTCTTTATTTTAAGTTGTGCCATGGTCCTACTTCCCTTTTCAGAGTCGAGGGTTGGAGCCTTAGTAGAATTCATTTGCATTTTCCACTGAGTGTACCACCTTCTTCTGCCTACTGGCCTGGCCCGAAAGCTGCAACCCCTCCCCGTGCCCTGGCCCTGGAAGCTGGGAGGAGAAGGCAAGAAACCACATTCTTTTTCTCCAGGAGACACATTCTGGGTCGTGAGTGCAGAGGTTTCCAAAGAGACCCCTGTGCAGTGAGCCTGGGAGAGCAAGGCCAGTGACAGCACCCAGTAACCCTCTAACTGCCTCACGCTTCATGGACACAGGACCCCGGCTTTCCAGATTACTGAAGTGAATGCTTCCAGCACCCGAAACTTAACCCCTTAAACCATCTTAGAAGCACATTTTTTCTAAATGTTAGTAACCTCATCGGTCCTTCACAAGGGAATATCTACTGAGACACTGTGGCTTCTGTAACTCAGAGACTTTAGGCAAAGAAGGTTTTGTGGCGGTGACAATGATGATGGTGGTGGTTGTAGCTGAAGTGTGTCCCCCCCAAATTCATGTGTTGAGACCTAGCCCCTAGTACTTTCGAATGTGACTGTATTTGGAGATGGGGCCTTTACAGAGGTGACTGAGTTAAAATGAGCTTGTTAGGGTGGGCCCTAATCCAATCTGACTGGTGTCCTCATAAGAAGAGAAGATTTGGACACACAAAGAGACACAGGAGATGCATATACACAGAGGAAAGGCCACGTGAGGACACAGGGAGAAGGTGGCCATCTGCAAGCCAAGGAGAGAGACCTCAGGAGAAACCGACCTTGCTGACGCCTTGATCTTGAACTTGTGTCTCCTGAACTGCGAGAAAATAAATTTCTGTTGCTTTAACCATCCCATCTGTGGCATTTGGTTATAGCAGACTGAGCAGGCTAATACAGCAGTGATGGTGGCAGTAATAAAAATAAACAATAGGTAGCATGTATCAAGTACTTGCCGCATACCAAGACTATTTTAAGCCTTACTTGAATCATCTCATCCATCCCCCCACCAATCCGAAATCGCCTGCCTTGGCTGGAAGTGGTGACGTGGGGCCTGGCTCTGGCCCCTTTGCTCTGAACCGCCACTGCACCTGTGGTAGCACCTGCATAGTTCCGGGAACCATGTCAAGCGCCTCGTAGATAATCTTTCTCATCGGCACCACAACTCTCCAAGTTCCCGTGTTTTAGATGTAGAGACTGCAGTTCAGAGCGGTTCAGGGACACAGAGTGAGTATATTCTCTTTCTGTTGGCTGCAATAACAAATTCCCACAACCTTGGTGGCTTAGAACATCAGAAATGTATTCTCTCACAGTTCTGGAGTCGAAAGTCCAGAATCAATGTGTCACGGGTCACACTCCTTCCAGAGGCTCTAGGGGTGAATCTCTTTTTCTTTTTTTCACAGTATACCAACTTCTAGCTGCATTGGGAGAATCTATTTCTTTCCTCTCTCAGCTTCCTCTGGTGGCTGCCAGCATTCCTTGGCTTGTGGCTGTATCTCTCCAGTCTCTGACTCCATCTTCATACCTTCTCTGCGTGTATCTGTGCCTTCTCCTCTTCTGTCTCCAATCTCCTGCATCCCTCTTATCAGGATACATGTCATTGTATTTATGGGCCCACCTGGATAATCCAGGCTAAGCTCCTACTCTCAAGATCCTTGACCTAATCACATCTTTTGCCACCCGAGGTAATATTCACAGGTTCTAAGAACTAAAATGTGACTATATCTTTGGGGGCCAGTTTTTCTGCCTCATACAGTCAGTGAGTGGCAGAATGAGCCTTGATGCCAGGGTTTGTCTGATTCCACAGCTTCTAGTGACCACTGCTCCTTCAGAACTACAGGCATTCGCATTAATTTTAATGGTATGTTAACTCTTCCATTTAGGGGGTACCATACTTGATTTAACCTTTCCCCTTTGGGTGGGTATTTCGGTAGTTTCCAGTTTTTCGTTACTGCAAAGAATGAGCACGTCTGCCAGTCTTTGGGGACACGTGACCATGTCTGTAGGGTGCATTCTTAGAAGTGGAACTGCTGGGCCAAAGGGCTGGTAATTCTTAGCTTGCTTCACTACTCTGTGACCAACACCCACCCCCACTGCAGCCCAGAAAGAACGCTGCAGGAAAGGAGTTGAGAGGCATCAGGCCTCAATAAATAACATCGTGAGTTACCAAAGACCCTAATGCACTGTGACCGCCATGGGAGCTCAGAGGCCTGGCCTGCTGCCAAGTGGAGTATTTTCCAGATGTTTGTGAGGTCGCCATAAGCTAGAGGAAGTGTTGCTCTGTGTCTACTGCTGTCATTGCTTGGAGATTTAGAAGTAACAGCAAGTTATTTTATTTATTTGACAAACACTTATGAAGCATTTGCTCTTTGCCATGCGCTGTTCTATCTAAGTGCTTTACAAATATGTACTCACTTTATCCTCCTTCAACCCTGAGGTTGTCATGCTAGCAAGCTCATCTCTTGCAGGGGGAAATGGAGCCTCAGAGAGGTCAAGAAACTTGCCAAGGTCACACAGGTGGCTTGTGGCTGAATCTCTCTAGTCTCTGACTCCATCTTCATACCTTCTCTGTGTGTATCTGTGCCTTCCCCTCTTCTGTCTCCCATCTCCTGCATCCCTCTTATCAGGATACATGTCATTGTATTTATGGGCCCACCTGGATAATCCAGGCTAAGCTCCTTCTCTCAAGATCCTTGACCTAATCACATCTTTTGCCACCCGAGGTAATATTCACAGGTTCTTCTAAGAACTAAAAAGTGACTATATCTTTGGGGGCCAGTTTTTCTGCCTCATACAGTCAGTGAGTGGCAGAATGAGCATTGATGCCAGGGTCTCCCTACTGAGTAAGTTTCCCTACTGTGACAGTGCTTGTCATGTCATGTCAGGCAGGCAGTGGTGCCTTATTAGCTGCTGTCCTTTTCTTCATTTTTATCTTGAGCACTGCGCTTAGGCTTGAGGTAACAGAGATGAGTAAGTCCCGATGCCCATCTTCAAGGAGTTTACAAATGGCTTAGGTGGGAATCAGGGAACCTGAGTTCTAGCCAGTCCTGGCTCTCTCCTACCTCAGACACATTGGACGTTTCCCTGCTCCTCTGGGCCTCACATTTTCTTTTTTTTTTTTTTGCGGTACGGGGTCCTCTCACCGTTGTGGCCTCTCCCGTTGCGGAGCACAGGCTCCGGACGCGCAGGCTCAGCGGCCATGGCTCACAGGCCTAGCCGCTCCGCGGCACGTGGGATCTTCCTGGACCGGGGCACGAACCCATGTCCCCTGCATCGGCAGGCGGACTCTCAACCACTGCGCCACCAGGGAAGCCCTGGGCCTCACTTTTGTCACCTGTAAATGGGGGCCTGGACTGGCTTCTCCCCAAAGCCCCATCCGTCTTGTCACTTTCTGATTTGTCCTATTTAGGTCAGGACAAACCCATGTCCGAGGAGCCAGCGCCATAGCAGGTGGATGCAGGGTGTGTCAGCTTTTCCCTTTAGACTGCTCTTGTCAGCACGCCCAGCAGCTTCCTCTGCGTGCTCTGGGGAGTCCTCTTGGCTCCGTCCAGAAGTGAGAATTGTTGAGACCCAGACAGCTTTGCATTGTCTGTATCTGAGGGTGGCAGGTTTTGCCGGCGACGAATGAGTCAGAGGTGCTGCTTGTTGTGTGTTACTGTGGGGCTAATGCAAGGCCGAGGAGGCTGTGGTCATCATCCCTTTGGCTGAAAATTACCCTTAGTTAAAAAGGTCACGTGTGTGCATGGGTCTGCCCATGCGTCTTGCTGGATGCACACACGGCTTGGAGCAGGCGGCCCGGTGGGAGGCGTGAACTGAGAAGTTGGGCGGGGCCCGGGTGAGGATGGGAGCCCACCCTGGGACCCTCAGTGTCGCCCAGCCTCCTGGAGAAGTGGTGTTTCAACAGGAAGCCGGAAGCTGAACCCCTTATCGATCCGTTCTGCTCACCTTTCTACTTCCCCGTACAAGTGCCCCTGAGTGGGAGGCAACGGCATCACCTGGAGTTTAGGATGCTCATAAAAGGAGTTAATAGCCCGTAATTACACAGATAAATTGCACTTAACAGGTCCATTTAAAGAAGGGCAGTGAAACAGAGCCTCTCTTAATAGTGTGACCTTTACCGGGCAAATCAAATCCCAAAGCCGGCTAGTTTCAGGCTTCCGAAGGGGCTTCTGTGGTTGTATTACTTCTTTGCCTCACTCACTGATTTGCACAGATCTTTCCACCTTGCAGGGGCACTTGGGGAAGTATGAGACCGTCTGAAACTGAGCGGGCTTGTTACAACTTCCCCAGCATTTACTGGTAAAGTTTAGTCACTATTTGCTCAGTCTGAGAATGGGTCGAAGGGCAGGAGATTGTAAAAGAAAATGGGACACAAGTCTGCTTTCCTTTAAAAAACTGTAAGAGGTGGGCGGAGTCATTCCTTTTTTGGCTCTTGGTTTTACAAGTTCACTGTCACTGTGCCACAGTGCTAGGACCGCCCACACCCTCTGGATGGACGGCCTCTGTGCCCATCTAGCGGCCTCACTCCCCTTCTGACCAGAGCAGCATGTTTCATTAGAAGGAGGCACTTCGGTTCCTCCTTTTTCTGACGCTGCAGTTGGACCTGCAGAACCTACCCCTCCTGCCAACCTGAAAGTTGGCATTTATGGCTGGAATGTCTTTTTCTTTCAGCATTGTTTTCGGGGTCATAGCAGAGTAAGCTGGTGTGAGAGGTGCCAGTGAGAATACTTCTGGGCTAAACCTTAAAGCCTTGGAAGGGAAAAGTAACTATGACCTTGGTGGTTTCCTTCTGTCCTTCACTCTGACCAGTTTCAAAACTCACTTTAAGTTGTCAGTTTGGACTTGAGGCTCACTAAAGATGAAAAGACTGAAAGGACAGGTTTAACAGTGCCGAGGAAAGAAGGAGATGAGTCTGGACAGAAACAGCTGATGCTTGAGAGCCTTGGGTCTGCTGTTCTGCTGGGCATGTCACACCATCTCATTTCCTCTCTCGTCAGTCCTGGGAAGTTGGCAGTGCTAACAGGTGTGGACTCTCAGACTTAATGAACTCAAAGTCACACAGCTTGGGAGTGGCCTTGTTAAGACTCAAACCCAGATTCACTCAAAGTCATGGCCATTAACCATGAAGCCTTAAAGGCTTCCAGGAGACAGTATCCTTGAACCCAACCCTTCAGGGTAAGTTAGATTTAGACAAGCAGAGAGGAAGAGGGAGGGGGTTCTGGGCAAGGGAAACGGTAGATACAATCAAAAGCCTGGGAGGGAGTCAGCCTGGCATGGAGCATTGCCTACCAGTTGTGAGCTCCATGGGGCAGGGACCATATTCTCCAGGGCCACCATGGTATCCCCAGTACCTGAGTGCCTGGAACATAGTAGATGCTCAATAAATATTTATTGTGTGAACAAATACATGACCAGTCATCTTCCTCATGAGCCTCTGGAAGGCAGGGACTAGGTCTTAGAAATCTTTGGATGCCCCACAGCTCACATGGTTAATAAACAGTAACCAATAAATATGTTCTGATGGAATGAATGAATGAACAGCAGGTAAGAGAGAGTGAGGAGCTGGGCCTGAGTGAAGAGGTACTGACACTTTGAGAAATACTGAGCAATACACGTGGGCTGCCGTGGTCAGGGCATGTCATGGACGGTCTTCAGTGCCAGGACAAGGAACTCTTGTGTTCTCTGTTCTTTAAAAAGCCATCTCTTAACGTGCAGCATCGTGGGGTCTACAGAAACCCAGCCAGCACCCAAACTCTGATGAGCGCGCATGGGAACCAAGTCAAGTTCAGCTTAGAAATCACTTTTCTGTAGGACTGGCCTCAACCCACTGTCGCTGGCTTCCCATTTTGGGAAGTGACCAAAACTAACAAGAGGCCTGTAAACACTTGTGAATGGGACCCTGCAGGGTATAGATAGTGCTGTGGGGTCCTGGAATTGTTTTTAGGATAGTTTGGCCAGGAAGCCCCAGCCAACTTCCTCCAAGTTGGGGTCTGCTCAGCCTAGGCGTTTTCAACAAAAGCTGCTCTCTCTTTTCAGGTGTTGGCTCACGTTGTGGTTTTGAGAAAGCCTGAGGGCCAGAAAGCGGTCCTGGGAGAAGCCCTCTGGGTGGGCAGTCGGAACCTTCAGGTCCGGAGGAGAAGCCGTCCCCTCACCTGGACTTATGACCCGCAGCTTCGCCCCCAGCCTGCCTGTCGAGTTCCCCAAGATGGGCTCTTTCCGCAGGCCCAGACCGCGCTTCATGAGCTCCCCGGCGCTCAGCGACTTGCCCCGCTTCCAGGCAGCCCGCCAGGCTCTGCAGCTGAGCTCCAACTCGGCCTGGAACAGGTACAGGAGGCACGGGTGGGCAGAGGGGCACTGCCAGCACCAGAGCAGGGCCAGGGGCTGGCTGAGCTTCAGCATCTCCTGATATCTCAGCTCCAGAAGGTCGTGAGTATAGGGTTGATTGATGAAGAGCGTGCTTTCCCTACGGCAGCTGTATCCATTAGCTTTCCTTTATTAAAAAATTTTTTTTCTTTTTTTATTGAAGTCTAGTTGATTTACAATGTTGTGTTAGTTTCAGGTGCACAGCAAAGTGATTCAGTTTTCTTTTTTCTGATTGTGTTCCATTATAGGTTATTCCAAGATATTGAATATCGTTCCCTGTGCTATACAGTAAATCCTTGTTGCTTATTTATTTTATGTGTAGGAGTTTGTGAATCCCATACTCCTAATTTGTCCCTCTCCCCCTCCCTCTCCCCAGCTTTCCTTGTTTTAGTAGAGGGA
This sequence comes from Phocoena phocoena, assembly GCF_963924675.1. Lineage (NCBI taxonomy): Eukaryota > Metazoa > Chordata > Mammalia > Artiodactyla > Phocoenidae > Phocoena > Phocoena phocoena. Next base: position 87,688,691 of record NC_089226.1, read on the forward strand.
AAGCGGACCACTGGGGGCCTCTGGGCTCTCAGAGTCAGTTAACCAGCCCGGGACAGTTGGATCAGAACTTACAGTTACCGTTCATGCCCATTAGTCACACGCCAATTGTAAGAGGACCCGGGGGTGGGAACATATAAGTAACCTCAAGTCACCTGTTACCCCTTCGGAGAGCTAAGACAGTATCTGTGAAAAGCTAACTAAGCAGCGTAAACCAGGGGTGATCCATACCTGGGAGCCACAGGTGGCTGGGAGAGGAGACACTTAGCCTTTGTAAGGCATTCAGCTGAACGAACTATTGTGCACCCAGCACCGAGTAGAGACTGAATCCGTCGTATGTCTCGCCCTTCTCTGAGCTGTTTTTCAAATCTGTGTGGTTCCTTTTTGGATAAATCAATGCATCATTATTTTAAAGCATTATGGAATTCTTTGTCATTTGGATTATTATGGATTTTTCAATGAATGCCCAACCCTTATGATGGGGAGGGAGGAGGTGTCCGAAATGTTTTGATGTTAAATGGAGGCTTGTTCATGTAAAAAGGCCTAGAACCTTTGGTAAAGACAAGCTTGTGATCAGCTCCTTGCTGAAATGTTGGGCTGGGGTCCAGAGAACATAGAGTCAAGACTTACCTGGGCCCCTCAACGGATTAACCCTTCTGCCTAGACAGTGGCAGGAGTGGGAGTGGCAGGGGAAGTGAGGCTAGCCCCTCTGGAGTTCTTCCCAGAGGGTACTAGTAAAAGGCAAGGACAATTAAAATCCATATTTGAAAATTTTTTTAAATTAAACATTTTAAAAAGGCAAGGAATTATCCTTTCCTATTGGCCCTGGGTCTCCAGGCTGCCCTGTGAAGACGGGTCTCCTGAGTGAAAGAACCCCAGACCTGAGTCGTCTCCTGCTTGCAGTTACTGCCACTGGGGATTCTTTCAGGCCCAGCGGTGGTGGCCACGCAGTTTCCTGAGAGTAGATCCCACTGCCTGCCCTTCATTAAGGCCACCCCCCAGCAGGGCTGCCAGCCTGTGAGAAAGTGCGGGGGGTGGGGAGAGGGCCTACTTTTGGGTCCTCCTGGCCTCAGTCTCCCTTCCTCTCCAAGGACCCTCAGATGGAAGTGACAGATTCCAGGGATAGAAAACATGGCCGTGTTTGTGCCACAGGCTTCCCGGCCCTTCCACTCACCTTCAGCTCTGAGCTGCTTGAGGAAATGGCCCCGGGGAGACAGATCCACTCACCAGGGGTCGTTTCTATTTCCCTGCAGCGTCCAGACTGCCGTGATCAATGTCTTTAAAGGGGGCGGTTTGCAAAGCAATGAGCTCTACACACTGAACGAAAACATCAGGTATGTGGCTGGCCAGGCCGGGACCCTCCCACCGTGGGCCTGAGCTGGGGTGGAAGGAGCTACCCCACCCCCAGGCACTTTACCTTAAGTTCTGTTTTCTGCTTAGTTCCTATTGCTGCTTCTGTTGGATTTAATGAGACTCTTGTAACTGTTAAGTTCTGAGGCCCTTATCTGTCTAGACTTCTGCTCCAGAGAGGGCTCGTCCATTTGTCCATGTAGATAATGTATGTTTGGGTCACTGGGGTGCAGGGGGTAGAGGGTTGACATCTGGTAGCTGCCATTTATTCTGTAAACATTTCTTGTGCCCTGCTTGATTATTAGGTGCCATATTAGGCCAGGATGGCCTAGCAGTTGGTAGCAGACGGCTTGGGATTTTATTACTATCCTTCCTTTTACTAAGTAGCTCGCCAACTTCTTTGTGCCTTGGTTTCCTCTTCTGTGAAGCAGAGATAGGAAATGCACCTACTTCCAATGCACAAGATTCTTGTGAGTTATTGAGTTACTACATAAATAGTCTGTAAGAACAGGGTTGGAACACACCGAGTATTTGGTACTTGGGGCTCTTATCATCATCGTTACTGTCATTGCTGTTAGGTTTTGGTGATGAAACCCTCAACAAGACATGGTCCTTGAGGAGTTTAATGTCTTCGAGAATCTTCCCAGTAGTGTCCACTACTTGTTCTTTCATTCGTCAAATATATGAGTGCCTCCCTATTAGCCAGGCACTGGAAAAACAACAATGAGCAAAGACAGATGTGGCCCCTGCTCTCCTGGAATTTATGTTCAGTTGAGGAGATAATCTTTAGTCAACTGATCACACATGTAAAATGTAATATTATGCACCTGTGACGGCTACTACCACACAGCTGATGTGATGAAAGTGTATGTTAGTAGGACTTGATCTTGCCAAGGAGGCCAGGAATGGTGATTTGATACTTGTGCTGTCATCTGAAGGATCGGTGGGAATTAACTAGATGAAGAGGGCTCCAGGTGGGGGCAACTGCATGTGCAAAGGTCCAGTGGTAGCAACGAGCAAGGAACTGAAAGAAGGCCCACGTGCGCAGAGTACTGGAGGTTGGGTGGTGGTGCGGTTGGGTTTGTGTTTTGGTGAAATGCGGGCAGAGAGGCAAGCAGGGCCCAGAGCCCCGAGGTCTCCTGGGACAGGAGGTTGAACATCAGGTCTTTTAATGCCCTGGTGTTCATTCCTCTTGGATGTGTTAAGTGCAGAACATCAAGGGTGAAGACCTAACCCTGGAATGGGCAGAACATTAAAAAAGGCCATTATTCAGGTCTTGTTTACATTTAGTTAAGACCTGTGTTAAGGGTCAGTGAGGTGTTTTAAGAGCTCTGCTTTCATTAAAACGTTTAGAGCGTGGAAGCAAACAGAGTTGTGTTAAATTTCTAGCCAGGCACTTGAATTTCGCCTAATAATTACACAAATATGGAAAGAGACAATAGAGATCATCTCACCCAAGCCCTCCTTTTACAGAGGAGGAAACTGGGGCCCTGAGATGTTGAGTGACAAGGGCAAAGTTGGGTCGGCCAACCCCCCAGCTTGCAAGAGCTGAATTTTACTCTAAGAACTAAGATCTCCGTCTTTTCCGTGAACGTTCCTTAGCTCACAATAGATGTATAAATAAATAAAACGGTGACTCAGGAACGTGCTAATTGTTCCTCACATCAGGGGACTGATCCTGAAATTGTACTTAAAACCTTTGTGGGCAGCTAGGAAAAATACGGGCCACGCTAGATTTCAACAGCCCTGTTAACCCCGGGCTGCTCACTCAGAAGCCCGCAGGTACCCAGCAGGTCTAAGTGGGTGAAGCCGGCCTGGAGAGTGGAGGTGAGAGCTCACCCTCTGTCTAAGGGGATCCCCCCCCACCCAGAACAATGCAGGTCCAGTGACATACCATCTTATTTCTCAAGAAGAACCAGAAATTGAGATTTTTATGTGAAATTTTGTCTTTTAAATGTTGATAAGTAATCCAAATGTCCCCAAACATTGGTACAGGCCAAACAAAACACATCTGTGGGCTGAATTTGACCGACGGGCTGCCCATTTATGAGATCGGCCATAGCATACATGGGGCGGCATCACTGATGGGGTGTCGTGATCCAGATTCTAGCACTAAGGACACCCAAGTGGGGGAGAAGGGAACTGACGTGGATGGAGGTGCCAGGAAAAGTGCCAGGCACCTTTCACATACATCATATTCAGCCCTCCTCACAGCCCTGAGAGACAATCATTGTTCTCAGTGCATAGCTTATCCACAAAATGATGGGCAAGAGAAACAAAGTAGCTCGTCCAAGGTCACGCAGCTATGAACGATAGAGTCAGGATGTGAACCCCTGTCTGATGTAGGCACCTATGTTAGTTTGCTCAGGCTACCGAATGGTTTTTGTAACCATAGACTGGGAGGCTTAAACGATAGATGCTTATTTCTCACTGTTCTCGAAACTGGGAAGTCCAAGGTCGAGGTGCTGGCAGATTGGGTTCCTGGTGAGAGCTCTCTTCCCGGCCGCCATCTTGCTGTGTCCTCGCACGGCCTCTTTGTGTACGCGATGGGGAGAGAGCAAGCTCTCTGGTGTCCCTTCTTATAAGGATGCTAATCCCAACATGAGTGTTGAGGGTCCAACCTTCACGACCTCATCAGAACCTAATTACTTCCCAAAGGCCCCACCTCCAAATAGTGTCACATTGGGGGTGTAGGGCTTCAACATATGAATTTGGGGGGTGAGGGGACACAATTCAGTCCCCAGTGGAATCTGTGCTCTTTACACTATATCGTAGTGTCAGAGAGAGAGGTTCTAGGCTGGAAGAAGTGTGAAGCCAATGGTCTTGATCTTTCTTTCTGCCTTTGTTCCTTTCCCAAGGCCTCTGGGACTCCATCTGTACCATGTGCTGTGATTCTTAACATCCCTCCAAGGATCACATCACTCCTCCAACACTCCTTTCCAGTATTGGGTTTAGCGGGGGCTGATGGATGTTCCTTTCTATGTTTGGAGCAATTTTCAGGCTAGTGAGAAACACATATGGTTGGGGTTTGAAAATAATTGCCTGGATGTGAACAGCACAAAGCTGTCAAAAGCCAGAGCTTCGATGACCATGTCCTGGACCGTCTGCCCTCTGTCCTTCTTTAGGATGGTGGTTAGAACAGAGATGGGCTTTCCCAGCACAGACACTCAGAGTATAACTGAGAACATGAAACACATCCCAGGCATATGTATGACCTGGTCGTCCCAAGTTAAATAAATTGAACCCACATCTGCAAGAGCCAACATGGGAATAAACACAGCTGCCTTTATTTCAGTAATTAAAACACCAAAACAGACATTCTACTCTCTGGTTACATTTAAATAGACAGGTTTTGGTTTTTCTTCACTCTCTTTTTTCTGTGAAAAGACCTGTTCGCAGAACACAATGGCAAACTGGCCAGCGTTGAGGCCCGACCAGGTCGGGTGAGGGGCAGAGGCGGTAGGGATGAGGGAAGAAGATGCCAAAGGAGAGAAGGCTATTCATCTCAAGCCCTTTTTTCAATCAATTATGACAGTTCTATGTGCAAGAAGATCCCTGCCAGATTCGAGAGAATAGTTTAACTTGTTAAGAGAGTGGCTTTTGGATTCAGAGAGACTAGGGATCCAAATTAGACCAGCTGTGTGACATGGGCAAGTTACTTCATTTATCAATCTCTGTTTTTTCTTTTATGAAACGGAGATAATAATGACATGAACATCAGGGAGGTCTGAGACAATGCTAAAAATGTCATTATTACAAGATCTGGTGCCGAATACATGTTAGCCATTATTATTCCTGTTATGAAACTCGAGCAATAATAAAGTGATAAATGCTGGCTGAGTACCATGCGTGAGAGCACAGGGCAGTGTGATGAATTGCCCCATAAACAGTACTGTATACAAAGTTCTCTAGCTGTTTGGATGAGGTGAGCTGACTTTGAACTAGAGAGGTCCAGGACAGGCCCTTCCAAGAATGTGCTGGCCTGGAAGTGTGGGTGAGGCTAAGTTCTTACAAGGAGAGCCAGCTGTTTCTCCTTTCTGCAGAGGAAAGAACAAGAGGAAATGACTCTCTCAGTGCTTCATTCTACTCCAGCCAAACAGTAATAAACTTTGATGGATTATCCAAGTCCAATGTCAAAGCCTAAATCAGCTTTCCCGGGTCACCCCAGCCAGCCCTGGCCATCTTTCTAACTGTGGAGTTAGTATGTTCCCTGGGAAATATGAATTTGTGTAAATATTAGCCAATGCAAAGGATGACCAGGAAGGTAAGTTTTATATAACTGGGTTCTGAAATGCATTCGTTACAAACAATTGATCTTTTCTTCTCAGACGTGTCTCCATGTCTTAAAAATGAACTTCAGTTTAAACTTAAGTAGATAGACTTTGGGGTATCTCTGAGGAAGAACTCTGGACTAAGGATGTTCAACTTCTAAAACACATTACTAGATCAAGAGAAGGATGCGGAGACCTTTTTTTTTTTTGAAAAAAAGACTGGAAAGTGTCCAGCCATAGTTTACACTTTTATTGAAATGAAAATTATTGGAGGTACAGAGATAATGCCTTTCCATGCACTTGTGTCCACATTAATTAGCAACTTAAAGGATACAATATGCTTGTGTATATTATGTGTTTTAGAAAACAAGAAAATTCCTTATATAGTGTTCCTCAAGCTAACAATGGAAATGTGGTTCTCACGCTACCCATTATTATTGCCAAGAACAGATATGCTTCTGAACACAACCCTGGAAGTGGTGGTCTAATCTCACTGGTATATCTATATAGCTGTTGAAAGAACATAATAGAATATGCTATTGATACATTGTCCACACCCTATGGATGGAGCTAAGAGTCCTTCACTATCGCCTTTGCTGTTAATTGCACATATTTCTGGATCACCAAATTTACCCAGATTTTTTACAAAAATAATAAATTAAACAGGTTAAAAAAATAAGGACATTTGCGATAACATGCATGGTAATTACGGTAAAATTAGCAGTCTGAAATTTCATGCTTTTTCTTAAATATTAATTTAAGAACAACTTTTGCTCACAGTGAGCCAGTTTACCTCCTGATGCAGAAGCCAGGATATAGGATTTTTGTCATCTAACTCCACATGATCTTAACCCCATTTCTCATTAGGATTTATTTCCTCATTAATTTTGGGTTTTTTAAAATTTAATTTTATTTATTTTTTTATACAGCAGGTTCTCATTAGTCATCCATTTTATCCACATCAGTGTATACATGTCAATCCCAATCGTCCAATTCATCCCACCACCACCACCCCCCGCCGCTTTCCCCCCTTAGTGTCCATACGTTTGTTCTCTATATCTGTGCCTCAATTTCTGCCCTGCAAACCGGTTCATCTGCACCATTTTTCTAGGTTCCACATATATGTGTTAATATATGATATTTGTTCTTCTCTTTCTGACTTACTTCACTCTGTATGACAGTCTCTAGATCCATCCATGTCTCAACAAATGACCCAATTTCGTTCCTTTTTATGGCTGAGTAATATTCCATTGTATATATGGACCACATCTTTGTCCATTCGTCTGTCAATGGGCATTTAGGTTGCTTCCATGACCTGGCTATTGTAAATAGTGCTGCAATGAACATTGGGGTGCATGTGTCTTTTTGAATTATGGTTTTCTCTGGGTATATGCCCAGTAGTGGGATTGCTGGGTCATATGGTAATTCTATTTTTACTTTTTTAAGGAACTGCCATACCGTTCTCCATAGGGGCTGTATCAATTTACATTCCCACCAACAGTGCAAGAGGGTTCCCTTTTCTCCACACCCTCTCCAGCATTTGTTGTTTGTAGATTTTCTGATGATGCCCATTCTAACTGGTGTGAGGTGATACCTCATTGTAGTTTTGATTTGCATTTCTCTAATAATTAGTGATGTTGAGCAACTTTTCATGTGCCTCTTGGCCATCTGTGTGTCTTCCTTGGAGAAATGTCTATTCAGGTGCGGAGACATTTTAGGAACAAATTCATCAGGAATGTCACACCTCAATCAAGTGGCCAGTTTTCCCCCAATTAAAGTCAGGGCTCACGGTCTGTCAATATGAAGACCATAAATCAGAATCTTTTCTATTGAAAATCACCCCTCAGAATAGACATATTCTAGTGAAATCCCTCGTCATCACAATCTACAATTCTGCCCGCCCTGAGTGTCCGTCTGCACTGGTGTGGGCTGGACCTGAATGTCTTCTTGGTTTAAATTCTCTATGGGGCATCGATGTGGTTTTGAACGCCCCTCTCTAGCCTCAATTCTAATGTGGCTGCATTTTGGCAATGGGCACAAGTCTCTGTTAGAGGTTTGGGTTTCACGAGCTTTCCCAGGAACAAGAGTGGCCAAACTCTGACACAGAAGCGCGCTCTTGCTAAACATGCCTTTCGGCAACTATTCCACTGATGACAGAGAGTTAGGAAAGCGTGAGAAAGCCATGATTTATTTGTATTGGTTCTTATAAGAACCTACGCAAGTAGTTTCTGAAAAGTGCTTTCACTTTTTGGTTGGCTGGTGGGAGTGGAGGGGGGTACGTGTAGAGGGAGGGGTCATTGATGATTTTCTTCATTTAATCAGTGAATATTTGTGGACTTTGCCAGGTACTGGGCCAGGTTCTGGGGCAGCCGTTGAGCTGGGTTGTTCTTGCCCTTGGGGAACTTACGGCAGAGTGAGAGTGGGGAACTGAATAGGCAGTTATCATATGATGTTCTAAGTGGGGTGGTAGCAGAACCCAGAGTGTTGGGGAATGTGAGGGGCTGGGCACATGATTAAATATGGGAGAAAGCCATGCCTCCTTTGAAATCTGCAGGATGAACAGGTAGGAATCAGGTAGAAAGGGCAGGTGAGGATATAAAGATCTTGCCACTACTCTCTCCATACTCTTTCACCCCTCCTTCTTCCTGGTTTTTTTTTTTTTTTTTCTCAACAGAAATAAATGCTCAGAGATGAGGTTTCCGGAAACCAGAGATGAGTTATCTGCAGCTGGCCTGAGGCAGGAAACTCACATTTTCCTTCTCTCTCCAACCACCCTGCTTCTGTTCTTGTTGGGAGGGAGGTGTCATGAAGGAAACCCCAGAGATTTTCAAGGAAAGGGGAGGTTCCAAGAATTGAGCTCCGTCTCTCACAGGTCGGAGTTGAAACGTCCTGGTTCTGAGTCAGTTGGCTGTCTGAGGCCCGGAAGGGAGCTCCACCTCAGATGCTTCCAGCTCTGTGAGGGAGTCTGTCGACTGTACTGGGACCCACAGCTGCGGGCAGAGCTGGGAGGGGAGGAGAGGAGAGGAGAGGCCGGATGGAACCCACAGGCTGGCAGAAGGGACCAGGCTGAGTCAAGATTCTGTGCGGTAATAATAACAGTAGACGTCAGCAGAACATTTATTTAGTGCGTGCCGGGCTCTGTGTGTTAACTCTTGTAAAACTCACCACGCCCCTATGAGCCGGGTGCCACTGTATCCCTATCTTACAGATGAGGAAATAGAGGCACAGAGGACTGGAATAACTTGCCCAGAGTCGCAGAGCTAGTTAGTAGCTGACCTGGGACTTGAACTTGAGCCTCCCACGTGCCTCAACACACAGTAAGTGGGCTGCAAGAGGCACATGCCTGGCATTGTCCAGCTTTAGGCCTGGTGCTCCTGGATGTAGATTCATGAACAGATCATCAAATGAGTGGGCATTGTCTCCTGAGGACACTCGTTTGGGAGGCCTGCAGGCGAGATCTTCTCTTTTTTGGCCCAGGTCGCTCTGCCTGGCCGTGTGTTGATACCTTGTGTCTGCTCTAGTTGAGAAACAGACTCATCTCTGGGAGCAGGAAGAATAGTTGAAGGGAAGTAGTGAATCAGAAACCTCTGGGATTGGCCCATGAAGTGGTCGGCCTGCACAGTGTTTGGAAATCTGGACATCCCACCTAAAGATCCAGGCCTCTCTGGAAAGTCTACATGGGGCAACGCTGCATCTGGAACTGGTCAGTGGGAGCGAGGCCTGGCTGCAGCCCCACTGTCTGTGCCCATATGCTTCCCTCACTCACCTTACCTGCCTGGCCCTGTGGGGATGGGGGTACCACTGCCTGATGTTCAGGTGGGCCTCTGTTTGAGGTGGGACCTGCCAGTGTATGGCCTCAGGGAAGGCTCTGAGCAACAGTCGCCTCATCTGCAAAATAAATTCCTGCCTTAGAGGCTGTTGGAGGATTCAAGATGCTTTGTGCCATCTGCTTAGCATGGTACATGTGACATAATTAGGAGCTCTGGAAATGCTTTTTGTTGGTTTTCTCCATCTTTTTCACTGTCCCCACTGCCACCCACTGGGGTGCAGAAAACAGAGAGGTGTGAGAATCCTAGAATTTTATCTGAGTTACGCACACAACCTCTGATGGGCCCCCATAGAATGGGCCAGCAGAGGAAAGGGATGTTTTCCTGTGTTACTGCTTAAAAGACGCCACCTCCTTGAAATGTGTCCTATTGCAGAAGCAAGGTGGGTGATCTCAGGAGGATATAATGATCAGGTTGGACAGGCACTGACTGACGAGCTATAGCGTCAGGCACAGGACCCTGAGGCCCCCTGCTGTTCCTAGACCATGAGGACGTCGGCTAGATCCCACCAAAAGGCCTGGGTACTTGCGGCAGCCCCTGATTGCCAAATGGCACAGAAATACTTCACAACTGATATGGTGTCCCCACTCGTGCTGGCTAAACTTTAGCCCTGTGGCACCTGTCTCCAAGCTGTTTCATTATCCTTTGGGATTTTGCTGCCTTGGGGCTTTCCCTGTGCACAAGAGATATTGTGGCTCACATCTAAGGTGATTTGTCTACATCATTTCTGCCACTCCATGCCCTGCCTGCCATCTGGTCCTCCCTGTACCTCATAACCAGCTAGATCCAGCTTGGGCTGTGCCTCGTTTACCTTCAAGCCCACAGAAGTGGGAAGTTGAGTTGACAAGATGGTGCAGGGTTAGATGACGGTCTGTATAATAACAGGAAATCCTGTCATCTGGGGTGGTGTCTCACCCAGTCAGCCTGGAGGAAAAGGGGGTGAGATAGTACAGATCAGCGTGTGAGTGGTTCCTCATTTCTCCTTATTACTGCCCTTTTGGCTTCTGACTGAACTTCATGCCCCATTTCCCTTTTGGGTTGAGTCCCACATAAGCATTCACTTCCCATTACTCTCAGGTCCCCACTTCCTTCTCTTTCTAGCTCAATGGCTGATGGTGGTGACAATGGTGGTGATGGTGGTGATGATGGTGCTGGTAGTGGTGGTGATGGTGGTGATGATGGTGATGATGGTGATGGTGGTGATGGTGGTGGTGGTGGTGGTGGTGGTGGTGATGATGGTGGTGGTGGTGGTGGTGGTGATGGTGGTGGTGGTGATGATGGTGATGGTGGTGGTGGTGGTGGTGATGATGGTGATGGTGGTGGTGGTGGTGATGATGGTGATGGTGGTGATGGTGGTGGTGGTGGTGATGGTGGTGGTGGTGATGATGGTGGTGGTGGTGGTGGTGGTGGTGGTGGTGATGGTGGTGATGGTGGTGGTGGTGGTGATGGTGGTGGTGGTGATGGTGGTGGTGATGATGGTGGTGGTGATGGTGGTGGTGGTGATGGTGGTGGTGGTGATGATGGTGATGGTGGTGGTGGTGGTGGTGATGATGGTGATGGTGGTGGTGGTGGTGATGATGGTGATGGTGGTGATGGTGGTGGTGGTGGTGGTGGTGGTGGTGATGGTGGTGATGATGGTGATGATGGTGATGGTGGTGATGATGGTGATGGTGGTGGTGGTGGTGATGGTGGTGGTGGTGATGATGGTGATGGTGGTGATGGTGGTGGTGGTGATGATGGTGATGGTGGTGGTGGTGGTGATGATGGTGATGATGGTGGTGGTGGTGGTGGTGATGATGGTGATGGTGGTGGTGGTGGTGGTGGTGGTGGTGATGGTGGTGATGATGGTGATGATGGTGGTGGTGGTGGTGATGATGGTGATGGTGGTGGTGGTGGTGATGATGGTGATGATGGTGATGGTGGTGATGGTGGTGATGATGGTGATGGTGGTGGTGGTGGTGATGGTGGTGGTGGTGATGATGGTGATGGTGGTGATGGTGGTGGTGGTGATGATGGTGATGGTGGTGGTGGTGGTGATGATGGTGATGATGGTGGTGGTGGTGGTGGTGATGATGGTGATGGTGGTGGTGGTGGTGGTGGTGGTGGTGATGGTGGTGATGATGGTGATGATGGTGGTGGTGGTGGTGATGATGGTGATGGTGGTGGTGGTGGTGATGATGGTGATGATGGTGATGGTGGTGGTGGTGGTGATGGTGGTGGTGGTGGTGATGGTGGTGATGGTGATGGTGGTGGTGGTGATGATGGTGATGGTGATGATGGTGGTGGTGGTGGTGGTGGTGATGGTGGTGGTGGTGATGATGGTGATGGTGGTGGTGGTGATGATGGTGATGATGGTGATGGTGGTGGTGGTGGTGGTGGTGGTGGTGGTGGTGGTGATGGTGGTGGTGGTGATCATGGTCATGATGGTGGTGATGATGGTGGTAGTGACACTTGCTGAGCCTTGCTGTATCCCGGGAGCATACCGTTCAAGGATTAATTCGTTTAGCCCTTGCAGTAATCCTGTGGAGTGGCTACCCTTACTATCCCCAAGTTCCAGTTGAGGAAACAGTTACAAGGGACTAAATTGTACAGTTAACTTGCAAAGGTTACTGCTGACCACAGGCTTCGGACCCAGGTGGCTGCCTCCAGACCCTCACATTCAGTGAGACTTCTCTCCTCTCCATCCTGAGCTTGCTGCATGCCTCCTCAGTAACCTCTGCTGTTCCATTTTCTTGTGTATAAAAAGCGGTTTTGTTTTACGCTTAAATGAGGAAATACATATACGTTGTTGACAATGGTGCCTGGCACTTAGTAAGTGCTCAGTAAACTTTAATTGGGAAAAAAGCTAGGCTCCATCCTAGGAGCAATTTGTTTTTTGTTTATTATTATTATTTGCTCCAGTATGTAATAACTTTCCTGTTTCCTGGGAAGAGACCCTAGGAAAGGATGGAAAAAGTGGAAGGAAGGCTGCCGGGTTCTGTGCCTCTGTGCCCAGGAGGAACATATGTCCTAGGTTTTGGGAATCAGGATTTCCATCTCTTCCGTATCTAGGGAACCACAAGAACAGGCTCTTTGATTCTGTTGTCTTTCTTCTGCTTTTCTCTTCTTTCTCGTGCTTTACAAGCTAAACTGGCAAATGTAGTGAGGAAGGTTATAGGGTGAGTGGTCCCTCTGTGAATTTAGGTCTGTGCATCCCTAATGCCTTGATACTTTCCATTTTTTGGACGAGATGGTACCCCTGTCTCCTGGGAGAGGGGTCCTGATGGGCAGGAAGTCATTGTCTGAGCTCTCCCATCCTTCTCTCCTAGCACCTCACACCACATCTGACACAGAGTAGGTTTTCAGTAGACGTTTGTGATTCGGTGAATTAACTCATGGGGTCCCGATGTTCTATCAGTCACCCGTTCCTGTTTTGGAGGGAAACTACTGATGAGTTCCCCCTGGAGATGGTACCTCAAGGTAGAGGGGTGGAAAATCCCTTTCTCTCAGTTCAGCTAAGACCAGGGTAGAGTTTTTGAGAAGTACCCTTTCCTTGTAATCCAAGTGCAAGCAGAGTAAACACAGAATATAGAAATAGATGGTGGATCTCGCACTGTGACTCAGCGGCAGACTGTTCTCAGCTTGGCTGAGCCAGCTCTGTCCTCTCCTCACCCCCCTCTCTCTGCATTAAGTTCTCGGGTTACCAGCCTGGGGTGGGTTTGCATTGGCAGATTCTCAGGACTTGTGGGATTCTCTGATCCCCTAGGACAGTCTGCTTCCTGATATTGTGCCCCTGATATTGTGCCCTTGATGTGGGAACGCACTCCCACAATTCCTTCTCGGCCTCAAGCCATCTGTTGGTAACCCTGATGGTGGTTATTGTTAATTCAAAAAAATTTTTTTAATGTTTTTGAGTAGGATGTGTTCACAGTGTACTAAAAATTTATATATACAACGAGATATACATTGAAGAATCTCCCTGCCTTGTACTCCAGAAACCCAGCTCCTACTCCCCTGCCAAAGATAACTTTTATTACAGTAGTTTATTGGTTATTCCTCCAGAGCTTCTTTACGCACATATGAGGAATATTTGTGGAAAAGCAGCAGGGGATACTTGACACTTTATACGAGGTCCACAGACTAGGGTCTAACGAGGTGGTTTGGTGTCTCTAGCACAGCGTTTCCCAACTTCAGGGGATAAAGTTTGCTAAAGTGTTTTGTTGCCCTACTAAATTTCCAGTAACAGCCTCAACCTTCTCCAGCCTCCTACTTGGGAAGATGGAGAGGAGGAGACACAACCCAGTGCATTTACATATAATTTTGAAAATGCATGTATGTTTTGTGTGTTTAAAAATCAAGATACTGAAAAAAAAAATCAAGGTACTGTATATTTCAGTTCAAAGGGTCTCTTGGAAACCAAATCATAGTTATGACAGAACAGCAAGTTAGAGCAGATTTGACAAGTGAATTTGTTGCTCTCGTGTAAATAAAAAATACATATGTTTTCTCTTCCCTTCTCACAAGGTAGCACATTATACACAGTGTTCTGCATCTTGCTTCTTTTTGATTTAACGTAATGTAGATATTTTCATATCATTACTTAAGAGCACTTCCTTATTCCCTTTTGTCTTTTTATGGCTACTTAGAACTTCATTGTACGAATAAACCAGGTTTTTATGAGCACTTTATTGGTGCACATTTACGTTGATTCCATATTTCACCGCAGTGGAAGCGCTGTACATGTATGTATTGACCTTGTCTAACTCATAACATGTGCAGACAGAAATAAGACAGGATTTTGTAAGGAACAGGGTAGCTTACTGATTTACCCACCCAGGACAATGGAATGTTGACTTAAATGATCAGCTAGGGTCTATTCTGTTCTGATAATTCTGTACAACAATACCTAGTAGAGAGGGTTTTGAACATGGAATTCTCTTACAGTACCTGCTTACAGTCTATTACATTTAACATATATAAAGCAGATTGCCACACCTGTGTGTGGTTCCGCTTCAGTAAAGGACTGAGGACCACTCTTATCAGTGTGGTGGGAGCACCTCTTCATATCCTGCCTCTTTATTCTTATCCATCACCATCTTGCTGCCCCTGGTATGGCTGCTGCTAGCTTCTGGGTCCTTTTTGCTATGCCTTTGTCTTGGCAGTTGCAACAAGTTCACTCTTTAATCTCTGCTCCTTTATCAGCTGATTTCTACCTCAAGCTTTGTCTTCCTGTAATGCTCTGCCAAGAATTCTGGCCTTGGCCGGGGCTTGCTGCAGTCCCGGCTGTAACTTAAGGGTGATGTACCGTTCCTGTCACTGCAGTCTGCAGCCTTTCCGCCCTCCCTGATAGGTAGGGGAGGAGACCTCTTGGATTCCTCAGTTGTGTAGCATCACAGTGCTTCTGGGGTACCACCTGTCTAATCATGTCCAGCCCCAGTTCACGACTGTTACTCCTCCGCCTTGCTCCAAGTGGGTTTCCATAGCTCTTGACCCTGAAGGCTCACCTGTACTGACAACCTCTGTCTCTCTTTCCATTTTACCTGAAGTGTCTACATGAACACAGTGTCCTCCCAGCATGGCTTCCTCGGGACACCAATTCCATAGCCTGCGTTTTAGTCTCAGAACCGTGTTGACCCCTTAACATTGTAAGTGCCCGAGATAATGCTTAAGAAACTCTGTTAGTAGTAGCCCGTTATGAGGACTTGTTTTTCCACTTTTTTTTTTTTTTTTTTGCGGTCCGCGGGCCTCTCACTGTTGTGGTCTCTCCCGTTGCGGAGCACAGGCTCCGGACGCGCAGGCTCAGAGGCTACGGCTCACAGGCCTAGCCGCTCCGTGACATGTGGGATCTTCCCGGACCGGGGCACAAACCCGTGTCCCCTGCATCGGCAGGCGGACTCTCAACCGCTGCGCCACCAGGGAAGCCCTGATTTTCCACTTTTCGATGAAGCTTCGCTTCTTCACCTATGGTTTTGAGACTTCCCAGTGGCCATGAAGACTTTGTTGGGAGGTGCTTCTCTTTCCAGCAGCCAGAAGCAGCCTCCCTGCCTCTTCCTGTTTCAGGGCCTCCCTCTGGGGCTGCCCACTTGATTTCTGTGTCCCGTCTGAGCGACGCCTCTGGCCTTGAAGACCAGCTGTGACCCACCTGCTCTTGGCCCAGTGACCGACGAAGGCTCCCCTGTCTCTGCCAGACCCACCCGCATCTGGGTGAACCCCTGGATTCTGTGGATGGGATGGCCTTCTGAGAGCCTGCCATTCACTTGGATCTCAAAATGCAGTGTCCACCACAGATACGTTTTCTGTCCTGGCAAAAGGAAGGTATCTTCCTTGCTCAGCATGAGTTTTCAGCTTTCCAGGGCTCTTTCTGGTGCAGAAATTTAGATCATGGATGTTTCTTCTTCTTGTGACTCAGTCTTATTGTGTCTATCTTCTGCACACTGTGGCATCTTGTTGTAACTTCCTGTTTATCCTACAGCGACACGTGAGAATGCATTTTTTGAGGAGTTAAAACCCAGCAGGTGTTGTCAGAAGCTTGAGTGTTTGCTCTTTAGTAACCGTGTCCAGTGGGATGCGTAAATGAAGTTATTGGAAGTCCTGAAGCGTTTTTTTTTCCTGGATCCTTGGTTTTAGCTTCCTCACCTTACTTGGATCAAATTAAAGAAAGAGCAGTAGGGATAGTCCCATGATTTCTCTCAGGGAGAAGGAGGTCTGGTGCCAATACCACCATGTTTTATTTTTATTTTTTAAGCGCTTAAGACTCTTTGCACTTACCTCGGGAGTGTATCGATTAACCTGCTAGCTCTCCACACCCCTCCCCCCAAGGATGTAAGCTCCTTGAGAGCAGAGACCTCGCCTGTCTTGCTCACTTCTGCAAGCCTGGCGCTAGAACAATGTCTGGCTCATAAAGAGCAGCTGAATAAATGTTTGTGCTGCGTAAATAAAATCCATCTGTTCTCCTTTGAAGGACTTTTAAGTCCCTTTGGGATGGGCAGTAAGGCCCCTGAAACCATGGCACCAAGCTCAGTGTCTCCGATGGATTTGGGGGCGAGGCTGGGTAGGGTTATGCAAAGAGATGTTGAATTTGCAGAAGGTCTGGGTTTGAATCTTCACTCTGCCGCTGACTTATTTGGGAGACCTCTCTGAGCCTCAATTTCTTTATCTATACGCGAGAGATAATAATTGCTCCCCAACACACACACATACTTTGCAATCCTGGGGTGAAGAATGTATGAAAAATGCATTTTAAACCGTAAAGTCTGCAAATGAGGGGGAATTACAAAACCATGGCCTTTCTCTTCCTTATTTTTTGCCACACATGAAGCCAGGTGCCCCTGCCTGCCTCCACCTCTGTTAGAATTGGGATCTCCTGTGGCTGCCCTCTTGAGATGCTTTATCTGTAAAAGTGAACTAAGGAGCAGATGCCTTCTAGGAGTTCCATCTGCCCCAGTTCCCTAATGACCTTGGTGGGGGTGGGGTATTACTGGGGCCTAGGAAAGCACACTTCCGGCTCAGGCCTGGCCTCGGCCCCTGTGCCACTGGTGAGCACGGCAATTCACCAAGCATCTGTGAACTCCAGGAGCTATAGCATCAAGGGCTGCTTGACAGTTTTTCTCTCTTTCCAGGAGGCTGCTGAAGAGTGAACTTGGATCGTTCATTACAGACTATTTTCAGGTAAGCTGTGTGGGTCTGAGCTTGTGTTATATTGTGCGCGTGGGTACATGTACCTAAAGGAGTGACCGATACTGTACACCTGGACATGCCTTCAACATCCAAGATTATGTATCCCGAGTTCCTACTATGTGCTGGGCATTGCAGTGCAGCCCTACTGCGTGCTGGTCACTGCAGTGCAGTGGCAGTGGAGGCGTACAGGGCAAGCGTGGTCCCTGCTTTTATGGAGACTATAGCCTCAGACAGCGGTTCTCCGGCTTTTTGGTCTCAAGGACCCCGTTACGCTCTTAAAAATGATCATTTATTTGGGTTATCTCTATGTATTTTCACCATATTAGAAATTAAGCCTGAGAAAATTTACTGTGTGCCTTAATTCATTCAAATAATAAACCTACTACATGTTAGCATAAACGGCATTTTTATGAAAAATAACTTTCTGAAAATAAAAGGATAGGAGAGTGGTATTGTTTTATATGTCTGCAAATCTCTACCTGCAGAGACTGAATCCTCATATCGGCGTCATAGTCAGTCTATTGTGATATTGCCCGTCTGGAAAATATTGCACCTAGTCTCTGGAAAATTCGACAGTACACTCAACGGAGGATGCAAGGCAAATAACAGCTTAGTGTTGTTAAGGAAATCGTTTTGACCATGTGGAAAAGGTCTGGGTGATCCCTCAGGAGACCCCAAACCACACTTTGAGAACTGCTTTCCTAGTGCCATTCCCTCCCACTCCGTGTATGGTACCTAATTGAGTGTAATGCTATGTCCCTTTAGCCAAGTTCTTTCTTGTCACTAAGCCTCTCTGTCTGTTCTGTTAAAGATAGAATTGAATCAGATAAGCTAACATCCCTCCTGCCTAGACACTGTTGTTATTGCAGCTAATGAGTTCAAGATTCCAGGTGCAGTCCGGATGGTTTCTAATCCACTGACACGAGATGCCTTCCTGACTCCATCCAAAGACACGTGGTGGGAAGTCCCCACACAGATTTTTTCAATAGTCAATACTATAGTACTGCAGGATCCATGGTTGGTTGTATCTGTGGATACAAAAAAACCTCAGATACGGAGGGTCAACTATAAATTATATGCAGATTCTCGACTACACGGAGGGTTGGTGCCCCTAACCCCTCGCGTTGTTCAAGGGTCAACTGTATACATATTTGTTATTCTAAAGTGTAATCCATCCCTTTTAATGGGAAGGTGACATAAAAAAAATCCATAATAAATTGGTTTCAGGTTGGTGATATTATTCTGTATCCCAGGTGAGCACACTTTTAAGACAGTTTAAAGAGTTTTTAGCTTTTAAAAATAACGCAGGCATCCTTCCATTTTCTTTCCATAAATCAGGAAGCTTAAACTTTTATGTGCACTTTAAAAGAATGACAAATGTCAGTTGTTTCTCTCTCACATGCACACCCACACCCACACACACCAGAAAATGACCACTTGGCCACTCTATATCTGGACAAAGCAAGACCCAGCAGAAGCCTGGAATTCAATCAGGGCAAATGTCTCAGCTGCTTGAAAGAAAACCCCTGTCCAGGGAGAGACAAACAAAGATTAAAAAAGAGATAATTAGTCACAAATGTGAATCATTTCAGTTGCCCTCGACTCAAAGGTCAGTCTTGTCCTCACTCTTTTCTCTTGCTGTCTCTAGTGATTGAGTTTTAAATCCAACTACAGAGAAGTGGTTTTTCAATCCCTCCTGGTGAAACCTGCCAGCCCAGCTGCCTTCCTCGTTGACATTTAAAATAGACAGGGATCTGTGTGGTTTCAGTCAAGTTTGAAATGTCAGTCATGTCTTGGCTTTGGGGGCTACCCCTCGGATGGGTGGGGAAGGGCATTTGGGTGGGGATTTATTTATCTGGAAAGCCCTGAGGTTTTGGGGGCAGTAAGTGCTGCTTACAAAGTATGCCAGACACTTAACAGCTGGTAACCACATGTCATTTTTTATCGAGTGCTTAATCAGAGAAACTGCTTGGTGAATATTGAGTCTCTTTCTGGGGGTGTGGGGTATGAACTGGTTTTCACAGTTTTGAATCTGGGTTTTTCCTTAGTTTATGGTGCTAGACTGGAGAAAAGCCTATCGTAGACACTGTTTATTAAAATGTAGGTTTTAAGTCTCATGTAGGCACAGAGCCTTTTTAAAAATGTGTTTGGTTCTCCAGTCCCTGGAAAGTACCTAGCACATAGTAGATGCTCAATAAACTTTATTGGGAGAGAGGGAGGGGTTGCCCACCACAGATACATGAGAGATTTTAGGAGTTGCACACAATGGTATTAAATAACATTCACCTTTGTGGTAAGTGTTTCCTTTCCTTATTTTCCTTTAGCTCTTCTGATCGTGCCAGGGAGAGTCTTCGTTTGTGCCCTTGTGTCTGTTACACTTCTGCAAGACTTGGTGATCTCTCTTGTTTAAGGAAGAGAGAGCAGGTTTCAAAATTAGTGTCTTCAGCTAGAAGCAATGTCTAATTAGGATTACATAACATCATTTTGTTGAGATTGAGTTGATCCTTGAGTTACATTCAATTTATGGTAAATGGTGTTGCTGTGGTTTCTTTTATAAACATATTTATGTTTTTAAAAAGTGGATTGATTGAAGAAAAATAGTATACAAAGAATAATAGTGTATGTGGCCCTGGCTGTGACCAAGTGGTGAAGGTGGTTCAAGAGAGACTCAGGCGTGGAAAGTCCTTCGCTAGGCACCCTTGAAAATGGGCTGGTTTCAAAGCCACACCAAGAAGAGCTTTTCAGATGAAGAGGGAAATCCAGGAGGCAAGGCTGATAGAGGTGACCTCAGCCTTCACACTCAACTATCGGATGTAGTTTCAAGAGGGAAAGTCAGAATGGGCTCCAGAAAGAACATTCCTCCAGCAAGGAGGAGGGAGGAAGGTCTGGGGACAAGTGAGGAGCAGAACCAGGGGGGTGGACAGGTAAGACCCAAATGCCATGGATGTGGCTGTTGGGGAAGGTGATGAGTGGGTTCCTCCGTGTGGAGGATGAGATGGCCACCCCCCCCACCCCCCCACCGCCTGGACATCTGGACTCAGCAATGAGGTCTGTCTCCTGGGACCCAGACCCCCCCACCCCAGAGACTGCTACTTGTAAAAGCCATCACCGTGGCTCCGCTTTTGAAAGTGAACATTCTCATTTTGCAGCTTTGAAGAAAGACTCACAGAAAGATTGTCTTCAGTGAAGAATAATGAAAATGACCCGAGGTGAGGGCAGGGGCAGAGCAGGCGGAAAGATGGTGCTTATCTTGTGTCTGCATACAGAGAAGACAGGCTGTTTGATTGACAAAAGCACAGATAGATTTCCATATGACAGAGGCCAGAAAAATCTTTGACATTTCCAGTATTGATTTTCCTTTTTCCGCCGTCTGTTTTGAATTGCACCCGATTCAAATTGGGGTTTCCGACAGGAACTCTACATCCTAGAGACAGCTCTGCGGGGTAATTGGTTCCTTTTGTCTTTGGAAATGGTTGACAGGAAATGCTCTGCATTTTTCTCTTACCTGATTAGGTGCCTTGGTGGTCCGGGGCCTGGGGATGGGAGAGGTGGCTGATCATACTTTCTGTGCTTCTGCCTCTGCTGGTTGTGTTGTGTCTGTTGAAAGCTTTTCCCCAAGCCCAGAAAGTTAAATTATTTTTGGTGGAACTAGAGTTTCGCTTGATACAGAGACTCAGTGTGTAGTTAGTGGCTTTGAATAAGATACTACCTAAGAAAAGGAGAAATTTGGCCACCATACTTGTCAGTAGGGCACGGATGATGTAAATGTTTGATGTAAAGGTTTCCATCTACTGCTCGTTATCTGTGGCAGTCACAAGAGGCCACTTTCCCCTTAGCTCATCATTATCAGAGAAGATTCATTAAGGGCGTGTGGCATGTGGCAGGGAGCTGAAGGAGAGACCCACGGAAGCATCCTGGTCACCATGGAGTTTGAAATTGCAGTGCAGGGAGGTAGATGCATCCGTATAGGGGACACACGGCATCGTGTTAACTGAAACCCTGAGTGGATGGTAAAGGCTTAAAAACAGGCCCAGTATAATCTTTACTATTCTTTAAGATTATTAATCTTTATTATTAACAATAATATTATTATTTAAGATTAATAATAATCGTAAAGATTATCTTAATAATCTTTAAGATTATTAAATAATAATCTTCTTTAATCCACCTGGGAAGGCTTCTAAAACAAACGGGATTCCCAAAAGGGGAAAAGAGATAATTAGGTGGGCAGAAGGTAGTAAGACACAATTCCCATATACTCTGCTTTGAAGGTAAAATTGGGGCCAGTATACAGAGGGGCTTTGAACAAGAGGAGCTGGGCTCCAGTGAGGAGACAAGCAAGAGGGGAGAGGATGATGTCTTTAGGTGAGAAGGTCGTTAGAAGTTGCATCTTGCATTTGGCCAGTACTTGGAAGAGAGGCCTTGGGGAGTCTGTGAACATTGGGGTGGCTTAAAGCTCCCCTTGGCTGTTGAGAGGGGAGAGAAAAGGTGCTAGTCTGGGGGCTGCCAGGAGGACCCCTGGATGCTTCAGGCTGCCCTCCTCGGCAATTACTTGAATTTTATGCAATTATTTGAATAATTTTATTGGACTTTCCTGCAATTTTATGAAGCAAAATGGAAAAATGAGTCTTGAAATTGATAACCACAGATCTTAATATAATTGAGAGAAGGATGGAAATCAATGGGTATATGCGGAAATGGCAACTCTTCGGCCTCATTGCACTGAGGTTATTACACATTCCGTTGTTAAGGAGGGAACATGTAGGTACCAAATGCTGCAAATATATCACCTGAAGACTAGCTCTGAAAATGAGATGTAATTAGGGATTTTATCATCCTTTTTGGCTCTGTAGGAACAGAACTCCCCCTGATATCATGTAAGTGTCTAGGTCCACATGGGTATGTGTTTTTAGGAACCCATTATGGATGAAATTGGGTGACTTCCAAGTAGACTAGGCCGGAAATGGCAGGAGACAGATTTAGGGAACCATTGGGGGAAGGGATGGAAGGCAGGGGTAGATGCTGGAAAAGTGGAAACATCCAAATACGTGGAAACATCCAGCAGCTCAGTGGCCATAAGAAGTCAAGACTGAGGTGGGAGGTCTGAGAAATATTTGTTAGACTTGGAAAGCAATGGGCGACCTTTCTTGGAGGCGGTTTCACAGCTATAAGGAAGACTAAAATAGCCATCATTGTAACAACAGCTAATATTTTCAAGCATTTATGTGCCAGGCATTGTTCAACAGTTCTGAGCGGTTGGTTCTCAAAGTGTGGTCCCTGGACCTGCGTCTTCAGCATCACCTGAGAATGTGTCAGAAAAGCAAATTCTCAGGCCCCACCTCAGAGGAACTGTCAGAAACTGAGGGAACTGCGGCGCAGCAGCCTGTGTTTTAGCAAGTCCTCTGTGATTCTCATGTGTGCTCAAGTCTGAGAACTGCTCCAAGCATCCTTCCTGCACTAAGTCATGTATTCCTCCTGACAGCTGATGGGGAAAATTTCATTATTACCGTTTAGCATATACTGCAGCTGAACCTGGGTAAAGGAAGGTTATCCACAATCATACAGCTAGTAGAAGGTAGAGCGGAGATCAAACCCAGGCCATCTGGCCACGGAAGAAAAGCTTTTGGATTATACTTTAAATGTTAAAAATGCCTGGAAGATATCCCCTGAAAACCCCAGAGGAGAGAAGTTTCAGTGCTTTTAAATTTAATTTTACTTTATTGTTTTAGGATCCAGCAAAACAGACATGGGACCGTTTTCCTGCTTCTTTGTAAAATAACTTTGAAAAAAGCCCAAATTCACCCTTTTAGTGAATTTTACCCTTTTACCAGCGAAATGGTGCTAAATGAAGATTAAACTTGTACCAAGTTTCAAATTTTCTTCATTCCCCATCTGGGGCTTTCTCTCTGGTCTCATCATACCCACACACAAAACCCCAGGACTGGTTTATTAAGAACTCTCTGGTCCTGGGGGTGAGTTGTGTTTATAAGACTTTTTGTTGCTTATCTAGGAAGGCATCCAGGTTCACAGGAAATGTAGACATCCTAAGAGATGATGGCTGTACTTTCAAAGTTACAGAAGAGAAAAAAAAATGGAGGTGGCCCATGATTTCCATCACTGGCTTGGTGCCAACAACAGCAACTTTTGCAGACATTGCTATCCCTGGAAACAAATGCCTAGAATGGAATTATTGGTTAATACAAGTTCTCAGTAGGCAGAGTGACATGCTGCCAGGCACCTCTGGGATGGGAAAGGATGTCTCATTTGGGAATAGCATCCACCTGGGAGCCAGGTATATGCCTTGCCAGACATCACATATGGTAGTGGAGAGGGAGACCCCAGGAAAGTACTTTTGGAGAGGCGGAAGTTGAGAAGCCAGTAGCAGGATCGGGCAGCAGCAATGACCCAGCTGGATGGAAGCTTTGGTGGAACCCAGTTACATGGCCTGAAATTGCCAAGCCAGCTGCCCCCAGTATCTGAACCGAGTGGATCTCATCTACTTTCCCTTGTGGGCAAAGGGCATTGAAAACCTCTCCAACTGAGAGGGCAGAAGAGTGCGATGCCTAAAAGCGCCAGCCTTTCTGCCAGGAAGGTCTGGATCCCAGTCCTTGCTAGAACACTTACTGGCTGTGTGACTGTAGGCATGTTACTTAACCTCTCTGAACCTCAATCTTCTTAGTGGTAATCTAGTTGTAATCGTAGTACCTACCTCAAAAGGTTGATGCAGTGACTAGATGAGATGACGTACATCAAGTGCTTTGTACAGAAAGTAAGCAGTGAATGAATGATAGCTGTTCACCTTAGTATTTTTTTAATCATTGTTGAAGTAAACCAGAGTAATATCCTGGGGGAAAGATTGAGGCTTTGGATTCCAGCCAACCTGGGTGCAAATTCTGGTCTCACATTTGCTAGTTGCTTCTCTGAACCTCGGTTTCTTCATCTGTATAAAGGGGATAAGTTTGTGGCAAAGGTAGAGTGAGATAATGCATGAGAAGGGTATAACACAGTGCCTGACAAAGAGTAAAACAATAAAAAAAACTCCACCGTCATTCTTTGTGTTCTCGTTATTATCGTCACTGCTAAAGCATTAGAAGCGACAGGTGGCTGGCAGCCTTAAGCATTTACAGAATTCCTACCTTGTGTGGGAATGGCATCATTCTCCTCACCCCCTAGCTTGTTGGTTCCCCCTTTTCCTGAGTCCTTCTGGCCGGGTCGAGGAGGAGCCTGCTTGAAGGTGCATGTGGTTGACATTGACAAGCCCTGCACCTCAGCAGCCCACCCTCTCCTCTGCCGTCCTCGCCTCGTCCCGCCCACCCTCCGTGATTACCCAGGATGAGCTCGGTCCTTCCAGCCCACTGAAGGCTCCATGGTTTTGGATGCCTTTCCACAGACATCCTTGTTCTTTGCATTTTTCCTTTGAGCCTTGTTCTGTTGGCAGCCCATTTTCGATGTCTTAATAAAAACAGATAGGTCAGCTGTTTTTGACTTCCGGATCCTCTGCCACTTCCTTAGAGTGCTGTGTATTCCCCGTCCAAGTTCACTTATGGGGGCTGCACGAAGTGACAATGGGCCCATTTCCTAGGTGGCTGCTACTGAATGTAACTAGTAATGTTAGCTAGTTACGTTCATGAGTAATGTTAACTTGTAATGTTTTTTGGCTTGAAGTCTTTGGGCTGGGGAGGTGATGCGGTTGGTGCCATCAGGCAGGGAGTGGGACAAGAGGAAAGCCAGGATCTTCTCCAGCTCTGTTCCCATACATTTTCTCAGCACCTTCTACAGTCAGGCGTTTGTCTGGGGCTGGGAATACTGGCAGGTGAGGCCAGAGGGGACAGACACTTCGAAAGACAATGCAAGGTAGCTGTCTAAATCCAGGCTGGTTTTCTTTTCTTTTTTCTTTCATTTTTTTAGGTCTCAGCAGCCTTAAGGCCCACAGATGTCCAGTTGGTGTGTCCTTAGCTGAAGTGACCAGCAGACAGGGTGGGCTTCATAATTTGCAGGGCCTAGTGCAGAATGCAAATATGGCTCCCACCAGGGTGAGGAACGCACTCCCCTTCCCATGGACCTGTGGCCACAACACGTCGTGGACCCCCCAAGAGATTGTAACCTTCATGCTCTCGGTACATAGCTCAGGGGTGGTCGAGAGGCCCCCAGCTGAGTCATCAGTACTCAAGCCAGAGCTCTGCCAGCCCAGGGCAGGGAGGGGGGGCTGCCACCAGGCCTCTCCCCAAGATGCCACAGAGCACCAGGGCCTGGGCCCCTGCCGACGCAACCCTGACACCACCTTGGGAATAGAAGGATGGCAGTGGTGGGGCAGGGCAGGGGAGACCAGCAGGGTGGAGAGCGGCAATGGGGGTGCGGAGCAGGGGCCTGATAATCCCTCCTGGGGTGACTGTAGAAGGCAGGACCATGAGTGAGCTGAGCCTGAGCCCCTGCGCTGTGTTCTGTTTCCCCAGCAGGCTTCACTTACAAAACACAGATTCAAAGCTAAGACTATTAAGAAGTGAAGATGGCACCTGCAGAGCATTAAACCCCAAGCATGAGGCCCTTCAGAGCACCGGGCCCTCAGGATTACAGGGCCCTTTGGGGCATAGGGGGCCCGTGTGACTACAGATTCCCAGGGGAGAAAATGATTGGCTCAGTTTGAGACCCAGGTGGGGTGGAGGGCAGGCACCAAGCCCATCAGCTAAGCTGAAGATGCAGGCTAGATTCAAATGGTTCGAGCATGCAAGATAGGGAAGCGGGGCTTTGAGCCAGGCTGGCCCAGAAGATCCTAACTCACTTAGCACATGCCAAATAAAAGATGGAGACTGTGCTTCTAGCTGCAGTTTATTCAACTGTGAAATGAGAGCAAAATCTACAAAGCGTAGGGGTATAAACATTTTCAAGATGCTTTTGAAAGGTGCTTTAGCTTCCTGGAAAATATGTCCACCTAAAAATTATGGAAACTGTATGTGACCCCTTGATTTGGACCACAGGGCTGGGGAGAGGGGAGAATGACTAGATGATTCTTAAGGCCCCTTTTAAGTTTTTGTTACTGTTACTTTGGTCTAAGCTACACAATTTCTATGCCGTGTATCATGAGAAATTTTTAAATGAATGTTTTCCATTTCTTCAAATAACTTCTTCTTCTTGAAAAAAAATTTTTTTTTTGCCCCAAATGTCTCCTTGAAGGGGGAAGACAGAGAAAAGAGGAGGAAGGAGAACCTAGGCCACTTTTTAAAGTTTATGTCGTAAGATGCAAAGTAGTTTTTATCAAATGAAAATAAATACCATTTTTAAAATAAGAGCAAGGTGTACAAATGCATGGGGTATCAGAATTTTAAGGACCTACATCACTGTCTCTCCTCTTACAAATATTCTGTCTCTTATCTTGATTTCTTAAAACCAAAGAATGGTCTGTACCATCAAAACAGGCAATATATACTCAATATTTATTAGCTTCTGCTATGATCTAGGCACTGTTCTCAGAGCCAGGGGGACTAAGTTAAGTGGTCCTCACTCCTAAGGACCTAAAATCCTAACACATAAGATATAGGGTTTGAATTAATTTCCGTTATTAACTAATGATATAACCTGGACTAGGCTTTTATCTCTCTCAGTGCCTTGGTTAGCCCCCCATACCTTTAAAATGTAGACAATTACAGTGAAGGAACAAAATTATGAAGCCTGTGTCATAGGGAGGAGTATCTCTTACATTTGTAGGTTCATCCCAGAAACATGAAATTAAGGAGGGTTTGTAGGTGTTCTGGAAGAAGGCTGAGGTGTCAGTGTTGGCAGTAGAGGCGGTGACAGAGAACAATGCATCAGGAGTCCTTGCACGGAGTGCCAAGGGGACTCCTTGAGGTCCTCATCTGGGCCAGTGAAAGGGACTCGGGCAGACACTTCAGACCTCAACTGGGATCTTTGCTCAGAACCATTCAGGGGGAGTGACTGCCATCTGGAAACACCTCCACCGTCCATTCCTGCCCAGCTCAGCTGGCACAAAGTCCTGATTTGGATCGTTTCAGTTTGGTGCTGTGGTGTTTTCTCGCTGCTGGGATTCGTGTGCTTGGCTAGAAGGTAGAGAACACACAGTTTCACCTTAAGTACCTGTCTGTTCCATGATTCCTAGTAAAGGAATTGATTTTTTTTTCCCTTTAACAAAGTTGGTAGACTCCTATAGGATGTCACTCTAACTTTGAGTTGGGGTTCCATCTTGAAACTAAATGGTGGCCAATTACTTTTTAAATTAGGTTATAGCTTGTGAATTTTAATAGGATCTATAAAATCTGGTGTATATGTATTAGTCACAGGAATGTGATAGTACCTTTGATCAAATACTTTAATATATTTGACGTAGGTCCATTCATTACTGACTCTCTTTACCTCCCACTCCTTTTGTGAAGATAGCTGGGCTAAAAGAGCAACTCTTGTCATCACTACCCAATTCCACTGATTACCGGGAACATAAAACACCGTGTGTGTTTGTGTGTGTGTGTGTGTGTATTTATAATGGTTAATTATTATAAGAATTTTATGATATTGCTGTAGTGATGTCATTTTGTAGATGAGGGACTCAAGACTCAGGGAAATGAAGTCCAAGGTCACACAGCTAGAAAGTCGCTGAGCTGGGACTTGAACCCCTGTCTGATGTCCAGGTTCTCTCTTCTCTGCCATGTATGCTCTCATCATCACCGTGACAGGGTTTAGGGTTTTATAAAAGAGAGTACTAAGAAACGCATTAGGTTTGGGGTAGGATATATACCACTGTGTATCCCCTACCCTATAAGCATAGGCCTTTGCTAATCTAAAGATGTGTGGTGAGTGGGGAGGCATCCTTACTCTCTGAGCTTCTGTGACCTTTGGAGGGGCTGCCTGCGTCATGTGGGACCAGCTGTAGCCTTCTGAGGGAAGGAGGGGTCTGGGTGGGAAGACTTGCTGGAAGGCTGCAAAGCAGAGTGGGCAGAACATGGCTTGTGGAGCTAGGAAGACCAGCTCTGTGTCCTGTGTTCCAGCCTCTTCCCCGACCATCAGTGAAGTCAGGGTAATGGCACCGACTTGACCGGACTATTGGGAGGGTCAGAATTAAATGAGCTGAAGAATATAAACGCTCTGATACATGCAAAACACTCATCAATTGTTAGTTGTAATTGCAAAGGGACTTCCTCTTATTCCCTCTTTCCACAACTTTCCCACGCACACGCTCATCGACGGACCCACACTCACTGCTGCTTAAGATCTTGCGGGCAGTCTCTTTCATGCTAGCGTGAGAGATTTATCGTTTTTATAAAAAATCATTTTTATAAAACAAATCCATTATTTCTGCATAATTTCCCATTGCTTCCGTGCTCCCTTTTCTGAGTTTTACACGAAGGGCTTGAAGGACATTGGGTGTCTACCCTAGTCCTTCCAGAGAATTCAGCCAAGCTTGGGGCAGCCCATTCCCTGGTCGGAGGGATGGGGATGGCACTTGGGTTTGGCTCTCATCTCCTTCCTTTGCTTCGGGCTGTCTCACTGATGCCTCCAGAAGCCTCGGCCTTACTAGAGGATAGAAGGCTTTTTCAGCCTGGAGGCTTGAGCAGCGCCCGAGTGCCTGGAACCCTGTGCCCTCGCCCACTGGGAGTGGATCTGGGTTTGTCACGCGGTAAGTAGCCCAACTCTTGTGTCCTTTGTTCTCTTTCGGCAGAACCAGCTTCTAGCAAAAGGACTGCTGTTTGTGGAGGAGAAGATTAAGCTGTGTGAAGGCAAGTACAAGGCGGCCCCCGTCCGGCGGGCCCCTGACTCAGCCTTTGATGCTCGGACAGCTGGAACGCTTCTGTCCAAGAGAGGCGCGTGCCTCACCCCGGCCGCCCCTTCTCCAGCTAGGGGGCAGCATTTCCGCCCGAGTTCGCCACTCCCAGCAATGCAAGTCAGACTGTGTTTTGGGAACTGAGGGGGAATTAGGGTGGCCTCTTTGGAGACCCCCGTTAAGGGGGGTTTTCATGGGATGCATGCTGGTGGTCTCCTTTGAAGGGACAACTTATACTGCAGATCCTGCCATGCTGTTCCCTCTGGTTTGATCCAGGCTATTTCCTATTGGCCTTTGTATAATACTGTTTCTAGAGGTGGTGCATGTCAGGAGGCCAACCCACTTGAGGGACAGGAGACTAAGCAGCCACCTACTCAATGGGGGGTGATTTACTAAACAAAGAAAAGGGCTTCCCTGATGGCGCAGTGGTTGAGAGTCCGCCTGCCGATGCAGGAGACGCGGGTTCATGCCCCCGTCCGGGAAGATCCCACATGCCGCGGAGCGGCTGGGCCCGTGAGCCATGGCCGCTGAGCCTGCGCGTCCGGAGCCTGTGCTCCGCAACGGGAGAGGCCACAACAGTGAGAGGCCCGCGTACCGCAAAAAAAAAAAAAAAAAAGTGTTAGAGTCAAGCTGACAGGATAGAAAGGCACTGAATGGATCTGGGAGGTGGCCAAAGGCAAGAGTCGGCCGACCCCGTGGCTCCACCAACCGCTAATCTCAGCTCCCACCAATGTGGATCCTGATGCAGCTTTCCACCTACTTCTTGGGTAACTTTTGGCAAGTTTCTCATTTCTTTGAGCCTTGGTTTTTTAAAATAGTTTTTAAAATGATAAAATGGGACTAGGGATCGTAGGGAGTATAGGAAGTATAACTGGCGTAGCTCCATACCTGGCACATAGTAGGTAAGCAAACTGGTTCCTTCTTTTTTTTTTTTTTTTCCTATTCCAGCCTAGAGACCTCCATCTGTAGGTCAAGTTTACTTGTAGATTCAGACTTACCAGGCAGTAGGTCATTCCTTTTTTCTTCCCCTTCCCTGGGAGAGACACTTGTGTCCAGTGGAGTGTCTCCTAGAAAGACAAAGTAGGAAGAAAAATGAGAAATTGACACTGGAAGGTCCCAGTGCCCAGCTCACAGTGAGTGCTCACCAAACCTTTGGAAAATGAGAGGTTTGAAATTAACCTCTGTCTATTCAAGAACTGACTGGGCCTGCAGCCTTGTTTCCCTCCAATGCAACTACGCCGAGATTTTTTCAACCTTAGAGATACCCAGTAACCGGAGGCCTTATTTTTGAGTGACCGGCTTTGACAAGAGCTTCGTGGCCCTTTTGCGTGTTGGAGTTAGGCTAGTACACCAGTGTGAAAGGTGGCTGCCTGCCCGGTAGTAAGTCGTTTGGAGTTATTCCGTGCTCCTGGAAATGCGGAAGGCCAGCATTATGAAAGAGATGCTGAGAAAACCAGAGCGTCAAGGACCCTTAAAAGGGAAAGTTGACTGTCTGTCATCCAAGTGACACTTAACATAGCTACGTTCAGAGTGAAAACTCAGGCACAGAGCTAGACGGGATAAACAAAGGGCATCCAAGTTTCTGTGTTTCTGCCCCAAAGCACGACTAGAGAGCAGTGGGCCGGGATATTCTTGCTGGGTCCCTTCTTGTCCTGGGGTCTGGGTGGCAAGGTTCTTTCTGCACAGTGAAGGGGCAGGTGGGAACCTGTAAGGGTCTTTCACATCTTTAACCAGAACATCTCTACTTTTTCATTTTGTGTGTTACAACTCCAAGAAAGATTTTATTTGGATAAAAGGATTCTTTTGCTATAAAATAGAGTTTTGATCCATCCTATCACTGAACAACCTTTACTTTATTGACCTGGCTCGTACACATCCACTCTACCTGACGGCTGCAGAAGGGACAGAGGTAGCCCCTCATTATGTGGTACTCTTTCGTGGACAGAATATGCCTTGTTACTTTCTGTGATCTTTTCTAGAGCTTTAGTGACCTTGGCTTTAAAGAAGTTTCTCATACCTCTTCTATACACCTCTGGTGATCTAAACTTCTATGGCAACTAGAGGACAGTTTTTATAGGACAGTCATCTAGAACCTCCCATCCAAACCCCTTTCATCTTTGCTGGGGGCTAAGGCCTTGACTTGTGGGCTGTTCTTGGAGATGGAGTCACCTCCTTCCTTTAAGTCTTTCTTCCCGGGGCTACCCTGTTTTGTTAGCCTGTGTCTCTCTGATGTTCTTCTCTGAACACTGTCCAAAACCTTCACTCCTCTCTGAGATTTGCAGCAGGCAGTTAGACCCAGGTTCCCAGGAGAGGCGCCTTCCTGCTGCCAGGTTGAAGGATGACTTCATTGTTAATGAGTATCCCATCTTGGAGGTGAAGGGGAGTAAGTAGGCACCAGCACTGAACAGCAGGCTTCTCTGTCACTTCCTTCCAGTCGGGAGGGCCTCTGCTTATCTTTCTGACGGAAGACTTAGGATAAGGGCCATCAATAAAGGAGCTGGCATAGCCTTTTCTCCTTTGAGATACACTCTCCAGGTGTTGGGATTCACCTCGGTTTTAGACACCAGGATGCCCTAACATTTCAGACCATCCTCTTGACTTCCTAACCTCTTCCCTGCAGTGAACTAGCCTACCTTTGAAAAGAGAATGGTGATCGATACATTCATTCAAACATTCATTGATTGTCTACTTTTTTTTTTTTTTTTTTTGCTGCGTTGGGTCTTCGTCACTGTGCGCGGGCTTTCTCTAGTTGCGGCGAGCAGGGGCTACTGTTTGTTGTGGTGCATGGGCTTCTCATTGCAGTGGCTTCTCTTGTTGCAGAGCATGGGCTCTAGGCGTACAGGCTTCAGTAGTTGTGGCACACGGGCTCAGTAGTTTTGGCTCGCTGGCTCGAGAGTGCAGGCTCAGTAGTTGTGGTGCACGGGTTAAGTTGCTCCATGGCATGTGAGATCTTCCCGGACCAGGGCTCGAACCCGTATACCCTGCATTGGCAGGCGGATTCTTAACCACTGTGCCAGCAGGGAAGTCCCTGATTATCTACTGTTTACCAGGTACTTTGCTAGGTGCTGGGGACACGGTGGTGAACAAAACTTCATAGGATTTCAGGTCCTCGAGGCCCTCACTACCTGGTAGTGGAGACAGGTATTAATCAAATCACCATCAGATATAAAACCCCAACTGGGACAAGTACCAAGAATGCAATCCATAACAGGGGGATTTGGCCAGTGGGGGAGACTTTCTTGTGGAAGTAATGCTGGAGTTGAAAATATTAAGATAAACGGATGTACATTAGGCAAAGAGAGGAGAGCAAGAACAGTCTAGCCAAAGGAACTAGAACGTGCAAAGGCCCTGTGGCACGGAGGGGGCATGGTGAGCATGAGGGGCTGAAATAAAAGTCGCATACAAGGGGAATACAGAAGAGGATGAAGACACAGAAGAAGGAAGCAGACTCTCCCCAGCCAGATTGCCTATGCTGTGGTTTCTTTATCTAAGAGCAAAGGAAAGTGTTGGAGCTAGCTATTAAGTCCTGCTCTGTCCTGTCCCATATTTGGGTTAAAAGGTAACCTCCTTCCACTCACCAGCCCTAGTATCTGCAAAAACCTATGCACTCAGTACTTGCCATTCACTCATTTAAAGATTTCCAAACATTGATTTACTGATGTGTCTGGCTAAGTGCTAGAAATAGAATGGTGAGCAGGACAGACAGGGCTGGGACCCTTACTCCCATTCTAGTGGAGGAGACAGACAGAAGTAAATGAGTGATTCCAACAATGTGTAATTAACACACAGTGAGGGAAAGTAGAGGGTGCTGTGGATTTGCAATTCTCTCCAGTGTATTTCACTCTGACCTTTCAAAATCTGCACAGCTTTGGCCCTGCTAGCTACTAGTCACGCCCTCGTTCTGTTTTCTCTGCCAGCCACTGCTTTTGTTGTCCGCTAAATTAATAGATGGACAACACTAAATGACTCTTTCAAGATCAGTTCAGTGGAACTGGCCGTGCATTGCCAGATGCATCTCTCAGGGTCTAATCTTGGCTGACCCAGTTTCCCTGCCTCAGCTGAGCAGAGATAGTACCCAGTCAGCTCTGTTATCTAGGTCATTAAACAGCAGCCACCGTGCAGGCTCTGCTCTGCCAGTGCCTGCCTTTCCTGCAGGTGCAAAGTCCCTCGAACAGCCTTCCGGTGGCGTTGGGTGACCTATGTCCATCTAGCCTGGGGGTGGCGCTTGGCCAGGGCTTGGGCTTCCTGATCCCGGGGATGAGGGTAGGCATAGCGTCAGGAGGTGGGTCCCGTGTTTTGCAGGTGACTGTTCAGAGAATAATGCCCTGCCGGTTACAGTGGGTGGAGGTGATAGTTTCTAAGCCCTCTTTCCATCTCTCTCAAGTGACAGCTCAAATCTAGACTGAAAAGCCAGTGTCTTAGTGATTATGAAAAACAAAATAATTTATAACTGTGCACATGATCTTTCTGGATCATAAGGGCAAGAGCACGGGTTCTGGAATCCCAGCTTGGCCTTCTACCTGTGTGACTTTGAGCCCAGATACCTGGCCTGTCTGAGCTGTAAAATGGGGTAATAGCGTCTACTCATGAGATATCTTATAGATAAATAATCCAGCACAGGGCCTGATAATGTAACCATTCTCGTGACGATAGCAGTTATGGCGTGCTTTTCAAAATTCAGCTCCCTTTTCTGGATTAAGGGAGAGAAGGCATATTTTCGGTCGAGTTTTCCCATCCAATCCCATGTTTTCTGTAGTAACACCTCTGGATCAAAAGTAGATAATGAGCTTCCTCTCATGACCATTCCATGCTCCGTCTGACGTGGAACTGTCTCCTGGCCTCTCCTGCAAGTAATGACCGAGTTCTTTCCTTTCTTCCTCCCCTCCCATCTTCTCGCCCTCATGTAGGTGAAAATCGCATGGAGGTTCTGGCTGAAGTCTGGGACCACTTCTTCACTGAGACGCTCCCCACCCTGCAGGCAATATTCTATCCAGTTCAGGTCAGTCTTACTGGGGAACATCCTCCTGCCGGTCTGGGCAGCCTGTCTTATTCCTTGGCCTTTGCCCCCGGGGGCCTGCCAGTGAATGGGGGAAAACCAGGGTATTGGGCGCTGCCTGAGCTGGCTCAGGACCTCGGACATCTTTGGAAGGCCACTCTGTTCTATATCCAGCATCTAACCTCAAGCAACGAGCAGTGCCTGCAGACCTAGCAGTTTGTAGGCGCTCTCTTCCCTCTTGGTTTTGAGTATGTCTGTATATTCTTGGAGTGGGTTGTTTCTTCTTACTTTTCAGAAGTAGGGAAGGTGGGGCAAGGAGACTTTTTCTTTCCTTTTCTTTCTTTTCTCCACCCTCTTCTTTGAAGCACAATTTTCTGTGGCTCCCAAATTGTGGGAAAGGGACAATATTCCTTGCCCTTTGTAAGGGATTCCTGAATACGAGAAGGCCCATGATGTCGCAGAAAGAACTGGGGACCTGGAATCAGTAGCTGGGTTTGGGCAAACTCATTTCCTGTTTCTAGGCACAGCTCTGTTTCATCTCCTGCAGAATGAGGAATTTAGAGTAAAACCGAGTAGCATCTCTTATGCTTCTTATTCTGGGAGCTCAGCTCATTCTACCTACATGCGTCGGTTTCCCTCTACCTTCCTGAAGGGGCCAATAGCAGGACTGGTCAGTGCCGGGTCAGAATGGACAGCCCCTCAGGCAGACTGACCAATAAATATTCTTCTCCAAAATGTATGTCTCTGCCACACGCTTATGCTGCTATGTGCTCACGAGCGCTCCTCCCACTGCGGTTAAGGCATCACATCTATCAGGTTTGTTGAAGTGCAGGCGTGGGCGCTCCAATAATGCAGCCATTAGCAAAGGTAGGAATTACCTTGGACCAGAGGTAAGGGCCCACATGCTTTGTTGGCTTTGAGTGGTATTTTAAAGGAAGTTGGGATTCTTTTAAATACATGTCAGATATTTAAAAATTGGGAGGTTATGCCTTCAGAGTCCATCTCCCAATTCAGGTTTGCCCCTAACAATTCCAGGAGAAGTGTCTGGCCTGCAGCGCACTGCTCTTTTCATCTCATCCTCAGCTCCACCCTGCACCCCTGCGAGAGGATTTGAAGCATTTATGTGGATGGTTCACTCCCTGTGTCCACAGACTTCTCCCTTCTCTGCAATACTCACTCCTCGGCCAACAGTGGGTCTTAAGAAGACACACCAGGGAGGTAGGGTTGCCAGATTTCGCAAATCAAAATACAGGATGCTGAGTTAAATTTCAGATAAACAATGAATAATGCAGTATTTGGGATATACTTATGCTAAAAAATGATTCAAATTTAACTGGACAGCTTCCGCTTTATTTGGCAGTCCTACTGGAGAGGGGGTGTAGACCTAGGTCCCCCTTAGGACCATTTGGGCAGGGAACTCCAAGGTGCGGATACCCGGATGGATTTAGAATGGGGAGGGAGGGATCTGAGTGGACATGGCCCCGTGCAGTCATTGGAGGCCCAAGAGGGGCCTTTTTAGCCTCAAATCCAGGCAGGAGCCCAGTTGCATGAGTCTGAGGATGGTACTGTCCTGCTTCTCTTGAAAAATTCTAAGATCTGGCAAGAGTCGCTCTTGCCCCTGTCTGCCCCTCCCCCACACAATTTCCCAAGTGCTACTGCTGGTCCAGACACCCCACTTTGAGAACCCCTGAGTTAGGGACTCTTACTACTACTGGTAGTGACACCCCCAGAGGTGTCTGTTTGTCCAGCTGGGTCCTTCTCACAACTCGCTGTGTAGGTGTCTGTGTGAGACCTGCTGGTCTCACTGGACGATGTGTTTGTGTGCCCACTGTGTTCAAGGGTGTGGAACTTTGCCTGCCTTTTTCTGTCTTGTAAAGTGAAAGGAGTCCTGGCGATGAAGCGAGGGCACAGATACCTACGAGATAGAAAGTCAGTGCCGAGTGCTGGGATGTGATGCAAAGAATAGAAACTGTAGGACCTCGTGGAAAGTGGGGGGACCACTGTCATTGGAGGTGGTTGGGGAAGGCATTCAAGGAGTGGTTAAACTGAGGCTGTGAAGCATGGGTGGCGTGTATCTCTTGGGACTGGAGGGTAGGGGGATGCGGGGATGGCAAAACCTCTCTTGCCCATGTTTCTGTAAAACCCTAAGGAGTTGCAGGAAGTGCAAAACTTCCTTAAACCTTGGTCAACTTGAGGGATGGGAAGCTATGTCGTCTTTGGGAGGATACCCTAGTGATACCTCACCTCTACCAAGGTGATTTTTGTTGTGCACTGTATGTATATGTGCAGATGAGAGTCCAGGAAAAGGGCCCTCCTTTCCCTTTCTGTTTTGGGAAACTTTAGGAGCTCTAAAATCAAATAGTTTAGGTTTGAGATCCAGCTCTATCTTGGGTAAATTCCTGTCACTCTGGGTGTAGGGTTTTTCATCCGTGGAGCGGGTTTTAGAGTATTAATCTATCTCAGAGGTGGTCGTGAGGATTAAATGTGCCATTTACATCTAGGATATTGAGAATCAAGCCTAGCACATGGTCAGAGCTTAGGAAGGGTCACAGCTCTTATGATGATTAGTTACTGTTTTCATCCTCTGCCCCCAGCCTACATGGTTGAACAAGTCCCTTTCTTCTACTTTCCCAGTGGTTTTTCCTCCCGTGTTTCTTGCATTTGCAGAAGAGTCTAACAGGTCCTGTGTTTCCTTCTTTGCCTGGCACATGATAGGTGAGCAGGTATTGAATGGGTGAAGCTGAGGAAGCAGCCTTGCCTGTAGGGAGGCGCTGTTGTCCTTCTGTCTCATTTCTCCTCATCTTCCTCCTTTCTGACCATTAGCACACCGTGGCCCCCACTGTACGTGTCTTGTATCACCTTTGGGTCATCTAGGCAGGTTGAGTCACACCTTATCTGAAGTATAATTGATTTACAATATTAGTTTACAATGTTGTACAGCATAGTGATTCCATGTTTTTATAGATTATACTCCATTTAAAGTTATTATAAAATATTGGCTATATTCCCTGTGCTGTACAATATATCCTTGTATCTTATTTATTTTATACCTAGTAGTTTGTACCTCTTCATCCCCTACCCCTGTGTTACCCCTGCCCTCTTCCCTCTCCCCACTGGTAACCACTACTTTGTTCTCTGTATCTATGAGTCCGTTTCTGTTTTGTTATATTCATTAGTTTGTTTTATTTTTTAGATTCCACATACAAGTGATAAGGTACAACATTTGTCTTTCTCTGTCTGACTCATTTCACTAAGTGTAATACCCTCCAGTTTCATCCATGTTGTTACAAATGGCAAAATTTCATTCCTTTTTATGGCTGAGTAGTATTCCTTTGTGTGTGCGTGTGTGTGTGTGTATTTATATACACACACCACACCTTCTTTATCCAGCGATCTGTCTATGACATTTAGGTTGTGTTCACATCTTGGCTATTGTAAGTAATGCTGCTATGAACATTGGGGTGCATGGATCTTTTCGAATCAGCGAGTCACACCTTATCGTAAATGAAGCTTTTGTTCTGAAGGACAGGGGCCAAGTCTGTGACTGTTTGACAGCCCCCCTGGGCCTTGCAGACACCTCGTTCCCCCCGACCATCCATTTGTGTTGCTGGCCCCCACGTGGTTGGTGGCAGATCCCGCCAGCTCTCACCTCCCGACGCTGCTTCTTCTTCTCTCCTGCCAGGGCCAGGAGCTGACCATCCGCCAGATCTCCCTGCTGGGCTTCCGTGACCTGGTCCTGCTGAAGGTGAAGCTGGATGACTTGCTGCTGCTGGCCCAGCCCCAGCTGCCCTCGTCCATCGTCCAGATGTTGCTCATCCTGCAGGTGAGGGTGGGCGGAGACATCACCGCAGGTTGAGGGGGAAAGGGCCCTGTGGCCAGAGCACCCTGGCTCAGTTTAGTGTCCTTTAGCGTCATCGGTCACGTTCCAGTTCGTTTGTCCATTTGCTGTATGTCCACTGTGCACCGTCAAGGTCCCTCGTGCTGTGCTGGGTGCTGGGATCCCGGGGGAAGCCAGAGGAACACTGCCCCGTCCTTCAGGGAGTGGACACCCTTCTCCCCCATCCTGTCATGTCAGGGAGCCTCATGTTGTAAGTTACGACCAGAACCCACTTCATCCCAGCTCAAGCCAGACCAGGAACCCACAGGAAAGGTCCTCAGGGGCTACAGCCACAAGTGAGACCACGTCAGGCCACAAAGCTGCCAGCCTCTCCCCACTTACTGGTCTCTACTCGTATCTGGTCCACCTGGCTTCTCTCTGGCCCTGCCTCTCCTGGCCTTCTTGGACTTGGTCTCTCTCTCTCTCTCTCTCTCTCTCTCTCTCTGCAGGGTTGCATTCAGTGCTTCGGTTTGCGCCGACAAACGTGGCATCCCACGGCTTGCATGTTTCCACCAAGAGATGACCCAGGTGGCTGCCTAGCATCTCTTAATCCCAATTCTAAATCAACGATAGGAAGATGAGCTAACCCTGGTTGGTTCCCGGCTATCTGCCAGGCATGGGCCAAGGACTTAACGTGTGTTGCTTTCTGAATCAAATAATCTAAACCTTATGAGCTGGACACTGTTGTTAGTGCCATCTTACAGATGAGGAGACTGAAACCCAGGAAGTTTATGTGTTTGCCTGAGGTCCCGCAGCCCGAGGTAGTAAGATTTAGAACCGTGTACACTCAGGGGAAAGACTGATTGGCCCAGCTCGGGCTACGTGACTCCCCTTTGCGCAATCGGCTAGGACCTTGAATAGGATCACATAGAATAAACATGGCCTCCGTGAGCCCGGTTCTGTGGATAGGGGTGCACAATTCCAAGAAACAAGGCTTGTGGCCTAAGGACATCCCCCAAAAGGTGGCTGCTATGCCTCTCTGACCTCTGTACCAAGTTGAGATGCTGCAGCCTCAGCTCTGAGCCCGTCCTCGGGGAAGAGAGTTTCATTCTTGGTCAGGCTGGTGAGGATCCCTGGCTGCCGTCTCGGTAGGGGTGGAATGTCAGGTGTGGAACCCCTGATCTCTCCCTCCCCACTAGCTGCTGTTTTCTTCCGGTTCTCTAGCTGGGCCGTCCTTCTGGGCCTTCTCTCCCTTTCCTGAGGTCAGAGAGGAGGAAGGGTTACCTAACAGAACAAGAGGGGGTGTCATTGGCTAGAATACCAGGTCAAGTATTTTTATGAAAAGGAAGGAGAAGGAATGGGGATAGAAAAGCATGCGTATGCAGCTCAGGTCTGTGGAGCATAAAATAGGGTCCTGAAGGAGTGTAGAAAAGGAGGCCTCTGGGATTCGGAGAGGAAGATTAGGAAAGGAAAGTTGGGCTTCCACACTTCCATTTCCATTTATATTCTGGGAAGTCGGGCAAGGAAACAGTCTCTGTTTTCCCATTTCACAGATGAGATGGAGGTTCAGAGAGGTTGGCAAACTAACTCAAGATCACGTGCTGATTTGTAAGAGAGCTGGATTTGTCACCCATTCCTCAGCTCTCGCTCTTTCTACCTTCCCACCTAGCCTCTCCCGGCTACCACTGCCTCCCCTCCCGCAGCCTCCCAGGGTACTTGGAGACGCCCCATGAGCTTCTGAGATGGTCTCTTCGACACAGGACATTTGGCATCATTTCTCCGAGGGCCTCCTGGGACTGGTTCCCTGGTCCATGTTTTTCTACACTCTGGGAGCCAGGAAGCCGGAGGCGGGAGTGTGACAGTGACAAAGGCAGGTTTTTCCCCAGTCCAGGTCCAGCTCCTTGGGTGGCAAGGGGCGGCAGCTTCTGGATCTGAATGGAACGTGCAGGTTGTACTACCCTGGGACCATTCCCGCTACAGGAAATTTAGGCCCCAGTAGTTAGAATTGCTCTGCTCTCTCCCTGGGCCCCTACTTCCCACAGCGCCATGAGATCTGGGGCTGTTTTTTCCCTGCCTAACTCATATGGAGAAAAGAGCCATTTCTCAGGCCATCTCTCCCTTTTCCAGTGCTTTCCCAAAATGTCCCTGAACAAACCCCTCCCTCCCCAAAATATACAAGGGGTTCAAACTACTGTGGGCCACGAGCTCCTGTCCTTAGGCTGTCCAGGAAGAGGCTGAGCCAGAGATTTTGACCACTGTGGAGATCCGGTTCCCCCTGGCAGTGGCAGACAGGTCTGAGACCATCCTAGAATGGTCCCTTCCTAGGGAACCTGCCAAGCCAAGCAGATGTGCTCCCTGCCGGGCCGGGCCCCAGGGCCCCCAGTCTCAGCAGGGCCCCGTGCTTGGTTTAATTGTCTCCTGTCACCATCGGGAAACTCTTTAACAATTTTTGAACCAGGAACCCCGCGTTTTCCTCTTGCACTGGGCCTTGCAGATACGTAGCCCATCCAGCGGCCAGGCCAAGGGCTGAGGGCAGCTCCCTCCTAGAGGGCTGTGTGCAAGTCAAGTTCTCGGCCCAGGGAGAAAACCATCCAGCTCCGGATCAATGCGTTTGTTAGTTAAGCATTTTCTTCCCACCTCCTTCCTCTTTTCCTTATCCTGTCATCCCTCTCTGTTTAGTGCTTAGGAATTGTAGAGGGGGAGAGGCTTAGATGAGAAATATCAAGGCATTAACAAAATGAGAAAAAAAAGTTTCCTCAGATCTGAAACCCAACCAAGGTGGTTTTGGGGCTGAAACTGGTCCACTTTTGAGGCCTGGGGTGGGTCTCTGGGAGCATGAATAAGGCTCCCCGCGCCCTTCTATTGCCTGGAGGATCCCCTTCCATTTGGGCAGATTTGTGTGTGAAGCATCTTATTTCCACTGCTGGCCTTTCCCAATGCTTCAGCTCCTGCTAAGCGGTATTGGAACCTGGGGGCGTGAAAAACCACCAAGTCGTCTCCCCATCATCACCCCTTTCAAGCGCCAGGCAGCCCCACTTGCATTTTCTCTTCATTTCTTTTCCAGGCCCTTCCCAGCCCTAACTCCCAAGTCTTCTGCATCATAGCCCCTCCTCAGCCTCCTCTGTGTTTCCTTAAGCTTCCCCCTCCCTCCCACTGCCCCCAGCCACCTCCTTCACACGGTGATGGAGCTGACGAGGGACCACGTCAGCCAGTTTCCCTGGGGGCTTCTTATACCTCACCCAGTGATCTCCAGCCCGTAGGACTGGCCCTTCCCCCTTCATGGCCCAGCCTCCAAAACTCCAGTGCAGTGGAGAGTTTTCACTTTTCAAGTGAGGGTGACATAAAATCTATTCCGTGTTGAGAATTTGATTGGAAAACCCTTTGGGCTGAGCATAGCCCCCGCAGAGCCTTGACTCTGCTCCCCTGCAGCCCCTCAACATGACCACCTGGCTTCCAGGGCTTTCCAGTGAGAAATTGAATTCCCTTGGAGTCTGCTGTTTTCCTAGACAACCTTGGTGACCTTCTGGCTCCTTTTAGCTCTAAGGACTCCTGTCGCGCTGGGCTTTGAAGTGATCCTTCATCCTGGTGCTAAATGTGTGTCTGGTTCCACAGTGACACTCCCTTTCTTCTACTGTTCTGGACTTCTCCAAATTCTGTTCCCCTTTCTTTTCTAGCTAATTAACAAGGGGCAGTAAGATGGGCTTGGAGCCAGACAGCTTGTGTTCCAGTCCCAGGTTTTTGCCACTTTCCAGCTGTGTCTCCCTGGGCAAGTTACATGAGCTTTCTGGGTCTTACTTTCCTCATGTGTATAAGGCAGATGACGAGGGTTGTTGGGAGGCCTCTGTGCTCTGATACACGTGAAGTGCTTATATAAAGCGCCTGTGTGCCAGGTGTGAAACAGTCATTGTGACAGTGCTGGTGAGAGTACTACGGTTGGAACCACTCAGACCTCAGCCCTGGAGCTGGGGTGGGGACAGTTCCCACGGGCCCTGCATCGGGGTGGGATCCAACCGCAAAGGCCACGGTGCTCTCTGTGCGTGGTGCCGATCACCGCCACCCATGACAAGTGCCTGAGGCTTCAGTCCTGGCTGTCCTTCCTTTCAGCCACAAGGATGCGGCCTGCCTTGATTATAGTAGGAGGGCAGTCGGACTTTGACTGACCTTTGTCTCTCTTGGGTGTTTATTTCCAGAGTGTCCACGAGCCCACAGGCCCAAGCGAGGGTTATTTGCAGCTGGAGGAGCTGGTGAAGCAGGTCGTTTCTCCTTTCCTCGGCATCAGCGAGGACCGCAGCGTCTCAGGCCCCACGTACACACTGGGTAAGGGGCACGGCTCTCAAGCTGCCAGGAGCCTCTGTGGCAATGATACCAGCTATGTTTTACCGAGCCCCGATTATACCCCAAGCCCTTTGCTTCCCATGTGGGTCGTGCAAATCTCTGCATGTCCATCTCTCATGTTTCCCACTGGCCTGTGTCTCGGTAACCTCCCCTCTGGGCAATTCCTCCCAAGGCACTGTTACCGTACCTCCGTGGCGGCGCTCGTTTGATCCGCATCTTTGATCGGTGGCTTTGATCTTTTTCGGTGTCTGCGATGTTAATTTTCCTGTATCTCATACCAGAAACGGCCTTACTGCACCCTATCCCCTCATGAGTGGAAAAACCACCAGTGATGAATTTCCCTTTGAAAGCAGCTCAGAATGTGAAGCCAGCTCATTGTGTGTGTG
This sequence comes from Phocoena phocoena, assembly GCF_963924675.1. Classification (NCBI taxonomy): domain Eukaryota; kingdom Metazoa; phylum Chordata; class Mammalia; order Artiodactyla; family Phocoenidae; genus Phocoena; species Phocoena phocoena. The sequence continues at coordinate 87,731,093 of NC_089226.1, forward strand.
GCTGGAGGTACAGCTGCTGGCTGCCCACTACATTTCTATAGTTACCATCAGGGCCTTCACACCAAGGACAGGGGCTCCTGGACTGGGGGACAGATCCCGTTGTGGCCTTTTTCAGTGGCTGTAAAGCTAGCATTCAGGCTCTGTACTAGTCACCCTGGCGAATCTAGAGATGAATTGGGTCTGTTCCTTCTCTCAGGGAGACCACGGCCTAGATGGGAAAATAGCTACAGAATATCATAAAAGATATGGCTCAGTTACCCTCTGAAATGAAAATCCCCCAAATGCATGAACTTTGGGTTTGTGGTTCTATCTCCAGCATCCAGGATGGTGCCTGACATACAGTAGGCACTCAAAAAACTATATTTGTTAGCTGGATGGGCGGCGTCTGTACCTGGGGCTGGGGTGACCAGCACCCACAGACAGGTGCAGAGGCGGAAAGGGACTCCCCAGACTTGGAACCTTTTGCCCCCTCTTCTTGCTTGCATGGAGACCTAGCTGAGCTTCAAAGAAAAGGAGGGAGGAGCAGCCTCCAGCAGGCGTCCCGCCCCTTCCTGGGCCTCAGGACTGCAGAAAAAGGCAGGGCCGGCCACAGTTTTCAGGCCCCATTTATGCTTCCCTGGAGACACCAGTATAACCACAGCCACCACAGATGCGAGGGTGCTGGCCCGAGCCTGGTCTTCCACACTCCCTCCTTCTCTGCCTCCCTCCCTCATTCCACCCGGCTGAAGGAAAACAGTCCCCTGCCCTCCCCGTGAGGAGGCCTGGGCGCCACCTTCCGGCTTTGGCCCAGCAACTGGCCCCCGAGTTTTTGGGGCAGGTGTCAAGATGCCAGCGGGTTAGCCAGGCCATGGCACGGACCCCACCATCCTCTGGGCCTAGAGCCGGGAACAAGAATAGATTTGGAAGTTTGTTCAGTGAGGACTTGCTCTAAGAAGGGATACCTTCAACTTTTCAGCTATAATAAGACTAAAACATACTTTCATCAAATTATAAACCAAAGGCCTGAGGTTTTATTCTTATACCAAGGACCATCCTTTTCTCCGGGGCGTTGTCACAGTAGGGGCAGAGAGGGAAGGAAATGACCTTCTTTTGATTATTTTTTTATTATATTATTGTTTCAGCAAATGTGTACTGAGACCCTGTCCCTGGCACCTTGTGAGGTGCCGCAGGTTTATCTGTGACAAAACTGACCCATCCCTGCCCTCTGGGATGCAGGGTCTGGTGAAGAAGTCACAAGCAATAGACGATGACTCATCAGTGTACGAGTGCTCTGAGTGGGGAAGTCCAGGGCCCACGGCAGGAGGACTTCACCGGGACTGGGAAATCAGGGAGGACTCCCTGGAGGAAGTGGTATCTGCAGTGGGACCTGGAGGATGAGCATAAGTTAGCTGAGTAAACGGGAAAGGAAGACTGTCCCGGGCAAAGGGAAAGATCTTTGGGAGGGTTTTGGAGTTGGGGGGAGGAGGGCGGGGAGTAGGAGGGTGAAGCATTGGAGGAACTGAGAGGGCCTTAGAGTTTTAGCGTGGCTGATGGCAGGGAAAGCCCCCAGACACAGACCACATCCTGGGCACTGTGCAGGTGGGCTGGATACCACCTTCCCACGCACAGGGGAGGCGAATGAAGGTCAAGGTCGCTTGGCCATTGGAGACAGGCTTCCAAAGCCTCGAGCTGTTTGCCCTTTACCAGCTTTTCCCCACACTCCACCCGCACCCCACCCACCCCGTCAACTCCTAGGAGGTGACTGATTTCACTGAGGGACAGCGGAGGAGCTGGTCTTTCCCTCTCAGTTGTCGACTGAAAAAAATATACAACCTGAAAGTTGAGAATTATGTTTTATTCGACGGACACAGTGAGGACTTAAGTGCAGAAGACAGCCTCTCAGAGAGCTCTGAGGGACTGTTCCAATGAGGTAAGGGAGGAGCCAGGATATGTAGAAGTTTTTGCAACAAAGACCAGGTAGTCGGAACATTGAAAGAATACTGTTAAAGAAAAATAGACGTCTCAAGTCAGTGAATTTTGCGCTTTTCTGCATATGGGAAGATGCAAGAGTCTGGGCTCATTGAAATCATTCCTTTGATACCCACCTTAACTCTCTAGGGCCAGTATCCTGCTCTTCTCCATCCTGAATCCCCTCAGGGGGCAGCTTCTGTGGCTGAGGGCTGGATGGCCACAACCCCTTTGTTTACTGACACGGCAGCCGACATTCTTTGTCCACACACTCCTTAGCCCAAGAGGTGTCCGAGGCCGACATGTCATCCCAAACTCCTGGATACCAAAAGGCTAACACGGCCACGAAGGTGCCCTTCCTTATCGAGGACACCCCTTTCTAGATAAAGAGAGGAGTCTCTGGGCCTCAGTCTTCCCCTCAGTCAGTTGGAGGCAATGACATTTCTCCTGCCTGTGGAAAAGGCCCGTTATGACGGCTGGCCGAGGTAAAGACTGAGGAGATGCAGTGGACATGAGAGATCCCTGGACCCTCGGGAGGGCTTTGCTATGGCCGCTCTGGGCCTGACTCGGTGGGAGGGGTCAAGGGCAGCTGGGACCATCATCTCCAAAGCCACCCCTTATCAAATGCTCGTCACCTTCCAGGCCCTGAGCAAGGGCTTAGCATGTAATCATCCTCATGGACCTGCTGCGAGGGTGCCTGCTGTCGTGACCTCAGACTCAGCGTTGGTAAGAAACGTCCCCCGGGTCACATGGGGTAGGTGACCAGAGCCAGAGAAGTGGTTTTCCAGGGGGCTCCCCACTGCACCCACGTGCCCACACGGGTTGATCTGGGGACTCAAGGGCAGGCCCTCTTCCTACTGGCCAGGCCGATGGGTCTGAGAGTTAAGCCTCACCCTGCAGCTGTGCAAGGCTCGCTTCAGAGAGAAAAGATGAGTCCAAGGCCGTGATGGAGTGAGTGTGTGTGTGTGTGTGTGTGTGTGTGTGTCCTCTCTGCCAAAGCTGTCACTTTTCTTGGGCAGACGGAGTGTGGGCAGAGGAGGAAGATAATGAAATCTTAAAAAAAAAACAAGAAAACAAAAAAATCCAGGCTGCTTTGTCAGAGGCCAGGCCCGTGTTTCTACCTTTCTGGTTTCCCAAGTTTGCAGGCTGCTGCCCTGGCCTGTGTAGTGCGCGGTGTCTCCCACATGGAAGCCTGGCCTCCCACCCATGTGTCCCCATTGTGTCCTCCCTCAGGGGGAGGGCCCTTTTCCTCAACATACTGTAACTCGTCCCCGTGCCCAGTAGGCATTCATGGGCTTTCAGGTGCCGGGGCCTGAAGAGGGACACCCACCGTGGACGTGGTGGGCAGGGATCACAATGCCTGCCTTATGGGGGCCACTCTGGTGAGGCCCGGCCGGCGAGCCAGGGAGATCAAAGGCCTGGGAACAGAGTCCCCAAGAAAGGACCGCCTCCTCCAGGCTTTGCTTCTCTCTGGGGAGTTGAAAGGAGCTGCCATGTCTGGCTCCGGAGCAGAGGGATGAATGCCAGGGCTCAGCGGGGCGCCTGGGGAGTGAGGGGGGAACAAAGGCTCCCCTCGCCATACCCCATGTGACAGGCGGGAGGAGGCCTGGAAGTGGGTACAGGAGGTGGCAGGGCCCAGCCCCTCTCCCTGCTCCAAGGGCCCCCTTGCAGGGGAGGGACCAGTTTTTAGGCCCCAGGGGAGGTCCACAGCTTAGTCAGTCCCTTAATGGAAATTTCCTTCTCTGAGTGGCAGGGCCCAGCTTTCCCTGATACAAATAAGAAAAAGAGGGAAAAGAGAGCAAGCAGCCACAGTGTGGGGAGGCCACTGTCAGCTCCAGGCCTACTCTTCAGTTTTAAGGTCTCCCAAGGGGCCCTAGCAGGGTCTGACCTCGCCGGGGACACAGCTTGGCGTACACTTGTCCTGGGGTTGGCTCTGGAATCCAGTGGGAGCTTCATAAGGACACACTGTCTGCCCAGGGGACTCACACGGCCCAGCGGCCCCTGTGATCTCGGCTGTGCCCACACCTAGTCTTGGGAGCCAACACATTCCACCCAGAATGCAGGAGGAAGAGCTGGAGGCCTCTCAGTCAGCGTCAGGCAACAGCCCTAAGGAGAGAGGTGAGGCCAGCCGCAGAAGGAGTGGGGCCCTGGAAACCACAAGGGCTGGGCTTCAGCTGTGTGCCCTGGAGTAAGTTACTTAACGTCTCTGAGCTGCAGAGGGCCGAGCACAGAGGAGGAAGAAGACGCCCTGTCTCAGGGCAGGGCCCAGGCAGAGCTGCCACCTGCTGTATTACGGACCCCAGCTAGAATGGCCTGGGGCCTGTGGAATCACCCCAGGTGAGGAGTTGTGTGTGCCTCCCCTTCCCTTCTCTGGACCCCAAACCACATTCTGGCCCTTGCCATGTTGTGTAGTCATGACCTGATTATTTGTTGGTCTCCCCCTTAGACCGGGAGCTCATTGCATGTGGCTCACCTGTATCCCAGGCCTGGCACAGACCTCTCCTCCGAGGGAGGGGATAAATGAACCACCAGCTGGGGTGCAGGCTGTCCATCCCTCTCAAAGGAGCAGGCCCATCTAGGACGACCCCTCTTCACGACTCCTCCTCTGAATCCCCAGAGTGCTCTGTCCGTAGCCCTGCCCTGCCATTGGACACTGATTTGTGTGCGGGCCTCCCAGAGGTCAGGAGCAAGGGCTGTGCTGTCAGCCTTGGGTTGGAATCCCGGTTTCATCACTAATCGTGACTGTAAAATGATATAGCATCTCAACCTCAGGTTCCTTTTCTGCAAAGTAGTTATAGCAGGAGATCACATCAGTAAAGCTTCTCCTTTTCTGATACAGTGCAGAGTAGAGGCTCAGTTAATGATGGCGCCTGAGACTCTACCCATCTCCAACGCACGTATCCCCTGCGCTCCAGGCCCTGTGCAGGCCCCATATCAGATTTACATTTCTCTTGCTCTCAGCAGTGCACACAGCATCTTGCACAAAGTTCAAGATGTGTTTGCTGAAAGAGGGGGCAGATGTCATGGGGACCCCCTCCTCCAGGCTGGCCGCCCTCCCTCTGGCTCCATCTCTCTGCAGCAGCCCAAGTGGCCTGTCCTGTCAGTTTGCTCCCTCCAGGGCCTTTGGGGTGCTGAACTAACGGTGTGAGAGATGGACAATGCCCAAGCCCCCATCTGAGACACCTTGCTAGCTCATTCTACTATGGAAATCATCAAACGAACTCTTTCCCCCAGAGCTTCTGTGTGTGTTCACCATGCACATTTGTCCCCCAGGCCCTCACCTCATCCCATGTCCTGGGCCTGGGCTTTGTCCTACCTCTTTCCTCTTCCTGGATCTGCATGTAGTAAATGCTCACCGAACAGTCCAGCCCAGTCTCCTGCCAGGCTCGTTGTAGGGCCACAACCTGGGTCTTGCCACTGCCAACCTAGAGTGTGCTTGCTTTTAACAGCAGCAGGAGAGAAATGGATTGTTTCCAAGGGCATTTTTTAATGGATGGTTCTTTAATGAGGTCCCTGCTTCTTTGAACTCTTCTGGTGCTTCTGCTTTATAGTTACCGATTTCTGTGATCATAAAAGTAATACATGGTTATTGTAAAAATGTGGGAAATCATAGAAATGTGCGGCTTGGCACGTACAAGCACCCATGCTTGAGAGGACCTCTGCCGACGTCTGGCATCGATTCTTCTGTCCTGGTGGCTCCTTGGCATTCTGTCTCCTATTCATTCTTCCCCAGAGAAGGGGCTGATGACGCCTCTGTCTGGCACTACTGGAGGCTGTGTTTGCTGTTACCTGAATTCAGAGAGTGGGCCGGCTCAAGCGCAGCGGCGGAGCCCTGAGAGGCAGTAGTGTGTAGTGGGGAGCGTCCGGGCACTGCCATTTAGAGCCTCAGAGGGTTGGGCCAAGTCTCAGTCTTCCTCATCCGAGCAACGGGGATGATGAGAGCCGTCCTAGTGTTTCAGAGGGAGATTGGGATTCAACAGTGAGAAGGCAGATGGGAACACTCTCAGTAAGCTCTAAATTCTATGTATTATTGTTTGGTTTGAGAAATATCAGTTATTGCTATTAGCACCAAACAGCTCCCCCTGGGGCTCTGAGCCAGTAGTCTTGGTGAACTTGGTTCTAAGGGTTAGCATTTCATTCTCTTGTCATTGTTTATACCTATGTGTGTGTGTATATGTGTGTATATATATATGTATATGTATACATATAGACACACATGTGTATATACATATGCACATATATGTAAATACATATGTGCATATATGGACATGGAAAATCGTCCAGTGCTGGGAACTGCTGAGAGCTTTGCAGATGGACATGGCAGCCTCACTACAATGCCCATCTAGGAGCACAAGCTGAGAGCATGTATCAGGGCCTCCAGATCCATGGGAAGAGCTGACACTAAACTAGACCAGCATGGGCCAAGTGTCCCCAAGGCCAGTGTGTGACCAGTGAGCACTGTCTGCTCTCCCTGTAGAGACTAGTTTCCCCCCTCCCCCTCTGTGATCCTGTCAGGGGTGCTGGGAGTACCAGCGCAGTCAACCCTTCTTCATTTCTCCCCACGGCATCCCCTGCTGAGAGAGGGATGTGTTAGGGGTCTTTGGGGTCTCAGGGATGAGGGAGCTGGGGAAAGCAGTGACACACGCAACGAGGTGGGCGGTTGGAAGGCTGGGAGACGTGTGCACTGGCAGGAAGAGGGCCAAAGAAAAGGAGAAAAGGCTTTGAACAGAACCCACCGTTCCTCAGCCCCCCATCCTCACCTCCTCTGCCTCGCTGGGGTCTTTCATCCAGTTCGTGATGCAGACGCAGGAGAAGAGGACAGTGCCTTCAAAGGAGGCTTCCCTGGGACCTTGGGGATGCAGGCTTACCCTGGTCCCTACTCTGGCCACACTGTAGGTCTCTGAACTGGCCTGGTCCTTGTGAAGGCGGGAGATGAGAGGCCCTCAGAACTGGGTGTTGCTGGTACACGTGCTTCCTCCTTTGGATTCTTCTCCCTGGATTTGAACCCCATGTACTTGGCTTGTCCTTCCCACGAGATGCTCAGTCTCACTATGTGTACTTTGTGTGGGCAGCTTGCAAGAGTGAGGTCTGGAGTGAGACAGACCTTGTTTGCATCCCAGCTTTACTACGTTCTCTCCGTGTGAGCGTAGGCTAGTTACTACCTCTCTGATATTCATATTGTCTCCCACTTTACAGATGAGAAAACGATCATAACTTAGGTTCAGTTTAAGGAGGATTCAAAAGACAAAAGCATGTCCAGGTTGAGCATATTTTCTAGTGTGGTAAGAATTCAAGAAGCAGCAGTTTTATAATAATTCCTGTCCAGCCCTCTCTCTGTCTTCCTCAGTGGGGCCTGCCATGGAGCGTCATCCATTCTTCGATGCTGTGAAAGGCTGGTTGAATCCAGAGTATTGACTTGAACAGAACACGGGTCTCAGACCACTGACCTGCCGGGAGCGTTGATAGTCCTGCTTCAGGACGATCTGGAGGACGTCCCACTGCCCTCGCTTTGATAGCCGAGCTCCCCCCAGTAACCCATTCCTCCAGACTTAAGCTTATGAGGCCTTTTCCACTTCCTCTGTTGGCACTGCAGAGAGCACATCATGCTGAATAGAGCCGAGGGCTTCTTTCGGCAGCTGGTCCAGCCAGTGCCCGGGTCTTCAGAGGAGACTGGTTGAAAGGGAATTGAGGGCAAATCCAATGAAGCTCAGGCAGCAGCGGGGAAGGCGGGGGGGGGGGGGGGGGGGGGAGACTCCCTTGGACCTAATCAATCATGGAAAGTCCTTTGGTGACCCCTACTGTGGGGGGCAGTATCAGGCATAAACAAGTAAAGATACAACAGAAGCCTTTAGACATAGCCAAGTTCTTCCCTTATGTTTTGGGGCTTCATCTAAAGCTCTCTCTGAAGGTGGGGCCGCCACCTCCCTCGTCCCCCAAATTCATTAGGAGTTTTTGATTCCCACTATCCCCACTGCAATCACAACCTTCGCTGGTCTTTCTCTTGCAGCCAGACGCCACTCCAGGGCCCGGCCCAAGGTCACGCTCTTGAACTACGCCTCCCCGATGACCGCCGTCAGCCGGCCCCTGAACGAGATGGCCCTGACGCCCCTGACGGAACAAGAGGGCGAGGCCTACCTAGAGAAGTGTGGCAGCGTCCGGCGACACACGGTGGCCAATGCCCACTCGGACATCCAGCTGCTGGCCATGGCCACCAGGATGCACTCGGGCTTAGGGGAGGAGCCTGGCGGCGAGGACAAGCGCCTGCTTCTGCCACCCAGCTTCCCGCCGCCCCACCGGCAGTGCTCCAGTGAGCCCAACATCGCTGATGGCCCCGATGAGCCGGAGCAGGTGGCAGCGGGCAGCCAGGAGGACTCAGAGCTGAACTGTGCATCCCTCAGCTGAATGCCCGCCTCTGGGACCTCCCAGCTCCTGCCTGGCCACCAGGATGAGGGTGGCTTCATCCGCGAGGACCGCCGAGGGGAGCTCTTCCTTTGGTCAATGCCGCCTTATGCCTTTCCAGGTACAGGCTAGCGTGAGCGCCCTTGGGAAAATCCCCGTCGTGAGCCTCTCCATTTTCGTGACCGTGGCCACCTACCTCTTGGCGGCCACACAGATCCAACTGCCTAATGCTCACCTTCTGACTTTCAGCCTTGCCTGCCTGACTCAACTCAAATCCTCCTCTCTGGGCTTCCCCTCAAATACTGGACTATCTGATCCTCCCAGCCCTATATCGCAGTGCCCCTGGCGTTCCTATAGCAGGAAGCCGTCCGGCCCACACACACAGCCAGCAAGGATGTGTTGGCGTGTGGCGTTCCCCTTGAGGGTCCTTGTGATACAGAGGCCGATGGGTGAAAAGAGGCAATAGAGAGGTACCTCTTCTCCCCGTCTTGTGTGGAGTAAAAGTAGACTGCAGCCCCTCCCAAGCCTGACTCTGGGAATGCAGCTTTCATTTCAGTTTCAGAATTACTGGGAAAGAGTGGCCCCACCGGTGGGTGAGGGTCCGTCCTCACCTATATCCAGACCCTATGTGCTGCCCTTGGCTTTTGGCCCGGGAGGGCCACAGTGCTGGAGGAACCCCATCTTTGATTAAGCCTCAGCATTCCCCTCTCAGGCTTCCTCCCCGACTCAAGGAACTAACCTTCCCGGTGGAGTAGCTGGTGCCTCCCTCCCTTTCTCATTTCAGAAACCGACCCTTTTCCTATTGTGGGGATGGGGCCGGCTGATACCAACCAACCAGTCTGTTCCTGGATTTGACTTGAATTTTTTAAATGTGCATCGTTTCAAAAATAAATTGCTTGCGAGTATTTGCACGTAGGATCTTGCACCGCTCATTTCCAATGGGGTGTGTCTTCAAACTGAAAAACAGCGAACCCCCTAAGAAAGGAGACTGGAAGTGGTCCAGGGTGAAAGTGATCCGTGGTGGGCAGGGCTTAGAGGCCGCAGAGCTCTGGAAGCAGCTGGACTTGAATCCAGTGTGGCCTGTGTTTGTGAGTGTTGTGGTTTATAGGAAAAGTTGCATTGAGATAGAGAGACTCAGCTTGTCTTATGAGCTGAGAGTTCTAGCAAATGGGATGTCTCAGCGCTCTACAGTGCAGGGAGCTGGGAAAGATGTGGGCAGGACCTTTTGGAGAGATGTCCATTCCCTGTGATTAAAGAAGTGCCTGGAATGTATAACCTGTGGGGCCTTGAAATGTTTTTTGGGGCAGCGGGCTTTGGTACTGGGCTATATATATCCTCAGCACTCCTCCCTCCATCCAGGTCTGGGCTTTTTATCTCCGTTGACCTCCCTGTTCTTTTTGTATTTGCCTGTTGGCCCCGCTGATAACAGCTCCAGAAAAAAGAGAAGGCCCCTGGGCCCTTCTGGCACCTTCTAGGTATCCTGTTAATCTTTGGAAACTTTGTTTATGAAATGTCAGAGACATGAGCCAGTTTGGCTTCCAATATGGCAGGAGGTGGCCGGGAGAGAATGAGGACAGTTTAAGCTGCCAACAGAGGAGGAAACCTTCTAAGCTCATCTAAGCCTTGACAGCATTTCCCTTCTGGGTGAAGATTTGAAATATGACTAGAGTCATGCTTTTGATGGCTTTTGATTTGGAAATTTTGTTTAAAAAGTTGTTTCGTTTTCATCCTTTTAAGAGATTGATGGAAGAGAAATGTCCAAAGGAGATCTTCTGAGAATTTCAAACAAAAAATAATCTGTGTATGCGTTGGATAAAGTCCACAAATTCACTAACAGGTATCAGTAGGTAACAACATGATGATTTATTTAACTGATGGCTTCTGTCCTTATTGGTACACTTAGCACTTGGGACTAGTATTTATTGATCCAGGCAAAGTAATTAATCATGCTTGGGTTTGCTTTTTTAGTTTACAACCTGAATGATATATATGTCTTTAAATGCTTCTTCCACACACTAAATGCCCCTGATGGGGACATCAGTCATCAGTTAAATATGTAAGCTCTTAGGCTGAGAATGGGAGTGTCAGTACAGACCCAGTGTACTTAATTGCTAATGAATTGTTAGCCAGTTTACAACTTTACCTTTGATGTACACACCTGATATTTGTACAGTATTTCACACTGTACATATAAAAATTGTGCTGTTGTCTATGAGCATTCTAGCCATCAGAGCTATTGCAAGAGCGACAACCGTAGTGTTGTTTTTTGTTTTTTTGTTTTAATTTCATTATTATTTTTGGCTGCGTTGGGCCTTTGTTGCTGCGTGCAGGCTTTCTCTAGTTTTGGCGAGCCGGGGCTACTCTTCGTTGTGGTGTGCGGGCTTCTCATTGCGGTGGCTTCTCTTGTTGTGGAGCACGGGCTCTAGGTGCGCCGGTTTCAATAGTTGTGGCACGCGGGCTCAGTAGCTGTGGCACACGGGCTTAGTTGCTGCCCGGCATGTGGGATCTTCCCGGACCAGGGCTTGAACCTGTGTCCCCTGCATCGGCAGGCGGATTCTTAACCACTGCGCCACCAGGGAAGTCCAACCGCAGTGTTTTTAACCACTTTTTCTCCCCTTCACAAGATGAAGATTCGTTTTTGTTATTTAAGCTAGGATCTTCCGGTGGCTGAGGTTTAATGACAGGAAATGATCATGACTCTTAAACTCCGAGTGGGCTCGAAACCAAAAACCTTTCATGCTGTCCGTTTCCAAAATGGATTCAATAAACGTCATTTTGTACATGCTGCCCTGTTCCCAGGCTGCGTGTCTTGATTGAATTTGCAAGCGCAGAGCGTCCGTTAGATCTTTTCTGCCTCCTGTCCTCACACTCCCTGTGTGAGGAGCCTGCCTTCCCTGGCGCCATGTTCCGTTTCCTGTTGCCCCCACCCCAGGGTTAGGCAGCAGCCTGACCTCAGCCAGTCTCCCCTGGGCTTGACTTGCCATCCTTGTCTGGATTGGCAAGTCATTTCCTGGAGGAACAGCCTGTCTGCAAAGGAGCTTGGAAAACACCGAACAAAGTCGGAGAAGGCAAGGCCTCTTCTGAAGCCAGCTTGGTCTCTTTCCTGAGTATTTGACCTGGAGGGGGCACTTACCGTATTTACTTGTAAACCATCTCCTCATATATGCCCCTTCGGTTCTGTTGGGCAGAGGCTATTTATTTTTTTAATTTTTATTGGAGTAGAGTATAGTTGATTTACAATGTTGTGTTAGTTTCAGGTGTACAGCAAAGTGAATCAGTTATACATATACATATATCCCGCAGAGGCAATTTATAATATTTTGCTCTCCACATATATTGGGCTGGCCAAAAAGTTCATTCAGGTTTTTCCATACGAGCCGATGGAAAACCCGATCGAACTTTTTGGCCAACCCAGTATTTTCCTGGGAGGGCTGCATCAGAGTTGGCTTGAGACCCCTGAAGGCTTTGTAAGAGGCTTCAGAGAGGTGTGACCTGAACTGACTGAAGATCCTGGAGGAGGTCAAGGAGAGCGTTCACACTTTTTATTGTGCCTTCAGAGGCTGGAAGTGTGAACTATGAACCCTGAGCGTTCTGCCTTGGTAGATTTCATGCCGTTGGGGCACCACCTGTATTCACTCAGCCAGCCACTCATCTTCCGGCCAAGGATTTGTGGAACTGCCACTGCTTTGTAGGCACTTGTGTGTGCTGGGGATGCAGTGATGGATGGATAACCTGCGTGCCTGCTCTCTTGGAGCTTACCATTGAATGTGGGAAGGCTGGCAATCGGGTAAACACAGGCATTTCAAAAAATGAACAACACTGGAGGACATAAAATGGCAAAATGCAGTGACTAGAGGGTGATGCGAAGGTGACCCTAGGTCAGGTGGCTAGAGAAGGTCTCTCTAAAGTTGCAGCCGGCTTTACAACCTGCTTTTGTTTCCGCTCACTGCCATAATAAATTACCACGAATAAGTGGCTTAAAACAGCGAACACTTCTAATCTCACAGTTCTGCAGGCTGGAAGTCTGACCTGGGTCTTACTGGGCTAGAAGTCAAGGTGTTGGCAGGGCTGCATTCCTTTCTGGAGGCTCTGAGGGAGAATCCATTTCCTCACCTTTGCCTGCTTCTAGAGGCCACCCATGGCCTCTTCATCTTCAACACCAGCAAGTGGGTTGAATCCCTCATGCCAGCCTCCGTTCTGCCTCCTTCTTCCACTTTTATTAAAGACACTTGTGATTCCATTGGGCCCACCTGGATAATCTTTATCTCAAGATTTCTATGGGCAAGGCCTCTCCTGCCCCCTCTGCTGATGTCTCAGTGGGAGAAAGGCCAGCCACCTGGTATGCTGGGGACCCCGAGAAGATGAGGCGGTGTCGAGCGGGTGGGTGCTGGTCTCCAGGGAGACTGGCCCACCTAGCCCAGGGGCCTTTAAGCCTGATTTCTACCCACTGGCCCAGACTCCCATGGTGACCATGATGCTGGAGTTCTTCACTCAAATCTTATTTCCCATCTCATATGCCTGTCAGGCCCACATCATCCCTTGAATGCACTTGTATGACTTGGTACTCCCTGTATTGGTCTCCAGGTCCCATTTCACCCTATGGACATGCCCCAACTGATCTTTCTAAAATGCAATCCCTGCTTAAAACTTCTCCCTGGCTTCCAATAAAATCCACACACCTGAACTTGCCTTTCCAAGCTGATCCCCACCTGCCCTTCCCGCCTCCTTCATTGCTCCCTGACTGTCCGTTATCCCAGGAAGCTGCCTTCCACCTCCACACCCTCCGCCTTGCCCCTGCTGATCCTTCTCCCTCATCCAGGTAGAAGCCTCTACACACTCTCAGGTACTGTCCTAGGAAGGTGAGGATGTGTAGGATTTCTGTTTGCATGCCTGGAGCCTAGCAATACAGAGAGGGATCCAAGTCTTGTGCATTGAATGAATTAATGAGGTGGTGATAATTCTGATCTGACCCCCTCCCTCCCAGGTATTTATGGAAAGCACCTTCATCCCCCTTCCTTTCTTCCTCCGTGGGGACCTTCCCCATGATGCTCTCTAGGGATGTTCCAACTGAGGCTGCGTGGCCAGGTGACCCTGTGAGCAAGGCAGGGGTTGGAGGCAAGTCTGAGTCCGTCCCTGAATCCCTGCCCCCTCCTGCTGCAGCCAGTGGCTGCCGTGGCCCTGTGGACAGCTACCCCTGTCCACAGGGCTGCTACCTTGCTCCTGAGCCAGCCACCTCTTTCTTGGCCTTTCCCCTTTCTGTCTGTGGTGAGAAATTCCTTCGGAGCCTGGACCTTGTGCCTGAGGGAGAGAGAAAGCCCTTGTTTGTCACAGGGCCATCTCCTTGAAGAAACCCTCCTGCCACAAAGTAAGAGGGAGCGGCCTAGGCCCCTGTGCTCAGGCAAGAACCTCCTTGTCCTAAGCCCCCTGCCCTCAGGATCCAGCACAGGGGAGGTTCCAATGCCGCCACCCTGGCGTGCCCCGCACTGTGCTGATCCTCGTGGCAACCTTGCAAGGCAGGTGTCCCCTCATTTTGCAGATGGGGAAACTGAGGCTTGGGTTCTTTAAGCAATGGAGCTGGGACTCAACCCCAGGTTCTTTCACCTCAAATCCAGTGGTCATCCCTATCTATTCCATGGGGTATCCCAGCTTTAGAAAGTGAGAAAGCAAAACAGATAAGCCAGGGGCATAATCTCCTTTGCCTGCTGCAAGGTGAGACGGTTTCAGGGTTTCCAGAAAAGCAAAGAAACAAAGCTGCCTCTCTTGCTCTTCTCTAGCTATTTCTAGAAAACCTGAGAGTAGAGAGTGGGGAGGGGGACCCAGGAAAGTGGATTTCTTATGTAGGAAAGATTTCAATGGATATTTTTATTAATGAGTTTAATTTTGGCTTTAAAATACTATTTTAATAAGTTTAATAATTAGTAATCATTTAATAAGTAATACAATTAATAATTTTGTCATTAGAATCAATATTCAAGATACAAGTTAAACTTTTTCAGGCTTTTAATTTTATTATCCTACGAATCTTATTATTCTATTTATAAGTCTAGCAGATTGTAGCAATAACTTTGGAAGAGCCTTCTGCATAATGCTTGGTTCTATTTACAAGCTTAGCTCAGCACTTGAAATGCTTTTAAATGCATTTATAAATTTAATATATTAATTTCTTTTCAAAGTACTTCAGTTTTTATGACAGCATGCAAAATGTTCCCCAATCCTAAGTTCTTATAGAAACTAATAAATTAAACTTATAAATAAGGGAAACTTTAAATGTTTTCATACTCTACTTAAACTTAGATGTCACCATAAAAAAATCGCTAGTCTAAATTAATTACTCAATTATACATTTTAAAGTGGAATTATAAAACTGTCATTCTAACGGATCTTATTCTCTTAAATATCACGTGTCTAAAATACCAAATATGCCGTTTGCTTTCTAACATAAAAATATTAGAGCTATAGTTTTGTTTCTTTTAAATCTTTCTCCACTTAAGCCTCAGTCTTCCTGGTGTGGTGGTTGTTAACCTATTGTCTCAGCTTCGAGACTTTTCTATATTTGGGGATTCTGGGGCTGGGATCCTGCACATAACACATCTGATTGTTAGAGGGGTCCCTGTTAGCTCTGCCAGTGGGGGCCGCTAGAGGGAGCCTAGGAAGCCGGTGGAGTCTCTGCTTCCTGTCCTGTCAGCATTGCACTGACAGTTGGGTCCAGTGGCAGTAGCTACCTCCAGTTTGCAGGTTTTCCTCCCCCCCAGAACCCGCCTCAACATTCCTGCTCAGAGACAGCAGCACCGCTGGCCTGGGCCCCCCTCAGACGTCTGCAGCTCAGCTCTCTGCGGCCATCCTCCAACCCTTTACATCTCAGTCATCCCCGGCTCTTCCTTCTAAGGGTGGTCGTTGCCTCCTGTAGTTACTTCTGTGATTCCTCGGTGTCCACTCTTTGCCGTTTTACTTGTTCAATACCTGATTAATAATTCTTCCTATTAAATGCTCTCTGTTAAAATGATGGATATGGCTTTTGCCCCTGACTAGACCCAGACTGATGAACCAGGGTTGAAAACTACATGCCTGCTAAAGAAGACAGTAACCACCCCAGTTAACCAAGGTTATGCATTACCAGAAATTTCCTTTGGACGTGAGACTCAGACCTGCAGACATTCAGAGCGATTCTTCTCACCTCCACCTAAGGAAACCGTAGTATTTCAAGTAATTTTGGTGATTGCTCCTCAGCGTTCTTGAAATTATGAGCAAATTGTACTTGATTCTTGTCAGCATCCCCAAGAGACACTGGGTGCTATTTATGATTTGGTCAATGACTTCAGAACCTAAAAGAAGCATAAGACGATTGCCTACTTCTTCAGTCTACCTTCAGAAGTATGCCCTCCTCACCAAGTCACTCATTAACTTGGTTCTTAATTTCCTTGGTTTTTCTGGCCTAAGTCTAATCACCTTTGAGAAGAATACGAAGCAATGTAAATATCTTGAACCTAACAGTCCCCTGAATTCTTTCATACTCTCAGGAACACACAACTTTTAACAAATACCTGACTTCAGTCTGATAGCAGTTATGTATCTCAGATAGCTTTGTCTGGGGTCCAAGTTATGAGGTCATTCCATCCTCTGTAAACTGAACTAGGATCAAGTCAATTGCCTGCCAACAGAAACGTTTGCTGCCCACTCCAAGGCAGTTTTGAGAAGAAGGGCTCAATAGGTGGAAATAACATACGGCTTCTGGTTCTGGCCATAGGGGAATGGCTTGTATCAGATGAATCTTTTTGCCAAAATAATTGTAAAACCTGGATAAAATATATAAAGCAAATGTTCAAAGGAATTGGAGAGCACCCAGTGCAGGCAGGATCTGAACTGCTATGATCCCTAAGAGAAGGGAAACGAATGAGGCAAAACTTCACATTCATCCTGGTTTTTCCAAAGGGTTTTACCCAAAATCACTGAAAGTGAGAGCTTGCTGGGTGGCCCCTCGAAGCCCCTGATTTTCCATAGAGGAGTTGTTCCACTGGAGGGAAATTCCCTCTTGAGGCTCCTCACCAGTGTGTGAGAGCTGCCCTGAGGCTCGGCCCCTCTCACCGGAGAGGCGGTGAGCACAGGAAGAGAATTAACTCCACAGGGAAACCAGGGTCACTATCTGTAGTTTCAATCTCTTTCTCCTCTGTCCTGCTCCACTGCAGACAGACCTTTTTCTATGCCCAGCAAAACTAGCTGGTGACCTTTGACAAGTTACTTAACCTCTCTTTTCTTCCACAAAACGCAACTAATTATGCCTACCTTGCAAGATTAGAGGAAAAAAATATATATATATGTGCACGCACACACATATACACACACATGCATGCATACAGATGGCACAGAAAAGGTCCAGGCTGTCTCCGGGTTAGGTAAAACATTAGTGTTCATAGCAGCCTTCTGTGTAATGGCCAAAAACTGGAAACCACAACATCTGTCGATTGATGAATGGCGAGACAAAACGAGACACATCCACACAGTGAAGTTCTACTTGGCAACAAAAAACGAATAAACTACTGACACATGCTACATCATGGACAGACTTCAAAAATGTCATGCTAAGTGAAAGAGACAGACATAGGAGACCATACATTGTATGATTCCATTTATATGAAATGTCCAGAGAAGGCACATTTATAGAGACAGAAGGCAGATTAATGGTTGCCTGGGGTGGGGAACGGGAGTGGGGATTAACGATACACGGGCATCAGGGGTCTTACTGCAGGGAGGAAAATGTCCTAAAACTGAGTTATGATGATGGTTGGACCACTTGGTTAAGTTACTAAAAGTCATTTGAACTGAACACCTGAAATCGCATTTTTCTTTTTTTTTATTGTGGTAAAATATACATAAAATTTGCTATTTTAATCTTTTTTAGGTGTATAGATCAGTGGCATTAAGTACCTTCACATTGTTGTACAACCATCACCAGCATCCATCTCCAGACCATTTTCATCTTCCCCAGATGAAACTCTGTCCCCATTAAACAATTATTCCCTATTTCCCTGCCCCAGCCCCTGGCAGCCACCACTCTACTTTCTAACTCTATGAATTTGTTCTAGGCTCCTGATGTAAGAGGAATCATACAATCTCTGTCCTTCTGTGACTGGCTTATTTTGCTCAGGATAATGTTTTCAAAGTTCATCTATGTTGTAGCATGTGTCAAAATGTCCTTCCTTTTTTTTTTTTTTTTGGCGGTACGCGGGCCTCTCACCGTTGTGGCCTCTCCCATTGCGGAGCACAGGCTCCGGACGCGCAGGCTCAGCGGCCATGGCGCTGCGCGGCATGTGGAATCCTCCCAGACCGGGGCACGAACCCGTGTCCCCTGCATTGGCAGGCGGACTCTCAACCACTGCACCACCAGGGAAGCCCTGTCTTTCCTTTTTAAGGCTGAGAAATATTCCCGTGTATGTATGTACCACATTTTGTTTATTCATTAATCCCTTAATGGACATTTGTGTTATTTCCATCTTTTGATTATTGTGAATAATACTGCTATGAATATTGCTCTGTAAATATCTCGAAACTGGTAGGGTCTGTGATAAGTAAAACATATCTCAATAAAGTTATTTTAAAATAAAACTTTTTTTTTCCAAAATTTAAAGAGCCAATAAATGGTAGATGCTGTTATATCAATAACTTAGAGTGACAAATTTGATCAATGAAGTGAGTTTTTAAAAATAAAATTAATTTAATAAAAAAGACATGGTTTAGGCCTTCCCTGGTGGTGTAGTGGTTGAGAGTCCGCCTGCTGATGCAGGGGACGCGAGTTCGTGCCCCGGTCCGGGAAGATCCCACATGCCGCGGAGCGGCTGGGCCCGTGAGCCATGGCTGCTGGGCCTGCGCGTCCGGAGCCTGTGCTCCGCAACGGGAGAGGCCGCAGCAGTGAGAGGCCCGCGGACCGCAAAAAAAGAAAAAAAAAAAAAAGACATGGTTTAGAAAAAGGAAAAATACAGAAAAGTACGAAAAAGAAAAAAAATCTGTAATCTCACTTGGAGATAAACCGTTGAAAGACTACAAGAACTACCAAATTTTAATTTTACTTGAAATTAGTAGAAGGAACTGAACTGAAATGAAGTTGCTGAACTTCAGATGTTTATCTAGAACAGAGAGATTCATTCCTAAACTTTCTCTCTAAAGGCAAAAAAAAAAAGTTATGAGAAAATATTGAGGTTGGGTTGGGACCCATGGTTTTTCTATTTCAGTTCATGTTTCTTAATGGTCAAAGTTTAATCTCCCAGATGGACAACTGTTTCATAAAAATAGAGGATATTTCTGATGTTTAAAAAAATTACCTGAATTTTTAGATGAAAAACAAAAGAACGTTGAAAACCTCAGCCAGGGGCTCCCCTGGTGGCGCAGTGGTTGAGAGTCTGCCTGCCGATGCAGGGGACACGGGTTCGAGCCCTGGTCTGGGAGGATCCCACACGCCGCGGAGCAACTGGTCCCGTGAGCCACAACTACTGAGCCTGCGCGTCTGGAGCCTGTGCTCCACAATGAGAGGCCGCGATAGCGAGAGGCCCGTGCACCGCGATGAAGAATGGCCCCCGCTTGCCCCAACTGGAGAAAGCCCTCGCACAGAAACGAAGACCCAACACAGCCATAAATTAATTAATTAATTAATTTAAAAAAACGAAAAACAAAAAACCTCAGCCAACTTATAAGATAAAACTTCTAAGAAATTATTAGGGAATGACTAGTTTGTAAGCCAAGTAACTACAAAAATGACAAATCACTTTCAAAGCAGGAGGAAGTGATTGTAGCTAGCGTCTAAAATAAATCCAAGGAGGTTACACATGAATTCTGAGTATCTGTCAGTTTTCTCCTCCCTTGAATTAACTGGTTCTTGTTTTTGAATATATCTGCTCCAGCCTGAATTTTTTCACCCAGAGGTGTGGAGTCCACACGTTCTATGTTCTGCTGTCTCTATTCACTGCAAAAAAGAATTAACCGAAACTTGAAAATAAGGCAAAAAGTTGGGCTGTATGTCCTTTTAGAGTCACACCGGGGAATTATTTAACAAGTTGCCCGAGGATTATTTAATTTTCTGGGAGAATATTTCTCTGTTTGACTTTGCTATTTATTATTTGATCATAGCCCAGATACTGCAAAGTTACATGTTAATTTGTATTTTTCTATTTCGTAGGAAAGATAACCCCAAAGGTTATGGCTTTATTAGCTTGTAAGACATTAACCAGTTTCTTCTGTAACCTAGCCATTTAATTCTAACATTCTTTTTTTGTTGTTTTGAAAATGCTTTTCCTGATAGATTATATAAACTCTTTTTACCCAGATGCTCTTGGAATCAGCTTTACCATCTAATGGTTCCGTCATAAATTAATGAGCTGAACAAAACCTTTGACATATTCTATATTTGAATGAGAGCCATGATTTTACCATCTTAACAATTATACTTTGATTTAGCTGGTAGACCTCAAATCATACTCTCTCCTTCCATCTCCTGTGAAGAGTCACCTGGAGAGCCTGTTTAGAATGCAGATTCCCCAGCCCACCGCTCAAAAAGTCTAATTCTGGGGGTTTGGCCAGGGCCCAATGATATGCATTTTAATAAGCACCCTAGAAGATTCTGAGGCTGACGGTCCTCAGACCCAGACACCTTGCGAAAGCCCCCAGTGAACTGCATGGTGGCGATGGTACTAATGCTGACTTGATTCTCACTGCTCAGCGAGGACAAAGATGACCGGGGTTAAAGGTTGAGGCTTTGGGATGTGCTAGAGTCCAATAGTCCATTTTCCTAAACTTCAACTTGGAGATAGCAGTTGATCTCCAATGTTCATCCACCCACTGGCTATATCAGAACAGGGGCAGAGGAGTGGGGGTGACCAGGAATCTGAACACATAAGTTGAACCTCGAGAAATTGCTGATACTCAACTCTTTATCGACCTTACAAAAAAGGTGATTTTGTATGGGTCGACCTAATAATTCCTCAGGTGTTTCTAATTTGAAGCTAATTTGGCAACCAACCTGTGAATATGATAGTTGGGGGTGTAATTTCTAGTATGGGGGAAAGTGCTTTGTAGCATTCATCAGACTCAAAGCAAAAAAAATTAAGGACTCTCTTCCCCTAAAAAGCCACAAAGTACAACTTTTTGCATATAATCTAGGGGAATTTTTGGACTCCTTAAAAGGGCAAGGACTCCAGGCTAATCCTATTTTACAGATTTCCTTCTGAAGGTTGCTTGCTTTAGGGATGAAGCTCTGCTGCCCCCTACTGCCAAATGAGGCTCCAGCTGGCTTTGCTCTACTCAGGCCCGTCTTCCAGTTTGGAGTTTTGTAGAAGCTAGAACCCGCTGTCATCCCACACAAGTTGGAGCAGCCCACTTCTAGGCGGGAATGGGCCCCACAGATGTGTTTAACCATCATTCACACACTGCAGTGAATTCTCTTTAGTGCAGGGTGCAGGGGCATTTTGTACTTTGATGGAACACTATGCATTGTGTAGTCCAAAGCACACCCTTCAGGGTTATAAGTCTCATTCTAAGGAAGCTACTTTACAGCTCTGTCCTGTAGATAACCGAGAGCAATGCAAAATGATTCTTATTTCTAGAAACGGAAATTATGTCCTGTGAGATTTGCTTGACTCCCCCCCTCCCCCTGCCCCACACCAAGGAAGAAACTGGGTTTGCTTCCATTTGGACATTCATGTAAATGTTCCTCGTCTCTAGGTGTGTCTGTTCTTTGGGTTCTCATTTGGACGGTTATAGCATCTGCCTGCTTCCCTCATTAAGAGTTAGAGAAAATCTTTAACACATGCTCATTTAATATCTGTATGAGAACCGTAATTTGACTCTTTTTTGAAAATTATCCTTTAAGGCCAGGATCATATTAGAGATCTCTGATCCCCATCTGATTCCTTTCCTTGAAAGCTCATAGTCTGATTGAGAAGACGCTCAGTGCTGCCAGTAACTCTTTGAGATATTAAGAAATCCTCCCCTCCTCTCCCTGTAGGCCACCCGCCTCTTTCAGGTAGCATGCCACCTCTTTGCCTCAGGGGAGGGAGGTATATGGCAAAAGCAAAACAAAAGGCAACAACTGAGGATTTTGTAAATCTTTCTGGGTTTTGTTCTAGTAAAGCTTCAGCCCACAGAAGAGTTCAGAGGAGCAGTGGAGCAGGAGAGGACCAGAATCTTGGAGAAACAGGAAGTGGACTTTTCCTTCTACGGAACCATGGGGTTCCACCTCAGGCTGAGAGAAAGAGAGGGAGGCAGGAGCATCAGGACCAGGCCCTGAGAGGCAAGGCTGCAGGGTCGGGGTGGATGGAACAAGAGCAAGGCACAGGCTGGAAGGCCCCGCTAAGCCCAGTGGACACGTGTGTACGTGTGCGTGCGTGTGCATGCGTGCGTGTGGGAATGCATTTGGCCTCTAGCCTTCTGGGCTATTTAAAACCCTCAGATCTTGACTCATGAGGCAAGCTGCATTCTGTTAAAGTCGTTTGTGTTCTGGGGGCTACATTTTAAAAGTGAAGAAAGAACAGAAAATGTCAGAACGGATCAGGTGTAGTAAAAGCAAGTGTTTCAGAAACCTTTCGTGTCAGGTGAGTTGGTGTACATATTATTTATTCATTTATCTCTATCTAATTTACTGTGCGTAGTGAGAAAAAAAAGATTGCAAAACTGATCCTAAAAGCATTAATAAACAGTCAATTTCTGTTCTATCGGTCTAGTTGTATTCAATAAACCTGCCTTCTTTCCTCTTCTTTCACAATGGCTCCAAAGGAATTTCAGATTAGACTGGAAAAAATTTTACTTTCAGGCTCCTAACTAGTCTAAAGGAAATGACTAGTTACCATCTTTAAGCACTTTTGGTGGGGCTTCGTCTACTTTAGCTAGACACCTCAAGAGAAACAAGCAGCCGGGGGAAAGGAACCTGGGATTGAGACAAAGAGGCCAGACCTCCTCAGACAGAAGCTCACTATTTTTAAATCAGCCCCTGCCTGCCAGTCAGGATAGAGCAGCCAGTGGGAAAGGTGGGGGAAGGAGGGGAAGGATGATTTTTCAGGAGTTTGAGATCTACTTTTCAGCGCAGTTTTATTATTTATCTTTCAGCAGTATAAATTCTGTGAAGATCAGACTTGCTGACCCACTTTTCTATTAAAATGTACAAATCTCTACCCAGACCAAGCAAACATTCTGTGATTTTGCCTCATTTTCTGCCAAGGCTACAACTGTCACTTTATAAAGTAATCCTGTTCCCTTAATTACAAAAGTTAATTTTGAAAATGTGACAACAGCGTTAACAGACATCCGTAAGAATGGACTAGAAGTGAGACGTGTTGTTAAACACAAATGAAGACCACACTTGAAAACTCCCTGAGCAGACACAACCAGTTTGGTCATACAAGAAAAGCTTAATTTAGCTTATTTTGCAAGACAAGCAAGGCTAACTTGACCTGAGTCACTTCTTGCTTATGCCTCTGAAAATCATAAGCAAAACTTAAATTGTTCCCCAAAAGTGATATGAAGTAACCACTAACCAATTTCCTTTCATTTAAGAAAATTCTAATATTGTAACCAATGACTGTGAAGAATAAGCATTGTCTCCACACTAGATAAGCTGCATTATAACAATAGACAGGAGGGGTTAGGTGTGTCAGTCTGGCATTTGTTTTCACCTAAATTAATATTCAACAAGATCCCAATCAAGGAGCACTGTTTTGGTCATATCTTTGCAACCACTACTAAGATGCTATCTACGGTAAAAACTCTAAGCGCCTTTGGAGATAAACGTGAATCTACATCCATCACCTGGGCTTAGAAAGAACAGAGCACACTCATCTGCTAAATGGAGAACAGAGACCCTGCTTAGCCCTTGGCCGACCCTGTAATTTCATCTCATCGACCTGATGGAGACCACCTGAGGCCGGGCTGGCAGGAGCAGGGCTGGTACTGTGTGTGGTGTGGGTTGATGCTCGGGGAGCAGAGGAGGGTGTGGCAGTGAATCGGGATGACTGCGTTAAGCCCGGCCCTTCCACACAACCTGTTCTTAAACTGAACACTGATTTTCTATCTTTCTGTGTTGAATGTCTGCCTCTTCCCATCTTTGTATTCACCAACCCCCCCCCCCGACAAAATACATTATTTTCAGAGTTCAGATGGATTAGGAAAACACTCACAAATTCTGTGGCAATAGTAAGTTCTAAGCAACAGCGGGGTTTTGATAAGACACTTCGACCGTTTCCCATGCTTCAATTTTTCAAAAGTCAGAGTTCATTCCGTAGCTTGTCATACAGTTAGAGAATTAAGAGAGCCTCCCCAGATTCACAGTGTATTTTTTCTTTCTTTTTGAAGTGTCTTTCTTAATAGATCCAAGCATTAATAAATGTTACCCATTACTTAATAATATCTAAATTTCAAATTCTAGTCCCCACTTTTCAAGTAGATAAATGGACACAGAGAGAAGTGATTTGCCTGTGGTCAGTCAGGAATAAAATCTAAATCTCTTAGCTCCTAATTTACTGGTTTATACATTAAATTACCCTGCCTCTTCAAGCCCTCTGGGAACATAATCCTGGAACGCTGCATAAGCAAAATGGGGCCAAAACTGCACTCTCACCAGAGAAATTAATTGGATAATCAAGTGTGGAAATAACATTAGAATATTCTGTACAATTGATCAAGGACTTTCTAATAATTCTATTATAAAAAACATCCCTTCAGGCAAAATAAATAAGATTGAAATTCAGCATGACAGATTTACAAGTTTAAACTAGCTTAAATTAAGGACTACAATTAGCTATAAAGCAAATATCATGTTTCCCGGAGGAGCTTAAGACAACTGAATTAAAGGTGTTCAATTATCTTAGCAGTGCGATTTTTAAAGAGAAACCAACCTTAATAAGTCTCATTAAAAGGAGCATCTCTGAAGTGGTAAGGCAAATGTTAACAAAATGCTATTTGTGGATTCCAGGTGGTAGATGGCCATGGTACAATTCTTGCAACAATTCTGCATGTTTGGAAAATTTCATAATAAAGTGCTGGGGGAAAAAAGCAAAATAAAAGTAACGTTTATTTCTTATCACCGAAAACTCACATGACAAATAACCTGCCAAAAAGTGGTGCACCTCAACCAGTATTTTCACTAAATGTTCATTGTTAATATTTGAGTGTGTGCTGTGTGCCAGGAACTGTGCTAAGTCTGGGGTTTCAGCTATGGACAGAACCTTGCCCCTGCCGCTCAGTTGATGTTCCCCTCAGGGCCACTGATAGCATCTCTTCCTTGGAATACAGAAATCCATCTGCCCTTCTTCCCACTGGCGTTCTATTTAGCTTTTATCCTGAAATCTATCTGGGAGAAAGCTGGGATAAATGCAATTCGTCAGCAGAGACAGGGAAGCTCTATCAAGAGGAGGTTCTCCCTTTGAGAGACCGCATCTTAGTGAAGCAACTGGGCATCTCCTTGCAGGTGTTTGCCTTTGACTAAAAGTGAGGGCTGTGATTGAACATCATGATCTGCAGAGATGCATCTATTTGATTTCATCAGATCACCTTTTTGGATACTAGGAATTTGGAAGTGCCAACTCCATTCTAGACTCTACAATAGCGACTGTGAAACTAACTACAGCTTATCATATATATGCACCCGGGAATTTTTTAAAAAATGTATTTCAAAGGAAAAACACAAATGACTATTGTCCCTTTTTCATTTCCTCAAGGCACTGCACTGCTTAGGTTCTATGGAACTAGGCATCACAAAAACACCTGATGGTATTTCTCATAAAACAGTGAGTAGAATTTAACTGAGGCAAAACAAGAACAGCAGTAACTGAATTAAGGAAAGCTATTGCAAAGCCTTAAGTTAGAAAAACCTCTCTAATAATTAAAAATGTTTTCTGGTCACCAGAGACTTGAGGATTCCCTGGATAAAGGAATGACAAGCAACTGCTCCTTTTTGGTGAGAATGTACTCTAACTGCATAATTCATAAACATGCTCTTAGTTTATCTAAGACTTACGGTATAAAAACAGCAATGGGGGACAATTTTATAATTTTATACCTGCCACAAAAACTAAATGCTAGAGATCATTCAACATCTCTGTTAGTCCATCTTTAGCGGAAAAAACCCCTCAATTTTCATCCTATTTCACTTTTTTCTATTCTATTTTTATTCCCCCCAATAAAAGTTTAATCATTTTGTAGTACAGCCAGAAACTGTCACTGCTGCAACCGCTAACAGACAGTAAAAAACTACCAAACTACCACAACATCCTGACTTTGTTTTCCAATAACAAAGGGTATGACCTGCGGCAAGTTTCATCCAACACTGGGTTGGACACCTCTGGGAAAAGAAAAAAACAATTTATTTTTAATTTAACAATGTCTAAAAACAATGTCCAAAGATAAATGTTAAAAGGTTAATAAAACATAAATACACAGCTCAAATACTTGTTAGCCAACTGGGTGAAACCAGCATGTTTCAGAGTGAGGCAGGAGGTTTGAAAAATGAACGGAAGAGAGCCACTTTCCAGCTAAGAGTGGATTCTGAGTTGAAGTCACCAAAAGTTTCTATATGGAGAGTTTGACCATTACTTTTACTCTATATTCACAATGAACAACCAGTATAAAGTAAGTGGCAGGTTTATTACAAAATGCCAAATGTTGGGGGTTAAAAAAATTGTTCAAATTAAAAGGAGACCCTACATTGATACTAAATTGAAGTATTATGTCAGCAAAAAAAAATAAAGCAATTTTTCTACGGGCAAAATCCTCTTGTAGATATTGCCAACTTTCTGCTGGTTAGCACTTCATTTCTTAAAACAGAATTTTATGGTTGGCACGGACCTTAGAAATAGCTAATTCAACTCCTTCAGGGAAACCTGAAGCTAAAAGTTGAAGTGAGGCAAAAAACTGTTTTTGTTTGGATTAAGGCTCCCAAGTTAGTAGAAAAAAATAACATAACCAAAGCAGAAAATGGCTCGCCTCAGTACCTAATGCACAGCCATGCTTTTAATAGAAATTTGACCAGGAAGCTTTTAAATGCTATTTCCTTCTCTGTGAGGGTCGAATGTTTTGTGGCAACATTTTTTTCTCCGAGAAAAGGACATGTTTACTGTAAAAAAATATAAAACATGTAAGAAAGCACAAAGAAGAAAATAAGTCATCAAAAAGAGTTTAGTATATTTCCTTCAGGTTTTTTGTTTCTATACAAGAGTAACTGCCATTTATTTTTCACATGGAACTGGACAGCTATTTATTTTTGGAAAACCATCACAGGAACAGCAGCGGTGCCGGGCTCCTCACCTAGAGGGCTGTGCCGCAGTGATCCTTGGGAGCTGGGTGGAGAGCTCAGGGGCCACGGAGCACGAACTGCCAGCAAGCCAACTGTGAGCTAGTGACGGGCAGCTGCCGCTAATGGCGGCACTGGGAACAGGGTCCCTGTATGACCTTTTTTTCCCCCCCCACTTTATAGAATAAACCCACAAGAGCAGGAGCCTGGATGTGGGGTGGGTAAGGAGAGTAGACAGAAAAGTAAAGGGAAAGGTCAGAGTGACACTTGCTGGGTCTGCCTGGAACCGAGACCATTCCTTTGCACGGTCTCTTGGCTTCCTCTTGAAATGAAGGCTGATCTTGAACACCGGCCAGGGGCCCTGATTTGGCCTCTCTGGAGTTGCAGGACTACCTCAGACAACTTTAAACAATCTTGTGTAAACAGCATGGTGTAGGGGTCCTCTCAGATTCTTCATAAGAGCCTGTACTAGTTGTGGGACTCCCTGAGAACTACATTTCACCATAATCTTTAGTATCTAAGGCTTTTAACAAATATCTAGTGGCACAAAACCCATCCCTCCCTATTAGGAACAAATGGCCACTTCAATACATTCCACGTGATCCTCCTCAGGTATGAACTGTGGGACTAAAGCCACCCACTCAAGTCCTGATATAATCACTATGACTTCCAACCTTGGTTTGGTGACCTCTCAGGTACACCAATGATCTCCCAAGTATTAAGAAATTCTGCATTTAGGACAGCAATTTTCTTCCATTAATTGAACTAAACCAGAAGGTGTTCAAAAGAGCTGAAAATTTCTGGCTCAAATAGCTTTCCTCACCACCAATGAGCTGCCCTACTGGTTGACTAGTTGAGCCATTTAAAATTTTTGTTGGTGATTATGTGTGTGCATCTCCTTGTCCTACAACCATTAGGCAACAGAGAACATAGGTAGGCCTGTGGAATTCACTCTGCCTGGAATAGACAAAAGGGATTTATAGCATTAACACCCAGCAGCTGGTTTCCACATGGTTCTCAGAGTTCTAAACTCTGGACAAGATGCTACTTTGTAGCCTCAAGTAAATAAGCAAGGTACAATGAAACAAGAATTATTCAACAAACAACATATCCACACTTAGTAAGCTTATATTTAGGGTTTAAACTAGTCCCTGAATATCCTTAAAAACACCCTGCAGGCGGGAAAAACAGGGTTAATGAGAACTTAAACTTTCCAAGGATTATGGTTCAAATCCTCTGAAATCTACAGGAGTTCAAATAAAATGAGAACTCAAGAATAATAATTATTCTCGCTGGCACCAGCACGAGGCGGTAGTGATTCTCAAGTTTAATATATTGCAGCTAACACTATAAGAATACGTGGAAATTTTATGGAACGTCCGTTATTAATAAAAGGTTTGAGCTTTACTACTCCAAACCTGGGTTTGACAATAAACCCCCCTGGAGCAAGAGCCCATGAAAATAAACCAAAGAGATATCCTACTAGACAAACAACTGCTGCAGTAGGCCACAGGCACTTTGAGTGTAACCATTTTTAAAAGGCAGGGAACACGTACATTCCCGAGAAAACTGCTTCAGATATTTTTTTTTTTTTTTTTTTTTGCGATAACGCGGGCCTCTCACTGTTGTGGCCTCTCCCGTTGCGGAGCACAGGATCTGGACGCGCAGGCTCAGCGGCCATGGCTCACGGGCCTAGCTGCTCCGTGGCATGTGGGATCTTCCCGGACTGGGGCACGAACCCGTGTCCCCTGCATCAGCAGGTGGACTCTCAACCACTGCGCCACCAGAGAAGCCCTGCTTCAGATATTTTTAACAGGAAAGTGGCAAGTGACCTCTCTAACCACATTCACTGGTGGGTGTATCTTCCCCATTGCTTTTTTTGTTTGTATGTTATTGAAAAGAGGGCAAGTTTTCTCCAAATGTTTTTTCTGTTGTTTTGTTTCTTAAACAAAGAGGGGATGCTACATCCCCAAGTCAGTACTTCGTGGTTGAAAACCCTCCCTCCGAAGACTGCCCATGTCAAAGCGGGTGGAGACCTCACAGCGTACTAATAACGTGTCGTCCTTGATGAAGGTTCTTTGTCTTAGGGCTTCCAGATGCATAAAGGTCACATAGCCAAACCCTTTGGGGTTCCGTGGGATTGTGGGTCTCTGGAAGGCAAGCAGCTCTGGTTTGGCGTCCATTATCTCTTCATGGTTTTGCCTTACAGGTGCTTCAGACTGATCAAGGATGGTAAGGCGTATCGTACCCTGGAAGGGCCACGGGAGGTGGCTGTCATACTCTCCTTGCATCGTGTGGACGAAGAGGGATATGTAGTTGGCACAGCGCTGTGCAGTCGGTAGCTGCAGGTGCAGGCGCATGCATAGTTTGTAGCCGGGTTTGCCTGTGTAGAATCCGGGGCTGTGAATGACAACAGGTTTCTCCTCTTCTTGAGATTTCAAGTGCATCCCAAAATTGCCAATCTTCCAGATGTAAATTCCATTGCACTGCTGTGCTTCTATTTCAGCAACTTTGTCCTCAAGGGTTCGAATAGTTCGTTTTAGCTCACTTACATACGTGCTCTGAGTTTCCATTTTTGCAGTCAGCTCCCGGATTTGATGGTCCTGTCTTACAAGGCGACCCTCTAACTGTTGAATGGTTTCTTGGAAATTCTGGACCTCTGAGTGACACCCAGAGGAAATCCGGGGCAGAGAGGCAGAATCACATGGCAGCATGCCACGCTGAGGTGTGGGAGCTATCGCAAGGCTTAAAGTCTGAACAGCCTGGGCCATCATTCTCATGTGCGACTGGGTATCCTCTTGCAGGTGGCGTGCCAAGTGATTCCTCTGCATCTGAAAATCATGCACAGGCCTTAGGTTAGGAACAGAGACGTGAGCACCAGGAAAGGGACCTAGCCAAGCCAAATAAAAGGTTTTTAAGCCATGTCATCACTTCCCTCAATCCCCTACAACCTTCTTTGATTTCATCAGGTTCTCGATCCAGTAAGATGATCTTGCCTCCTAATTCCCTGAAAAACCGAGAGGCTATCTGCTGAATAATCGTTCAGGGACTCAGAAAAAAACCTCCCTCCTACCTGTAAAAGTATCAGGATCTATACTCATCCTTCTTCTCTGATTCAGAGCTGACTCTCCTCTTGTCCTAGATTAATGCTTCACCTGGGCTCTAACTGGCACCTGCCCCTTTTCAACACCTCAGAGATTCTGCTTAGCTATCCCCTTTCTCCTTTATTTTCAAACATTCTCTCCTCTTAACCCTTCCCCTCAGAACAGAATTAGTAAAGTCTTTCCTGTTTAAAAAAAGGGGCAAACCTCTCTATTGATCTTGTATCTCCCTCTAGCTAGTATCATTTTCTCCCTTCTCCTTTTATAACCAAGAGGAGTCCACCTGCACTGCCTGCCCCCAATCCCTCACTTATTTTTACAAATCAGTTGCAAAGTGGAATCTTCCCTGTCTTCATACTCTTCTAAGATCATCAAGAATAGCCTGTTATATGAAAAAAAAATCATATAACAATTTTTATTGTAAGGGTAATTCATGTATATTACAGAAAAATAGGAAGTATAGATGATCA
Source organism: Phocoena phocoena (assembly GCF_963924675.1). Classification (NCBI taxonomy): domain Eukaryota; kingdom Metazoa; phylum Chordata; class Mammalia; order Artiodactyla; family Phocoenidae; genus Phocoena; species Phocoena phocoena. The sequence goes on from NC_089226.1 coordinate 87,761,272, forward strand.
AAAAGAAAATAAGTTACCTATTATCTCACCTAACTACCATTAACATTTTGATACATTTCCTTTAAGTCTTTGTATCTACGCACACAAACAATACAGAATTTTCTCACAAAGTGTAACCATACTATACACTATTTGCTCATTTTATTTTTTTAATTATTAAACACATACTTACTGTAAAAAAGTCAGATAAAAAGGCACAGTGGAAAAGCCGAAGTGTAATCGCACTCTCCAGAAAGATCAACTTATCATAAACAATGCTCCCTCTCAGACATTTGACACAACTGATCGCCAAGTCTTGAAACTAATTTTGGAGATCATAACAATAACTTCTCCTTGCCTGTTTCATCAACGTCTGAGACTGTTCATTCATGGCTCCTCTCCTGTTCTACTTCTCTTTCCTGTACACTCTGTGTGATCCCAATCACACCTCCCATTATCATCACCAACTACTTCTCAAAATTAATATTCTGAGTCCCAATTTCTTGGAGCTTAAGACCACATAAACAATGTGTGTTGGCCATCTCCAATCCACTGGTATCCTCCACTACACTATATAACTTAATTTCCTTGATCTATATTCAAGAATTAAAAGGAAAAAAAAAAAACCTTACCTTTTCATGGCAACCAAAAGTACTGAATGTGCATGGAACTGGGGCTGTAGGACAGTCTAGATCATAATGATTAGGCATCTGAAAACCAAAACAAAGGTTGAAAAATGTTTTACCCTGCATATCATAGTCTAGTTTGACAAGATCACACTTGAAATGAAGAGTTAGACTTCATCTAAACAAAATCATATACTGTCAGTGGCTGACTTTGTTACAATGGCTGAGTGAATAGTTGCAACAGAAACCAGTTAGCCCACAAAGATTAAAATGATATTTACGGACATCCTCCAGCTGGATTTTAGCTTGGACAAACCATTCTCCCTGCCCCACTGTTGGTCCACCACTGGAAAGAATAATTAGGAACAATAAGATGTCACTGAAATATCTGTAGCTGATGAGATGAGCAGATTGGCATTTGAAAAAGCCTGATTCAGTGTAAAATGATTGTGAGAGGATCAGCTTGGTACCTGGGAGAACAGTTCTGTGGCTGGTAGGGTCTTGGTGCTTGGGCGGGTGTCAGGCCTGTGTCTCTGAGGTGGCAGAGCCAAGTTCAGGACACTGGTCCACCAGAGACCTCCTGGCTCCATGTCACAGCAAATGGTGAAAGCTCTCCCAGGGATCTCCATCTCAATGCTAAGACCCAGCTCCACTCAATGACAAGCAAGCTACAGTGCTGGACACCCCATGCCAAACAACTAGCAAGACAGGAACACAACCCCACCCATTAGCAGAGAGGCTGCCTAAAATCATAATAAGGTCACAGACACCCCAAAACACACCCCCAGATGCGGTCCTGCCCACCAGAAAGACAAGATCTAGCCTCATCCACCAGAACACAGGCACCAGTCCCCTCCACCAGGAAGCCTACACAACCCACTGAACCAAGTTTAGCCACTGGGGACAGACACCAAAAACAACGGGAACTACAAACGTGCAGCCTTCAAAAAGGAGACCCCAAACACAGTAAGATAAGCAAAATGAGAAGACAGAGAAACACATAGCAGATGAAGGAGCAAGGTAAAAACCCACCAGACCAAACAAATGAAGAGGAAATAGGCATCTACCTGAAAAAGAATTCAGAGTAATGATAATAAAGATGATCCAAAATCTTGGAAATAGAATGGAGAAAATACAAGAAACAGTTAATAAAGACCTAAAAGAACTAAAGAGCAAACAAACAATGATAAACAACACAATAAATGAAATTAAAAATTCTCTAGAAGGAATCAATAGCAGAATAACTGAGGCAGAAGAACGGATAAGTGACCTGGAAGATAAAATAGTAGAAATAAACACAGTAGAGCAGAATAAAGAAAAAAGAATGAAAAGAATTGAGGACAGTCTCAGAGACCTCTGGGACAATATTAAACACACCAACATTCGAATTACAGGAGTCCCAGAAGTAGAGAAAGAGACAGGGACTGAGAAGATATTTGAAGAGATTATAGTTGAAAACTTTCCTAATATGGGAAAGGAAATAGTTAATCAAGTCCAGGAAGAGCAGAGAGTTCTATACAGGACAAATCCAAGGAGAAACACGCCAAAACACATATTCATCAAACTATCAAAAATTAAATACAAAGAAAAAATATTAAAAGCAGCAAGGGAAAAACAACAAATAACATACAAGGGAATCCCCATAAGGTTAACAGCTGATCTTTAAGCAGAAACTCTGCAAGCCAGAAGGGAGTGGCAGGACATATTTGAAGTGCTGAAAGGGAAAAACCTACAAACAAGATTACTCTACCCAGCAAGGATCTCATTCAGATTCGACAGAAATATTAAAACCTTTACAGACTAGCAAAAGCTAAGAGAATTCAGCACCACCAAACCAGCTTTACAACAAATGTTAAAGGAACTTCTCTAGGCAGGAAACACAAGAGAAGGAAAAGACCTACAATAACAAACCCAAAACAATTAAGAAAATGGTAATAGGACCATACATATCGATAACTACCTTAAATGTAAATGGACTGAATACTCCAACCAAAAGACGAAGACTGGCTGAATGGATACAAAAAGAAGACCCGTATATATGCTGTCTACAAGAGACCCACTTCAGACCTAGGGACACATACAGACTGAAAGTGAGGGGAGGGAAAAAGATATTCCATGCAAATGGAAATCAAAAGAAAGCTGGAGCAGCAATTCTCGTATCAGACAAAATAGACTTTAAAATAAAGACTGTTACAAGAGACAAAGAAGGACGCTACATAATGGCAAGGTATCAATCCAAGAAGAAGATACAACAACTGTAAATATTTATGCACCCAACACAGGAGCACCTCAATACATAAGGCAAATGCTAAGAGCCATTAAAGAGGAAACTGGCAGTAACACAATCATAGTAGGGAACTGTAACACCCCACTTTCACCAATGGACAGATCATCCAAAATGAAAATAAATAAGGAAACACAAGCTTTAAATGACACATTAAACAAGATGGACTTGATTGATATTTATAGGACATTCCATTCAAAGACAACAGAATACACTTTCTTCTCAAGTGCTCATGGAACATTCTCCAGGATAGATCATTATCTTGGGTCACAAATCAAGCCTTGGTAAATTTAAGAAAATTGAAATCATATCAAGTATCTTTTCTGACCACAGCACTATGAGACTAGATATCAATTACAAGAAAAAAATCTGTAAAAAATACAAACACATGGAGGCTAAACAATACACTACTTAATAATAACCAACCGATCACTAAAGAAATCAAAGAGGAAATCAAAAAATACCTAGAATCAAACGACAATGAAAACACGATGACCCAAAACCTATGGGATGAAGCAAAAGCAATTCTGAGAGGGAAGTTTATAGCAATACAATCTTTCCTCAAGAAACATCTCAAATAAACAACCTAACCTTACACCTAAAGCCATTAGACAAAGAAGAAAAAAACCCCAAAGTCAGCAGAAGGAAAGAAATCATAAAGATCAGACCAGAAATAAATGAAGGAAACAATAGCAAAGATCAATAAAACTAAAAGCTGGTTCTTTGAGAAAATAAACGAAATTGATAAACCATTAGCCAGACTCATCAAGAAAAAAAGGGAGAAGACTCAAATCAATAGAATTAGAAATGAAAAAGGAGAAGTAACAACTGACACTGCAGAAATACAAAGCATCATGAGAGATTACTACAAGCAACTATATGCCAATAAAATGGACAACCTGGAAGAAATGGACAAATTCTTAGAAAAGCACAACCTTCCGAGACTGAACCACGAAGAAATAGAAATTATAAACAGACCAATCACAAGCACTGAAACTGAGACCGTGATTAAAACTCTTCCAACAAACAAAAGCCCAGGACCAGATGGCTTCACAGGTGAATTCTATCAATTTAGAGAAGAGCTAACACCTATCCTTCTCAAACTCTTCCAAAATATAGCAGAGGGAGGAACACTCCCAAACTCATTCTATGAGGCCACCATCACCCTGATACCAAAACCAGACAAAGATGTCACAAAGAAAGAAAACTACAGGCCAATATCACTGATGAACATAGATGCAAAAATCCTCAACAAAATACTAGCAAACAGAATCCAACAGCACATTAAAAGGACGTACACCATGATCATGTGGAGTTTATCCCAGGAATGCAAGGATTCTTCAGTATACACAAATCAATCAATGTGATAAACCATATCAACAAACTGAAGGATAAAAACCATATAATCATTTCAATAGATGCAGGAGTTTGTGACAAAATTCAACACCCATTATGACAAAAACCCTCCAGAAAGTAGGCATAGAGGGAACCTACCTCAACACTATAAAGGCCATATATGACAAACCCACAGCCAACATCATTCTCAATGGGGAAAAACTGAAACCACTCCCTCTAAGATCCAGAACAAGACAAGGTTGTCCATTCTCACCACTATTATTCAACAGTTATGGAAGTTTTAGCCACAGCAATCAGAGAAGAAAAAGAAATAAGAGGAATCCAAATCAGAAAAGAAGTAAAGCTGTCACTGTTTGCAGATGACACGATACTATACATAGAGAATCCTAAAGATCCCACCAAAAAACTGCTAGAGCTAATTCAATGAATTTGGTAAAGTAGCGGGACACAAAATTAATGCACAGAAATCTCTTGCATTTCTATACACTAATGATGAAAAATCTGCAAGAGAAATTAAGGAAACACTCCCATTTACCACTGCAACAAAAAGAATAAAATACCTAGGAATAAAGCTACCTAAGGAGACAAAAGACCTGTATGCAGAAAACTGTATGACACTGATGAAAGAAATTAAAAATGATGCAAACAGATGAAGAGATATACCATGTTCTTGGATTGGAAGAATCAACATTGTGCAACATTGTGAAAATGACTCTACTACCCAAAGCAATCTACAGATTCAATGCAATCCCTATCAAACTACCAATGGCATTTTTCACAGAACTAGAACAAAAATTTTCACAATTTGTATGGATACACTAAAGACCCCAAAGAGCCAAAGTAATCTTGAGAAAGAAAATCAGAGCTGGAGGAATCAGGTTCCCTGACTTCAAACTATACTACAAAGCTACAGTAATCAAGACAGTATGGTACTGGCACAAAAACAGAAATATACATCAGTGGAACAGGATCAAAAGCCCAGAGATAAACCCACGCACACATGGTCACCTTATTTTTGATAAAGGAGGCAAGAACGGAGAAAAAACAGCCTATTCAGTAAGTGGTACTGGGAAAACTGGACAGCTATATGTAAAAGAATGAAATTAGAACACTCCCTAACGCCATACACAAAAATAAACTCAAAATGGATTAAAGACCTAAATGTAAGGCCAAACACTATCAAACTCTTAGAGGAAAACATAGGAAGAACACTCTATGACATAAATCACAGCAAGATCCTTCTTGACCACCTCCTAGCGAAATGGAAATAAAAAGAAAAATAAACAAATGGGATCTAATGAAACTTAAAAGCTTTTGCACAGCAAAGGAAACCATAAACAAGACCAAAAGACAACCCTCAGAATGGGAGAAAATATTTGCAAATGAAGCAACTGACAGAGGATTAATCTCCAAAATTTACAAGCAGCTCATGCAGCTCAATATCAAAGAAACAAACAACCCAATCCAAAAATGGGCTGAAGACCTAAATAGACATTTCTCCAAAGAAGATATACAGATTGCCAACACATGAAAGTATGCTCAACATCACTAATCATTAGAGAAATGCAAATCAAAACTACAATGAAGTATCACCTCACACCTGTCAGAATGGCCATCATCAAAAAATCTGGAAACGATAAATGCTGGAGAGGGTGCGGAGAAAAGGGAACTGTCTTGCACTGTTGGTGGGAATGTAAATTGATACAGCCACTATGGAGAACAGTATGGAGGCTCCTTAAAAAACTAAAAATAGAACTACCATACGACCCAGCAATCCCACTACTGGGCATATATCCTGAGAAAACCATAATTCAGAAAGACGCATGTATCACAATGTTCACTGCAGCTCTATTTACAATAGCCAGGATGTGGAAGCTACCTGTGTCCATTGACAGATGAATGGATAAAGAAGATGTGGCACATATATACAATGGAATATTACTCAGCCATAAAAAGGAACGAAACTGAGTTATTTGTAGTGAGGTTGATGGACCTAGAGTCTGTCATACAGAGTGAAGTCAGAAAGTGAAAAACAAATACTGTATGCTAACACATATACACGGAATTAAAAAAAAAAAAAAAGGTTCTGAAGAACCTAGGGGCAGGACAGGAATAAAGATGCAGACAGAGAATGGACTTGAGCACACGGGAGGGGGAAGAGAAAGCTGGGACAAAGTGAGAGAGTAGCATTGATGTATACACACTACCAAATGTAAAATAGATAGCTAGTGGGAAGCAGCTGCATAGCACAGGGAGATGAGCTTGCTGCTTTGTGACCACCTAGAGGAGTGGGATAGGGAGGGTGGGAGGGAGACGCAAGAGGGAGGAGATATGGGGATATATGTGTAGCTGATTCACTTTGTTACAAAGCAGAAACTAACACACCATTGTAAAGCAATTATACTCCAATAAAGATGTTAAAAAGAAAAAAAAAAAAAGAGCAGCTTCCAAGATCACTAGAGTCTGGTGGGTCTAGGAACATGAGCCCTGTTGGTTTTCAGAGTTAGATATTTGGGGAGCTTATCTCTCCAGTGTATGTCTTAAAAGTTGAAATGCCTGAGGAGTGGGTTTGGACCCTTCAATCCTCAGGGAGAAGCTCCAGGGTTTGAGTTCCCTCCTGCTTGTGGGTATATGGTGAGATTGTTTCCTAGCCTTTCCTACCCACTTTGATGTGATTTTCTTCTCATTTGCCTAATGTGTAGTCATTACTCAGCCAGCCTTTAGGTTTTTATAAGAGGAAGTTGTTCCATGTGTAGCTGTAGACTCTTGGGAGGAGGTGAATTCACAGGCATCATATTGAGTTGGCCAAAAAGTTCGTTCGGGTTTTTCCAACATTTTATGGAAAACCCGAACGAACTTTTTGGCCAATCCAATACATAGCTGTCTTGAACAGGAACTGCAATATGATGTCCTTAAGCAATTTTTTCTTCATTTTCAAATTAACTCCAGGTATCTAAGGGCCTCTTCAAAGCAATACCTGGCTGGATTTAGATTGGCTAATGCATATATATAAAAGTTGTTTTGCAGCTCTGTTAAGCTTATTTTATAATTGAGACTTAGCTGATTTAGACTGGCTTTGCATCAACATAAAATGTATTTTATCAACTTAAAAAAATGATATTTACTTCCAAAAGTCACAAAGGAAGGAAATATCAACGTCTCATACCATGCCCCCAAATCACTCAAAATTCATTTCAAGAAAATGAATTTATTCCTATTGCCAGGGAACTGGCACCCTCTAGCGGCATTATAAAGAAAAAGTACCTTCTGATGTCAACCATGACCCAACTAAGACTCTCACTGTGGTCCAGGCCACTGAATCCCTATTCAATAAACTATATACGTTAGAGCCACTGACTGCACCCTGTCTTTCCCTCATGACCACCTTTCATAAATCTTCTTACTTTTTGTTAACCTGCACATGCTTTGACTACAATGGGGAGGCTCAGATGTTAGAAGATATTTTAAGCACTTTAATAAAAGTTTTAAAGAAAGTCTCAGGCTTTGATTTGGGGACTCTAAATTCTTTAAGGTAAGATCCATTATGTAGAATCACGTTCTTTGAAAGTGGTAGTAAATTTCCTTTAGAAATTTAGTTTAGCTGTAATCATAGATATTTCAAGCAGAAACAACATCAGAGACCATTTAATCCAGTCCTTTATTTCGCATAATCTAGAATAGTGGTCAATAAAATTTTTTGTGAAGGGTCATATAGTAAATATTTTCAGCCTTGTAAGCCCTATGGAGTCTGTCCCAAGTACTCAGCTCTACCATTGTGGCACAAAACCAGCCACATACAACACATGGGCATGGCTGTATTCCAATAAAACTTATTTTAAAAAGCAGGCAGCAGCCAGATTTGGCTGGTGGGCTGGTTTGCTGATCCTTGATCTAGAATGTCCACTTTCTTGTCAGATATCAGTGGGCAAGTAGTGGCACAGTCAGGGTTAAAATCTAGGTTTTTCTGACTCTAAACCTAGGGGTTTTTCCTACATTAAGTTTTACTTTTGCTGGATTTTAGATGTGCTGTGTGGTTTCCTTTAAGTATTAAAACAGAGCAAAAAGCAAAACCCGGGAGATGAGACTTCACAAGCAAAAAGTTACTTACACCTTCAAATTAAGGCCCTGTTGGAAAAAAACCTAAAGGACTCTTAACAAATGAATGGAAAAGTTTAGTTGAGGGACAGGTTTTGCTTGTTCCTACTTAGTAAGGTAATCAATTATGATCTCCGGGTTTGCAGATTTCATGAGTGTACAAATATTTAGTGACTAATATTCATATTTTGTGGGTAAACCCTCCAAATGTCAGAAGATAGCAATCAGATGGAATTTTCCTTTCTCTATTAATAAAAAAAAATGAATAGTTTTCTAATATAACTACTACTTCTGATGATGCCCCATCAGTGGTCTATACAGGCAACTGAACAGAGGGGCTACAGATCCTGGAAATCTCAAAATCTCCCAACATGCCTCGGGGACATGGCTACAAGTAACATCCTGCTACTGAATAGACTTGTTTCCTTGTATTTCATTGTTCTTACTTTTTCAACTGGTTTCTGGATACCTAAGATCCTTATTTCACAGAGTCTAAAGATGTATTGATATTTCTTATAAAGTTTCTGGTGTTTAAATGAGCATTTTAAATTATTTTTATCTAAAAACTACTTGGCTTTGGAACTTCTATGAATACATATAAACACAGGTATTATGTCAATGACTTAGGAATTTTAAGTACTCAGGGCTGAGTTTTTTGTTCTTTCTGAAATTATTCATTATATTATTTGAAAAAATTCAGTTTTCTTAAAATTGAAATACAGATTTACAATACTGTTAGTTTCAAGTATATAGCAAAGTGATTCAGCTATGTATATATTTATATTTTTCAGATTACTTTCCATTATAGGTTGTTACAAGGTATTGAATATAGTTCTCTACTGTGTTATGTATATCCTTGTTGCTTATCTATTTTATGTATAGTAGTTGCTATCTGTTAATCTATACTAATTTATCCCTCCCCACTTCCCTTTCCCCTTTGGTAACCCTAAGTTTGTTTTCTATGTCTGTGAGTCTATTTGTTGTGTATATAAGATTCATTTGTATTTTTTAGATTCCATATATAAGTGGTAACATAAAGCAATTGTCTTTGACTTACTTCACTTAGTATAATATTCTCTAGGTCCATCCATGTTGCTGCAAATGGAAGTATTTCATTCTTTTTTATGGCTGAGTAATATTCTATTATCTATATATATCACATCTTCTTAAACTAATCGGTTGTTTCCAAGTCTTGGCTATTATAAATAATGCTGCTATAAACACTGGGGTGCATGTACCTTTTCTTTTTTCTGGCCGTGCCGCGCAGCCTGCAGGATCTTAGTTCCCTGACCAGGAACTGAACCTGGGCCCTCGGCAGTGAAAGCGCAGAGTCCTAACCACCAGACCGCCAGGGAATTCCCCGTGTACCTTCTCAAATTAAGAGTTTTCATCTTTTGGGGATATAAGCCCATGAGTGAGATCGCTGGATCATATGGTAGTTCTACTTTTAGCTTTTTAAGGAAACTCCATACTGTTTTCCATAGCGGCTGCACCAATTTACATTCCCACCAACAGTGAAGGAGGGTTCTCTTTTCCCCACACCCTCTCCAGAATATTATTTGTAGACTTTTTGATGATAGTGTGTGAGGTGATACCTCATTGTGATTCTGATTTGCATTTAAAATTCACACAGTTTTAATTCATCTTCAACCTGTGTTCATTTTGCCTTACTGATTTAAATTTTCAGTTAAAAATCTAATTCACTTCTTTAACCTATTTATGGAAATACTGATTTATGAAAGGGAATCATTATACCTGTTCTCTGATGAGCATGGTGTTGCAGTATTCACAGATGACATTTGCCAAAGGACAGTTCTGGTCATGAATCTAAATTTTATTAAAGAAATATAAGAAAAAAAGTGAGAAAACCTGAAAAGGCAACACCAACCTATTTTTTTTTGATGTGTGTAAAACAAAAATGTGAGAATAATCTATAAAGGTTATTTTCTCTCCCTTTGCCAGTGTAGTAATGAGATTCATCTCACCCTCCAGCTCTTTAACAGAATATGATAGTATACAAAAGATGCATGTGTGACTGTTTGGGCATCATTTAACAACATTATAATTCTCCAAAGACACCTTTCCAAAAACTTCCAGCAGCAGCATGATTCAATTAAAACTCTTATCAGGAGGTTAAAGAACAGAAGCATGATTAGGGCAGGAGGCCCATGTTCTCAAAGGCCCCAGAAAGGTGAGCCTTGTTTTCTAGAATACAAAAAATTTAAGAAATAATTAACCCTTCTGGTTAGGTCCATTTAATTTACTGAAGTTTAAGAAGACACCAATTTGCTCTAATTATGCCTCAGACTTTTTAGCAAGTTAGCTGACTTTTTTTTTGAGTAATTCATCAACTTAATGAGCATAATATGCTTGATCTCATAGGAAAGTAGGGAAAATTAACAAGATAAATTTGTAAGAAATACAGTTGAAGGAAATACCTTAATAGTTACAAAAGAACATAAATTGTATGTACACTATTTTAGTAAAAGGGACATCGGATACGGATCCAGGATCTAGGATCTCAGTGCTAGCTTTGCCATTGATAATATTAATATAAAATTACTTAATCTCTCTACATCCCAGTTTATAAATGGGAAAAATATTCTATGATCACGACGCTGTCAAGTGCCATGAAGTTTCTTTTCAAAAATAAATGTTTTAATTGAAGTATAACATAAGTACAGATAAGTGAATTCATCCTATGTGTTTGATGAATTATCACCAAAGGAACACACTTTGTAGGATTTAACTTAATCTCCTAAAAGTTTTAACCACTCATTCTCTTTTTTAAAGAGAAAAATATAAGTCTTATACAGTAATTATTTTATTTATTTGTCTCTAATCCAAGACTGGTCATTAAAATATCACATAGGGAAACAGATCAGCATATACCTTTCCTAAAAACTTGTTACTTGTAGATCTACTACTGTGGTAAGCAGTAGAAACAATGCTTTCTCAGAAAGAGATGAAAATATAAACTCTACACTCATTTACTAGAATGGTTTATTGAACTTACTTTCTTAAAAAATCAGTCTTCTCACAACTTATAATACAGACTCAGAACTGGATTAACATCTTCATCTACTGCTAACCCCCTCCACTGTACATTAAAAAAAAATAGTAGTGGAATTAACAAATCCAAGTTAGTACATGCCTCTTTATCTTCAAATGCCATCGATACAGCACAGTTTACACAAGAAACCTGTCTCCTTGGACACTCCTTGACAATGTGAATATTAAGTTGGCATTTTTGGAAGGGACGTTGGCATTGGGGACAATTCATAAGAGCAAACTCACAATGTGCTCGGTGATCCTATGATGGAAAAAAATTATCAATTAGTATTTGCCAATCCTTAAGAAATCTAAATATAATCTCTTCAAAGAATATACTGTTCTCTTCTATAGAATTGTCCACTGAACCTACTTTGTTTAGTACACACCACAGAACCACAATATGAAGGCCTTAATGGGTTTTTTTCAAAGAATGGTTGTGAATTGAAAGTTTATACAAAGGATGTGACTTTTCAGGTTCATGTATCCAATTAGGGAAGAGAGTTGGAAAGAAATCAGATTTTCTCATTATCAATTTAGTAGTGTCGAAAGGCCGCTCCTCCAAAAGGAGCTAAGTAAAGGGGGCAAGTTACAAATATATTTTAAATGCTTAATTTCAAATGGAACATAAGCAATATTTAACTTCTTGTAAAACCACCACACTAAGGATTGATTAATTGAAAAGCAAATTATTTTATCTCGTGGCTTCCGTTAATCTCAAGCTATAGGAGAACTATATTATAGTTCATAATAAAATGAATAATTTAGAAAACCAGAGAAAAAAGTATGAGGGTGCTAAGACGATGGCGCTAAGAATGATGGCTACATGTGACTTGCTGCTTATTTCAAAATGAGAGAAATGAAGCTATGGAATTAAAATGTGACACTCGTATTTAAAATGCTCTTCAGTTTCACTGCAGATAGTGCTCACCCAAAAAACTTACAGAATACTGATTTATTTTTTATCATCACTGGGGCAAAGCCAGAGTAGATGGAAAAAGAAATTTCTGGTTTCTACTTATACTCAATAATGAAAGGGAAAGGGTTGGTATTAATTCAGCAAGAATTCGCTAACCAATCACTATATGCTAGGCACTGGCAATATCCAGATGGACACAGTAAAGTTCCTATTCTCTAGGAACTTCCCTGCCTATATGCTAACAGCTAGAAAATAACTTTAATACCTCAAGATGCCTCAGTTCCATCTTGTGCAGACAACCTTCATTTGGACACTTCACCATCAGAGAAAGAATCTCTCGTTTTGCAAAATTGTCAGGAAAGAGTTGATTTTCCAGCAGTATTTCATTGTCAACTGGACATTTGTGACCTGCATCCCTAAAAGAAACAAATAAAATACATATTATTTGGTAGATTTTAAACAAACATTCACATTAGAAAATACACACAACTTTAATCCACCACATATAAATTCTCTACTTATTTCCTATAGAAAATAAATGAACACATTATATTGTATAATATCACTAAAATAAACTGTCCTTTTATAGACAGTTTATGAACCATTCTTTTATGAAATGGATACAACTAGCACCATATGGATTATCTATCAAAAACTAGTATGGGATTTTAGATTGTGGGATAGATTTCAACCAAGAAATGAGAAATTGAATAAAATCATATTTTGAACAAGACAAATGAAGTGAAAGTTAAGGATGGGAATTTTGGCAGTCTAGCAGGCCTCTGTTCTATCAGCAGCTATTCAACATACTAGGGATATGTAACTAATTATATGCTGCTCAGAATATACTAATAACATGTCTATAGTTATTAGTCATAAGTAAAAATTAACCAATTAGCAGTAAGTAGCCCCACGAGGCCACATTTTAAGGTTCACTTTGAACAGTCATCAACACTGGCTCACGGGCAACAAAGGTTTCCTTTATTTTTATGTCTAGGGTACATACAATGCAATCAGGAGTTAAAGGACCTCTATGTCCTTTCCTTCCAATGGTTTGTTCTATCTTAACGATGGGGAAAACTACCCCAGGAAGCTTGGGTGTCTGTCATTCCCCTTTAACTTTTTGGGATGTTTCAATCTTCACTCACGAAATGTGGCAGGTCAGATAGGCTACAGAGCGTCAATCACGCAAACATCTGTTGCACACCTCCTACGTGTAAAGCAACAGTGGTGGTTCTTGTGCACGTAAAGGTGTTGAAAATGGGAGGCTGCTGTCAAATGCCTTAGAACTACAAAATGTGACCGACATAGTCAATCTTTACAGGGCTTCTCTCACACTGCATGATATTATTCTACTGTTGAATATTTTTTGAGAACCAGGGACGTAAACAAGTTTATTGAAATATATTCCCCAAACGTAAGTGATGGATATCTAAGAGAAAATAAGAACCTTTCAAAGTAAACTGGAAACCATTATCCACCGCATTAGCAATCACTCCAAAGGAAAATGGAATTGGATTGAGATGCTGCCTTTTGATTCTCCGAATGACTATAACCGATGAGAAATTTCCGAGCCATTCCTTTAAGAACATTAAAGTTGAAGTAAGTGGTCATTTCTAGCTTAGAGGGAGATAGGAAAAAAAAAAAAGCCTCACACTTCCTTTTGTAGGTTTTACTTCCTTTTCAGACCACTGTTCCACTATTTTCATGAATATCTTGCTATTAAAAAACTGCTAAAGATTAGCTACCTTCCTGGGGATGGGTAACACTTGGGTTTTTCTGTACATCTTCACCTACAGGAAAATCAACGATCCATAATATGGTCCTATTTCTACCTAAATGCAATATAAATTGAAAATCATTATAGACAGAAAAAAAAAGGTGAGCCTTTAACACTGCTCTCATGTACACCCTAAACCAGTAGTCTCAACGAGGGCAATTCTGACCACAGGGGACATCTGGCAACATCTGGAGACACTCTGGGTCTCACAACTGGGGAAGTGGGGCTATTTCACCATCCAGTGAGCAGAGGCCAGGAATGCTGTTAAGCATCCTACAACACCAGGACATTCTTCCACGACAAAGAAGTATCTGGCTCTAAATGCCAACAGTGTGGAGGATGAGAACACCAACTCTAGAGAGATATTGCCAATTCACCATTGGGTAACATATTTTTCCCCCAAATTGAAACAAGACACATGCTCCCTCGTAACTTAAGTTAAGCCAATTCCCAAGTATGGATGTAGTTACCACAAATTCAAACTTTATAGAGAAGTTCAGCTAGACTAACAAGAAAAAAAAAGAGAGGACTCAAATAAAATCAGAAATGAAAGAGGAGACATCACAACTGATACCACAGATACAAAGGATCAAAAGAGACTACTATGAACAATTATATGGCAACAGACTTGACAACCTAAAAGAAATGGATAAATTCCCAGAAACATGCAACCTACCAAGACTGAACCATAAAGAAACAGAAAATCTGAACAGACTACATTACTAGTAAGGAGAGTGAATCAGTAATCAAAAACCTCCCAACAGGGCTCCCCTGGTGGCGCAGTGGTTGAGAGTCCACCTGCCGATGCAGGGGACACGGGTTCGTGCCCCGGTCCGGGAAGATCCCACATGCCGTGGAGCGGCTGGGCCCGTGAGCCATGGCCGCTGAGCCTGTGCGTCTGGAGCCTGTGCTCCGCGACGGGAGAGACCACAGCAGTGAGAGGCCCGCGTACCACAAAGAAAAAAAGTCGAAAGAAAAAAACTTACAAGATGAGTGAACAGCCAGCTAACCTACTTAAAAATGATTTCACCAATATGACTAGATGCTTATTAGTTGAAGAACCTAAAATTCCCCCGCTTCTTCCATTTTTTTGTCCTGTATAGAACTCCTTAGTCACCTAAAAATATTCCCATCTAACTTTTGAATTATAGTAAAATGTATCTATTTCTTAGGAGATGAATTTTAATCATTTGTGGAAATCCCATATACTTTTCTTCAGTTGATGCAATTATGATTTACTGAGCACCTACTATGTATCAGGTGCTATTCCTGGCACTTAGGAAATAACAAGAACTAAAATAGATCTCAACCTCTGCTCTCAAGGAGCTTATACTCCAGGTGAGCAAGCAGACAATAAACACACAAATTATCTGTATTT
The DNA here is from genome assembly GCF_963924675.1 of Phocoena phocoena. Classification (NCBI taxonomy): domain Eukaryota; kingdom Metazoa; phylum Chordata; class Mammalia; order Artiodactyla; family Phocoenidae; genus Phocoena; species Phocoena phocoena. The sequence goes on from NC_089226.1 coordinate 87,776,740, forward strand.
TTAAATATGAAAAGTGTTAGAGAAAAAAAGAAAGGTAGGTAAGGGAGATTCAGAGTGTGGGAAGAGGTGGGGAAAGGCATGCTGCGGTATAAGCAGGGTAGCCAAGGTACCTACGAGAAGGTGAGATCTGAGCCACACTGGAGGGAGTAAAGGGCACTGACTAAGCAGTTAACTGAAGTAAGATGCAGAGAGAACAGCTGAAGCCAACTCCCCAAGAGCATGCTTGACAAGTTCAAGGAACAGCAAAGAGTGAATTGGTAGCGGGGAGGGGAGCCTAATAGATGATCAGAAAATTTATGGACCTATCATATAAGGCCTTACAAGGGCTTTGGCTTTTACTCCCAGATGACCTGCTGCAATGCTGTGAGCAGAGATGACATCATCTTACTTATTTTACCAGGTTCATTCTGGCTGCTATATTGAGAACAGCCTGGAAGAAGGCAAGGGTGGAAGTAGGGAGGCCTGTGAGAGAGTTGATGGTGATTCAGAACAGGGTGAGGCAGGGATTGAATTCTGGATATATTATGAAGGCAGAGCCATCAATCAATACTTTCTTTAAAAATACTGGTTATTTTACAGTTGTCCATAGGCAGCAGGTAGCAGACAAAATTTAATGTGGCTAAAATGAGAATAATGATTACTCACAAAGTCAGCATTATTTGTATGGTTGAGATTATCGTATTCTAGTAGGATCATCATTTAAGGTACATTATTTTTAATTATTTTCTTAAAGCTTAGAGACACACCCTAGTCTACAATACAACTGCTTTAAGTAGAAGTAGCTACTTACTGTTTATTTATCTGAGGGTCAAAGGAGGGGAGGACATAGTAATTACCTTTCATACTACAGTAGGAACTGGAATAAGAATGTAAATTTCTCAGTTTTCTGTTCAGTGTTCTTCTTCCTGAAGTAGCTTTTTATGTGTAAGACTATTCTTGGGATGCCCTGTGTTCTATGTAATAATGTTCTATTTGGCTGTTATAGGTTCATTCTTATGCTCACGTACCTTATTGATTTGATGATGCAGGCTTTGCAGAACCTGTGGCCGCACGGTGTTTGCACTGCTTCCCGTAATGCCATCAAGCAGATGGGGCATTCATACTTGCTTTCCAGGGGTGGGTCAAATTCCACGTCATATCCCTGGATCTCTTCCATAAAAGAGCTGGAAAGATTCACTGTGCTGGCAGTTCCACTCACACTGTCATCTTTTGCTGCAGCACCACAGGAGCTGGCGGCCATGGCAGCACAGCAGTCACTCTCAGACTGGCTGGATCCACAGCTGTTTTCCCAGTGTAGCAGACTCATAGTAAGGTGATTATCGACTGCTCTGAAGAAATAGCAAGACAAAAAATGCCTTCACATACACATACACACACACACACACACACACACACACACACACACACACACACACGTATCATAGCTATCTATGCAAGCCACCTTTTAGTTGATAAACATTAGCTCTGTTAACATTATTTACAGAAAACGTTCAAAGCTTTTTCAGCTTTGCTCCATGACTACTATTTTACAAGTTAAGGAGTTCATGATCTAGTAGGATGGATGGAATATAAGGTTAAAAGAAGAAACATACCTCAACTGTAATAATTAGCATAATTATCTGTTTAAATGTCTGTTTTCTATGACTGCACTTTCAAGAATGTTCATTTCCTCAGTACTCAGCACGAGCTTTCACCTACCAGGTGTTCATTCGGCAGCTGCTGAAGAGCTTAACTATGCTACTGAACTTCCTTCAAGTATCCAGAGCTGAGAGAACAGCTCGACCAGCAGGCAGCGTGAGGACGAACAATGCACAAAGGATCAGATGATCGTGAGAAACTATTAGTTATGTGATTTTGGGCAACTAACCATTTGGATCTCAGTTTCTTCTTCTAGATCTAAAACTCTATTGACTACAGTTGAGCCCTGAACAAGGCAGGTGTTAGGGAGGCCGACACCCACGCAGTAGAAAATCCGAGTTGGCCCTCTGTTCCCAAAGTTCCACATCCTCGGAGTCAATAACCACAGATCCTTTACTGAAAAAAAATTTGCATTTAAGTGGACCTGTGTAGTTCAAACCTGTGTTGTTCAAGGGGTCAACTGTACCTCCAAATGTTCAGTGTGGCAATTTCTATTACACAGAAAGAACGGAATTGAAAAAGTATATCTGTATGTCCTCGTGCCTTCAGTCATGTCAAGTGACTATGTTTCATTACTAATGACTGGAAAAATAAGTGAGGTTTTGTTTGCCTATGGAAAACTATTGCTTTATGGTAGGTGGGATGCTTTCAAATTCTAAACCATTACCAGAATTTACAAGTGAGAAGCTAAGGTCTAAAAGCAGTTCACAGCCTAATTAACCAGGTCTCTCTTATAGGTAATTACACGTATAGAAAATTCCCACTATGTACCAGATACAGTTGACCCTTGAACACAGGGGTTGGGGTGCTGACACCCACGCAGTCAAAAATCCACATATAACGTTACAGTTTGCCCTCTGTGTCTGTGGTTCTATATCCACTGATTCAACCAACCTCTGATAATGTAGTGCTGTAGTATTTATTGGAAAAAATCCATGTATAAGTTGACTCATGCAGTTCAAACCTATGTTGTTCAAGCGTCAACCAGAGTTCTAGAAAACAGAATGTAAGCCTCCAGCCAATATGGTAGACAATGTATCCCCCGCCTGTCTCATTTTTCTATAAAAATCCTGGCTGCCACCATGTCAAATAGTGGGTTAAGACAGTAATCCTCTATTTTTTACCACTATAGATACCTTTTTCTTCTTCTCAAAAAGATTTTGAGTAGCATTTGATGACCACCTACAAAGGATGAAGCACTGTTCTGGCTGGAGAGGCAATATCATGAAGTGGTGAAGAGCTTAGATGCTGGAATCGGATGATCTGGGTTTAACTCTTGTCTCCATCATTTGGTGTATGACCTGGGCAAACTATATAACCTTTCTGTGCTTCAGTTTCCTCATCTGTAAATGGGGGTAACAAAAGAATCCACCTCAGAATTACCGAGAGGATTAAATGTGTTAATATGTGCAAAGCACTTAGAACTGTGCCTGGAAGTAAAAATGAGTTGTTATTATGTGTACCTCTATAGAGTTATTTTATTTAACAATTTTATTGCCCCCCCCCCCCCGTTATCAAAGTGGAAACTCTGAAGCTTTAAAAGGCTAAGTAACTTGCCAAGGATTACCCAACTAATAAGAAACAGAGTTAGAATCAGAACCCAAGACTACTTCACCCAGAGCCTGTGCAACTTGTACTATCCTATGTTTGTCTATGTTTTGATAACTTTGTCTATAAAGCTGAATTTAAAATTTCTTTCCATTTATTTTTATTACACTAGACTAAGATGCTGACCACAGCTTCTGTTAAACATGAGCTGTCCAGTGTTATCAGGTTGGGTTGACAGAATTCCAAAAAATCAGTAAAGAAAAACTCGCGTTTTGTTCTACTTTTGTAGTTTCGATAATATTTTTGAAAAGTTAAAAACAGTTTGCAAAGCCTTGTTATAACTAATGCAGAATCCCGTGGAAGACTCAGTACAAGTTGATAAGGAGGAAGGGATGGCAAGATAATGGCAAAGAGCAGAACTAGTTATTACGCCTGTGCTCCAGGATGGGGTTATAAGGCCCCTGTTACACCCTCCAAATCTGTTGATAGATAACACTGTAATGCTATACTAGGGTTTATACCCTTTGTTATTTTTCTTCCCATATACATTTTTGTGTTCAATTACTACCTTAGTTAAATTTCTCAGAAGTAGAATTATTAGGTCAAAAAGTATATAACTTTTTATAGTTTCTGATAGATGCTGGTTATCCAATATGATATGTTTTGATATCCAATATCAAAGGCTTTATAATTCCCACTCCCAAAAGCAGAGTAAGTATGAGAACACATTTTATATACCTTTGATAATTCCAGGCATAGTTACCTTTTGAAACTATAACCATTTTATTTTTTTAAAGTAAAATCACTTTTGAGAAATTAATATTCGTTTGGTTGTACAGCATATATCAAAATGCTAGCCAGGAGACAAAAGCAAAAGTCCCTGAGCTAGGTCTACCTTTTCTGCCCAAATGTCCAGTTAAAATTCAGTTTATTGGATAGTCGATAAACTGCCCTCTTGCTATCCAGTCCAAAAGACTTGAAGGTCTTTAGATTTAGAGACCTTTTATAGCAAATGTGTTACTAAGAAAATCTGTCCAATCAGTCACAATTCCTTAAAAGGAATTCCACTGCAGGAATGCAGTGTCAAGACATGAAAGTGAGCACTCTTAAAAATATAGATGCCATTATTTTTCATGCTTTAAGTAATACAGAAGCTTTTCATCTTTCAAATAAACTTTTTTAGGTAGTCACTCTGTCTACAGTATGTAGTCCCATGTAACTATACTACAAAGGGAAAATTAAGCTAAAGCAGTATTCCGAGTGCCATTCAGTATTTTTAGGTTTACTCTTTCTTTTTGGCAAGTTAAAACGTTTTTTCCTTTTACTTTTAGGGACTGTGATGACTTAATTGAAAATCACTTTCTTAACTACAGTGAGTAACTATTTTAATTAACACCAAGAAAAAAACCCCAAAAAGTGCTTAGAGTCAGCTATAGAAGATGATCTGGGGGGGGTTCTCTGGTGGCACAGTGGCTGAGAATCCACCTGCCAATGCAGGGGACACAGGTTCGACTGCTGGTCGGGGAAGATCCCACATGCTGCGGAGCAACTAAGCCCATGGGCCACAACTACTGAGCCTGCGCTCTAGAGCCCACAAGCCACAACTATTTAGCCCGCGAGCCACAATTACTGAAGCCTGCGCACCTAGAGCCTGTGCTCAGCAACAAGAGAAGCCACCGCAATGAGAAGCCCGTTTACTGCAATGAAGAGTAGCCCCCACTGGCTGCAACTAGAGAAAGTCCACGTGCAGCAACGAAAGACCCAACGCAGCCAAAAATAAATAAATAAATAATTGGGAAAAAAAAAAAAAAAAAGAAGATGATGATGATCTGGCAACCGTGTAGAAAATACTATGCTTTATTAGTATTTTTTTTTTAACCTCATATGGTGCCTTAGGTATCCACTTCATGAGACGCTACAGAGGTACGCTTGGCTTTACATAAGCTAAAATAAATAAGAGTAAACAGATATTCTTACCTTCAAAGATTTCTTTGGCCTCTTTTCTATTCTAACATTCAGAATTCATGTGGCTTTCTATATGAATTAATGGAAGAGACAGCACAAAGGTTAAATGGTTCCTTAGTACGTTAAGAGCTTCATGACTGTAATTCCCTCTTTGTAATTGTGAATCTAGTACAGTAAGCACTGAGTTAATTAAATATCGTGGGATGTAACCACTTCCAACTTATTTTGACTGCAAAATGAATATCAAAAATAGCCTTATAAGAAATCATGGCTTAAATTCACCTATTAGTATGGGGTTATATATTATGCTCCAAAGAGTATACTGTTAAATATCTTGTGGGAGGGGGAATAGAGCGATACACAAAACTTTGTTCCTTTAAGATCAACAGATGCTAATGAGAGAAACGTACCAAGCTAAAAAATCAGTAAGTTATGTCTTGAACTGGTCAATTTTAAGTTTTAAAGTTAAACCACATAATACAAAACACTGAGAAATTACCTTTAATTTGCTACTAGCTTTAGAAACAAGAACTATTTACCAAATCCTTAAGATCTATTCTTAAAATTGCAAAGACCTGCAAAAGGACTGCAATGACGAAGGTGCTGCAAAAGAGTCAACTGCTATGCCTTATTTTTGAACACAAATTTGAGGGGACATTCCCTTTCCTAGGCATGATTTGTTCTCCTCCAGGAGGCAAAGATTTGAACTTCTTTCAAAATCTAAGTGGCCAAAAATTTATCAGCATCACGTATCCAAATTTGTCACAGAAAAGACTTCAAGCTACAATTCTTAAATACCGTGATGTATATAGTGCGCGCAGGTTGAAACTCTGATCATCACATGGGCAACAAGGGCCTGAGACACATTCCTTCCTTGAGTCACAAAAAAAGCCACAGCGTCCTCACCCCACTCCCATATCAACATAAGAAAAGCCCCTTCTCCCTTCCCGAGTAATCACAAGGGAATGGATAAAATACCAGTGGCCAGGTTCACAAGGCCAACACTCAGAATTTCAAGTTTTTCTTGTTTCTATGTCTGTGTAGCAAGACATTTAGTGATTTACACTCCCGAGAAACCAGAGAAAACACGCAAATACTATACGTTGTATGAAGCTCCTAAAATTTGTAGGTGCTTTCTGTTCACATTCAAGACAGTCCTAACTCAGCTGGAGTTCCCCTGAAGCCAAATACTAGGAACAGCTTTATCAACCCAGCGTCTGGAACAATCGCTAGAACTGCCGCGTGCAAGGGCGGGGGAGGAAACATTCGTGTCAGCTGAACCTTTTCTTTAAAAAAAAAAAAAAAAACAACTTGCTGCCTGGGACATCTACCGAGTTCAACAGGGAACCCAAAAATAGCTCTCCCATGACAGTGACAGAGGGAATCGCTGAGAACCTAAAAGGGATTTTTTTAAGCCGGTACCATCCGAGCAATGGGAAAATACAGGAGGCGATTTCCTTTTCTGGGAAGGGTAATGCGCGGGGTGGGGGAAGTCGGGCCAAGAAAGTTGGCGCGAGATTCCAGCTGGGGGATGGAGTGAGCCGGGGAGGTGGTCCCCACCGGCCGGCGGAGCAGAGGTGAGGGGACAGGGGTCGGCGTCTCCAACCTGTGGGAACCCAGGGGAGAGGAGGCGGCGTCCCCAACCCGTGGGAAGCTAGGGGCCAGGGGCGGCGTCCCCAAGTGAGAAACAGGAGAGGAGGAGGCATCCCAGCCCGTGGGGAGAGAGGCCGCCACCGCCGGGAGCCGTCAGAAGGAGACTCACCACTCCGGTCCGCTGGGCCGCCGACTACGCCCGGCCGCAGGACTCCACTCAGCCAAGGTGCCAGGAGAGAAAGGCACCGCACTCCAAGCCGAGGGTGCCAGGACGCCAGTCTCTTGACCCGAAGGCCGCCGTCACTGAATCCCCCGGAAGCCCGAGCCCCATCCGCGGATGCCCCTACTTCCGCCTTCTGCGCTCGCCCGGGCGGGCGAGGGGCGGGGAGCGGGCAGGGGAGGAGACAGAGCGGCCCAGCCGGGCGTGGGCGCCCCCTGGCGGCGGTCCTCCACAGGCCGCACCCGGCGCGGGCAGGTCCAGCCGTCAATCTAGAGCTCTCCCGCTGCGCTTCCGCCTCGCTTGGGTGCGAATCCCACCTGGGAATTCCTTACCCTGCAATCCTGAAGTGAGATCTGTCTCGGAGTAACTGTGATCTAGTGAGCAGCAGCAACAGCAGTAATCCCAAACTGTGTTTTTATAGTTTCCCAATCCAAGCAGGAGAAAAACCCCAACTCGGCGAGATTACTTGACCTTCGAAAAGCCTTCACTCCTTCCCTAACTCCACCCTCCTTGCCAAGGAAGTTTACATGATATGTAGAGCCCTCTGTTATCACCTGGTCCTTCCCCTTCAACCAGTCCAAGGGAGTCAAACCCATATATTTAAATATTTCTTTGAAACTGCTGCCAAACACATCATCTCTTTTTCGGTCAACGTCACAAGAAAGCTATTTTTAATTCCCTGTTTAACTGCATGCAAACCTCTAAGGAATGTAACAAGAAGATGCGTGAAAGATTTTGGCTCACCTCTGCAAATCTGACTCATCCTTCACCTCTTGGGGGAGGTATTACAGGGTGTTGGGTTTCATATGTACATGTCCTGAAACCAGAGTGCTTCATTCCAATCTAGTTTTTCCCCTTTATAAATTATTTGACTTTAAATAATTTACTTAATCTGACTTCAATTTTTTCATCTCATTAAAATAAGGATAATGATAGTACCTACCTCACTGGTAGCATTGTTGGAAGGGAAACATAAGTTAGTACATGTTAATAAATTATTTAAAACTAGGACATAGTATGTGCTCAATAAATGTTAACAATACTGTATTTCCTGCTTTCTGGCTGCTGATATTCATAAAAAATACTTATGTTTTTAAGATAAGAAACTGTCACAAGTTTTCAAACTCACTCTGCCACCCCTCTTTCTAAAAAGTATTTTGAAATAGTTAAGACATAAAAAGAATTATACACACATCTGTGTGCTCACCACCCAGCTCAATAAATAAAACATTGCCAGTAGAATTGCCAGCTCTTGTGCATCCCTCCCCACTGATTCCCAGGGCCCTGTAAAAATAAATCCCCTATGTGATGGTGAAGAGATCATGATATAAAACTGAGAGATGGAGAAAAAGAAGAACAAGGGAGGTAGACTTTCCTCCACGTATTAATATGTGCTCTGGGGCAAGTTTTGTAACTTCTACAAACTTCAGTTTCCTAAACCATAAACTAGGGGATAATATTTACCTTCCAGGCTGTTGTCAGCATCAACTAATAAAAATGTACGTGAGAGAACCCAGCACCGGGCTTTCAGAAAGATTAGGTGTTGTGCGTGTATTTCACGATTTTCACACGTGTCCTTGAGGGGCTTCCTCCTACTTCTACAGATCCTATTTATTCTTCCCTGTTTATACTGGTAGAGAGTGTTGGCGCTCACCCATGCCCTGGGCACACAGGAGACTTACACTGTCCCCTTGCAGTCAGACAGTGCCATATGACTAGTTCTGACCCACAGGCTGTTCAGGGCAAGGGAGGTGTGTCATTTTAAGACCAAAGCATTTGATTTTCATTGAAAGACCCACTTCCCCATGTGACAACCATGGGGCAGCTGTAAGAGGCTGGATCGCTAAATTGCTGTATGGAGGGCAGTTGCCTTGGAAAGTCAATCCACCTTCATTGGACTTATATGAGCAGGAAACAGATCTCTGTTGTTTCGAGCCATTGAGATGTTAGGGCTGTCTTTTCTGCCGCACAACCCAGCCTATCCTATGCAAATTCCTCCTGAAAGTCTCCTCTGATCGTTCACACCCCTACTGGACTAGGAATCAGAAAACAAAATTTTCCTCTTGGCTCTGCCTCTTATTAAAACTGGACCTGGTCAAGTATCCTCATCTGTAAAGTTGGAATAAAATCCATCCTGTCTCCTTCTCAGAGACTTTATTAGTTCAAATGAGATACATGTGAAAACTCTTTGTAAACTAGGAAGCTCTATACAGGTGGCAGGAACTGAGTATTCTGATCAGTAGGGTTATCTGATATGTACAGCAACCACAGTACCTAGGTTTCCTGAAATGTCACTAATTTAAAATATTTTCCGGTGTCCTATATAAGTATTCAAAGTGGGCAAAAATATCATCATAGTATCATTTCTGGGTTGCTGTTTTTCACACTCTATTTGAAAACTGAAATAAGATTCACCTTGTAGGCTGTCCCAGGTAGGAGTGGGAGGGTGAGAGATTTTCCCCCATTTAGAAAAAGGATGGCTCTCTAAGTTTTAAATGATAAAAGTAGAACACAGTTCTTTAATTCAAACCATATTTATTGAACAACCATCATGTATGTGTGGCAGTCAGCCCTGAAGATGCTATTTATGCCCATATGTGATCCCCTTGCACAATGAATAGGGTACAACCAATAGGATGCTGTGAAAATGACAGAATGTGACTTCCTAGGCTAGGTTGTCTCCAGCGTTCCAAAGGAACCAAATAAAGAATTCATAGCTGGCAAGGGAGAATTTCTTCGTGAACAAGGACAGATTCAGTAAGAAATACTCTAAGTGATTCCATCTTATTTTATTTAGGTAACAAACTCAAAACAAGTCTCAGTGCTCTATCATTTCTCTCTCTCCTTTCCTTCCTTCCTTCCTTTCTTTCTTTCACATCCATCCATTTGTCTATCTACCCATCTATGTGGATATCTGATATGTCTATTTTAGAGTTAAAATTCATAAGTGAGATGGTTTTCATGATGCATATTATTAGATTTATTTTGATTGAAAACTGATGGAGAGTGAATCTGATTGGTTGAAATGGTTTGTCAATAAGGATGGGCTTTATTAATTAGGTTGTGTAGTAGATTTCCTCCATAAATGGAATGAGACTTGAGTGAGCTAAATGTGCAGAGTTTTGTCAAAAAATATGTACAGACTTGTAAAATATACAGTATGGTAGAATTACATCTTTCGCAATTATTTAAACTTAACATAAAAAAATTTACACATGCCAACCTAAGAGTATGCAATGGAATATATCATCTTACAAAAGCACTTTAGAGTCAGAAACTTTCTCACACCAGAAGCAGGAAGAGCAAGAAAGTAAATATGTTATAACCTTGGATAAAATTACAGACCAAGGAAGACTGAGTCAGTCAGAGGAGGCATTAGATATGATGGAACCTAGAAAAGGTCAAAGAGATCCAGTCGGGCATCTCCCATGTACATTCAGTTTGGGGGAGGAAGTGTCCTGGATCAAAATCTCCCTTTAGCTATCCGTGTTCAAAGGCAGGAGTTTTGGAGATGTCCTGATGCCATTAATCGTTGAGCTGCAAAAGCAATTTACCTATTGAATGATTTCATAGTCACTAACAGTAGCTAAGTGAAGCCAGAGGAGCACAGGAAGGAAGGTTACCCAACAGAAGGTTCCGGTCTTGGAATATACTCTGAGTACAATAAGTTTCAGGGTAGCCTTCTTCACCGTTTCTGCCTCTCTCCTCCCATCCCACTCCACCAAAATAAGGGAAAGTTCTCAGAGCAGAGGAGGGCATGGGTGATGAGAAATGAAGGAGATGGGCAATAAAGGAAGATGAGTGAGGTGTGTGGACATGTGGGTGTGTATGGGGAGGCTCCTAGGGAGACTGCAGACACTAATAACAGGATTTGGGACTATGCCCTTGGCTCATTTCACTGTCTAGGTTGAGAGCAGACTCTGAGCCACTAGGAGGCAGAAGCTTAGTTTTGGAACCTACCTTGGAATCTATGGAATTTCCCAATATTGTCCATAGCAGAGTTTTCTTTCGTAAAGCCTACCCACTGGCAAGGAGTGAAAGTACTCACTGTTCCTCTCCACCCTCTTCTCAAATCCCAAGCAAGAACCTAGACTTTTTGTGGCCATACTCATTTTTCCTGCTCTTGGAGAAAGAAGATCTTTTTCCACCCTTCATTTGGGTAAATGAGGAGGGTGGGGACATTTCCACGGCATTGCAGCTAGATTTTCCTAGCTAGTTTCACTAGAGATCATCAAGCAACATTGAGATGGTAAGTGGACCCAATTTACTGCTTTCCTTGGGGGAAAGAATGTACCAGCCATAGAATGTAAGAATCTGATCTATTCATATATTTTTAATGAAAACAAATTGCTTTTGTCTGATTTGTAGATTTGTTTCCTGCGAGCTGAGTTAGTGTATAGGCACACTGGGTGGAAAAAAAATCAGCTTTTGAACTCACAGAGCTAAGGGTCAGAGTATTTCACCAAGGTAAACAATACCTTATGATTTCTCTTGGTACAGTCTCTTCTAAACACTTTAAAAAGCATTACTATGGGGCTTACCTGGTGGCGCAGTGGTTGAGAGTCCGCCTGCCGATGCAGGGGACACGGGTTCGTGCCCCGGTCTGGGAAGATTCCACGTGCCGCGGAGCGGCTAGGCCCGTGAGCCATGGCCGCTGAGCCTGCGCGTCCGGAGCCTGTGCTCCGCAACGGGAGAGACCACAACAGTGAGAGGCTAGTGTACTGAAAAAAAAAAAAAGCATTACTGTGAAGAAAAATCATCCAAAACCTGAAATAAAGTAAGACGAAGGCAACAGTGACATTGTTTAACATGTTTGCCTAATAATTAATTATCTATGTCTGAGAATTCTCCTGTTTGACTTTGCTATTTTACTATTTGATTAGAGATGAGACACTGAGGTTATACATTAACTCATAGATTTCCTTCCAGTAAAAAAACACACCCCCTGAGGTTAATGCACTATGGGATATTAACTAATTTGTATCAGCTGGTAAATTTCAGCATTCCTTGAACTGACTTTAATATCTCTGTTTCTCCAAACTTCCTTTGGACCAGCTTTATCATCTTACTAATTCTCATTAATTAATGGGCTGAATAAAATCTTAGAATGTGTTCATTCTCAATTTCTGTGGCAGTCTTGTGTTGAAGTTTTTGAAATTTGTACTTTAACATTACAACATTCCTGCTTAACTCTGCTTCTATACAACATCTGCATATTGAATGAATTTCTCAGTCAGATTTTTGCATGGTTGATGTTTGAATGGAAGAATGTTAAACCTTTCGGGACATTAGGACCCTTAAAAAACAAAACAAAACAAAAACCTTAATCATAGCACTGGAACACAAAATCAAAAATGTATAGTTAAGCGTTTGGCTTATTTATATTTTGAAACAAATAGAGGATTACCATTCAGGAAGGCTCTTGAGTTCAAAAGTCTCTTGTGTGTGAGTTCCTGCTCGTTGCCAGGTGTAGAAACTCTCACAGAGGCAGCGGAAAGCAGAGAAAATCTGAAGCACTAAAGAGGAAGTGTTCAGAACTGTGGTGTGAGCTTGCTTGGTGGGAAGAACAGGAGATACATTTCCAGTGTTCCTCATTAGATTTTATAATATAATTTCCCCAAAAGACAGTTAAATCAATAAATGTTTAGTTTCCCTGAATTGCCCACAATTGAAGTTGAAATAATGTCTTTTATGCAACAGTATTATTTTCCATAATTGTATCTCTTTCACTGCAAACATTTTTTCAGATACAGTATGAGTCAAATAGTCTTTTGTGGGGCAGACAGCGGTGGGGAGAGGGAAAGCCAGTCCCAATTAATAATATTGTTTTTATAGAATATGTAGTTTTTTGCAAATAACTCAATAAAAATGCTTTGGGGGGAATATACAATTCTTTTATAGGTTGGAAACAGCCTAAATGAGGATTATTACAATAACAAAATTAAGTAAATTAAAAGCTGCTTTACTATGAAAGGCAATGGAAGGTGTGTGTGTGCTTGGGGGTTAATGCTGTCACTCTAGGTTTTTCATCACATAGAGTAGGACACATTCCAGGTTCCTGAAGCCTGTGTCCACGTTTGCCCTTTTCATACGGTGCTGTTGTTAATGGCTCGTGATTGTTAAGATGAAACAATTTTCAGTTTCAAATTGAACTTTCAGCACTTCATCCACCAAAAATATCATACTTTCACCTCAGTTTCTGCCAGAACAGAATATATTTCTTTCTGGATTTTCTAAATAAAACATTGCTTTGATGAATAACATGGGACTGACTACTTCCTTATAACAAAGTAATTTTCATGTTCTGAATGATAGCTAATCCTCTAGGCTTTCCTGAAGGAGTTTCTGTAGGGGGTACAACATGTAAGAATTCTGTTAAATTAATAATGATCTTTGAAGATTCTACATGTGCACATTGGAAGATTTCCAAGATGGTTTCTTGAGGATGGTGGTGGTAATTTCTTCTCAAGGCATTTATTAAGGGTCATTTGCAATTTTTGTTTTCTGCACCAGTGAACTAGGGGTATAAAGGGTCAACACTAAAAATCAATAAATGAGAGATCATTTTGCCCATGACCAGAGAGGCATTGTTTTCTGATAGGAAATTCCTCAAAACTAAATTAGGAAAAGTGCCAAATAACAGACTCCAAAGAGGAAACAAAGTATTAGAAATTGGAACACAATCAGAAACTGGAAATGATTCATCAGCTTTAGTTCTTTTGCCCATAAAATAGTTTATATTTATCTCATTTCTTACATCAAGCATTTCCTAATTAATTAAAAATGCCTCAAGATAATATTAAAAAATGTGCAGTTTCCTATCTAAATGCCTGAATCTATAATAAATTAACTACTCCTCTAAGTTTGAATATCAGATTATTTCTATTATAGTATTTGCTTTTATAATGTGTCAGTGAACTCTTGTGGATGAATCTTTGCCCACATTTCAAACTACGACTTTAAGATGGGTTTCTTCAATGGAAATTGGTAGGTCAAAGACTATGGATATTTATGACTTCTGTTTCAAATGACTTCCCAGAAAGACTGTCAATTTTTGTTCCATCTAGATCTTGGTATGTATCTTACTCATTCTCCCTAGGATTCTAGGTTAGTGTATTATTTTTAAAAACAAATGAACATACACGCACATACCCCAATAACTGTAAAAAGAAATTAAAACTCATACAAGATAAAATATTCATTACAGAAGGTAAAAAATATAAAACAAAAAATGTCCCCTTACATTTTTGAAACTCAGTTCTACTTTCCTGAAGAAACCACTGTGAAGGAAAAAAAATGACTAACGTAAAGTTTTTAAACATGGCCTTGCCATCTATGTGACTACATTCTGGAAGGAGGAGAGTGCTAATTGCTCAGACCTGGGGACCACTACACCCCAATCCCTGCATTCATCAACGTCACAACACTTTAATGAGTACAACCTAAAGCCACCTTTAGGAGTTGCCTAGCAGCTTACTGACATTCCACTGGGGAAGATGAGACCCCAGGACATTCAGACCGGAGGGGAAGGTATAACTTTGGAGACATAAGTTGGCAAACTTGAAAAAGCCTATTTAAAGGTACTGAAACAGGTCACAGTAGCTGATCAGTAAAATGTTTAAGATTTATAAAAAGTTTACAGCATTTATCTAAAGGACGAGAAAAGGAGGTAGTGTCTGTCTAGGCAAATAGGACATTAAAGATTCTTAGTATGGGACAGGGTTCATAACTACTGATTATGGAAGCTGTTTCCCTCATCATCACTCTTGCCTATTTGCTTATCTTACAGGAATGTTCCATGTTGGCTGGCTGGCTTGCTCAATCTCTTTTTCCCTCGTTCTCCCCCCTCCCTTAATTATTTGAGAGTTTTAAAAAAATCTTACTTATGAATTACTTGAGAACTAGTTGCATATTATCATATTGTCCCTAAATAATTCAGTGTTCTAAGAACAAGGACAATTATATAGGTTCCTATATAACCACAACGCTATTATCACACTCAGAAATTTAACTTGTACAATAAATATTATCTAACATACAACCATATTTAAATCTCCTCAGTTCCACCCCAATAATCCTTTAGAGCTGTTACTTTGGTTTGATTTTCCATCCAGGGTCCAGCCCAAGTTTGCAATTGCATTTGCTTGTCATTATATAATCTTTAAAAAAATAAACTTTAATTTTGAGATGATTGTAGATTCATATGCAATTGTAAGATATAATACAGAGAAATCTCATTTACCCTTTACCCATTTTCCACCAATGGTAACATCTTGTACAACTATAGCACAATATCACAATATCTTGATATTGATCCAGTCAAGATACTGAATATTTCCATCACCACGAGGATCCCCCATGTTGCCCTTTTATAGCCATACCTAGTTCCCTCCTCCTTGTACCCTCCTTATACACTGGGAACCATTAATCTGTTCTCCATTTCTATAATTTTACCATTTCAAGAATGTCACATGAATGGAATCACATAGTATGGAAACTTTTGCATTGGAATTGATTATAAACATTCCTATAAGTTTTTTTGTGTGAAGATAAATTTTAATTTATGTCCAGGAGTACAATCACTGAGTCATATGGTATTTGTATTTTAGCTTTTTAAGAAACTACCAACTAGTTTTCCAGAGTGGCTCTGTCATTACACATTCTCACCAACAATGTATGTGTGATTCAGGTTTCTTGCATTAGCCTTTCTGATAGATGTGTAGTCATGTATTACTGTGGTTGTAATTTTCACTCCCTTAATGGCTGATGATGTGCAGCACCTTTCCATGTGGTTATTGCCACCTGTACATTCTCTTTGGCAAAATGTCTCTTCATGTCTTTTGCCTATTTTCTAATTATATTCTTAGTCTTTTTACTGTGATCCATTTTGAATTAGTTTTTGTATAAGGTGTGAGACTAGGTTTCTTTCTTTCCTTCCTTCTTTCCTTCCTTCCTTCCTTCCTTCCTTCTTTCCTCCCTCCTCCCCTTCCATTTCTTGCTACTTTCTTTCCTTGCCTTTGGATGTCCAATTACTCCACCATCACTTGATTAAAAGGCTATCTTTCCGGGGCTTCCCTGGTGGTGCAGTGGTTGAGAGTCTGCCTGCCAATGCAGGGGGCACGGGTTCGTGCCCCGGTCTGGGAAGATCCCACATGCAGCGGAGCGGCTGGGCCCGTGAGCCATGGCCACTGAGCCTGTGCGTCCGGAGCCTGTGCTCCGCAACGGGAGAGGCCACAACAGTGAGAGGCCCGCGTACCGCAAAAAAAAAAAACGGCTATTTTTCCTCCATTGAATTGTTTTTGCACCTTTGTAAAATAAATGAGTTGGGTATATTTGTGTGGGTCTATTTTGGGTTCCTTTATTCTATCCCATTGGTCTGTATGTCTATCTCTCCAATAATACCACAGAATCTTGATTATTGTAGTTATATATTGTCATGAAATCAAATAGATGAGTTCCTCTTACTTTTGATTTCACTTTAAAAATCACTTTAGCTATTCTAGTTCCCTTGCTTTTCCATATAAATTTTAGAATAATATTGCCTATCTGAAAAATATTCTACTGGGATTTTGATAGGAATTGTGTTAAACCTATGTTTCAATTTGTGGGAGAACTGACATCTTGATTATGTTGAATCTTTCAATTAATGAACATAGTATGTATCTATTTACATCTTCTATGATTTCTTTCATCAGCACTTTGGACTTTTTCAACTTGATAGAGTGTTTACAAGAACCTACATCTAACATACTTAATGGTGAAAGACTAAATGCTTTCCCCTAAGATTGGGAACAAGGCAAGGATAGCCAATGGCACTGCTCTTATATTACATAGTTCTGGAAGTTGTAGCCAATGCAACAAGGCAAGAAAAGGAAGTAGAAGGCATACAAATCACAAAAAAAGAAATAAAACTGTCCCTACTTGCAGACGATATGATTATCTATGTAGAAAATCTTACAGGATACACACACACACACTTCCTAGAATTAAAAAAAAATGAGTCAGGAGATCTCAGGATATAAGATAACCATTAAAAAATGTTGTATTTCATTATGCTAGCAGTGAGCCTGTGCACGCTGGAATTTAAAATATAATATCATTTCCAATAGCTCAAAAAACTGAAAAACCTAGGTAAAAATCCAACAAAACATGGATTAAGAGCCTGCACGTCCGGAGCCTGTACTCCGCGACGGGAGAGGCCACAACAGTGAGAGGCCCGCGTACTGCAAAAAAAAAAAAAAAAAAAGTCCTTCTTTTTTAAGGCTGCATAATAATATTCCATTGTATGTATATATCACATTTTGTTTACCCATTCATTCTTTGATGGAAACAAGGGTTGCTTTCACCCCTTGGCTATTGCATTATCTCATTGTTTCTGTATGTTAGGAATTCAGGCAAGGCTTAGCTATACCCAGAGTTTCACTGGGCTGCAATTTCATCAGAAACTTGACTGGGGAAAAATCTGCTTCAAGCTCAGGCTGTTGGCAGAATTCAGATCCTTGAGGTTATAGGATTGAAATCTCTGTTTTCTTGCTGGCTATTGCCTGATGGCCTGCTCTCAGTTAAGAGAGGCTGCCGGCCTTTCCCTGTCTGGCGACATTCTCCATAGGCCCCCTTGCAATGTGGAAGCTTGCTTCTTCCAAGCAGTGAGGAAGAAAATTTTCTCTCTCTGGGCTACTAAGACAGGGTCTTATATGATGTAGCATAGTCAAAGACATAATTATCACCTTTGCCATATTCCCTTGCTTACATCAAGTCACAGGTTCTATCTGAATTCAAGGGGAAGAGATTTACACACGAATGTTTTTATACACTCTCCTGTATGTGTAATATATTTTATAGCACATTAAAAAAATAAGTTAAAAAGAAAAGTAACATAGATAGATAAAAGGATGGAGTCAGTCTGTTTGTCTATTTATCTATCTATCTTCATCATCATCATCTATGGTAAATTAAAAACAAAAATAAACCAATGCAGGGCAGCAAGAGTTACCCTAACCACAGTAGAAACCAAGGAAAAAGCATAACTGACATAATGAAGGTCATTTTATATTGATCATATTTCTTAACTTTTCCTTTTCAAAGGTAATTTTTTTCCATGAATGGATATTTTCATGATCTTTATTATTCTTTAAGTGTTGACATTTTAATAGCCTACACTTTGGAAGAGATCTCTCTGTTCATTATCTTTTTCAGAGTATGGCGATGAGCTCTCCTAGAGCTAAAGCTTTGTTTAGTGCTGGAAAATTCAATGCTATCTTGAGTAATGCTTTTATTCCATGTGATTTGACTGGATTCAATTATCTCTGGGGGAACACCCACCATTCTGTGTGTTTCATTTCACTATTTCACTTATTCTATAATTTCTATCCCTCACCTTTTCCTCATTATTTTCATCTCTGCATTCACTTCCTATGTGATCTCAGAGTTTTTCTCCAGTTTGTTTTCTATATCAGTAAGTTGCAAATTTGTCTCTTATGGCATCCAATGTATTCATTGTATGTCTTCTCCTTGGGTGTTAGTTTCATTACACGTGCTTCTTATCTTGGTTTCTTCTCATCAAGGACACTGCTTGTTCAACAGAGGCAATTCCTTATAGGAACACAGGTAAATAAATATTTTCCCTTTTGTCTTCTATTTCAGAAAAAGCCCATCCTTTGAAGCTTTGGTGCCAAGCATTGACTTTTCCTCTCTAGCTATGAAAGTCTTAGATGGCATCTTCTTCCAATATAAGGCTGTTTAGTCTACCCTGAAAATCTGTTGTTTAGTGTAGCCACCTTAATTATTTACCTTAGCTAGATCTTCTGGATCATTTGCTGCAGCTTCTACATCAGCAATTACTGCTTCACCTTGCACTTTTACGTTATGGAGATGGCTTCTTTTCTTAAACCTCATCAACCGGCCTCTGCTAGCTTCAAACCTTCCTTCTGCAGCTTCCTCACCTCTCTCAGCCTTCAGAGAATTGAAGAGAGTTAGGGCCTTGCTGTGGATTAGGCTTTGGTTTAAAGGAAAGTTGTGGCTGGTTTGATCTTCTATCCAGACCACTCAAACTTTCTCCATATCAGCAATAAGGCTATTTTGCTTTGTGTGTTCACTGGAGTATCACTTTTAATTTCCTTCAGGAAGTTTTCCTTTGCATTCACAACTTGGCCCACAGTTTCATGTAAAAGGCCTAGCTTTAGACCTATCTCAGCTTTGACGTGCCTTCCTCACTAAGCTTAATCATTTCTAGTTTTTGATTTACAGTAAGAGACATGCAACCCTTCCTTTCACTTGAACACTTAGAAGCCATTGCAAGGTTATTGATTGGCCTAATTTTGACAATTGTCTCAGGGAACAAGGAGGCCCAAGGAGAGGGAGAGAGGTGGGAGAACAGCTGGTTGACGGAGCAGTCATCGTACACACAGCATGTATCAATTAAGTTCACTATCTCATTTGGGCGTGGTTCATGGAGCCCCAAAACAATTACAGTAGTAACATCAAAGATCACTGATCACAGATCTCCATAACGAATATGAAAAAGTTTGAAATATTGTGAGAACTACCAAATTGTGACAGGGACACGAAGTGAGCAAATGCTGTTGGAAAAATGGCACTGATAGACTTGCTCAATGGAAGGTTGTCAAAACCTTCGATTTGTAAAAAACTGCAGCATCTGTGAAGCACAATAAAGTGACGTGCAATACAAATGAGGTCTCCCTGTAAGAAAAAACAATGGCAGCTTCCTTTCCAAACTTAAAGCTCTTGAATGCAAATGCAAAGAGTCTCAGTAAAATTGTTCTTACTTGATTAAAGGGTTCTTATTTGACAGGATAAGAAGACAAATAGGGATAGGTTCCTGGCTTATTGTATATTCTGCAGGCTCCTTTTAGTTTCGTAACATAGTTTTAGTATGGTAAAACAAATACACCATCACTGAACTGAGAAAACTTTTATATGCCTCTAAAGCTGTGGGGTTTTAGGGAGAGGCTTTATGAGGGGCTCCTTAACCTGTCCCCTTTGCCTGATTTCATGGCTAGTGCATTGCTGCTTGCCTGAAATGGATTTTTATTCTTGCCTTTGGAGTTGGCTTCTAGATACTTGGAACAGCTGCTTCTCTAAGCTGATTCTCTATCCTGATCTTTGCCTTTCTGCTTTGGGCAACCCTGTTCATCAGGGCAGCCTCCCTTCCCATCTCCAAGTTGGAAGGTATCGCTGAGGCTGTCAAGAAGGGGGCTTCAGGTCAATCCTCAATGAGCTTTCCCTTTCCTCCCTTTTCTCCTCTTCCCCTCCCTCCCCCTTTCTTGCCTATTTTCTTTCCAGACTATTTTCTCTGCAAAAATTGAAGACTGCATTGGAACCCTGTTATGGATTGAATTATATCCGCCCCCCAAATTCACACGTTGTAGCCCTAACTGCCAATGTGGCTATATTTGGAGATAGGGCCTTTAAAGGGGTAATTAAGGTTAAATGGGATCATGTGAATGGACCCTAATTCAATTGGACTGGTGTCCTTTTAAGAAGTAGAAGAGACAGCAGGGATTTGTAAGCACAGGGGAAAGATCATGTGGGGACACAGCAAGAAGGTGGCCTGCAAGCCAAAGAGAGAGGTTCTGGGAGAAACCAATGCTGATGACACCTTGATCTTGGGCTTCCAGCCTCCAGAACTGTCCGAAATAAATTTCTCCTGGTTAAGTCACCCAGTCTGTATTTTGTTATGGCAGCCCTAGAAAACTAATACAGACCCTGTCATCATTCGGCTCATCTGTAGAGACTCCTTCTGGGGATCTTGGCATATGTCTAATTTTTATCACTTATATCTGGTACTGCTGAAATGTTGGATGATTTTGTGGGCACTTTCATTGGGCATTGGGAAGAAGGGCCCCCTTGGCCTTCCCTCAATCTCCTCTGAAACTTTATATTTCTCATGGTCTCTAGCAAGTAATTTAGCAGTTATGCCCTATCTGTTCCATTCATCGATAACAACAGCTTTAATATCATCTGCCCAAATAACCTAGCTCGCAAGCAGCAGGTTATTAAGTTTTTTAATCTCTGTCTAACACAATACTTATGCTTAAAAATGCTGAAGATTTGGCTGATTGGTTTAAAACCTCGAATCGGATCCAGGGCACAGGGATCTTCTTGATCCTTTCAGTTTCCTATGTTTAAATGGTGAAGGCAGATTCCATGAGGAGTGAAGGAACTGGGGGCTTCTTCCAACAAATGTGTGTATTTTGGAGCCCCCAGTCTGGTTTCCACATGAAGTGATGTGCTGGTCTGTTGTTTTCCTTGGGGACCTCGAGGCAGATGTAGACAAACAGCAGATGCAGAGGAAGAGCTGCGAACCGGGCAGGCTGAGAGCTGTAAACAAGGGGAGCTATATTAAGAAAGGTCTCCATCTACAGCACTGTCTCAATCCTGCCACCCACTGGGCATGTTCCCGAATTGACTTTCCGCAGTCAGCTGCTCAGCGACAGGTACGCAATTGTTTGTAACAGACACAAGTCTCAGCTTCTTAGAGCTGGGAGGATTCTCAGACACCACATCCTCTGACGTTTAACAAAGTCTCATTGCGGTGCATGAAATGAGTTTAGGTAGCACACAAGATGATTTCAGGTGGAGACATATTAACATTGGGTGCAGGTTAATGCTGAATTGCTTTTCCAATTTTCTTTCAATCCTTTTTAATTTGGGAAGGAAAATGTGTCTATTTGATGCCAGTAGACCTTGACACTCACTCACCTTTCTTTCTAACAGAGAGAGCATTTTCCTTCCTACATGGTATTTCTGCTACAAACCTTTGATAACGTATAAAATCCTTCTCTAAGTAAATTGATTTAAGTAAAGGTAACTTCCTTTAAAGACAAATATTAAACAAATAATAGTGCAGGTGGTATTTGGGTAAGGCAAAAATCGTGAATGTGGTACAGAGTGAAATTATAAAGATACTGGCATCCCATCCCCTCCCTTTTGCTTCTACAAATGAAGAAACTGAGGCCTGTTTTGTAATGTTTCACTGAGAGGCTGAGTTGGGAGAGTCGAGATAATTGACTAGTGGCACCTGTTATGACCAGTATGCCCAAGAGGAAAAAGAGGCTGCTCCAGAGGTAACCAGAGCTTGGCATTGGACCTTCACGATGGCAATGCCTGACACACAGGGAGGGTCTCTGGCCAGCCGCCCTTCCACTGGTCTCTTTGCTAGGAGAAAGCGTGTTAGTATTTGGGAGTGTGGTCTTCATGGCATTAAGAGGCATGAGAAACCTGGTACTTTCAGTCATATCAAAGGGGCATAAGAGCTGGCGGTGCTGTGTGAAGGCAATAGAGCTTGGTGTCAATAGTTGAACTTGGGGCCTTAAATTATATTTTTGATTTTTCCCTTTTAATTGATCAATCAAATAATTATTGTTATAAATTTTATTTACCTTCAATGTAGAAAAATATGAAAAAATGGAAACTTTATATACAGTGATGTGCAGAGCAGTTACACAGTTCGGTTGCACATAAGTGAATGTCTTTATTTTCAGAAGCCAGCAGCCTTACCACTAGGAGCCTCCATTCAATCCAAAGACAGGAAAATTAGTCTAAACAATGCCTAGTTTTCCCTGTCATTTGAGATGAAACTAGCCAGTCCTCGTGATTTTCTCTCTTGTTCTCTCTCTCCTTCTTCCTTGGTGGCTACTACACGTCTGACATCATGGCTGGAGATGGAGCGTAGGGACCTGGCTGACATCTGTTCAGGTTGTCAGGTTTGGTCTCGATCACATCCAAGAATCTGCAGACGTAACTCTTTTTCATCACCAGTCATCTGACTCTAGCTCAGCCTTCTCCTCCTTGTGGTGGTGAAGTCCTCTCTTGACCTGTCTGTGTCCCTTCCACTGTTCCAGCAACAGAGAACCCGTGGCTTGTCTCTGACCTCTGATCCCCAGCGCCCCACACGGTGTTATCAGCTCTGCTGTGTGACCTCACGCAATCATGCAGCAGTGAAACTGTGGGAGTTTGCTCATTTTCCCAGGCTCAACCCAGGAAGTTACTCTGTGCTCTCAGATCCCAAAACTTACTGGGATGTAGTTCTATTCTCACCTCCCCTCCTTCTAGCACTTAATATTTATCAAGTACTTACCAAGTGTCAGACTCTGGGGCCAGGCATTTTCATTTAATTATTTGATCCCCCAGGGATGCTGGAAATTAGGTGTTACCCATTTTTATAGAAACTAAACTGAGAAAATCCTCACTCGAGTGGTTACATGAATGGTTCAAAGTCACACAGTCCATAGTGACAGAACAGAAAGCACATCTCGTATCCCATGACTCTTGATTCTCTATCTCATTATCTCTATCTACCCTACCTACTACTCCAGGTCTATCTTAATTCCACATTAGACTGCAAGTTCCTAGAAGTCAAAGGCAGCTGTGATGGTTAATTTTATGTGACAACTTGACTGGATCACAGGTGCCCAGATATTTGACTAAACGTTATTTTTAGGTGTGTCTGTGAGGATGTTGCTGGATGAGTAAAACATTTGAATCAGTAGACTGAGTAAAGCAACTTGCCCTCCTCAGTATGGGTGGGCATGCACCCTCCAATCTGTTAAGGGCCTGAAAAGAACAGAAATGTGGAGAAAGGGAGAATTTGAGCACTTTCTCTCCCTTCCCGTCCCCTTCTCTCTCTCTCACTGTTTGAGGTAGGACGTCAGTTTTCTCCTGCCCTCAGACTGGGTCTTACACCACTGGCTTTCCTGGGTCTCTAGCTTACAGATGGCACCTGATGGGACTTCTCAGTTTCCACGATCACGTGAGCCAATTCCTCATAATAAACTTCTGTCCTAGATAGCTAGGATAGAGATATCTCCTACAGGTTCTGTTTCTCTGGAGAGCCCTAACATGGCAGTGTCTAATCTAATATTTCGGGCGGAGAGAATAGCAAGTGGCAGCGTATATGGACTTTTTGAGGACCAGCACAGAGGCCAGTGTTCTGTAGTGAAGTGGGTAGAAGAAGAAATGCTCCTTGTTAGTCCTTGTGAGGTCCTTGGCTTTTACTTTAACCCGGGATGGGGAACAACGGAGGATTTTGATCAGAGAAGTGAAATGAATAAGATGAGAATTTGGTGACTGATTGGATGTGAGGATTTAGAGAAAGAAAGAAATGAAGGATGACTTTAAGAGTTTGCCTTGAAATGGGGATTTACCTTTGATGGAAAAGGTTGTGGGGAGGGTGGTTTTGAGCGGCAGGATTGGGGGTTCTTGAGGCAACGTTGTGCTTAGCAACGTGCTAAGCATCTTCCATGTATTAACTCATTTAATTCTCCCGAGAACATTACCAGGTACGTATTACTGTTCCCATTTTTAAATGAGGAAGTGGAGTCAGAGAGGTTAAGAAATATACCCAAGGTCACACAGCTTGCAAGAGGTGATGCTAGAATTTAAACCCAGGTTTATGTCACTCCAAAGCCTGGGGTACTCCACACCAGAGCCCAACATTATACGGATAATAGTGGCCATGATAGCCATATTTGCTCATTAAGACTGAGGTCCAGTGAGCGTCCTCAGACTTGACCATCCAAAGAAACTCTTCCTCCTTGAGCGGATGAGTGAAAGGAGTGTACGAGATGAGAGACTGATCTCTACTTTCTTAGTCTTCTCTGGCTGCCGAAACAAAATACCACAGACTGGGTGGCTTAAACAATAGAAATTTATTTTCTCACAGGTCTGGAGGCTAGAAGTCAGATATCAAGGGGTCTTCAGGTCGGTTTCTTCCGAGGCCTCTCTCCTTGGCTTGTAGACAGCCACCTTCTCACTGTGCCCTCACATATGGTCTTTCCTCTGTGCTTGTACATGCCTCAGTGTGTCCCAATTTCTTCTTGTAAGGACGGATCAGTCAGATTGGATTAGGGATCACTCTAATGACCTTATTTTAACTTAATCACTCCTTTCAAGGCTCTATCTTGAAATATAGTCACATTTTGAGGTACTGGGGGTTAGGATTTCAGCATATGAATTGAGGAGAACATAATTCAGCCTACCTTTAGATCAATAGGCATAAACCACAAGTTACTTCAACATTATACTATGTTATTATTGATTACTACCAGGAGAAATAGCTTTGTTGGAGAAAGGGAGCTATGTATCCAGGTGACCAAAAGGCCCCGGAACCTGGAGTTGATTCCTGGAATTTTATGCAAGTCTCTACATAATGGTCTGTGGTCCATGAGGAACAGAGAAGTCACAAAGGCCCTGAGGAGGTCTGAGGACTATTCTGATATCATGTTACTAAGAACCTTTTTTTTTTTCTAGTATAACATATGTAATATGTACATATTAGAGATAATCATGGATTTTTGTTATGGCTGGTGATTTTGGGGGATTGAAGGGGGCATTGGAGATCCTGGAAATGTTAAGGGGGCTTGAGGAGAATGAAGGTAAATTCTTCTTTGAAAGAAGTACAAAGAACAACCAATCTCAGTTAAAGCTGAATTCACTGGTCTCCCCTTATTTGTCACAAAGCAAAGTTACTTTTTATCTTTATTATTTGAAAAATTTATTATTTTTTTAATTTTTTTAAAAATTTTTTTGGCTGCGTTGTGCAGCTTGTGGGATCTTAGTTCCCTGACGAGGGATCGAATCCGGGCCCAAGGCAGTGGAAGTGCAGAGCCTTACACACTGGACTGTCAGGGAATTCCCCAAAGTTACTTTTTAGAACTGACGTGTAGACAAGAAAGAGTAGAATCCAGACTTTTTTTAATAGAAACTTATATAATGAAATAAAGTATTACTATTAGTAATACTATCTTCAGATGTGGAAATAAAATACAGACTTCTTTCTGTAATGATAGTGGTAAAGGGTGCTTTTATCCACATTTGAAAATGGTACTCTTTTTGGGAGGGAGCAATGTCCCAGGAAAAACTTATAACAAGATATGCATTTAAATCACATAGTAATTTTTAAAGTTTTTTTTTTTATAAACATGTTATCGACAATTCAATGGCAGGTTTTTGAACAAATATAATTAGAAGCTGATTCTACCTATGCCTTTCCAGAACCACTATTCATAAGTTGAAAAGGAATATAGTTTTTAATTAAAATTTATTTAAAACTTAGCAATTGTTCTCATTAGATAGAAAATTAAGCCACATAGTAACTATAGATAGAAACACAAGTCAAATTAAATTATAGTTAAATCCCCTTTGTTTAAAAGTATTCCTTTCTCACTCTCCAAAAACAATTATGAAATTTTTGGAGCCCCCAAACTGTAGAGCTTGGGATAGTTACCCAGTTTGGCTTTTTGTAAAGGTATCTGTTGCTGTCCTGCAATTAGTCATTTCAGGCCATTATGTTTACTCTAGGCTTGAGAAAGCCCATTTCTCAAACTTGAATTCTAACCCTGAGACATTTAGATCAAATTCATTCTACATTGATGTTTGAACTCATTCTTAGACCTTATACAGCTGAATGAGATGAGGAGGAAAGAAATGGCTTTCTATATTTGGAGTATGAAAATGGAACAGATGTCTCCAGTTTAGAAAGGATGTCTAGTAGAGTCCGAAACACTGGACATCACTTCTCATTCCTCAGACTCCGTCATGAAGACATGTTCCTTACATCTTCACTTGTTTGAGGAATGGAGAGAAGGCATTTATTACATATTTTCTGGGACCAGTTAGCAGTAGCAAAATAGTGAGTTCCATGTTAGACCCTTGATTTTAGTGGAAGACTAGAGTTAACTAGGTCTGGGGTCCTGAGCAAGTTACTTTGACCGTCTCAGCTTTTGATGTTGTTTCATAGTCAATAGGAATTATGGGAGATTCCTACAGAGGCAGGTGATGGTGGAGGGGATGGGTAGGGAAGATAGAGGTTGGGATAAATGGAGGAGAGAAGAGAACCAAACTTATTGACTACTGAACTAGTTCATGGACTTGAGACTTTTCCTGATAACTCAATGATATAGCCTTTTTTTGCCCACATGATGGCACTAGGTGTTTAGAAAACAGCTTAGCTAACGGCAGAAAGCCCGCCAAGTCACTCCTGAATTTGTGGCGAAAGAGCCGCAGCTGACGTTGACAGCAATTAATAACACATTAGAAAATTTACTAACAGGGATAATCCACATTGAGTTAATTAGAAAGTAATTTTAAGACTGGAGAAGTGGGGGAGAAACGAACGTGTGGGGATGCTCACTTTCTACCACCAGCGCTGTGGCAAGTTTGCATTATCACTGAAGGCTCTAATCTAGCAATGACTTGTTACGGTTCTGCTTTGATGCCAAGTCGAGTTCCTTTCCAGGCTAAGAGAAGCAAGAAGGCATCGGGGTGGGCGGGGGAGGGATGCTCCCTTTTCACTGTAGTGGGAAGAATATGGTCTTGGGACTCCAGAGACCAGCTTGTGATGCTATTTTTGCTACTAATTCCCTCCTGTGACATTGAACAGGACACTTTGCCCTTCAGGTACTGTTTCTCACCTCTAAGATACATCCATTGGGTCAGATAATCTCTAAATTCCCTTCTAGCTCTGGCATTCGATTTGGTGATGTTAGAAGACAAGAGTTTTGTGAGCTGGAAATATGTAGATACATGCTTATATATGTAATCACAGTGTCAGTAAACAGCATCTGCTGGATTATGATAAGAGCACAAAATGCAGTGTTCACACTCTCAGACCACAGCTGCAGGAGTGGATTTTGATTGATATCAGCAACTGGAGTTCCAGGCTGTCTGGGAGGAAATTGAATTTGAAAAGGTCTTTTAAAAGGGCCTGCAGGGAGCCCAGGGGAATAACTGTAGGCAACCTGCCTGCAGGTTTGGGGCTTGGGTGGAGAGACAGGTTAAGGGAGGGACAGCAGAGTGCATGTGCCCAGAGGGAGCAGGGCCAGTGCAGACACTGTCCGCACTTCTAGGATTAACCACAGCTAGTCACTCAGCCGGGAGGGCTCTACTCAACACTGGGACCTGGCATCAAATCATCCAAACTCTAGTTTGCCCTTTTCCTACTGCTAAATTTAGCCAAGATCTGTCGGCCATATTTTATTTTTAATTTGCTTGGAACAACGTGGAAATCTTGGCAGCTTTGACTTTGCTGTTTCATGATGGAAGTCAGGGTTTGCTCTAGGTGGGGTCTGTCACATGGAAAAGATTTGAAACGAGAATAGTGGGTGGAATTTTAGTGACCAGGAAAAGGGGCTCGGCATGTTTTCCTGGTAATCCAACAGAGGTGTCATCTCTCAGCAGGGCACAGGGGACAGCGACATGATTTCAACATGGATGGGAGAAAGAGGTCCCCAGGTGTAATGGGGAAGGACAAGAAAACATGGGAAATCCTGCTCTTGAAGAATCTGGGTGTATAAAAATCCAGATTTTCAAATATAAAAAAATAGAAGAGTTTCTTCATATGCACCCAATATTTTATTTTGCTTCATTTAAAATTATTAATAATTTATTGTGTATCTTTTTTTCTATTTTAAAAGGGACATATGACTGACAAAAAATTAAACAGTACAGAAATTTTTGGTAAATATGATACAAAAAAGATAAAGCTCTTGTTTAATCTCGTCTGATACTTACGCCCCGACCCCTATGGCCTGGTGTGTATTCTTCAATGAGTCTCTTTAAACATCCAACTTTCCTAAGAAAAATTGAAAAGGACTCCATTTATGAATGTTTGAGATGGAGAAATTTTCCAACTCTGGCTTGGGGTTGAAGATGACCCCCTGACCCTGTTTGCCTTGGACTTTCAGGGCTGAACCCAGGAAAGTTCCGAACAAAGTGGGACAGTTGGTCACTCTAGTGTCACTTAACTTCTAAGTGGGTCTATGGGTCTGATCCTCTGAAGCTGGGACTTGATGCTTTGTTCCAATTCTGCAAGCTGTTACTGTTGTCCTGTTTCCTTCAAGGTGAAGCAAGAACCTCTGGCCCTTCTTCTTTCTGGGAGTCCAGTGGAGATGCAGGGTTTTGCAGTGTGGGAGGATGGATGGGAAGGGAATCTTCTTCTACGTCAGCCATGCTGTGACTCCTCTCCACTTGACCCCTTGTACAAAGAGGACATGAAGACCCATAAAGCCACATCCCAGAGACCCTACTTCCTGCTGAATTGAACATGGACTCCATCTTCAGGAACTTCTCAGCTCCCACCTGCCCAGCCTCATGATGTCATGTGAACCTTGGGTATAAACAAACAGAAGCTCCTGAAAGCCACAGGCCATCTCTCACATATTATTGCAGTGGCTTCTGCTCACTCTTTATCTTAGTGAGCAGAAAGCTGTGTCCCCCAGGACGGTTGTGTGATTGGACAGGCCTGGGTAAAAAATAGTGGGGATATACAAGAAGTATCTAAAGAGGGTGGCACAGCACGGAGAAATACTTGCACCTGCTTCTTTGACAGTTTTGCTGAAGATGAAATGAGAGCAAGGCCACCCTCACTTGGGGGATAAAGCTGGTCTAAGAATTATAAAGGGGATTTGAAACAGAGACTGTCCTAGGTAGACTGATGACTCATTTTTGAATCATCCTCACACTATTGGTACCAATGGCTTTCCGTATTCTCCTTTTACAAAATAGCGAAGTGGTTAAGGACATGCACTTTGAAACCCACTTCATTATTTAGTGAAGTGTATCTGTGGGTAAGTTTCTCCATTTCTCTAAACTTCTGTTGCTTTTCTTTGGAGAAAATAAGATCAAATGCGTAGAATTGTTGTGAAAAATAAGTGATATGTAAAGCACTTGGAAGCTTGGCCTATTGCTCTGGATAACTAGGGGCTAATATTGTAAATCCTGGGTTGTAGATGAGGAGATGGAACCTCATAAAGTTTAAGTAATAAATCCAAGACCTGAGGCAATATTTAAATCCTGGTCTGTGACTTCAAAACTCTAGTAATGTAAACATAATGTTGTTAAAAGGAGCACAAACTTCCTTGACTGAGAACTGACCAGGTAGGTCATTTCAAAATTATGATAAAAATGATCATATAGTTAGCATTTGATGAGTACCTACTAAAGGCAGACACTGTTCCAAGTATTTTCTTATAATAACTCTCACTGTATAACCTCATTGACTCTTTGAGGTATATACAGTTCGTATTTCCATCTTACAGATGAGGAAACTGAGGCGCAGAGCTATAGAACACTGGCAGAAACCCCAAATTATGTTGACAAGATCATTTCCAACCAAACAGTCTTGGGGAGTGAACTGGCAGCTTTGGCAGTGTTCCAGCACACGCCCATGTGTGGTTCTACACTCAGGTCCCCCAGCTAAGCTTCCTGAGGAGCCAGGTGCCAGCTGGAGCTGGGGGCTCCTGGCCTGTGATTGGCTGCCATCATTTGTGGTTAGCCCTGTGTGGTGGGGGAGACTGGGAAGGACAGTGGAGGCTGATAAATATTGCAGCAGTCTGCTCTGAAAGACAGGAGGACGCACTCTGCCTTCTCTTTGATATCAAGTAATAGCAACCAAATTGCAGACATCCCAACACTGTGTCCAGGCAGCTGCTGAGCAAGGTAACACTCAGATTTTTCACGACTTGAGTCACAATATTTATTACATTTTTATGTTTCTACTTAGAAGTACTTGGGCTTTTTCCCTTGCAGGGAATGAGAGGAGGGAGAAAGGGAAGCTGACGTACATTTGGTTTTTCTCTCTAATGTACGAAAATAGGAAAGGAACAAAAAACCAAGTTGAGGAAGACACTGTAGGTTCATAGAGAAGATGCAAAATATCTGAATTACTGTAAATGAGTGCTGCAGGCAAAGGAAGCATTTAAGGAGTGCCTTTTTTCTTTGTCCACACCACACCCGGGGATATTAGTTCCCCGACCAGGGATCGAATGTGGGCTCCCGGCGCGGAAGCTCAGAGTACTAACTAGTGGACTGCCAGGGAATTCCCTAAGGAGTGCTTCTTGAATGGACTTGTAAAATGAATCAGCAGAAGGAAAGGTGTGAGGTACTTGGAAAAACATACCGTGCTGGTCCAGGCAAGAAAAATAATCAGGAGCAAACAAATTCTGGGGTTGGAGGAAATGTATACTTGCTCAGGTATTTGCCAAGTCCTGCCAGGAATTTCCTGAACTAGATCAGACTAAGCAGAAGACCAGTATTTCTCCAAGCATGACCTGTGGGCCCCTAGTAGCAGGATCACTGAAATGCTTGTTAAAAAATATGATTTCTGGACTCCATCCCAGATGGAGAATCAGACTTGCTGGGAGCTGATGATATTTTTTTTAAACACAAGCTCCCTAGTGATTCTGATACATGGCAATTTTGAGAATTGCCACTGTAGAGACCCTACACAGAGGTTACGTTCTTGAATGGGATTCCTGAACATGGGCTGTGACAGTGCACTTCTCTTTCTGAAGTGGTTCAAGCAAGAAGTTGCCTGGAGGAAGAACCAGAATCTTCAGGTCATTTTGTGGATGCCTGAGACATAAAAAGTCTTTTGATGCTTTCAGCTTTTTGATGCTGGTGTTTGGCAAATAGTAGACAATAGTATTTGTGGAGTGAATGAACGAATAAATGAGCGGGACAGTGACAATAAGGGGTAACTCTGGGCCACACCGTAGTCACTTGAACATTGGATACGGACCAAGTTGAAGATGTTAAGAGGAGAGATTGTGGACCAAGTACCAGTACGTTTGTGTGTGTAGGGTGTTATTCTTCTTATTTTAAGGGGAACATACACCAAGATGCTAATAGTGGTGATCTGTGAAAGCTATAGATGTTTTATATTTTTTATCTTTATCTATGATTTTTACTTCCTCTGAAATAAACTTATATTACTTTTAGAAGATAGAACTTTTAATAAGGTCTAATAAGGTATCGTTTGTCTATCTGATTAGCAAAAATTAAAAATATTGATATTAATCAGCATTAATATAGGCATGGGGATTGCAGATATCTTCATATAGTCTTGGGAGAAGTGTAAATTGGTATAATATTTCTAGTGGAAATGTGGCAATGTCTTTAAATTTTTTAAATATATATTATCTTTTGTGCAATAAATTTGCTTTTAGAAATTATCCTATAGAAACATTCCCACAGGTTATTCCCATATTGATATTTATATGGAGAGAGACAGAGAGAGAGAGAAAGAAAAAAATTAAAAATCTGTTTGTTACTTTGAAAAATAGAAAACAGCATAAATGATCACCAATAGGGCATTATTAAATAAACTCTGGTCCAGATATACAATGGAAAACAACACAGAAATTTTAAATTTCTATATGCATTGAGACATATGTGCAATTTCTATATATGTCAAGATACAAAAAGATGCCCACATGACAAAGCAAAGAGCAGAAGAACAATAGCAAGTATAGTAAGACTTCATTTATGCATGTTTGTATATATCTGAAAATATAGAAAATCTGGAAGGATATGCACTAAAACCTTAACAATGTTAACTCTCTAGAAAATAGAATTGGCACTGGTAAGGAGATCTCTAATTTTCTATTTAATTCATTTTTATATCATTAGAATGTTTCACAACAAATACAGATTATTTTTTTAATTTTTGTGATATATTCACTTTAGGGAAAAAATGTTGTAAAGACTAGATTTCTATGTACCCATAGTCCCTTTTCCATATTTCTTCCTAAATTTCCCCCCAGAAAAGTTTAAGATTTGGCTAAGACTCAAATCTGACCACCATTCTTAGCTTATCTTTCTTTTCTGGTAAACATGTTGAAAGGGGACTGAAATATGGACCTGCAGACAACATGAAGTTAGGACTAAGAAAGAGTTATCTTGTTGGTCATGGATTTTTTTTGTTTTTGACACTCAGGAATCTTGCAGATGCTTGATCTCCTCTCTTC
The DNA here is from genome assembly GCF_963924675.1 of Phocoena phocoena. Classification (NCBI taxonomy): domain Eukaryota; kingdom Metazoa; phylum Chordata; class Mammalia; order Artiodactyla; family Phocoenidae; genus Phocoena; species Phocoena phocoena. The sequence continues at coordinate 87,809,470 of NC_089226.1, forward strand.
TAACAAAAGGTCTCAGCAGTGGACCAGCCTCAGGCTCTACAAGGCGGGGTGGCTGTTGCTGGCTCAGCCCTGTTCCCATGGGCTCTGCCCTCTCAGCACTGCCATCACCTGCTATCACAGCTACAGGGCTCCTTTTCCCCACAGGGCGTGGATTCATTTTGACAAGCCGGTCTGGGGTGGCTTGGCTGGGGCAGAAGTGTCATTTTTATGAGTGCATCCTTAGTTATTTCCGGAGGTAGAACCACAGCAGCACCACCTGTAACTCCCAACCCAACCCTACACACACAGACCCTACACACACAGACCCTACACACATAGACCCTACACACACACACCCTACACACACACACCCTACACACACAGACCGTACACACACGCACCCTACACACACACACCCTATACACTCAGACCCTACACACACACACCCTACACACACACAGACCCTACACACACACAGACCCTATACACACACACCCTATACACACACACCCTACACACTCAGACCCTACACACACACACCCTACACACACACACCCTACACACACACACCCTATACACTCAGACCCTACACACACACACCCTACACACACACAGACCCTACACACTCAGACCCTACACACACACACCCTACACACACACACCCTATACACTCAGACCCTACATGCACAGACCGTACACACTCAGACCCTACACACACACAGACCCTACACACACACACCCTACACACTCAGACCCTACACACACACACCCTACACACACAAACGTACTGGTACTTGGTCCACAATCTCTCCTCTTAACATCTTCAACTTGGTCCGTATCCAATGTTCAAGTGACTACGGTGTGGCCCAGAGTTACCCCTTATTGTCACTGTCCCGCTCATTTATTCGTTCATTCACTCCACAAATACTATTGTCTACTATTTGCCAAACACCAGCATCAAAAAGCTGAAAGCATCAAAAGACTTTTTATGTCTCAGGCATCCACAAAATGACCTGAAGATTCTGGTTCTTCCTCCAGGCAACTTCTTGCTTGAACCACTTCAGAAAGAGAAGTGCACTGTCACAGCCCATGTTCAGGAATCCCATTCAAGAACGTAACCTCTGTGTAGGGTCTCTACAGTGGCAATTCTCAAAATTGCCATGTATCAGAATCACTAGGGAGCTTGTGTTTAAAAAAAATATCATCAGCTCCCAGCAAGTCTGATTCTCCATCTGGGATGGAGTCCAGAAATCATATTTTTTAACAAGCATTTCAGTGATCCTGCTACTAGGGGCCCACAGGTCATGCTTGGAGAAATACTGGTCTTCTGCTTAGTCTGATCTAGTTCAGGAAATTCCTGGCAGGACTTGGCAAATACCTGAGCAAGTATACATTTCCTCCAACCCCAGAATTTGTTTGCTCCTGATTATTTTTCTTGCCTGGACCAGCACGGTATGTTTTTCCAAGTACCTCACACCTTTCCTTCTGCTGATTCATTTTACAAGTCCATTCAAGAAGCACTCCTTAGGGAATTCCCTGGCAGTCCACTAGTTAGTACTCTGAGCTTCCGCGCCGGGGGCCCACATTCGATCCCTGGTCGGGGAACTAATATCCCCGGGTGTGGTGTGGACAAAGAAAAAAGGCACTCCTTAAATGCTTCCTTTGCCTGCAGCACTCATTTACAGTAATTCAGATATTTTGCATCTTCTCTATGAACCTACAGTATCTTCCTCAACTTGGTTTTTTGTTCCTTTCCTATTTTCGTACATTAGAGAGAAAAACCAAATGTACGTCAGCTTCCCTTTCTCCCTCCTCTCATTCCCTGCAAGGGAAAAAGCCCACTCCCTCTTACTTCTAGTTTGGATAAACTTTGAGCAATTAAGTAGAAAAACAATCTAATAAATAGATTTGATTTGGATGTCAATGGCTAATAACTGCTTGGTGATGGTACTCTTTCCATGGGAGTAGTTACACAAATGTATTTTGGCAGATTTTGACCCAACATTTCAGGCCAATGCCAGTCAGGAGAGGGTGGGTAGGGAGGGGAGAGAGTTCTAGGGAGCCTTCCAACATGCCTTGTGGTTGACTTACTCATTGTGAAAGTTCAGTATTTAACTTGAGTAACTCTAAAGAGGGTCATGCATGCATTTTTTTTTTTTAAGAAGAACTCAAAATATTATCTTGGAATTCCAGAGAACTAGTGCAGAAAAAGACAGGGAAGGGAAAGCCTAAAGAAATAAAAAAGACACTTGGGAATGAGTTCAAAGCAATGGGGCAGAGGGCAGGGGACACGGAAAGTCCTCGGCCCTGACCCAGGACAGAATTTAGGAACATAATAGAACTGTAAACAGCTCCGAGGTGTTGGTTGGGTTGCAGATGAAATATTGAATACTTCTGATGTTAATGAGACCTTTGAAATGGTTTGGAACTGTTTGGTTCTCACACAGTTCTGCATATAGAACAAGGTAACAGGATTTCCTTTTCAACAAAGACTGGAAGTTGGCTTTTAGTTTTTATGAAAAACATAAACCTCTGAAGAATAATGTATGCAAGATGCAAAAAAATTCAGTGGTTTAAAGGGGCGATCTGACAGGAAGCTTTGTTAGCATCTGTCAGGACAACCCTTGTGGCTTCCTCTCCCACCCCTACCCCCAAATCCCACCTCTGGGCAAAGTGTGTTCCTCTGAGGATTAGTCTCCATGATCACATGACTAGAAAAATATCATCAGTTTGGTTAGTTAGTTAATTGAGGGGGAAACCTTGTTTGATAAAATTGGCAGGTCAAGAGCATTAACCCAGGCAAATATGAGAAATATAGATGATAGTCTGAAAATACAGTTGCTGTTTTCCCAGTTATGTGTACTGAAGAATTTTGAGAATATTGGGCTAATTGGGTCTAGAGACACTCAAATGGCATTTTGAGACTTTTTTCTGCTGCTGCATGATGTCTACACCACAAGCCAGATTGCTAGGGTTTCCTGGAATGTATAATTGCTAATGTTTTTCAAAGAAGAAAAATATTACTCCCACCTCTTCTTATTACAAACTATAGAGCTAATGACCAGTGCCCCGTAATGACTTTCAGGATGGCCTGTGTAATTTTATCTGAAAATACTTGAAATTTTCATCTTAAAATTCTTCAGAATCTTTGTACATGCACACTGTGGTTTGTTGCAGGTTTAGAGAGTTCTGTGCGTTTTGCTCCTAATGGAGAAACAACCTTATAATTTACAGCAGCGTTCGCTAATTAAAATTGTAAGCATAATTACTATCCATGATACTTATTATTAGCGTGCATTCATAAAGCTCAAAATTCACTTCATCCTTTCACGTCCTGAGTAATTAGTTTCTTTGGATTTGTAGCTTTATCATCCCTTTATGTTCCATTTGGAAGAAATCAACAACCAACCTCCCGGGAGACAGCTTTAAAAAGCTGGAAATATATTGTCCAGCTAATGCAATGAGACTGATACAATGCAGAAAATATGACTTTTCTTTGGTTTAGTAGACAGCTTTTCCTTGCATTTATTCAGCAAATAACTATTGAGCACATAATGTGTGCTAGGAAACTTGGGGAGACAGAGATAAATAACTCAAGGATTCTGTCCTCAAAGACCTTAAGATTTCACTGGAAGGGAAATAATATTGTACATATATAATAGTGTACATCAACTATACCTCAATAAAAAATAATAAGTTAAAAAATAAGTTTGTACATATATATGTGAAATAAACCGTGGTGTTGCATGTAATTAGATACATGGTATAAATGACCATCAGCACTGTCAGAACAGGGCATGACTCTCTCTCTGCTATATGATCAGCACCTAAAATAGTATATTAAAATAGGAGGTTTAATAATTATCCTTTTGGATGATTTAATAAGTGAATCATTGAATGTACTCATTTGTATTCCTTCCAAGGTACATCAGTGGGATGTTGAAATTTTTTCCTAATCTGACTTGTTTTTATTGTTTCCAGGTACTTCAGTCAGCATGGCTGTCTCTTTGCCACCCACCCTGGGACTCAGTTCCGCCCCAGACGAAATCCAGTACCCACATATTAAATTTTCAGAATGGAAATTTAAGCTATTCAGGGTGAGATCCTTTGAAAAGGCACCTGAAAATGCTCAAGCGGAAAAGCAAGATTCCTCCGAAGGGAAACCCTCTCTAGAGCAATCTCCAGCAGTCCTGGACACGCCTGGTGGTCAGAAACCAGCTCTGACTCAACTGGCATTGAAGTCCCACCCAAAGTTTCTGAAGAAATCCCATGATGACAGGAAAGCAAGAGACAAAGCCATGCACCAAGCCAACCTGAGACATCTCTGCCGCATCTGCGGGAATCCTTTCAAAGCCGATGGGCACAATAGGAGGTACCCAGTCCATGGGCCTGTGGATGGTAAAACCCAAGTCCTTTTACGAAAGAAGGAAAAAAGGGCCACGTCCTGGCCAGACCTCATTGCCAAGGTTTTCCGGGTCGATGTGAAGGCCGATGTGGACTCGATTCATCCCACTGAGTTCTGCCATAACTGCTGGAGCTTCATGCATAGGAGGTTTAGCAGTGCCCCGTGTGAGGCTTACTCCCCAAGGAATGCAACCATGGAGTGGTCCTCCCACACAACACCCTGTGACATCTGCCACATTGCCCGTCAGGGACTCAAGAGGAAGCGTCATCAGCCAAGCGCACAGCTCAGCAAAAAACTCAGAACTGTGATTGACCGAGCGCGAGAAGTCCGTCGGCGCAAGAGGAGAGCTCAGACCGGGATCAGCAGCAAGGAACTGAAGAAGAAAATCGCCAGCTGCAGTAAGATACATCTCAGTACCCAGCTCCTGACACTGGACTTCCCGGCGCACTTTGTGAAATCTGTCTCCTGCCAGATTTGTGAACACATTCTGGCGGACCCTGTAGAGACCAGCTGTAAGCATGTATTTTGCAGGATCTGCATTCTCAGATGCCTCAAAGTCATGGGAAATTATTGTCCTTCTTGCCGGTACCCCTGCTTCCCTACTGACCTGGAGAGTCCAGTGAAGTCTTTTCTGAGCATCTTGAATTCCCTGATGGTGAAATGTCCAGCCAAAGAGTGTAATGAGGAGGTCAGCTTGGAAAAATATAATCACCATGTCTCAAGCCACAAGGAATCGAAAGAGACTTTCGTGCATATTAATAAAGGGGGCCGGCCCCGCCAGCATCTCCTGTCCCTGACCCGGAGGGCTCAGAAGCACCGTCTGAGGGAGCTCAAGCTGCAAGTCAAGGCTTTCGCTGACAAAGAAGAAGGTGGAGATGTGAAGTCGGTGTGCCTGACCTTGTTCCTGCTGGCTCTGAGGGCAAGGAATGAGCACAGACAAGCTGATGAGCTGGAGGCCATCATGCAGGGATGGGGCTCCGGCCTGCAGCCGGCTGTTTGCTTGGCCATCCGTGTCAACACCTTCCTCAGCTGCAGCCAGTACCACAAGATGTACAGGACTGTGAAGGCCATCACAGGCAGGCAGATTTTCCAGCCTTTGCACGCCCTTCGGAGTGCTGAGAAGGTCCTTCTGCCAGGCCACCACCCCTTCGAGTGGCAGCCACCTCTGAAGAACGTGTCTTCCAGCACTGACGTGGGCATTATTGATGGACTGTCTGGATTGTCCTCTTCTGTGGACGATTACCCGGTGGACACCATCGCCAAGCGCTTCCGCTATGATTCAGCTTTGGTGTCTGCTCTGATGGACATGGAAGAAGACATCCTGGCGGGCATGAGAGACCAAGACCTTGAGGACTACCTGGATGGCCCCTTCACCGTAGTGGTGAAGGAGTCTTGTGATGGGATGGGAGACGTGGGTGAGAAGCACGGCAGTGGGCCAGCAGTTCCGGAAAAGGCAGTTCGGTTTTCCTTCACGATCATGAAAATCACCATCGCTCACGGGTCACAGAACGTGAAGGTGTTTGAGGAAGCCAAGCCTAACTCTGAACTGTGTTGCAAGCCCTTGTGCCTCATGCTGGCAGATGAGTCTGACCACGAGACCCTGACGGCCATCCTGAGCCCTCTCATTGCCGAGAGGGAGGCCATGAAGAGCAGCAAATTAATGCTTGAGATGGGAGGCATCCTCCGGACTTTCAAGTTCATCTTTAGGGGCACCGGGTATGATGAGAAACTTGTCCGGGAAGTGGAAGGCCTCGAGGCTTCGGGCTCAGTCTACATTTGTACCCTTTGTGATGCCACCCGCCTGGAAGCCTCTCAAAATCTTGTCTTCCACTCCATCACCAGAAGCCACGTTGATAATCTGGAGCGCTATGAGGTCTGGCGTTCCAACCCATACCATGAGACGGTGGAGGAACTGCGGGACCGGGTGAAGGGGGTCTCGGCCAAACCCTTCATTGAGACGGTCCCTTCCATAGATGCACTCCACTGCGACATCGGCAACGCAGCTGAGTTCTACAAGATTTTCCAGCTGGAGATAGGGGAGGTGTATAAGAACCCCAGTGCCTCCAAAGAGGAGAGGAAAAGATGGCAGGCTGCCTTGGACAAGCACCTCCGGAAGAAGATGAATCTGAAACCGATCATGAGGATGAATGGCAACTTTGCCAGGAAGCTCATGACCAAAGAGACGGTTGAAGCAGTTTGTGAATTAATTCCCTCCGAGGAGAGGCACGAAGCTCTGAGGGAACTAATGGACCTTTATTTGAAGATGAAACCCGTCTGGCGGTCATCATGCCCCGCTAAGGAGTGCCCAGAATCCCTCTGCCAGTATAGCTTCAATTCACAGCGTTTTGCTGAGCTCCTCTCCACCAAGTTCAAGTATAGATACGAGGGCAAGATCACCAATTATTTTCACAAAACCCTGGCTCACGTCCCTGAAATTATTGAGAGGGATGGCTCCATTGGGGCCTGGGCAAGTGAGGGAAATGAGTCTGGCAACAAACTGTTCAGGCGCTTCCGGAAAATGAATGCCAGGCAGTCCAAGTGCTACGAAATGGAAGATGTCTTGAAACATCACTGGCTGTATACCTCCAAGTACCTGCAGAAGTTTATGAATGCTCATAATGCATTGAAAGCTTCAGGGTTTACCATAAACTCCCAGGGAAGCTTAGGGGACTCATTAGACCTAGAGGACTCTCCAGAATCTCAAAATTCAATGGAATTTTAAGCAGGGCAGCCACTTAGGAGTTGGTTTTGCAAATAAATTTGCCTCTGGGTGGCATTGTGACCTTCTCCTGGTACCCTTCACTCCTGTGTATGGGGCTTCACCACCCAAGCGGTGGTAGGTTGGAGAGGCCACAGATGCTGAACCCATGTCAGGAATGGATAACTGGTGAGCTGATTGCTTGAGCCATTTAGGGAGTTCAGAAAAGCAACAGGAGGAATCAGTTATTTGAAAGCTCAATAGCTGAGAACAGGAGTAACTGCAGGGGACCAGAGATGAACAAAGGTATGTGTATGCGTGACCGTGTGATGTGAAAATCAAAGTCAAGGTTGTCAAAGGACAGCCAGTGAAGGCAGGAAAGGAATTTGACTTGTGGTTTCCATCGACCACCACCTCCCCAGTTATTCTAGTTTATATTGAGATGTGTTTTCTATATTGAGATGTGTGCTTTCTAGATCATTTTTGCAGAATTATTTATTTTATAAATTTCACATATTTTGGCTTATTCTACAAGATTCAGGAAAGCTTTTCAGAGTTCTCTAATAATAATATCTTACATTCGTGTGGCACAATGACCTTGACAACGCTCCTGGTGCATTTTGTCATTTGGTACACTTATGCAGAAATACCCTACATCCAGAATATTTTTGGAAAATCAGTCCTTTTCTGGATTTAAATGATGTCTCTGTTGTAACTCTTGGAGTTTAGGAGATCATCTGGTACCATGGATTTTTCAATTATAAAGTGAGAATAAAACTGTTAGCTCCAGTTGGTTACTAAATCTTGTGATAATACATGTTTACTTAGCTATCAGTAGCCAGGTATGATTTTTATTTTTTACTTTTAATTAATTTAGATTCTCCAAATGCTTTTCCATACAATCTCAAAGCCACAGAGGCTATTAAAATCTGGTTTTGTTTACTGTATGAAAACAGTCTTGCTGAAAATTTCTGCCAGGTTTTCTTCATTTGAAACCTGGGTCAATTTTACTAAATCCACTTTTCATGGAGTTTTTCCCTTTGCAATGTATTATTTTTTTCTATTATGATCAGCTTACTTTCAGTGTATTAAGATTTTTGTAGCAGGATATCTTTGTACTTTTTTCACCTGCTAAGTTTACATGGAGCCTGCTCGTGGTAGAGTGGAAGAGTTAATATTTGTAGAGGGTTTTTTTTTTTTTTTTTGCCACTTTTAGAACGTTTCCACATTCATTTTGCCTCATTTTTCCTCACTACAACTCTGTGGGGTAGGCATGGTTATGATTTTCATTTGGTGGAGAGTTAAATGATTTGCCCAAATTTACAGGGATAGTACATAACTGATCTGGAATTTGAACACAGTCCTTTTGTCTCCAAATTCCACGTTGTTTCTACCATGAAAATTAACCACTTTTTTTTTCTTTTTTCTTTTTTTTAATAATGAAGCAATATAATTTATTTAGAATCTACAACTAATCACTATAGTTTGTAATCTTGGGATTACATTTCTTGGGGGCAGGGATGGGTGGGTTTTAAGTCCTTGGTGTGCTTTGGGCCTTTTGCTGGAAGAAAGAATTGCCAAAATTCCCAAGAGCCTCCCAAACCTCTGGTGGCTCCAGTTTTTGGAAACTATTGTCTGTATCCTTAGAAATTTGGGAATTGCCAATTGCTGGCAGTTTAGAGCAGGCATGGGATTTTACATGCTAGTGAGTCATAATGATATGTTAGTGTTAATTAGTTTTTTTCTTCCTTTGAGTTTATTGGTCTTAATTGCCACTCTTCATAAAGAGTATATCAAAGAGCTTTGTAATTTGGTTGTCAAACGTGCATCAGTGATATTATCCTAAATGGTATGCATTTGGTGCTTTTACAGGGATTGAACCTGGTATTTTTCCATTTAAAAAATACAGCGTTTTTTCTTGCTTTTTATATATAGAATACATAAATTACAAAGACATTTGTAATTTAGTTTTCAAAAAGATATACATATTTTAATTTTATTTTTTCTTGAAAATGTTTAAGTTTTGCATTTTGTAAACAAATGGGCTTTGAAGCCATGACTTTCCTTCATCCCATTTAATCCTTACAGCATGTCTCTGCACTAATAAACAGATAAATTCATGTAATCGTCTTACTCCCTGAAGCATGCTGACGCTGGTTTGTAGATTTCTTTCCCACTTCTACTCTATTACTCGATTGGTGGCAATGTAAATACTTTCCAATATTAAATTCAACTTTTCTAGCATTTAGGAACTATTCTGAATGCATGTGAGTAACAGCATGATTTATAGCACAACCCTCCCAATAATCCCTTAATCAAATCACATTTTGATAAACTCCAGGAACATCTGGCTGCAGGAATTTCAATATGTAGAAATGCTGCCTATGGTTGTTTTTGCCCTCACTGTTGAGATTGTAATATACTAGACCCTGGTTTTATATTCAAGTTTTATTTTTGACAATGCCCACTGTAAATGCAGCCACACACTCTAGGGAAATTCACCACAATGAGTGGAGTTTTTGTTTTGTTTTGTTTTGTTTTTAAGTATAGACTGAGACTTGAGAAGTGCAATGCATTTTTCTCCCATGAAACCTGATCCTACAGGTTCTCCTGCCAACCCACTGAGGTGCACTGCAGGGACCAGTGATAATGGCTGATGAAAATTGATGAATGGTCAGTATGAGGCCAAAAAGTGCTTTGGGATTAATAAATATGTACCAAGAAGCAAGAGCAGGAGGAAAAGATGTCTTTTCCTTCCAGGTGAACTGGAATTTAGTTTTGCTTCCATTTGTTTTCACAAAATATAGATGAAGATAAAGATTTTTTTGGTTGAGCTTGTGGGTCTCGCATTAGATCAAACAGAATTCAGATTACACACAGCCAGGAGGTAGAGTTTGTAAGCACCAGTGGTGGTCGGGAGAATGAATCATCATTTAGATGCAAGTGATTTTTGATTGCAGATATGTATGTGTCTTCAGTTATTGTATGGGAGGTGGTACTATTCTTTCAATGTTAAGAGGTTTTTTAATAAGAGTAGGTATTTTGTCCCTATTTTATTTTTTCATTTAACCATAGTAATCTACATAAATATACCTCATTCGGTTTTGGTGAGATTTTTCTTTTTGTGGAATTGCACTTCACTTTATTTTCATACAAATAATTGTAAAGTTTGTTTACTGGCTTCCAAGACTCTTCTTCTTCTTCTTCTTTTTGTGTTTGCTTTAGGAAAAATTCAGGTACCAGGATGCAATTGTTTTATTTGATGATTTGATGCAAAGGACCTGTATTTTCATGTCAAATGATTTCAATTAAAATATGTGTTTCAATACTTATTTTTATATTTTAATATTTTCATTCCTTATTAATGTTATGGTTATTGTTAACAACTTTATGTTTAAGTATTTGAAATAAAAGTTTAAAATTTGAAAATAGTGAGTATTGTGATTTGTATTCAAATAATAATATTGAGTGCAACATTTAAAAAAATGAAGTGACTTTTTTTTGAGGGAAATACAAAATAAATTTGATGATCTTATAATAAAAAGCAACAGAATGGTGACAATGAGTATAATTTATACTACTATAGGAGAGACGACTTGGTTCCAGATACTTAAGGTAAATGTAGGATGTGAAAATGAGTCGTATTTAAACTCCTTTGAGAGTCTGATAAAAATATGACCCTGTTCCCCAGACAATTCACACATTCATATACCAACATTTTGGTCAGAGTAGTTGACTTGTCCAGGGCCACACAGATAATGGTAGAAGTGAGCTAGAGCCCAGGTTCTTTTGACCAGTTCTTTTCCTAGTGATAACAACAAAAGCAGCAGTAACAACAACAGTAATGATAGCTACCACTGACCAAACGGTGTGGTGGACACTTTGCATATGGTTTTCTCATTGGATCCTTTTGGAGTCAGTACCACTATTTTCTTCATGTTATACACGTGGTCCCTGAAGCTTATCTCAGCCAGAAAATGGCAGAACCACGTCTTGGCAATCTTCCCCCTAGTTCTGTCCATCTTACCTTCATACTAGTCTGTCATCTCCACATCATCCGTGAAATATCAAGTAACTTAGTGCCACTTTCTGGAGACTTCCAAGCTCCCTCCTACTCAGAACACAGATTTAGCCCGGCTGCTTCCACGCAACCATACCAGTTTTTTTAATATCGAAATATGTTTGTACTTGTAGGTAGGTAGCCTGTTCCCCAAAGGCCCTGTTCCTGCAGCCCCTCCCCGTCCCCCAGGAACTCAGATCCAGCAACTAACAAGTTAACTTTTGGCACAGCAGGGAGCCTTAAGGACCTGCTCCAGCACCCTCTTTTTTCACTCATTTTTTAAAAAAACTCCTATTATCCTTGCCTTGTACTATTTTTTCCCATCTTTATTGAGGTATTATTGACAAATAAAATTGTATTTATTTAAAGTGATGATTTGATATAAATATACATTGTAAAATACTTTTCACAATCTAGTTAATTAGCTCATCCAGTGCCTCACACAGTTACCTCTTGTGCGTGCGGTGAGAACACTTAAGATCTACGCTTTTAACGAATTTTAAGTGTACAAGGCAGTACAGTGTCATTCATATAGTCACCAAGCTGCACGTTAGATCCTCAGAACTTACTCATAACTGAAAGTTTGTACCCTTTGACCAAGTATTGGAACATTAGCCCCTGCATTTGAGAATGAAGCATCTTCTTACACTTTAAGGTCCAGCTAATTTCTGTATCATTCCCAATACCCTTTGTAACTACTTCAGCCTATTTTTAAAACAAATATTTATAGGATGTCTTCTATGAGCAGGCAACGTGTGTTTGGCACACACCGGAGATATAGTGGTGAACACAGATGGTTTCTGCTCACAAAGAACTGTGTGGAGGTAGACATTGAATCAACTATAAGCCTAACAAATGCATGACTCCACAGTCTAGTATGTGCTATGAAGGAAAAGTACTAGGTACAATCAAAGTACAGTAAGACAATGGAATTTAAACTGGGGAATCAGAGAAGTGTCTCGGAAGAAGGAACCTTTAATGGAGAGTGGTAGGATGAGTGGGGTGAGGGCAGGTGAGAGGTGATAGACCTGGGTCAACTTAGCCTCTGGGAAGACTGAGGTGGGAGAGTGAATGGAGGTGTTTAGGAACTGAAGGAAGGTCTGTGTGGCAGAAGCAGATAGAGAGCAAGAGGGTGTTGCATGAGTCTAGAGAATCAGGCAGATGCCTCAAAATGTAGGACTCTGTGGTTTGGTGAAGACTTTGGATCTTACCCCAAGTGCAAATGGAAACCATTGCAGAGTTTGAGGCAGGTATCGGTTGCAATCCATGCCACGCCAGGAGAGGGACACCAGTGAAATGCTTTTGGAAGGTATTAAATGTGAAAGGATTTCCAAGATTGAGAAGGTTATGCATATAAATTTAAATGATGGAGTAGCTATTTCAAACATTTTTGACATCGGTCACACACTGCCTGCTAATTCATATGTCTCACTCCCTTAGTTAGGTGACTGTGTCCAACCCTAGGCTGAAGAAGATGCAGAGAGATTCTGCAGAATCCTCAACTTGACAGCCTCACCTGTTCATAAAGTTAGCATTTCTTCCCCTGACATTTTCCCTTCTTTTTCACGGACATTTCTTTTCCTTCCTGGCTTTCAGAATGAGGTATTAGTTCTCTTAGGAATAAGTGGGCTATATTAGATGTTTCCTGACAGAATTAGGTTTGGGAAATGGTAAATTCCAAGACAAAAAGCAATATTCTATACTGGAATGGAATTTGGTGGCATATAAATAATTTGGAATTCTTGGCACTGTGGATTAGAATGACTGCCTGTTCTATCTAAATATACCATGATATCCATTCTAATCTTGTGTGAACTCTTTTCACTAGAAAAGAGAATAATTTTAACCCAAGACCTCACCTCATCTCTTTCTGTGAATTTCACCATACTTTTTGTTCCCAAGTTCTATGAGATGTGATAGTTTGATTGATCAAGATATTTAGAACACAGATTTATTTCCATATCTCATTCTTCATTTATTAAAGACTGGAAAGATAGAAAGACAACTGCAGAAGTGAGTACATTTCAGTTCATATACAGTGAGCTTAATTCAAGAAACATTTTCAGAGCAACTATAATGTAACAGAAACCATGCTTGGTACCAAGGATACAAAGTTGCTTTCTAGGAGCCCACTGCCAAATAGAGAAGGCAGGCATATAAATATCATGTAAGTGGATAAATGCTATGAAGGCAAGCAGTGGGGAAAGCGGGATGACTTGGCCACAAACGTGAGTGCTTTGTTCTGCTTGGGCTGAAGTCTTCACTGAGAACCTCCAGATTGAATCAAATCTTGAAGGATGGTAATCATTCACCAGGGGAAAGGGTTTTCCAGATGGAAGAAGTTCAGCTTTGATGAGGAATCATGTACAAAATGGGTAAGGGGAGAGGACGGATGAGCCTAGAGAATCATCCCATATAATACTGAGGCATTTGGATCTTTTTTCCTCATGGGAGATGGGGAATCACAGGAAAGTTTTCACCAATGTAATGTCATTTTGGGATGATTTCTGTGGTCTCAGAACAGTCAGATGATTGGAGGGGCCATGGTGGAGGCAGGGAGACCAAGTCAGGAGGTTGTTTAAACCGTCTAAGCACAAGATAATACAGACAGGGGCAATGAGTCTGCAGAGCATGGAGCTTTGTTTCTACTTTAACAGGACTCTGTTAGTACCCTTCATTATAACTTCCAGGTACCTGTGACTGTTTCATCTGGTTGTTTAAATATACGCTATAGCAGGTATTGGCTTCGTGCTTACCACATCCATTTCCCTTTTCTGGGCACACAGTTAAACTATGTTTCCCATTTCCCGGCCCCTTTGCATCTAGGTGGGGACATACAACTAGTTTTTGTTTTTTTTGTTTTTTTAATCAGTGGAATGTCAGAGGAAATAATCTATCACTTGCAGGCTGAAACATTTGCACGAGGGTGTGCCTTCTCCGTGTTCTTTCTTTTCCTTGTATCTGAAGTCTTCAGGATCCAAGATAAAGATGAAGATGGCAAAGTTGCCAAACAGAAAGAGCCTGATTCCCTGGGACACATCTTGGAGGAATGCCACTCAGATGGATAACTTAATAAGGGAAACCTGCATTGCAACCTGCTTGAGCAAGAAATAAACTTTGTGACAATTTACTGGTGTTTGGGATTTTTTTGGTTAGCACAGCCAGTGTCAATTATCCTGACATACTTATTTTCTTTTTCTCATATATGGGGTCATTCAGAGGTTTGTTGCTTCCATTTATTCTTACATCTCTTGCTTATTCAGTTAGTATAATTTATTCACTCTATTTTACTCTAAATATCTATATCAGTGTTAAGCTAGGCAATGAATAGGTCACTTTGACTGCCCATACTGGAATACAGATGCAACTCACTGAAGAATTTAATTCAGTTCATTTCAATGACAATTTAAGTGCCTATAATATGCCAGGCATTATGCTAAGTACTAGGTATATAGTAATTACAAAGTATCCTATACCTTGGGTTGAACTGTGGAGTTGGGAGAACAGTAGAAACCCCAGATAAGCTTGGGGAAGTCAGGAGCAGAGCGAAGGTGCACCTCACTTTCCTGATAGTGTGGAAGAAGCAAGTGACTTTCAGAGGCGAAACGGTGATGAAGTGGTTTAGCCAGAGAAACTTGGGAAGAGGTTCTGTGACCCAGTAAAGGTGAAAGAGCAGGAAGATGTGCCCAGGAGTGGTACAGAAAACAGACAAGTCCTAGATGATCTCACAGAGAGAACTGTGGCCACGCTGGGAAAGGAAGGGGCAGAAAGATGTCCTCATCATGTGAGCCCAGAAGGGACCTGAAAGCGGCAGGGGGGGGGGGCGGAGAAAGGGAGAGAAGGAGAGAAGGAGAGAGGGAGGGAGAGAAAGAGAGAGAGGGAGGGAGAGAGGGAGAGAGGGAGAGAGGGAGAGAGGGAGAGAGGGAGAGAGAGAGTGAGAGCATTCTAGACCTTATAATACCTTGTGGTTAAGGCTGAGGTGCAACCCAGGAGTCATCTTCCAAGCTAACGTCAGGCCAGGTGGGAGTGTGGATGTTGAGAAGCAGCTGGTGCGGCGGGACGATGACCCTAAGTACCAGATACTTCACCCTCACTCGTTCCTGCTCTTGACACCTCAGCATTCTATTTCTTCTGGAACTTGGAGAAAAAGTTGGGTGAACACAGAGAGCTCTAAATTTATTAAAGCTAAATTTCCAGCGCACAGTAAAAGGGATGCATAATGTAATGTGAGTTGATTTATAGAAAAATAGAGTTTTATTTCTTGAAGCTCTGAGTCTCTAAGCAGAGATTTGCAAGCATTACAGCTATTAAGGAGGTGATAGGGTTCAGAGGAGGCTTCCTGGAGGAGAAGCAGGTGTCTGAACTGGGATGTAAAGAGTGGATAGGAATGGGCCAGATGGACTAGGGTACTGGCAGGTGTTATAAAGTGCAGGAGGGAAGGTGTGTCCTGCAGAAGGAATGGGTTGCCCCAAGGCCCTGAGTACACGTGAAACAACTAGGGCTGCTCACCAGAAATGTTATCAGTTCAGCATTTTTGGAGACTGAGCACAAAGTGTGAAGAGAGTAGTAAAACAGAGAGGTAAGCAGTAGGGGACAGGTCAACATGATAGGAATGAAATTGTATGTGATTTTATTGTACTGATGAAAAACTGGGGGCCCTGCCCTGCTCACCTCTCCATGCTTATGCCACTCCTTGCTCCCCATGTTTACTATGTGCTCCCAAGACTGACGTTCTTTCAGTTCCTCAAACGTGACAAGCTTCATCTCACCCTTTAGACGAACTACTCCTTTTCCCCTATGCTTTCCCTCCTCCTAACACATTGAACTCATTTGTACTTGTAGATGAGTAGAGTCCCTTAAAATAGTCACCCTGGAAAGCCATATACTTATTTATTGATATTATTCTTGTGTAAAGCGTTTTGGGACTTACCTTTAGCACTCATTTGTGAGGCATATCAGAAAACCCATTTTGTTATCTCAGACTTCATTTTTGGGCCTAAAGTGCCAATAATACTGAGAGTTACGCCCTACTAGACTTTGGACATTTGTCTGTTTCCAGAAACCAAATCCATCTCTAACTATTGAGTATCTTCAAAGGAATGAAACATAGGCTCTGACGGTGATTGAAAAGTGAGTCCTAGAAATGTTTTCGGCAAAAGCATTACATCATTGGGATAAGTGAATACTTTTCTAATGTGGTTCATTTGAAAGTTTGCATGTGCTTAGTAGAAAAAAACCCTTATTATCTTAAAATCACATCTGGTGGACTCATTGGTGAGATGACTTAAAAGACCTATTTTTATAAAAATTTATGGTAAGTAAAACCAAAGTACTTGCTCTTGACACACACACACACACACAACAAAACAGCTATGCTAATGAGATCTGAGCTTGACTGTAGAACCCAGTGAGTTTATAACTGAATCACTCAGATTACCATATGTTGATCTCACTGATTACAAAACAAATATGGGTAATTAATTTTTAGCCACTTGGTCACTGAAGACAAGTCAAGATAAGAGAACGTATATAGTACTTGAGGGAATAACCCTTTTTTTTGTTTTTTTTTGTTTTTTTTTTTTTTGCGGTACGCGGGCCTCTCACTGTTGTGGCCTCTCCCGTTGCGGAGCACAGGCTCCGGACGCGCAGGCTTAGCAGCCATGGCTCACGGGCCCAGCCGCTCCGCGGCATGTGGGATCTTCCTGGACCGGGGCACGAACCCGTGTCCCCTGCATCGGCAGGCGGACTCTCAACCACTGCGCCACCAGGGAAGCCCGGGAATAACCCTTTTGAAGCCTGTGGAGGCTATCTCAGTTCCAACTTGTGCTACTTTCTACTAACAGATAAAAAATAAAACAGAGAGCTCCTGAGAAAATTAAACAGTATCATTTTGCCTGCAACTGGGTAACTACAAATGTTAATAATTGAAATAAATCAATATAAACAGAAGACATTTTCATATTTTATTAGTTTTATATAGGTGATGGAAACAACAAAAATCAAAACAATGGTACAGCAAATTATTCAAAAGGTATATTCATCAAGCAATTATTCAAAAGATATATTCATCAAGCAATATTACTGAAACAAAGTGAATATGATTTAATTTTTTCACATTAATTTCAATATCTGAAACATGGAACTATTAGCAGAAGAACTTCTGTTCCAGGATTTCATCTCCTGTATGGTTCATATTTCCCCTAAATTTGGCAATAAGAACTTATACACTGTGGACTCTTAGTGAAAACTGATGAATAAGAGGTTATGGTTTAAGCTCTTGGCTAAAGTGAAATACTTTTCCAGAAAAATATTCCAGGAGGGAAGACATTTGTATCTAAGGTCATCTAATTATCAATTGATAATGTGAAGCCTCAAAGTTAACAGTTCTTTTAATTTCAATTCTAGCAAGTATCTAATCGAAACTTAGCAAGCTCACTGATTTTGTAACTTTCATTGGCAGCAAACTCCACATATTAACTAGACTCATAAACACACATACATTTCTTTTTTCTCTTTTAAAATCATCTACCTGTTAACTTTATCAAATTCTCTAAACTTTTATTATTTGGGTAAGTAATCAATATTATTTGGGGAAATAACCTCTCCATGAGATTTATTTGGTGGTTCTTTTTTAGTGCCCTGTTTCGGAGAGCTAAGAAGCAGTGGACTGCCGTTTTCATTAAATCTCTCAAAGAATTGGTTCAAGTGCCTAGCTCTGGTTCATCATCTGTGGACCATATGATGGGGGGGGAATCCTTTGAAGAAAGTGCATGTGGATAGTTTGATAAAATGTAACAAACGATGTAGATTCTTTTTCTCTTCCTTCATGTCAATGGAGATTATTTATTTCTTCCTATCTATCTATCTACCTACCTACCTAGCTCCTCATAGCGTTTTCTGTACATGGGCATAGTCAAGTGGCCATCTTAGAGGTGTACAAAGAACATTTGTGTGGGATACAGGTGATTCAGCTTTAATTTTTGGTCAACTACCAAACTGCTATAGTTCACAAAATAATTCATTTAATTTCGTTGAGTGTTAGTTTTCTTACTGATTAAATTTGTTTTAACTGCTCTATGGATTATCTGTTATCAAAAGTCCTATAAGGGATATAAGCATAGCTCGATTATTATTACTGCTTCTGTGTTTAAGATTCCTTGAATAAAAAATTCAGGTCATAAATTCTCTTTAAGATAACTGAGTAAAATATTTTCAAAATATAGGTTATAGGTCCTGTATAGGTCTAAATACAATGACTGTAGTTAGAATTGTATTATAGGCACTTTTACCTGGCACTTCATTCATATAACTAAAAGAAAACATTAGACATTTTCAATAAACAAAAATAGGAATATAAATTTTATCATTGTTATGATTCTTTAAAATAGGTTTAAAATTTTGATGCACTTGAATCTGAAAGGCTCTTGTTGAACTAATCGAACAACCTTCTAAGAAAGGATTTCTTGGCAGGAGTAATAATTTTCCCAGAACCCTTTTTGTGGAGGGATTTCAGTGGAGGCTTTTTTAAGGGTAGAACTCTTTTGGGGGTTTGCAGTGCTCTTGCTATCTCCACATGCTCGTTGCAATAATATTTGTTGCTTCCTTCTGACAGATGGATGAGTGTGCTTTCTGCCAGATCCATACACTGGGCATGGACCCAATGCCCATCTCCATGAGAGCAGTAAATCATGGCAGGTTTGTTGAGCTCAGTTGAATAAAATGGTACCCAAGTGTTGATATCCACATCACAAGTACGGCAGCATGTAATCCAATAGCCCGTTTCAGACTCATCTTCCTCATCATCTTCATTATAGGTGTCAAATTCATCATCACCATCAAAACTATTTGCTTCTGCACTGAAACAAAATTCTTCTGAGTCTTCAAAAGGAGTGGAGTCCCCGGGGTCTTCCGTTGATGTCTGACTATTTGTGAATGTTTTCTGATCTTCATTCACATCGTCTTCAGCACATTTCAACGTATAGAAATAGAATGCTTCTGAAACGACCTGTTTATTGTCTCCTGGTATGCCGAGGAAAATAGTTCCATTTCCCATGTTGCTTCCAAACCATATCTTGCTGTGCTTAATATCTGGGGTCCAATCTGGGGTTTCCATCTCACGAATTTCCATCTTGTTGTCCTCAAAAGAGATGATGTTGCAGACCATTCTTTTTTGATTTTCAAGCTGATAGCCACCAATGATAACAAATTCATCATTGCTTATTTGAGTCAGGATTGCACTGGAGACAGAGATTCCTCCTGGCATGACTGTGCAGTTCACAGCTGGGCTACCCAGAGGGAGATCAACCCTTATTCTGTATAGGTTGGCAGGGCGGATGTTATTGGCAAGTGAATGGCCTCCTAAAATATAAATGGTATCATTTCTGGCAATGGAGACGTGAAAAGATAGCCCATCCTGAAGTTCTGGAAGAACGTATGATGTAGAGCATCCAAATTCAAAATCCACCAAGAAAACATGGGGCAGGCAGTCAGCTACACTGTTCCATTTTTCTGTGGTTCTTTGGGCGGAAGGTATGTATGACCGTCCTCCAAAGAGAACACCCACACTTTTTCCGCGACTATACACCACATCAATGGAATGACCATACCTGCCTTCAGGAACATCTCCTACCAAGTCTTTCTCTGTGCAGCGAAAAGTAACTTTTTTGTTGTTCTTGCAAACAACAGACATGATATAAATCTTATCTGAAAGCTCATTGTTTGGTGTTTTCCCTCCATGGATGATGTACTGATGCTTTTCAGACTCTAAGTTGCCTTTGAATGTGCAAGTGGCTGGGTAACGAAGAGGAGGAAGGTAACAGGAGTCCTTAGAGAAAACTGCAGGCTTCAGTTTGAGATGGTTATGCTTTATATCAAAATGGAAAACTCCAGTGGGGCAGGACCTTTTGGGCCAGCCTTTTTGGCCAAAGAAGAAAACTTGCCCATCAAAATTCATTAATGAGAAGCCTGGTTGAATTAAGGCTATGTTATTACCGACTGTTACCATTTGTAGTGACATATTTTCTGATCGTGGATAGATCTTTTACCTGAAAGAATTACAAAAATTTTTTTGCCTTACTACATCCCTTCATATAAAATCACTGTGTTTAGATCCCCTCACACGTAAGAAGCATTTTAAGAAAAGAGCTGTCCCACAAGCTCGTAGTTGCCTGAATTCGCAAAATAGCCAAAATTCAGGCAGCTAGGTAAGCAAAGAGAAGCAGAACCTTCCAGCTTAATACCATTCAAGAAGCTGGGACCCGTTTTAGACATGGACTAGCGTCCCTTAGACTTCTGGGAATTGTAGTCCTTTTCCCTTAAAGATTCGCCGCTTGCCAACAGAAAGAACGACATTTCCCAGAAATCCGTTCTCTATGGGATGCGTGGCTACGATAGTTTGTCTCTGTGGCTCCGCGAGAGCAGTCTGTCTGAATAAAGACGCAAAAAATGCGAAGTGACTAGGTCGAAGCCAAGACGTAAAACTAGGGAAGAAGAGGTGAGAATGGCTGACGCAGACCCAACATCCAGGTTACGGGAAAGCTTCGGCACCGGGAGCGGCGTCAGGCTACCCCCGCCCGGGTGTTGTTGGAGCATCTCCTGGGGACTCTTATTAACAGGTGACCCAGTAGGAAGCAGGGCTGCTTGTGGCTAGAGCGGGGTTGCCTGGAAACCGCAGTCCGAAGAGACTCCCCGCCCAGGTGTCCTCACGGACTGCTTTGGAGCTTTGGAGCTCGACCCAAAATTGCACCCCCGGGCTTCCCTGGTGGCGCAGTGGTTGAGAGTCCGCCTGCCGATTCAGGGGACGCGGGTTCGTGCCCCCGTCCGGGAGGATCCCACATGCCGCGGAGCGGCTGGGCCCGTGAGCCACGGCCGCTGAGCTAGCGCGTCCGGAGCCTGTGCTCCACAACGGGAGAGGCCACAACAGTGAGAAAAAAAAATTGCACCCCCGGGCCTCCTTAGGTTAATGGGGCGGGGGTGTGACGGGGGCACAGAGAATAAAAAGCTATGACTATTTTGCGGAACCGAAAGATTAGTCTCTGAATACCTGGAGTGCAGGGGAGAATTAACCTCATGTTTTTTTACCACTCCTGTATTTAGTCATGGAAACACAGTAATGAGACTTTAGCGGGTACCCCGCCAGAGGCTATTTGTTTTCTCAGCTGCTCTTCCTCCGGTTTTTAGAGTTCTTTTAGGGATGCAGAGAAGTTTCCTAAACACCTCTCCTTCTCCCTTCCTCCCCCAGCCCCCACTCCTCCCTCTTTTTGGATAAGAAAATAGAGTTAGTGGCTGTTATTTCAAATCTCTCTTTCCAGCCCCAGAACCTTGGAAGTAATTAGTAATTCTGTTGTAAGCAGGCATTAAGCAAAGAGGTGCCAGAATTACTCAGAATGTAATATTTGTATGATTTTTTAAAACAGGTATTTACTAGAGGGAGTAAGCTTGATAAGTTTTAATTTTTTTTTTTTTTTTTTTGCGGTACGCGGGCCTCTCACTGTTGTGGCCTCTCCCGCTGCGGAGCACTGGCTCCGTACGCGCAGGCTCAGCGGCCATGGCTCACGGGCCCAGCCGCTCCGCAGCATATGGGATCTTCCCTGACCGGGGCACGAACCCGCGTCTCCTGCATTGGCAGGTGGACTCTCAACCACTGCGACACCAGGGGGGCCCGATAAATTTTAATTTTTAGAAAAATAATTACTTACCTTGGAGAGATGTCAGGAGCCTTAATGGGAAATGCACGCCCTGTTTGCAGAGTGAGGTCCTAGGCACTAAAGATTAAAGGAAACAAAATAGCACAGATTCCTTGACTTTTAAGAGTAAATTGTTAATATGCTTCAAAAACAGTATAAAACAGTGTCTGAGTATGGGCTCTGAAGGCTGACTGGCTGGATTCAAATCCTGGCTCTGTCACTTTACTGTGTGAACTTGGGCAAGTAATTTAACTTCTTTGTGTCTCAGTTTCCTCATCTGTAAAATGAACTAATGATTTTACCTACCTTACAGGTTGATGTAAGTTGTGATTAGTAAGTTAATACATGCAAAGCACTTTGGACAGGGCTTTATACACTGTAGGTCATAGCTGTGACGATTATGCTTGAACTTATAAAAAGTAAGGTTGTTAATGCAGTTACCTGCCAGTCATGGCAGATGATGTTTATAATGTTGGAGATGATTAGAAGGGCTTCAGGATCTGGGAATCTGGTTAGTGAGTGTAGACTGATAATTTTTTAGACTAGTGAGAATTGGATAAACATATACAACAGAGGAGTTGGTGGTAGGTTCAGTTTAAATAACAGGAAATATTTCATTCTTCTTGTTACCCTTTCTCTAACCCCTCATTAAATATGCAGACTCTGAAGTTGGAATGTCTGAGTCCAAATTTGGGCTCTAAAAGTTATTTGCTGTGTAACTATTTTGGGCAAGTTTTTTGTCTCTTTTTTTTATCTGCAAAATGGGGATAATATTAGTACCTATTCGTTATTTTTGAGAATAAATGGGGTGACACATGTAAATCACATAGCACATATGTGATCATATATGCTGGCACATAAGTATTGAAGAAATGTTAATTGATGCTGTAATTTATTTTTATTCCCCTTGCAAAGGTTCTTTGGACCGTGTGGAGTTTATGGTCAGTCTAATGAGATCTTGGTGGGGCTGTTTGCCTTGAAGATCAGGTGTAATTAATTGCTAATTATTCTCTTCTACTTATGTTTAGCTTACTTGGGAGACTCCTCAAGGTGTGATATTTTAATAATCATCTGTGGGTTATTAAACCAAGTGAGGAACTGGTGAATGAGAAGGATTATTACTAAGGTTATGAAAGCAAGCCTTTTTTTCCTCAGACCATGGTGGTTTGTAGGTTCAGCAACTTGCCTTGCTTATGAAATAACCTGGGCAAGTGTTTGATTTACTCGTGGCCTATCCAGGTATACATGAGAGAAGGCATCTGTGCAACTAAGAAAATGCTCCCCATAGGAACTGAAAGGAAGTACTCTTGGCGCTCAGTTTGGTAAAGGAAAACCATACGCGATTACACTCAGCACGACGTGTGATGATTTTTAGAGAGTTGCTCACGTTTGGGCTGAGGGAGCACCAAAGCCTGCTTGTTGTAAACACCTGTGAAGACCGTTATTGGGATAGAAAGCAAGCTCTACAGAGGTAATGGGTCCCAGATCCCAAGGGGTGACCATACAACAAGAACACTTGCTTTTAAATGGAAAATTAAAAATAAAATGTTTTCATTGTAGCCCACTGGCTTCATTTTAAAGTTCATAGGGATTTGGGCTTCTCATAAGTGAAAACACTGTTATTGTAGATTAAACAAATATTTTCTTGGGCGAGACATAAGGAATACTACCCCTTTTTGTAGCTTATTTTGGGTCACCAAAGATTTCTGACCTGTTCTCCCTTTGGTGCCCTGCTATTTGGCTCACCTCATAATTTCAGGGCCCTAAAAATAGTGGTAAAGTTGATTACTGTTAAGATGAATTACCTCTTCTTGTAACACAGTTCAAGAATCTGTGTATTTAATTTTTAGATTATTCATTTTAAACTATGGCCAGATGACTTATGTATTTAAAGAATGAACAAGAACATTGAAAGTGTTTTCACATTATTTTGCCGTACTTGTTTATTTTGCAGTTTTCCTTTACTAACTTAAATATGTCTTCACAGGAATAGACTATAGTATATTTTCCACGGTATTACTATGACTCTATTCATCACATCTTGGTTTTTAAATGAGTTTTTAAAAGGTGACACTGGAACTAAAATAATCTACTGAAGTGGTTTTCTTTAAATAGGCCAGATAAACACAGGCAGATTTTGAAGAAAAAGACACTGTTCTTTGACCGAAAGAAGTTTCAAAGTCAACACATTAAAGGTTCTTTTTAAAGGTCAGAAATATAGGACCAATAACTTTATACAAGTCTCCCAACCCCATGCTAACATTCCTCAGCAGGGAGATTTTCATTTATTCACTGTGAAGCTAGGGCATAGTTGAGAATCAAAAAAAGGGCTAATGATGTAAGGTCTGGGTTTGTAGTTTCCTGTGTCTGAACTGACACTCTTTTCCTTCCAAAGGAAGCTACTGTACTCAGAAGCATTAAATCTTGCTGATCAGTGTTGCCCGTTTTCCTGATTGCTCCAAAAGAGCAGGTAACCTCGTGTAACTGCAGTCTTTTCGTGTACAAATTAACACTCTCTTGCACGGTTAATCAGGTTTGAGGCATACAATGTTTGATTTTTTTTGCTGGCAGTAAAACCAGGATTAGGTCTTCCTTCTGACACTTACGCCAGAGAAGCATTTATGCACTAAGATTAAAATTTCAACACTGTTGCCACAGGAGTCAAATCCTTGCAGCAGCCTGAGACCAGAAAGCCCCTCTCTTTCCAAATTCTACATCATCCCTTCCCCATCTGGACACCCAGTCCACCTGGAACTAACATACTGCTGAAGGGGGGCATCTTTCCCTTAAAGTTGACAAACGTAGGCTCCCATATTTTAGCTCTGGTAGAAATGAAGTTATTGGACCTACCTGAAGGCCAGGGGCGCAGCTCACCCCTCTCTGAATCTTTGCCGCTAAACCAGGTATTAAATGTCAGCGCTTGGGGAAGATTCACTGACTGCTCACTCTGACCGTGGCCTGCAGAAGGGTGACGGTAAAGAGAGTATGTATGTGTGCCTACAGATGTTCCAGTGAACACTGATCTAACGGGAGTAACTGACTGTGACCTTTTTTTTTTTCTTTAGATGGTTAAGGGAGATATCCAACCAGGGTGTACCCTCAAGATTTAACTGTTTCCTTACTGGTGAACAAGGGAAACATAATCTATTATCTGTAAAGACCAAAAAAACCACAAAAAACTGGTAAAATCCTGATATATTAAAAACATTTTAGAATGTTTAATATGTTTATTAAATGTTTATTATTTAAACACTTAATAAACATTAATAATATAATAATGTTTATATAATTAATAAACAATAATGTTTATTATTTAAACATTAATATTTAATGTTTAAATAATTAACATTATTTAAAAAATACTGTATGATTCGAATGGGAAATTGTTTTTACTAAAGCAGAGACTACTAATACGAATGTCAGTTATTTTGACCGTGAATTGCTCCTCAGTGGTCTCATTTTCTTTAACGCAAGGCTCGGAAGGAGTTCTGATTATGGGAGGCCTACCACCAACTTTGTGTCAGGGAACTGCTGTGTAATATTGTATAGTGGAATGATTAAGAAAATGGGCTTTACAGTCAAGCTGACCTGGTTTTCTCTGCCAGCTTTGCCATTTTCCAGGTGGAGTCATCTTAATCCTTAAGCCTCTTTTTCCCACCTCTGAAATGGGGATAGAAATATTTACGTCAAAAGATTGTTGCAAAAATACTAAATGAGATAAAGTCTTTGAAGTACTCAGCCAAGGAAAATATTCCACAGTGGTCTTAAAAACTATGATAGTAGCCTCCCCATTCCCACTCCAAAGTTTCATAATCAAAGGAAGAATAAACCAAAAGGTTGAGAACAGATGTAAAAGCTGACTTAATTTTTTTTAATGGACCTAAGTTTTTAGAGCAGTTTTAGGTTCGCAGTAAAATTGTGTGGAAGGTACAGAGGGTTCCCATATACCTCGTGCCCCCCACTCACTCATAGCCTCCCTCATTACCAACATCTCCCACCAGAGGTACATTTGTTACAATCGATGAACCTACATTGACACACTATTATCACCCAAAGTTACATTAACATTCACTCTTGGTGTTGTACATTCGATGGCTTTGGACAAATGTATAATGGCATGTATCTACTATTATAGTATCATGCAGAATAATTTCACTGCCCTAAAAATTTTCTGTGCACCACCTATTTGTTGCTCCCTCCCCTCAATCCATGGTAACCACTGATCTTTTTACTGTTTCCATAGTTTTGCATACTCCAGAATGTCATATAGTTTTGAGATTGGCTTCTTTCACTTAGTAATATACATTTAAGTTTCCTCCTAGTCTTTTTATGACTCGATAGCTCATTTCTTTTTAGCTCTGAATAATATTCCATTGTCTGGATATTCCACAGTTTATCTATTGTATTTTCCTACTGAAGGACATCTTGGTTGCTTTCAGGTTTTGGCAATTATGAATAAAGCTGCTGTAAACATCCATGTGCAGGTTTTTGTGTGGACATAAGTTTTCAACTCCTTTGGGTAAATACCAAGGAGCACTACTGATAATTCATATGGTAAGAGGATGTTTAGTTGTGTTAGAAACCTCCAAACTGTCTTCCAAAGTGGCCGTATGATTTTGCATAACCACCACCGATGAATGAGAGTTCATGTTGCCGTACATCCTAGCCAGCAGTCGGTGTTGTCAGTGTTCTGGATTTTGGCCATTCTAATAGGTGTGTAGTAGTTATCTTGTTTTAATTTTCATTTTCCTAATGACATATGCGGAGCATCTTTTCATTTGCTTATTTGTCATCTCTATGTCTTCTTTAGTGAGGTGTCTAGTAAGGCGTTTGGTCCATTTTTTAATCAAGTTGTTTGTCTTCTTATTATTGTATTTTAAGGGTTCTATGTATATTTTGGATAACGGTTCTTTACCAGATGTGTCTTTTGCAAGTATTCTCTGCTATCATGTGGCTTTTCTTTTCATTCTCTTGTCAGTGTCTTTTGTTATTTTATTTTTTTATAGTTTTATTTATTTATTTATTCGGCTGCGTTGGGTCTTCATTGCTGTGCACGGGCTTTCTCTAGTTGCGGTGAGTGGGGGCTACTCTGTTGTAGCGGGCTTTTTGTGGTGGTTTCTCTTGTTGTGGAGCACGGGCTCTAAGTGCGCAGGCTTCAGTAGTTGCAGCACACAGCCTCAGTAGTTGCAGCACGCGGGCCCTAGAGCTCACGGGCTTCAGTAGTTGTCGCACGTGGGCTTCAGTAGTTGTGGCTCATGGGCTCTAGAGCACAGGCTCAGGAGTTGTGGTACACGGGCTTAGTTGCTCTGTGGCATGTGGGATCTTCCCAGACCAGGGATCGAACCCATGTCCCCTGAATTGGCAGGCAGATTCTTAACCACTGTGCCACCAGGGAAGTCCTGTTAGTGTCTTTTGGAGAGCATAAGTTTTTAATTTTTATGAAGTTCAGCTTATCAATTATTTCCTTCATGGATTGTGCCTTTACTGTTACATCTAAAACGTCATTGCCATACCCAAGGTCATCTAGGTTTTCTTCTATGTTATCTTTTAGGAGTTTTATAATTTTTGTTGTTAACACTTAGGTCTGTGATCCACTCTGAGTTAATTCTTGTGAAGGGTATAAAGTCTGTGTGTAGATTCCTGTTTTTGCATGTGGATGTCCAGTTGTTCCAGAACCCTTTGTTGAAAAGACTGTCTTTGCTCCATTGTATTGCCTTTGCTCCGTGGTCAAAGATCAGTTAGCTATACTTATGTGGGTCTATTTCTGGGTTCTCTGTTCTGTTCCATTGATCTATTTGTATATTCTTTCACCGCTACCACACTGTCTTGATTACTGTAGCTGACCTAATTTTAAACAATTCGTTAAAAACAGTTACATCAAGAAAAATATATACCATTTATTAAGCCCACTTCCTGACCATAAAACTTTTCATTTCTTTGTGCTCTATTCTAATTTTTATCCAAATGTATACATATTTTTACTTAGTTATGATAAGAATGTATTTAAATTTTATCTTTTTAATGTAACATTATTTCATATATACTATGAAATGTATATTTTATTTCCAAAATTTTTAATAGTTGCCTAAAATTCCATTAAGTAAATATATCTGGCCATTCAGTATTGTTGGTCATTTAATCAGGTTCTATGTGGCTTAGATGATAGAATGCAGGGATCAGAGGTAGACAGATTTGGAGTTGGGTCTTAGTTCTGCCACTTACTAGCTGAATGGCCTTTTTGACCTTCAATTTCCTTATCTCTAAAACAGGGACGATACCTGCCTTACTGGGAGGATTAATTAATAAAGAGTGTACTCAGTAGATCTTGTGTAATGATGATGGTGCCATAAATATATTTGTGTAAGTGAAGGTTTTCATTTTTTGCCAAATTTTAGGATATATTTTCAGGGTTGACTTTTAAAAAACTGACAAGTAGCTCAGTTGTTTGGCTGATCCTTGGCATTTGGAATGTTGGTCCATGCCTTAAAAAAGTGTCATCATCTCTTCTGTTACTTCCATGATGACTTTTTTTTCTTTGTCTGCAAAAGAGTATCGGGTTATTTCTCTAACCTATTTATGGTGTTGTATAATGATTATGGCACTTGAAATTCCAGCATCAGTGACAGCTCTTATAAAATTGACATATTGGTTATCTCCACAGTAAATATAAAGTAAGAAATGCAACCTAGAAACCAGGGGTAGGTTTAGGTAAGTATTTTAGCCTTTGCATTCTACTAACACCAGAAAACAGGCAGTTTTTTGCTAAATGGGTTAGTTGTCTCCTAAAGAGACTGGAAATTAGCAACATATTTGGAAATGGATTTTTAAACCCTGAGCCCTTGCCACACATTAAGAGAGCATTAGACTCGCAGTGAGCTCCTTCAGAGCCCCCCGTCTACCAGAGTCCTCAGCATAGAAACTAAATGTGAAGCCATGAACAATATTTATTGAGTATCCACTATGTATAGAGTCATGCGGAGAATTAGGAAAAAAAAATCACAGACTCAGCTCTTGCCCTTAAGGAACACGCATGATAGCAGGATGAAGCAACTTTTTGATTGAGGATAAACATGTTTTACATTCTTCCTATGCTCACCCTTTGTTAAAAGTTCACCAAGAAATCACAGTTATAGGGACAGAGTCAAATTCCTACCGAAATATATGGATTTCTCGTGCCTTAAGTCCAAAGACTATGGACAATTAAAGAATACAAGTCAGTGTCATCACAGAGTAGAATAAGTTTTATTCCACAGAGGAGATAAAAAACTTAGTAATGGGATATACTGACATAGTAATTAAATGAAAAGGAAGCATAATTGGAGAAAAATAGAACGTCAGAGATGGAAGACAGCTTCAAGTCCAGTCCCCTTATACCTACATTCAAACTGCTTAAGGCCAGAAAAGTTAGATAACTTGAAAGGGTAACATAGCTGCAGGGGTGTGTGTACATGGTGGGTGGAGGAGGGCAGGGGAGGAGCACAGTTTTGTGAACTCATGACAGTGTTTCTTAAGAAGTGCAGTGACCTCTCAAGCATTTCCATCCCCATCGTATAAATGGAGAAAAAACTTAAATGACGTTGTTGCTCAATGGGTTAGCAAGTGTTTGAAATGAGGTCAGTGGCAGCTTCTCATAGCATTCAAATAGGCATAGACAGGGCTTCCCTGGTGGCGCAGTGGTTGAGAGTCCGCCTGCCGATGCATGGGACACGGGTTCTTGCCCCGGTCCGGGAAGATCCCACATGGCGCGGAGCAGTGGGGCCTGTGAGCCATGGCTGCTGAGCCTGCACGTCCGGAGCCTGTACTCCGCAACGGGAGAGGCCTGCGTACCAAAAAAAAAAAAAAAGGCATAGACAATTTTTACTTCTTTAATAAGTGGCTGATTTTTCAGGAAATAATGTAAATAGTGTGGGAAAGGGAGATGTTTGGCTTGTTGAATGAATCCCATGATAGAAGCCACAACTGAAACTAGCCAAGAGGAGAAAAGAGGAAGGAAAAGGAAACGTATAGAAGGAAGCAATCTACAGTTAGTATGATGGGTTGTCAAGAGAAGAATGTGACAAGGGACTTGTCATTTTTTATTTAAAGTAATGAATTAAATACAGCCACCTGACCAGAATGTTCCGTGATGTAAGGTGGACACTTAGTTGTAAAACAAAATGGAGCAAAATTTCAGAGGTGTTTTACAATGTTGTACTAGAAAGAAAATGCACTTAAAATTTTTATTCTTAGAGAAGGAGGGAATTTGTGTATGTTAATTTCTACCTTTGAGTATAGAAACCATGATGGCAAAAAGAAATTGATTTTATGTTGGTGTGTGTGTATGTTATGTGGTGTACATCAAGGCAAAATTGCAAATAAAATGCTGAGAGAAATTGGAAGCTAGGGAAGTGCTGTATTACTTCTTAAGGCCCATTTATTATTCCATGGTCATAGGAATTTAGAATCAAAAATAGCTGAGAAATATATTTTTAAATCTTATTTCTTTTAAGATAACGTCAGATGAAAAGGTCAGCTTTATTTGCAAGATCTGGCATTTCAAAACACTTGGAAATGAATTCCTAAAAGCAGAGTTGATTTAGTTTGGCTGGTCTACACCTGCTCCTAACTAACTGT
The DNA here is from genome assembly GCF_963924675.1 of Phocoena phocoena. NCBI lineage: Eukaryota > Metazoa > Chordata > Mammalia > Artiodactyla > Phocoenidae > Phocoena > Phocoena phocoena. The sequence goes on from NC_089226.1 coordinate 87,839,910, forward strand.
GCAGGTGTTGCTTTAAAGCAGGCTTTCTGGTTTTGTGAAAGTGCTGTGCACTGTCCATGTGGCCGACAGGCTCCGGAGCTGGAGAAAAAGGGATGATTTTAATTGAGAGTAGATGCCTTTGTGTCACAGTAGTTATGCAGTACAGATAAAATGAGCAGTAATGGGACATTGCGTCCCATGGGAAGGTGGGATTACAATTGAGCTAATAAATCTTTTATGATTGAAATCTTATTGCATGATTATAGAGCTCTAAAGTTAACTTAGAAACTCTACTGCCTTATGGATTCACAGCTTTATCAGGGGCCTTGAAAAAATGTTCACTGAAAAACACTGTTACTGTCTGTAACTCACTGAGGTAGTTGATCACATTTCTGAGGCTAGGAGATCAGTTTTGAATAAGATTGAAATGTGTGTATTGTACATTTTTCTTGATAAAATGTATTAGTCTAGAGGTCAGTTAATATGCTTGTAGGAGTTTTGTTAGGGGGTGAAGGTAGGGTATTGACTTGTGATTACACGACTCTTAAATTTTTCAAAAAAGCAAATTAAGAAACAAAAAATGGTAGTGAAAAGGTATCTTTCTGCTTTCAAAAACAATGGATTTTCTGAAATTTGTCTTATGGGTATATCCTTCAGCTTCCATGTCCACAGGTAATTTGCTTTTTAAAAAAACAATAGGCAGTGAGCAGGGAGAGGCAGTTCTGAATGCTTAACTGTTTGCATTTTTGTTTAATGGAATTAATAACTGTGTAGTTGAAAACAGTCTAATAGTTGACCTGCCTCAGTGAGTCAATGCAGACGTTTCTGGGTTAACTTAAACAGCTTGGAGGAAGAGTATATTTTGGGGAAATAAAATTGATTTTATACAATCTGCTGATGAACAACAGGGCTTAATGAATGATAGCCTCAAGAAACCCCATTGCAGTGACTTGGATGGATTATCAGGAAAGGGGGGAAGCAAATTTTTCAAGAGGAAAGTTTCTGCTCAAACATGTAATTTCATAGATCAGTATTATTCCCATCCTCCAGAGCTTTCTGCAAGAGGAAAACAATCAACACGCCTGAGTTCCAACATTTCTTGGTAAACTTTTACTGGGTGTCTTCTCTTTCTCTTTTCCTTAAGGTGAGATCTTTTGTCAAGGAAAGAGTAAAACAAAGACATGCGTACTTCTGAGACCTCTGCACAGATGACAATACACAACTTCTGTCTTCTAAAGCTTTGTAATCAATGTTCAGCCCTAAGCCTCTCCTGCCTCCCACAAATGCTTTCCATAATATTCACTGCAGAGGCTTGTACCTAGGGGAGTTTATATGGAAGTCCAGAGGCTTATACTGTCAACTTTTTCGGTGATAATGGAGAATTCCATGCTTTTTAACGTATTAAAAAAGGCTTGTTGGGAGAAGCTTATAAATTGGAATGCTGTGTATTCTTAGATGCTAGAATGTATGTCTTTATCTCATCCTGATAAACTGTAAAGGACTTTAGCTCCTCTTCTGTTTTTAAGGTGTTTTGTATTTATGCCTTCCTCTTTTCCTTTGTTTTCTTGTTCCTACTGGTAGATGTCTAAAACAGTGGTATGTATGCATATGTGTCTGTGTGTGTGTGTGCTTTGTCTCAAGATGTTTTGTATGTTATTGGGGTACAGAATGTGCTTGTAGTCAGATGCATGGATACATCCAACCAGGGTGAGATTGCTGCCTGCTGTTTAAGTTCCTGATGACTTTGTGTATGCCTTACATGTCATAATCAAGAACATCTCATTACTGTTTATGACACGAGAACCACATAATGCTGCTCATCAATAGAGTCATTAGTTGACAAAAACCTCACTTACAGTTTCTTTACCAGATTCCTTTATTTGTTCTCTGTGATTGGACTAGATGACCTTTAGGTTTCTCTCAACTCTGAGAATCTTTGGCAATTTCTGTCCTTGGATTTCGTACTCCTTAATATGATCTAAGCGACATAAAAAGTATTATAGGATGCAAAATAGTTGTTGTTCAGTCAAGGCAGAAGCCATCAGTTCACACCGGGTCTCTTCTATCATGTCAATAAATCTATACCCGTACAGTATAATTTGGTCTTTTGAGATTTGTCCATTTTCCAAAGTATAAAAGGAGACCTAGCCTTTGAAGTCTCAAGGTTGATGGTTTCATTCCTCAGGCTAGATGAATTCTTTTTAAAATATCCCATTTTATGTTTCACACAGCAGGAGCTTCTTATTAAGAAGAACTATGAGAATTTGAGAATGTGGGCTTTGATAGCCCCTGCACAACTCTTTAAAAATGTGTTATTATTTATTACTTTCAAGCATCGGTGGTAAACCTCACAATTTAAAAAAACACACGCAAACGTTTTTGCAGACGTACACCTTTCTGTGCTGTTAGAAAGCAGGTTACGTACTTTGAGAGGACACTAGCTCAGGGTGACTTGTTTCTTAAGGCTTATCACGCACGCCTCTGACAGTTGTGTTTTGTTTAGCTAAGTCTCATGAAGCAGGGACCTGAAGATAAGCATCAAAGATATGCTACAGAGGGCTGCCCTGGTGGGACAGTGGTTGAGAGTCCGCCTGCTGATGCAGGGGACACGGGTTCGTGCCCCAATCCGGGAAGATCCCACATGCCGCAGAGCGGCTGGGTATGTGAGCCATGGCCGCTGAGCCTGCGCATCCGGAGCCTGTGCTCCGCAACGGGAGAGGGCACAACAGTGAGAGGCCCGCGTACCGCAAGAAAAAAAAAAAAGATATGCTACAGCAATGGTGATAATTCCACATACCAAATTTTATAATAATGTCTGTAGAGGAGCAGGTACCCTTTACAGGGACCTTCCTGGGACAGACACCCCCCTCCCCACCCCATGTCTTCTGCCTGCCTCTTGTTTGTAAAAAGGCCCTAGTCTCCTAGATCTTCACTGAGTTCCAAAGAGCAGATTCAAACAGCTACTAACTAGGGAAGTGAGGGAATGTACAAACAAAGGAAGAACAAGCCCAACTTAATTTTTTTCATGATTGTTATCTTAAACCAATTTCTTGATTTATGACCCCAAACTGTTGAGATAATGTCCTGTGGGTTCAACCAGCTGGCCCCAAGTGGACCTGAACTTGATGACACCGGAAGATCAATTAAAAACTGAAACTCCTAAACCATCACGGAGGCTCTGAGTACATAATACAATGTTGCAACCATTGCTTTTCCTCTCTCCTAGAAAAAGTTACAAAAGACAGACGTCCCTGCTATTCCATAGCAATGGAATGAAGGGTTGACAGTGGGGAATTACAGCCATGGCATCAGCTCCTGAATAAAGCAACTTTTCCGTTTTCACCAACACTTGTCTCTCAAGTATTGGTCTTTCCAGCAGTGAGCAGTCAAACTTGGGTTCAGTACCGGCCTCATCTGTCCTTTCAGAGAGCAGGTGACACTAACCAGCTTGAGTGGTCGTTAGTTTCGTTATTTGTTAGTAAGAAAGGGGACTCCAGGAAGGTTATGTGACTTTCTTGCTAGCTCCCAGTGACTCAGTAAGAAGAGAGCCGTGTTCCTAAGGAAGCTTGTGGTCTCCCTGTGAAGTTCAGTAGTCCAAGCAGAGCAATACATCCTCCTAGTGGTTCTTCTGGGTGCTGTGACTGTGAAAGTGTTACTTCTGATTTACCAGTGGGCGTTGTTATACATTTAGTTTTAATTATCATCACAATATGCTCTGGGTCTTTTATGTGGAGCTTTAAGCCTTAAAACAAAACACCAAACCAAAACAAAGAATCTTGTTGTCCAAGCATGTGTCTGTCTCTCTCTCTCTTCCTTTTTCTGTTTTAGAAAAGTACTTTATGGTAAAAACACAAACTAATGTGAAAGGTAACTGACAAAGCATTGCTTCCTTCTAGAAAACCACTAGGATTTGCATAAACCACTTGACTGTCTGGTAAATGATTATCTGCTCTGTCAGTCTCTGGGGACTTTTAACATGAGGTTATTTATATTTTTATAGATAAGGAAAGTTCTAAATTTGAAGGTGGATATCTGTTAAACTCTCTAAACAATGACAGCTTGTAAAACTGGATTTTCCAAAAGTCTTTAAAAAGTCAATAAAAACATAACCTCTCCTGTATTCTGGTAACCACATGAATAAAATTAAAGGCATTGAAAGATTTTGAATTTGTGCTGTGTACAGCCTGTTGATTGTTTTGCCTTTTAGTAAAACTGAGATGTGTTAAGGCTGAATACTCAAAATACACCAATTTGAGAATTGCAAAGGAAGTTTAAAGGAATTTCTATTATCACCCTTAAAGCACCCACGAGAAGGCATTTATAGCAATATAAAATACAACCTGGCTGCTTCTGTTTGATATTTTGCCTGTAGAAGTAGATTACCTGAGAAGCCTTGAGAAAGAGATTGGTATAATACAGTGTTGGAATCTTGCTGGGATGCACTTCTGGAAGAGCAGGAGTTTTTGTAATTAAGTACGCGTCCTACTGATAGTAAAATAATATCATTATTTATTATTTAGCAACTGCAAGCGTAATATATTAAACTATGGGTTGCTGAAGCCTGGCGGTATTATAGGTAAATTTGCATACACTGTAACTGGTACTTTTTCCTATATCTAATTTTCAGGTACAAATAGCTTGAAACAGTTTCTTTCATTTTGGGTTGGCACATAGCTACACTTTTTATTTTCACTTGGACTTCTACAATACCATGTTTTAGCTAGGGTTGTAATGCATCACGAATTCTCTTGATTGATCTTTGGGTAATATTAGTACCTTCAGAGTCAAAGGGGTCACAGTCAAAACATGTCTTCATGTAGACAAAGGACAGAATACTAAGACTGATCCATTATCATCATCATCATCACGGCTAACATTTCTTGAGGTCCCATGTATATTCATCTAATCCTCATAGCAATCTTGGGAGGTTCTTGTAGCTTCGCAATTCCAGTTTAAAACCCTTGGGGTCAGATGTCTTTCAGAATTCAGAAGTTTAGAGAGGTAGTCAGGGTAAATGCCACGTATTACAGAAAATCTCCAGTGGGATCAGGAAAGCACCTCAAAAGCAAGCCCATTAGTATTTTTTCAGGGAAGCATATGAATAGTTATACTATCTAAACAGAATAAATAAAAGTCATAAACACTTTCATATTAATTCAGGTCAGGTCTTGCCACTAGGTGACTTTGGGTATCATCTTATGAATACATTTTTGTTTTATTTTTTTTTTCTGAGCTTTTTGGTAAATACCAAATAAAGTTAATAACAGACACCAGATTTTCACTCTTGTTTTGGAAAAATAGAAGAACCATGGTGTCTATACAGTATCAGAGAACCCCTCCTTTTTATTATCCCCCATGAATTACACTGGGTGCTTAGGCTGTCATTATTCTTCTGCTTTGTGTAGATAGTCATTTTTTCTCAAAGCTGTGTAAGAATCATATTTCACACAGAATGAATGGAATTCAACAAGATGAAATATCACAACTAAAAACAAAGTTCAAACTCTGCAGGGATTGAGGCGTTGTGTCTTAGCTGACAAGCATTTAGTTAGCGAAGCAGTCAATGAATGAGCTGACATGTGAAGGGGCCACTAGCATGTGAACGTGATCTTCAGGTATAAAGCAGGAGTGTAACATTTGGAACGTGAGAGTTAGTCAAATCTCAGTGTCTCCAGACGATACCTGGAGTCTTGTCTTCATTTCTGGATGGCATATTTTAAAGGGATGCAGGCACTGTGAAATCTTTTCCAGGTAGATTGATCAAAAGGGTGAAAGGACCCAAAGCCATGTCATACAAGGTACAGATATAGTGATTGGGCAGGTTTAGTTGAGTCTTTTGCCAGCTTCTAGCAATATCTGACTATAGTACCTGCTCAAATGCATAATTTTAGCTCAAGACTGATGGACTGCCAGCTCTATGCCACCTCCTAAGCTATGAAAAGACATGGACCCTGCCTTTCACGGGCTCTAAGTCTAACAGAGGACACAGAAATGTATACAACTATTTACAATACAATGTGATAAGTGCAACAGTAGACACCACTTATAGAGAGGCAGCACAGAAATTATGATTTGCTCTTCCTGTGATGATGGGAGATGGGAAGCTAAAGCTTTCAAAGAGAAACTGAATCCTGAACTGGGTTTTGAAAAAGAAATGAAGTGAATGAAATGAGAAGATTGAGAAAGGACATTATAGTCTTGTTCAAGTATTTGAAAGGATATCACGGATAAAAAGGATTGAAATTATTCAGTCCCATCCAGGGACTCAGGACCAGTTGGGGTAGGGTACGGGGAGACAGATTTAGGCTCAGTCTTAGAAGGAGGCTTTAATAGAGCTGTCCAAAGGCTTCTTTGGAACATTCAGAGTTCCCAGTGTCTGGATGTCTTAGAGCACAGACAAGTCAGCTGTTCGGCAGCAATAGTACAATAGTATGGAGGGGTATGTGTGTGTCATGCAATGGTTAGAGAAACATAATGAAGTACTTAAGGGCATGGGTTCTAGGATTACACTTCTAGAACTGACACTTCTGCCTACTGGCTCTGTGATCTGAGATAGAATTGTTATGAAGTGCTCGGAATAGCACCTGTTACCTAATACATGCTCAAAAGGAACTAATAAATACTAGCCACTATTGTTGTCTTTGGAAGGGTGGTTGTTTGACATATTCTTTGAAGTTCACCTTACCTTGAAAGATTTTGGGTTTCTAATTGTGTAACTGTGATGATATTCCTGTGAATTCAGAAGATGGAAATGAGGAACTGAAGCAAAAATTGTGTTAGTTAACAGTTTAGCAGTTGAGATAGGAATAAAACTCTGGTCTCTTGAACTAGGGTTTATTGCTCTACTAACTATCTTGACTTGTCCTTTTAGGACCTTGGAATTCTTCTACCTACACATCTGGAGTATTTTTAGGAGAGGCTGGTACCGCACGACTCTCTGTAGCTCATGTTCTTCTTTGTCTTACAGAGAAAGTGGCTTCATGAATAGGAATGCCTGCCAGATACCAGAATTGGAGGTGATGGATGAAGATCGGCATATTGAAGAAGTCTTGGATAAGTTTGTGAATTGTCATGAGCAAACATACGAAGAATTTCTGAGCACTTTCACTCATCTTTCAAAAGGTAAAATGGAGAAGTAAACTTTCTATAGCAGTTGAGACAATGAATTTTATTATAGTTTTATGTCTTTGCTGTCTTTTTCAGAAAGACTATTGAATGAGCATTCATTCATTCTATCTCTTTGATCAGGTAATTCTCATCAGGGTGTTTGCAACTGCTGCATGTAAATACTAACATTTTTATCCAATCAAGAGTTGTATTATGGAGTCAGAGCCATTGAATTTGAGAACTAAAGAGGACTTGAGAAATCATTTAGTAATAATCCCTTCGTTTTATTTTTGAAGAAACACAAGTGCAAAACAGTGGAGGTTTTTAAAAGCATATTGAAAACATTGAAGAAATCTAGCATCGTGTAGGGTGTGGAGTAACACTGCACACTTTGGGATTCTGCCGTAGCCACTTTCTGCCTTGGAGGGAGGTCACTGAGTAAAGAGGGGATAGTAATAGTACCTTAAAGGTTGATGTGGGTTATTTGAGATAATCCACCTAAAGCTGTTAGCGTAGCGGCTAGCACGGACTTGCTGAATGAAGGCCAGGCATTAGTAGTGTTGTTGTCGTTGTTGTGATGATGATGAGGCTATGCTTTCTGTAGAATGGAAACAACCTTTTAGACCGGAGTGATAACTAAAACCCTAAAGGCCAAACCCGTGCTGTGTGTTTCTCGTGATGTGTTTGGTTGCCTCGTGCAGTATTGTTGTTTTATTAAGCCAACAGTTATAAGTTGGAAATTTTACATAAAGAACTTGATTTGCTTTTTTATTCTGATTAAGTGAGAAGGTCGGTTACCTCTTATTTCCCTGATGGCAGTATCAGCTGGAGTTCAGGAGCCCTTGCCATGTGACCTCCGTCGTTTGACACACTCTCTGGCTCTCACACACTCGAAAAACCTGTGTATACCCTGCCTGCTTCCCTCACTTAAGTGGCTTCTGTAGGCATTGAGTTCTTGCTCTCAATCTTGGTCCTTTCTGGGTCATGGGATCCACATTCGGGAGACTGTTGACTCAACTCTTAAGCGGGGTCCAGTGTGCATCTGGTCATGACAGTCTCAGGATACCTGACTTCATGATTTGAAGTTATAGTTCATGTATCCTTAAGAAATGTAAAAGAAGGGTAGTTATAAGGAAGAAAAGGAAAAGTGATTCCAACCTGATTCTTTTATTATGCCAGGTAGTGGGAATATCATTATCTATTTTGTTTACACTTAAGGGAAACAGGAAATTTAGGAAATTCTTGTTAACTTGGGCTGTGAATGATCTATTTTGGCATGATATGTGGATCAGATTAATCTTGATAATGGCCAAATCATCTTTTGGTCTATGCACATGGATTTAGGAAGATGCTTGCTTTCTCTGAGCCTAATGATAGTTCCATGTTTTCCAGAGCCAAACATGGCAGTATGAATGGCTGGGGTAGGGTGTGGAATCAAGGGTAAAACTGGCAGAATTAATGCATTTCAGTGTGCCCGTGGCATTTTGATAATCCAGATTATATCGGAAATGTATTTGTAAGGTGGACTTTATTTTTGTACTCTGAAAGACTAAGAACTCCTTGCAAGGACTTGGATATTCTAAGGAGGTTATGCTGTTTTTGTTTTTGGGATGAGGGGTCTAATTCTTTTTTCAAATTTCTGTATGCTCATTCCATGCCGAGAGAAACTGTTGCAGATATGGTGACTTCATTTTGAGTTCAGTTTTAGGCCCCAAACTGAGCTGAAATAAATGATGACACAAGTCATGTAAACTGCATCTCCAAGCACACTAGTTTTTTCCCTTTCAAAATGTCCCTAGGCGCCAGTTCACATTATAAACTAATGACCTGAAAAAATTCCTCCTACAGCAAAGATTTGTGAGTGGAAAAATATGTCTTAAATCAGTAAGTGTCCTTTTTTCCCCCCAGAAACATTTAAATACCTTCTGAAAAGCCAAATAGTACTTAGGGTCAAGCCTAAGAGTTGAATGATAGCCAGCAGAATTGATCAGTTGGTGTGTTCTGTTAGTTCTGTTTGACGGAAGACATGAAAGCTGTTTCTTCAAAGTTTTCTCCTTCTTTCCAGCCCTTCATTTGTCTTAGTGTATTTGGTTGTTTTGCTGATATGAAGTGGAATCTTTTCTGTGTTAAACTGGCTATCACCACATATACTTATGTACATTTCTTTAGTAAGTTTAGTATCTCAAGTACATTACCATTTCCACTGATTGTTCTATTTATTTTTATAATAGTTATATGCCAGAATGTTTATGGGATTCATTTTCTTTCCAAGAGTGTTAAAGGGGTCAGTAATCCTATTAAAAATATTTCCCTGGAAAAAATTAAACTATAGCCTTATTGAAGAAGTTCACATTACTGCTTCAGATGCTTGGAAAACAGTTGGAAACTGTTAATATTGTACCATAACTGTAACTGTAGTACATTTATGTTGACCATGTTTTGCAGTTTTTTGGTTTTTTTTTTTCTTTTTTCCAGTACGCGGGCCTCTCACTGTTGTGGCCTCTCCCATTGCGGAGCACAGGCTCCGGACGCGCAGGCTCAGCGGCCATGGCTCACGGGCCCAGCCGCTCCGCGGCATATGGGATCTTCCCTGACCGGGGCACGAACCCGTGTCCCCTGCATCGGCAGGCGGACTCTCAACCGCTGCACCACCAGGGAAGCCCTTGCAGTTTTTTTAAAAAGCAGCTCTGGTTTTAATAATCACAGTGCATAGTTGATGATAACTCCAGTGTTTTGTCAAAATGTTTAAAGAGACATATTACTTATTAGTTTTAAGCAGACATTTATAATTGAATTCTCAATTAGTGTCATCAGTTCAAGAAAGTAAGACCGAGTTTAAGAATTGTATTAGAAAATCAGCATGCAGATTTTGGTTTTGTTCATTATCACTGAAGACATTATATATATATTTTTTTTGTTGGTACGCGGGCCTCTCACTGTTGTGGCCTCTCCCACTGCGGAGCACAGGCTCTGGACGCGCAGGCTCAGCGGCCATGGCTCACGGGCCTAGCCGCTCCGTGGCATGTGGGATCTTCCCAGACTGGGGCACGAACCCGTGTCCCCTGCATCGGCAGGCAGACTCTCAACCACTGCGCCACCAGGGAAGCCCAAGACATTATATTTTTGACATTATTGTGGATAATGATAAGAGGCTGACTTTCAATCTTTGGTATTTCAGTTTCTTTGTGAATATAATTAATTTATACTAGACTATTTGTCTAAAGGAAAAATGCTTCTTCCTCCTTATCTGTTATGTTTCCATCTTTTTTTAGGTTACAAAAGCACAGATATAAATAATTATACTTGATTTTCTGTTAATGCATTCATTCATTTATTCATTCAGTAATCCTCTGTGTCTTGTTATGATCTGAGTTTCTTGTTTTAGATGCTAAGGATTCAAAAACAATTAAGATATAGTTTGTGTTCTCAAGCACTCATAGTCTCACACACACACGTACACACACGTACACATACACACACACCATTATTGTTATGATTTTGTGCTTCAGGTTAAATGATTAGTTTCCATTAAGGTTGCCAATTTTACCAACTTCAGCTTAAAATGCTTTGGAAATTGAAATGAATCTACTGTGATATTATGATTAACTCTTAAATAGGACTTCGTGTTTCATTCTTAAAATACCTAGGATCCAGATTCCCTAGAATCCAGATTTACCTGTTTCTATATTACCCCATAATAATAGCTTTTTACTCAACTGCCATATTTATCTACTTTAACCTATTTTCTTATGTCGAGATCAAAGATCTTGTTTCTGATTTTGATGTGTAATTTTGTTTCTTGTTTTCTTTATGCTGTTCTCATTTCACTTTCAATACTTCGTGCTTTTAGCATTTTATTGTTCTTTCAACATATATTTGAAAAGAAAAAATCCTGTCATCTCAATCTCCCTTTCTCCCTTCACACCTGTTAATATTTGAATTCAATTCCCCCTTAGGTAGAACATTGTGTGTCTGAATGTTCTGGACAAATGGCTATGCCTGTGGCTTTATAATCTGGTGGTGGTCTAGTCTTTGATTGTCCCAAACTCTTAGTTTCAAAACCTCTGAATAGGTTTCAGTTTTTCTTAGGTTTTAATAATCTTAATACTCATGAGAGAGTTTGAGCTTCTCTTATTGATAAGCAGCTAACATTTGTTAAGTACTAGGTATTACGCTTTAGCGCTTTACCTGGGTCAGCTCAATCTTTGTAATTACCTAGTGAATTTCTTTTTTACATTTTTATTTTTTATTTATTTTTTTATTTTTTTAAATTTTTTTTTTTTTAATTTTTTTTTATTTTTCGGTACGCGGGCCTCTCACTGCTGTGGCCTCTCCCGTTGCGGAGCACAGGCTCCGGACGCGCAGGCTCAGCGGCCATGGCTCACGGGCCCAGCCGCTCCGCGGCATGTGCGATCTTCCCGGACCGGGGCACGAACCCCCGTCCCCTGCATCGGCAGGCGGACTCTCAACCACTGTGCCACCAGGGAAGCCCTACATTTTTATTTTTATTATTCTTAACTTACAGATGAGGAAACCAAGGCTTAAGGTTAAGTAAATTGCTGTTATGGACTAAATTGTGTCCCTTCAAAATTTATCTGTTGCAGCCCTAACCAGTAAGGCAACTGTATTTGGAGACAGAGCCTTTTAAGAGGTAATTAAGATTAAATGAGGTCATAAAGGTGGGGTCCTAATTCAGTATGACTGGTGTCCTCATAAGAAGAAACACCAGGGATGCCTGTCCACAGAGAAAACACCACAGGAGGACACAGTGAGAAGGCAGCCATTTGCAAGCTAAGGTGAGGGGCCTCAGGAGAAACCAGACCTGCCTACACCTTGATCTCAGACTTCTAGCCTCCAGAAGTGTGGGAAAATACATTTGTGTTGTTTCAGCCACCTAGTCTGTGGTATTTTGTTATGGCAGCCCTCACAGAATTGCTTAAGGTCATGTAACTAGTTAGTGATGACATTGGATTATGGGCCTAATCATTGTGGCTCCAGAGCCCGTACCCTGAACCATTTTGCTTTTCTACCTTCCATACAGCATCGGGCAGTTCTCAAGGTCTGGGATTCACTGCCATGTGGATAATGTGAGCCATAGGAACGGATGTGCTACCCCAAAACACGTACGCTCTGTACTTCTCCAGAGTGTAAGCTCCATGATGGCTGATTGCTTGGGGGTTTTGTTCACCATTATTATTCTAGTGTCTAAAGCAATGTTTGGTAATGTAGAATAAATCAATGCTTAATAAATATTTGTTGAATAAATGAAACAAAAAGAAAATAAGAGAATGAAGGATGTCAGAAACACAGATAGGAGGGCCTCAGACCAAACCCTTAAGAACATACACATTTAATGGCTAGGCACGGTAAGTAGAGCCCACCAAAGGATGCCCCGATGTCATGATGCCCCGAGTTTGGATTTGATATACTAGCTAACTGGGAACCATAGTAGAATTTCAACACACACACACACACACACACACACACACACACACACACACACACGCACACTGCAAGTGATTTTGAAAAATAGAGGCAAAGAAGGAGAGAAGCAACTAGAGTCAGGGAGACTAGCTTAGCTAGGAGGCTGAGCAGAAATGCATATATGGTTGCAACAGACTCCACTAGGGCCGTGGAGGAGGAAATGGAAAGGAGATAGGGCGGATGCAAGTGAGAGTGACAGTACTTGGTAACAGGTGACTGACAGAGGATTAGGGAAAAGAAACCAAGATAAGTCACAAGTGTTTTACCTAGAGATCCTGAGGCCCACTGAGGCCAAGTGACTTGTTCAAAGTTCTCATTTCAGGAGCCTTTTGTTTTTTCCCTTACTGAGTGTATGTTCTGTCAAGAGCTCAGGATCTTGGGCTGGGACTTGGTTTACACTTCTGGACTGATACATTTTGAGTTGTCAGTTCAGCCAAAGGAATATCACCACTCACACTTGACAACTTCTGAAAAATGTAATTAAAAATGAAACTGGTGACAGCACATAAAACAGCATGTTTCCGAAGTTGACATATCATTTTGGTCCCCAAAGCTATTTTGAATTTGAACATTAGAAATGCATCTTTAAACTTCCAAAGAGGGACAAAGAGTCTTTTCCCCATCTGAAGAATGAATTTAAAATCTGCTGTAGAAAAATACCGCAGAGAAAAATAGAGAAAGCAGCTGGCCCTCTTACCAATTTCAGAGTAGAAAAGGAATTTCAGTAGAGCATAAAAACAACTTTCTCTCATAAAGAAAACACAACAACAAAAAATAATCCTCGCTGTGCCGCCTTTTGCAGTTGTTTTCTGTCTAGTATTAGATAGAGACCAGCGGGCTTAGCATTGTTTTGACACCCTTGCGACTGGCAGATTGCCTGCCAGCGGAAGTTGGAAACGAACTGACCAGCTTTATGCTTCCAGGTGGCACTTAAGCCACATTTTCTGTGCTGTTGTTATCAGTCATTTAATTCCCTACTGAATATTGAGCGGTGTTTTTAGTTCACAGGCCATTTGCAGTGTCTGTTTCCTTTTTTACGTTAGCCACATTAAGAAAAAAAGGCAACTTGGGAAACACTTTTGCAAATGTGAGTTTAACAGTAAAGTGCATTATTGAAAATAGCACAGCAAGTAGCAGTAAACTTGCTTTAACTTAAGATATAGACCACTGGGATGTTAAATTCAAGAGAAATTTGTAGAAGGCATCATATGAGGACTTGGTAATAAAAGCAACTAGGCAATTAAAAAAAAACCCCCACCTAATTAACCTGGCATCCCAGGGGAGAGAATAAGGAAGCAGTTATTGATTGACTTTTTTTTTTTTGGTATTGTTGAAAAGACTAAAAGGAGAAGAGAAAAAGCTCATGGTTTTATATTGATCATACATTTAGTAGCTATCTATATGTGACTTATTTTATCACAGAATAACATCAAATATCACATAGAACACTGAAGGAGAAAAAAGTATTGGAGGAAGTGAACTACTTTTAGCAGAGTCCTTTGGAAGAAGCATCATAGCTGTTTAACCTGTTCTTTCTTTTTGGAGGACCAAACTGTCCCCCAAACTGTCATTAAGCAATTTTCATTTGTTTCTCTATTTCTTTTGTCATCACTAAATCACTTCTCTTCGGGAACAAATTGACAAATTATGAAACACAGAAAACTGCTGGTTCAGTTGCAGAAGGAAATTTCCCCCTCTCAAATTATGATGGATTTTGAGCTGATCAAGCCATTTTGTTTTAGAGATATTACCATAAATCTTCAGCCGCAGTTGTTACAATTCATATTAATTTTACACATGAATATTTGGTCCATAGATAGTCATTTGTCTTCTCTGCTGTAGTTTAGGTGTAATTGGATAAGGAAAGAAAATGTATTTAAGTATTTACAACATTTTGAATTACAATCATTACATTTATTTTCGGCAGTGTTTTTAACACGTATTTTCTTGCAATAAATATCTTTTCTAGTGTGTTTTCTCAGTAAAACACACATAAGATATTACGTGAAGTTTTAAATTTGACTTATGTCCAAATAAATGAATCATTTTATTTCTCTCTTTATAACTTTTCAATACACACACATATACATATATATTATATAGTATATTTTATATGTACATATAAATTAGGTGAACTTTCTTAGGCAAATGGAATTTTGAACTTTTCCAAAACACAAGCAAAGAATTACTGGTAGCCAAAGAAACTTTTAAGATGGTTACTATCAACCTTTAAGTAGCCAATTTAAACAATATTAAGTGCATGCACATTTGTTTCATATGCATTTTTCTTTAATTTTTACTTATTGTTGTCAATATGTTGTTATACTTGATGGAAAAGAGTAAATTACTGGACTTGAAACTGAGGTGGTCATAAGATTGTGTCCTTTGATTCAGTGAATGGGTACATATTCACATCTGGATGGTTTTAGCAAAATGTTCTTTCAGCCATAGAACAATAATATTTTCTTTGAAATGGTCAGCTAAACACAAAGGGATACAAACAGGAAACTTTATTTTAACCAAACTCATATCTTCCTTATATGAAAATCCAACCACAATCAGTCTAGTATGAGATTTTTTGGTGTCTTTTTTTCCTTCCTATTTGGATTCATTCCAGGTGGGATAGATTGAAGTGAACACTAGTTAGCTTACTCTCTTTGCAGCCCATTGCTCCCTTAGCACAGTGAGGAACCATTGTACCGTTTTCATGTTCTTTCCGGACTTAGCCTACCTTTGCATTAGTTTTTGTAGCGTGTGAATCCCTGATTAGAAAAAAGGGATTGTGAATCAAGTACCATTTTCTCTTTTTTTTCCACCTTCTCCAAATTAGGCTTTGTGTGACTTACAGGCAGTCATCTAATTTCAGGGTATTGGGCTTAGTTCCTAATTGTAGTGTCAATCCAGTTCTTGCTAATGCTGAGGTCATTTCTGTATTGACTGTATTTCTGCTATAATTCAGGCATTGAGCTAGAATCTGGGAATACAAGATGAATGAGACAGAACTATGTTGTTCTTATTTATTTCTGTGTGCTGGGTGTTCCAAGTGCTCTAGATGTGTGAAGGCACAATAGCAATCTATATGTCTGTAGGCTACGTACAGTTACAGGTTGTTTGCTCAGGCAATGCATAAAACAGTATCTAGAATATTGCCTTTGGTTTTCGAGTCTCAATTTTAGATTGAATAAACACTTAATACGAGTTAAGAAAAGAGCAATAAGAATACTTAGAACAGTGGATTTAAAGACTTTTTCTTTTTTTTTACTTCAAGGTTTTTTTATATTCAAGGGATGTCTTGGAGCACTCTGAAAAAAACGAGGGAGTGTGAAAGACATGTATAATTTAAGTCTGTTCTTGCATTGCTCTTATATGCCAATGTACGAGTCCTATATTATTACAGATTTATATAGAAGAGGTTATTCTACCTCATAGAGTTTGAAAACTTCTAGGAAGCATTTATTTATAAAGGAGACAGAAGAAAATTACTCCAGCTTTCTCCAACCTATATGAATAAAAGAGGTTGTCTTGAGTAGATGCGTCTTTGTGTAGGCAGGCAGAAGGGCATGATCTCAAGGTGAAGGGAAATTTCTTAGGTTGGAGGAATTTAGTTTTATGAAGAATTGAGTATACTGCCCTTATATTTCTTATTTTGTTGTGGGCAGGACCAGTGTAATGGAAAGGATGCTTTTCTAATGTAGGGTTCAGAAGACCTGGTCCAGGCATTTATTAACTCTTTGAGACTGCAGTCCTGCCACTTACTCTCTCTGAATCTATAAATCAGGGATAATTCTGTCTGCTTGGTGTCTCATGGTTATGGAGAGAATCAGATGAAATATACATGAAGATACTTGATGAGTTTTAAAGATTTACTCAACTGTTATGACAATGGGGACTATTTATTATTTAAAAGAGGAACATCAAGGTTAAATATTAAAGAAATCTTGATTATACAATATAAAAAATGTAAAATACTATCTACAGTATTTTATATTTTTATAAAATTATATATATTTCAGTATAGTTTTCCACACCTCTTCATTGAAGTAGTTAAAACCAATTATGTATAGTATGTATTGTGTAGTATCTATGTATAGTGTGTATTGTATAGTGTAACACTATACAAAGCAGGGAATAATCCTACACTGGCCTCTGGTGGATGGACTAAATAATATGTCTACACATAACCTTCAGGCAAAGGTATTTAGGTGCTTTGACAAAGATGAGGTATCAGAAACTTCTTTTTAATTCTAAATTTTTAGATTCTGCTCCACAGAATCTTTACTTGGGACTCTTACCTTAAGTGTATGTAAAGATCACCTGGGAGATGCTTATTAAAATGCAGCTTCCTGGGGATCAATCCCCCAATTCTGAATTACTAGTTCTAGCATGCAGCCCAGGAAGCTTGACTTTCAGACCAGCTTTGAGAAACACCCTAAATGAGACTAAGGAGGGGCGAGGGAAGATGGATGGATTCATCAAAATTCTGTGCTTTTGTATATGTAATATTTCTCTAGGAATAAGTTCCATAGCTTTCATGAAATTGTCCACACTCTTCACCCAAAGTGTAAGAACAGTTATTTTACTTTAAATATAACTTTAGTTTAATGTCATTTTATATTATTTAAAAGATACTTTGACAGTGAAAAAGCATGACATGTTACAGGAATGATTTTTTAATTGAAATATAGTTGATTTACAATGTTGTGTTAATTTCTGCTATACAGCAGAGTGACTCAGTTATACACATATATGCGTTCTTTTTATATTCTTTTCCATTATGGTTTATTCCCGGATATTGAGTATAGTTCCCTATGCTATACAGTAGGACCTTGTTGTTTATCCATTCTATATATAGTAGTTTGCATCTACTAACTCCAAACTCCCAGTCCATCCCTCTCCCACCCAACTCCCCCTTGGCAACCACAAGTCTGTTCTCTATGTCTGTGAGTCTGTTTCTGTTTCATAGATAGGTTCATTTGTGCCATATTTTAGATTCCACGTGTAAGTGATATCATATGGTGTTTGTCTTTCTCTTTCTGACTTACTTCACTTAGTATGATAATCTCTAGTTTCAAAAAATATGGAACGTTTCACCCATTTGTGTGACATGTTTGTGCAGGGGCCATGCTAAACTTCTCTGTATTGTTCCAATTTTAGTATCTGTGTTACCAAAGCAAAGCACTACAGGAATGGTTTTACTTTGATCTTGCTAATCTCTGATACAGAGGCTAGGATATAATAGCTCACAGAATTTTAGGGTGGGCTTTGGTTCAGCATATATTCTGTCCCAAGTCTGAAGGATTATAGTGCATGTGTCTGCAGGCCAAAGTTACCCAATCACAGGGAAATCTGTCTACTTCTACTGTTGCCAGAAGAGTATCTGAGTATTTTGCCATTAGCGAGTACACAGGAAAGAGACTTGGGAGACCACCTGGGCTATGAAGGCATCTTGTTGCACGTACTTCTAGGAGATGCCCCTCCAATAATTTTGTGCTTTTGGTAACTTTTCTGCTCTGTATTTCATACATGAGGGTACTTTGTAATTTTAAAAAATGTACTCAAGTGTAAAATTTTATGATTGGGGTAACTATGATTTAAAAGAGGGACCTCAAAAAAAAAAAAAAAAAAGAGGGACCTCAAAGTTAAATATTAAAGGAAACATGAATCCAAAATATTAAAAAATGTAAGTGTAAAATATCATATATGTATATGTATATTTTTCTTTGGTATTTCTAGGAAAGACTTCTTAAGGAGGAAGGAGATGCATGTATGTGTTCTCCCTGGGTTGAGGGTTTGAAGAAAATGCTTTTCACCTCTACAAATGAATGTTTATGTTTTTGTTCATGGTAGGAAAATTAGAAAATACAGAGAGGCACCAAAACACATGCATATACACATATACAGCAAAACAAAAAACATACTCTCTCTGCAGCAGTAAAATTTTAACTACTCTGGTCATTCAGAATGAAGATTACATTTCTCATTCTCCCTTGCAGTTGGGTATAGTCATTTGACTAAGTATGTGCCAGTAAGAAGTGAGGGGAACTGATATGTGTAACTTCTGGGTCAAATCCTTAAGAAACGTGCCCTGGACTCTTTTTTTAATTCCATTTCCCCTGGCAGGAACTAGGCAGTCATTAGAGCAACTCCTTAGACCCAAAGGTAGAAGCCATGTGCTGAGAATGGCAGAGCACCCCACCAGCCTGGATCCCTGGGTCATCTCATGGAACAGAGCCTGTCTACCTGCCCTAAACTGTTACATGAGAAATAAAATACTTATTTCAGCTGCTCTATTTTGATGCCTCCTTGATATAGTAGCTTAAACCACGCCTTCACTAGTAACAGAGGGAAATAGACATCCAGGCTTCTTTCTCTTTCTTCATACTCTTGCTTGGAGCAAGGGTGTGGTGGTACTTCATGCTGGATTATGTGGAGAAGGGTCGTGTCTTAGGAACGGCAGAGCAGAAAGATAGGAGGAGCCTGGGTTCTAGGATGACTTTGTGGAGCAGAGCAACCATATTAGCCCTGAATTATCTACACCTGTACTATTGCATGAGTGAGAAATAGACTTCCATCTTGTTTAACTGATTGTTGCTTTGGGTATCTGTTTCATGTAGGCAAACCTATATCTAATTAATAAAGCCGTAATCCCGTGTCTTAGAGATAAACCATGAGTGTATTATATATCCTTCCTGAGTTTTTCTGTTGATTAATTTGTATATATGTATACAATTATTAGTTAAGAATATAGACTCGTTGACAACCAGGATTTGAACCTAAGCTCTGCTACTTCCAAATTAGGTGGTCTTAGGAAAGTTATTTAATATCTCTGAGCTTCAGTTTTATTATCTATAAAATGGATGTAATAGGCTCTACCTCATAGGCTTATTCTTAGGATTAAATAATTATCTATAAAACACATACACATAGATGTTTGTTTATATTAATAGTACCTGAATTATAGTAAGGGCTCAACCTAATAGTTTCATTCATTTATATATTCAGCAAATTTATTATAATTACTTCATAACAGTGTGATCATACTATATACTCTTTTTGTAACTTGCTTTTTCATATAACATTATGTTATGAACATGTTTCCATGTCAATAAATTTGGTTATTTAGCAGTATTTTTCATGACTGCATTGTATGTAATCGTATGGATAGGCCATTATTTATTTAGCCATCCTTTTTGTTGAACACAGGTTATTTCGAATTTTTTGCTTCTATAAATGATGTTATATCGCACGTCCTCATTCATACAGTTAATGCTTGTTGAACATCTAGTATGTGCGAAGTGCTGTTCACATAAGTGAACAGAAGAGACAAAGATCATTATCTTCAGGGAATTTGCATCCTGTAAGGGGGAGATGGACAACAAACAATAAACACAACAAATAAGAAAAATATCTGTGTTAGAAAATAGTAATTTCTCTGGGAAAGAAAAAGAATACAGAGCAGAGTATGGAGGATCATGAGTGCTGGTAGCAGGGGTGTCAGGTTGCAATTTTATGTAGGGTGATTCGGTTGGGCCTTCGTGGGAAGGTAAAATCTGAGTGAGGATTGGAAGGAAGAGAGGGAGTTAAACCTGCAGAGACTTGAGGGAAAAGCATTTGAGGCCAAGGGAACAACTAGTGCAGAGGCCTAGTGACAGCAGTGCCCGGCCTGGTTGGGGAATAACGAGGAGGCCAGAGTGACCAGAGTGGCCTGAGCAGGGGTGAGAGGAGGAGAAGCTGAGGTCAGGGGGTGTGGAGGTGAGGGTGGGGGATGAAGCATGGATAGCCTTGTAGGTCCTTGTAATGACTTTGGCTGTATTAGTAGTAGTATTAATTTTTGGTAGCTACATTTTTGCACCCTTCTTATTTATGGCCTTTGGATAAATTTTTACACATGGAAATGCTGGTTCAAAGATATGAAAAAATGTAAGGCCTTGATTAAGTAAAAGTTTTCAGGGGAATAGATCAGACATTTTTGGCTTGGTAGTGAAATCTTTGCCCACATATTTAATTGTTTTTTTTGGATACATTCTTAGACATGGAAATGCTGGCTGAAAGATAAGCAGAATGCTTTGCCTTTGAGTGAGTAACAGTTTTAAGGGGATAGATTCTGTTTCTCATAGGCAGAAGTCATGTCCTTTAACTTTCCCAATTCCTAATCCTGCAGCCTAGCGTGGTGCTAATCACACAGTGAGCTCACTGGGTGAAGTGTAGTGTGTCGGTCTACCTTTCAGTCTTAATCATTACATGTCCTTGGGAATGGGGAAACAACATTTTCCCTTTCAGGAATTGTGAGTACGTTTCTGATGGAGAGGTCCCTATTCTCCTTAGGCTTACATTTTAGTGGGAAGAGACAGAGCACGGACAATTAAGAAAGGTAATTGCAGATGATTTCAGATACATTTGGAGAAGAAAACAGGATCATGTTTCTAAGGCTGTGACCATATGAGACAATAAGATGATCAGAGTTGTAGCTTCAATTACTATATGCATTTTTCCCCTTGCTGGGGTGTGAAAGGAAGCTGGAACTCTGTGGTTGGCCTTTGTGTTGATTTCAGCATGTCGCGGCACCGCATGGAATTGGATTAGTGATGGTGGTCTTTGGATCCAACTCAGTATTAGAATCAAGGGGGTACCAAATGTGGAAACAATCCAAATGTCCATTAACTGGTGAATGGAAAAGCAAAATGTGGTCTATCCAGATAATGGAATAGTTTTTGACAATAAAAAGGAGTGAAATACTGATATATACTACAACATGGATGACCCTCAAAGATGTCATTCTAAGTAGAGAAGTCAGGTACAAAAGACCATGTATCATATGATTGTATTTATATGGAATGTCTAGGAAAGGCATATCTTCAGCTACAAAAAGTAGATTAGTGGCTGCCTGTGTTTGGCAGTAGGAATGGGGAGTGGCTACAGATGAGTACCTGGGACTTTTGGGGGTGATGGAAATGATCTAAAAATGTAATTGTGGTGATGGTTGGACAACTCTGTATATTTATTAAAAATTATTGAATTGTACACTTAAGGGAATTCTATAAATACACCTCACTAAAGCTATGGAGAGGTGGAGCTACTATTCATGGATACCTAGATCCTTACCTGAGTGCTTCACTGGGTGAGCATATGGCCTTGTGACTCCAGGTTTGGCTGAAGAACTAGGAGGATGCTGCTTGTCATAAATATTTCCTATTAAGAAAATAAACCATTTGTGCATAGCCTTGAAATTTTTAAGTAGATAAGGACAGTGATACAAAAAGAAACAAGATCCTACTTTGTGTAGACAGTGTCACCAACAGGTGTCACCCTGTTAGGCATTCTGGGAGCTCAGGGAAGCTGTGCTCAAATACGCTGCATCTGCTCCCACGCTGGACCAGCTCCCTTCTGTGGCCTTGACTAAAGCAGTTGGGAAGGTGAGTTTATCTCATGGGATGATATGTGTGGCCTCTTTGCACCAACATGTAATCCATTTGACAGGTTGCAAGCATGCTGTAATGTCTACTGCCACCATCACAGAGATTGTTTTGTTGTTGTTGTTTTTAAGTTATCTGGGGCATGCCAAATTAAACTAAAAGAATAATACAGATTGCCATGGGAAGATAAGGTGAACATTCTGAGATATCTAGAGGGAGGAAACATAACCACTTGGAGATAGTGTCTTCATTTCTGTTCTAGAAACACAAAAAGAACCCACATTGTGAGCTCTTTTCTCCTTTCTTAAATCCATCGCTGAGGCTCCCTTTACTTCTCACCTGGATTGCCACAGTAGCGCCGTACTTTCTAGTATGAAAGTATCTGAACCACTCTGCCACCTTCCATCCATTTCATCTTAGAGCACAGCTCTAGTTATGACTCCCAAGGGCCTTGGTATAGTACAGGGTTTTTGTCAAGCCCTGCAAATAGCAGCCCTTCCATGCATCGCAGAATATGTGCTCCTGCCTTCCTGGAATACATGGTGGTTCTTCCTCAGGCCCCACGTGTTCCCACCTTGGGAGCTTTGTTTGTGAGTTTTCCCTTTGTGGGATACCTCCTCACAGGGCTCACCTGCTGAAATTGTAGCCATCTTTCAAAGCCCGGCTCAGACTCCCCATTCCTATATGAAGCCTTCTGTGATTCTCCCAAACCAATTGTGATTTCACCCTTCTCTAACTTTGTGCTCCCTTATATCCTCTGCGTTAGTTGTGTTCTATTTGGGTGGTTTGCATACCTGGCTAAACTTCTTAGTTTGTAGACTCCATAAGGGCAGGGACTGGGTCTTACCCATCTTGGGTCACTTTGCACATAGTTGATGCCCATGATACAACCTGTGGGTTGAATAAGTTGCATAACTCAACTACCACTCAGCTTTTCTCCCTGAAAATAAACTTACAGCAACTTTACACTATCCTCGCTTCTTTTTTTCTCTCTGTTACGTGCCTAACACTGGACATTTCAAAATGTCAACTTACTGCTATTGTGTGCCTCGTCTTAGACTTTTGACACACTTTTTTTTTTTTTTCTGAGCTAGGGTTGTGCATTTGTGTCTTGGCAGCTGGAGAGCTATGTCTGTGACTAATGAGTCAATTATCATCCAGCCTTGGGGAAAGTACAATTATTCCTGACTGGCCAGGCTAAGGTAATCCTCTCCTCCCTGTGCCCTTTCCAGTGAAGAACAATGAAACAGTTGGAATTCAGACCACTGCAAAGGGAATTTAGACAAAACATTTGTCTGCTGAATTTAGCTTCTTTGGACTTATTCTGATTTATGATTGATTGGTTTTTAAATTGCTTATTTAATCCTAAGGACTGTCGCTCCAGGGGAGGCCATATACCAAGGAGTATGTGATCAAGAAGCAGTGGAGTGAAGTAGTTTGGCTGGGCAAATGAAGAGCAAATTTTGTCCAGAGCAACATTGCTTTAGGCTAGGAGTATGATATGAAAATCACCCCCCTGACTTTCAAAGTACCCAGTCTTGTTATAAGCATGATTGCTTAACCCCTATGCTCTTGGCAGGAGGTTTTTGGCAACTACCCAGTGTTGCACAGAATTTCCCCCCCATGAATTTTTCTTTCCTACTTAACAACATATTCAGTATCTCTTCACAACTGAGAACATGCTCTTGATTTGTATTTCTGTTGACCATGGTGCAGAAGAACACTCAGGTGTTGCTGGGAGAATTAGGTCATGAATTCTGATGTTGGTTGTGTTGATCTGTGAGAACTTCCTGTAAAGTGTAGACTTTCTTCTAAGCTCATGGACACTAGTCTGGCCTTTGAATGGATGAATTTGAATTTTTAACCGATTCTCTGAAACTGACCGCTTTCATCTGGAAGATGTACAGTCAATTTACGATTGGTGTTTAATTTATCGAGGCGTCCATAGTTTCAACCTTTTGCAGGAGTGTAACCTTTTTCTTTGGCCTGAAATTAGACATTGTAGGTGTCGTTGGTGACCTTGTAAGGGAGATCTGTGGGAAGCTTGTCTGTTTGGTATCAAAAGAAAATTGAAATTCCATTGCTTCAGAATAATGAAACCTTTAGCAAAAAACCTTTGTTTCATGTGTATTGAAGTTTTGACTCAGAAATGCCCAAAGAAACACTCTTTCAGGTCTCAGTAACCGACTTGTTCTCTGAAATATTGCTGTTAGATTTCCAAAGTGTGTTATGTCTGGCACTTATTTCAAAGCAAGGAACATTAGGGATAAGATGAAAAGGTAGAAAAGGACTCTGATGAGAAGCAGAAACAGAAGAAGATGAAACGCCCACTTGGGTGGCGTGTTTGGATGGCCACCAGGATAACTGGGAAGCAGCATCTGGCACTCTAATCAGGCTTTAGGCCACTTCGGATTCTGGGCTGTGCCAACATCTGCCATTTTGTCATTATCATATTGAAAAAGAACTTCTTTCCTATCTTCTGCTGCCAAGAGATTTTTTTTTTTTTTTTGCTGTTTTTTTAAAAAATGATAAAAGCATTTGTAAGAAGCACTTTGGGGCCTTTGGAGTGAAATAGTACTTGCTCTTGTGAAACTGCTTTCAAGGTTTAGAAAGGAGTCTTAAACTGTAGGTTCAGTCAGAGAGGGAACAAGTTCTTTTCTGAATCTTTCCATATTTTAAAAATGAAAGCTTTATGTTTATGAAAGGACGAAGTTTTGAAAGAGTAAACAAGAAATTGTGTTAGATCTGAGACCTCAACCATCGCTGCACATCAGCATCAGAAGCTGGGACTTCATTACATTTTGCTCTTTATTTTGAAGGAGTTTCATCCGGTTATTTGTCAAATAACCTGGTGTTTTATTGGAAATGGCAGAGGATTCTGAGTGATGATAAGAACAAACAGAACTTGTCCTTACGGGACATCTGTTCTTCCCAGACATCACTGTGGTTTTCAAGTGTGTAAATCAATAGATTATTACAGTAGTGTGCTGAGTACACGGCATTTTCTCGGGAAATACTAGGTTTAGGTTGTGCTAGACTTAAAGGATAAGCAAGGAGAACTGAAACTATTCCGCGTCTTATTAGAACATGGCACTGAGGAATGGCAGGGAGCCACTGGAAGTCTGCTTGCCTCTAACTTTGATGAAGTTTGGAGAACCCTTTCATTCCTCCTCACTCCTGTTTCCAAGCATCTCCATGCCTGTCTTGCTCCACGCTGCTGCCACTGCTTGTCTCTGCCCTAGGACTGATGATTTTACAGCCATGATTGTGGCTGTAAAAGAGGAAGAAGTCAGGGAGGGTAAGTCCTAAGACCATTTTGTCTTCCCTTCTGTGGCCTGGCATCGTGCTGGTTACTCCAGCAGTGTTCCTGTAACCCTCCCATCACCTTCCTTACTCAGACTCTCAGCCCCTCCACCCCCAGCAGCCAAGGCGAGTGCTTCATATCAGCGTTTGCGGGGATTTGTTGGGGCACAAGGCAGGGGTCACCCGTCCCAGTAGTAGCTAATTAGGAGTCATGGGTGCTGGTGCAAGAGGCAGTAGAGAGAGCTGGCCTGAGCTGGTGGTGTTTGCTAATAAATCCCTTTGAAAAAAAAAGCGGTGCATTAAATATTTGTGTTTTCCCTCTCTGGCTTACTGAGCTAATGCTGTATCATAGGCTAGACTACCTTATCTCTTCTCCCCAACAGTATTTCTGTGTTAATGTACTATAGATATCCCTACAAGTCTTTTTTTTTTTTTTAATGAATTTATTTGTTTATTTATTTGGCTGTGTTGGGTCTTCGTTGCTGCGCGCGGGCTTTCTCTAGTTGCGGCGCGCAGGCTTCTCACTGCGGTGGCTTCTCTTGTCACAGGGCACAGGCTCTAGGCGCGTGAGCTTCAGTAGTTGTAGCTCACGGGCTCTAGGGCTCAGGCTCAGTAGATGTGGCACACGGGCTTAGTTGCTCTGCAGCATGTGGGATCTTCCTGGACCAGGGCCTGAACCCGTGCCTCCTGTTTTGGCAGACGGATTCTTAGCCACTGTGCCACCAGGGAAGTCCCCCTGCAAGTCTTAATTCTACCAATGATGAGGTATTCAGAAGCAAACGCAGGATTCTGGCTGCCTTGCACCAGGCCGAGATCATTAGAACAACAAGAATCTTTACTGATTTTGAAGCCATGCAACCAGTGGCTCAAGAGAAACAAACATGCCACTTCGGTGGGTTAGGCTGTTTTGTAACCCCTTCAGTTAGATACCTGACCAGGTTGTTCACAAATAAACCCATGTCTCCAGAATCTTTCCATGGTGGAGTATTGTAAGGGGATGGAACAGGATGCCCTAATCTGACAGTAGCTTGATTTCTGCCACTTGGCCTCTTTTGAATCCCTTAGTCACTCCTCTAGTGATCCTTTAAGTAGATTCCTGTGTTTTGCTATTGTCATTTGCAGCAAGGGAGTTCTAGTTTTAGAATGTGCCATGCTCCCTGGGTTCTTGTACTGTTGTAAACTTTTCTTCTTTGTGTCCTTTCTGGGCTTTTTAAATTTTCTTTTTTTTTCTGCTTTATTCTTCTATTCTCTAAGAGCCCCTTCCCTTCATTTACTGTACTATTCTAAGTTGCATAGCAGTGAGTGCTGGATTAGGAAGGCCTGGGTTCACATCCGCACTCTGCTACTTACCAGCTGTGTAACTTTGAACGAATTATTTAATCTCTCTGTAGGCCTTGGTTTCTTCACCTGTAAAATGGGGATACTAACAGTACTTACCTCTAGGCTTGTTGTGAGGCTTAAATGAGATTTATGAGATGCATAATAAAAGACAGTCTGACCCTCAAGTAAATGTTAACGCTTATTTATTTTAATATTGCTGCTAATATTAAAAATAATTTTATGGCTTAAACCACTGCCCCAGTGTAATCGACTACCAGCTCTTTACCTATCGCTGTGACCTCTCACCCACATTTTAGCCTACATTTGCAGCTGCCTCTGGGACATTTCCCTCACAGTTTCCACTGGCACCTCAAATGCAGCATGGACAAAGGTTAATTCATTCTCATCTGAATTTGTCCCCCACATTTCTGTTAATGGCATCATGTTATAATTTTCTCTTAATTTAGGATGAATCTTAGACTCTTTCCTTATCCTAAGGACATCATCATGAATGTGCAAAGATTTAACACAAACGTATTCATTGTTTATAGTTCTAAATAGTTGAGAATAGGAATTGGTTAAATAAACTATGTTAAATATATACAGTGGAATTCTCTATAATCATTAAAATTATGCAGAATATTTAGTATGAAAAAAATATTGCTCTCAAGTTGACTTATAATATGGTATGTACAGTACAATTCCATTTGACTTTTAGAAGTTTATGGGTGAATAGATAAAAGATGAGAAAAATAGCCACTGAAAAAATTTTGTTGCAGCTTTTCTGTCTCGCAGGATTATGAGTGATATTCTAATTTTAATCTTTTTCTTTTACAAATTTTCTAAAATCATCCGTACATTGCCTCCATATTTTTTTTTAAAAACCTCAAATTTAGAAAAAAAATGAGATCGGTAATGTCCAAGAGTCTTGCAAATACTTTATTGACCTCTTAACAATGGCTGAGAACAGTGCTGGATACAAACTTATAAATGTTTGTTGAATAGTGAATGAAATAGTGTTATCTTTCTGTGCATTTTTAGAAATAACTTTATAGGTTAAGAGTGTTTAATGCTTCAAGCATTCAGTTTGTAGATTTTTTTGAAAAGTATTTTTTTTTGTTTGGAAGAAAGATTCTCAATAAACACAAAATAAACTAGATTGGATGTGGTGGGTGTTTTCTAATATTATGTAATTTATCATTTCAGATAATGTGACCAAAAGAGGAGCCTTTGGAACCAATTCTTCAGAAAACAATTTTCCTTCAGTAAAATTTACTCAGAGAAATGAACCAAATGATCACCATCTTAGCAATAAAGCTATCTTTCTTCGTACTTCGTCACAGTGTTCAGAAGAGGAACAGGTATTACCATAGCACATTTACAGAAACAGAGAAAAAAAACTTATCGTGAATTAATAGAAAAGAAAGAGACCATAATAAGAAACATCGGACAGCTATTGGATCAGTAACTCAGACTCCTAATTTTAGAAGGAGTGCCTTTGGGATACTTTACTGAAAATCATCATTACATTTCATGATTTCAACAGCCAACTTTTATGATAGTAACTTAATTATCCCCAATTTTTGTTAAAAACCTCTTAGGGATCTGCCATCTACAGATTTTTCTTGAAATTATGTCTATATTTTAGCTTGTCCTCTGGGACAAAAGAGTTCCTTTTTATAATTCTCTGTGTAAATGAGAGTTTCTTTTACCTGTCCTGGATTCATGTCCTTCAGACTTAAAGTAGAATATGTTATCTTGGTTCTTCCAAGATTTGGTCAATAAATAAATGTTAGATGCTCTCTTCCTAATCTTCGAGACTTCATAGACTATATTCACTTTCTCTTTAGCTATGGTTTTTAACTATCAAGGAATCCTAGTGGAAGCTGTTCTATTTTTTAAACCATTTGAGTTTCTACTTTCTATCTCATCGTGTATTCCCTGTGATATTGTGGACAGAATTGTATATGAGATTATGGTTTTATGCAAGGGAGAAAAATCTCCACGTTAGAAGTGTGTTTATATACAGCAAAGGGCTATAATTCTTTAATTCTATAACTTATTTCCAGTGAGGTGATTATGGGACAAGAACTTTTCTTTCTAGAGGATTCACTGTCTACTGGCCATCATTGGCAATTGGAATTACATTTTCTATTGAGTCTTTAACCAGTGTGTGAGAGGCAAAGAATTGTTCCACGATATTTTTTCCTAGTAACTTGAAAATGTTGTATTAGCATTCTCTGATTTGTCCTTCAGAGGCTCATTGGGATGGGATGGGACGGGGGCTGGGGTGATGAGGTGCGGAGTGTTCATATTTTACACATGAAAAACTTGGGGTTAAATAATTTACCCTAGGTTACACTGTAGATGAGTCTAGAAGACAGAAGTAGAAGTCAGACCTCCTGGAACCTATTCCCTGATGGCTGCTATGACTTAGTGAATCTGCTGTCACTAAGGTGTCATGGTTTGTCACTCATAACTAATCAACAGAAAGCAGAAAGGGAATTTTAGTGCCTGAAGGGCTACAACATCAGCTCCTTTATTTTCACTTGTTTCATCTTCCCATCAATATGTCCTCAATGTTTTTTGTTTGTTTGTTTGTTTTTCCAGATAGTGATGGATGAAGGCCAAAAAGTTGGCAGTTCCTTTCAGGGTGATCTGAATCGGGCAGGAAAGCTGAAGGTAAGGCATGATTCGATTTTATTCCATGGCCAAAACCCAGAAAGAGCATAAAAACAATAAAAACCTCACAGGACTCATTTGCTGTCTGTCATACAAATTTGGAGAATTCAGCAGATTTTGTCAATATGCTTTAAAAAAAAAAAGTGGTGTTTGATTATCTTAAACTGTCCTTGGTTGCCTGGGTTCTGGATCTTTTCTCCTCAAAGCTTTACAAATGGAAGGGGTGCTTCAATAGAGAAACGTGACTCTCGTCCTGACAATATAACAGATTCTCAAGTTTTAGTACTGAAACCATCATATGGAAGATAAATTTTTGCTGTCCCTTGGAAGTCAAAAAATAACTGTAGTTATATACTTCCAAGTATGGAAGCTACAAGCCATGGTCTGGCAGGTAGAGAGTGGGGAAGAAAGACCCAGGCTGTGTTTTGAATTCCAATGATGAGATCTAAATTTATAATTTTACGGTATATTGTTATGTACATGTTTTAGGTCATAAGCATAAAAGGCATTTTGACATCGTGCCTTTACTAGATCTGCCTTGGTGCCAGTGGTGAAATCATTTGTTTATTCACACTCTTTGATATTCACCCGAGATGAATTGGTTCGTGTCTGAAGTGCTACCATTTTGTTAATCTAAAATGTCTCATTGTCAGCTTGCAGTGGAAAGCAACATTGAAATGCTGCTACTGTCTGTAAAGGTCATTTGCTCGGCTTTTTACCTTTGAAGTAATTTTCAGTTTTATTTGCTCAAAAGAGAGAACACTTGATTTTTTGCCCTGTTCACCTCTCTTGTGATTACCTGGGGCAGGATGATTTTGTCTTGAATGAACCTTCTCCCCTGCTTTCTTTAGTTTCTACTCTCTCTTTGGAGTTTAAAGCACACTGTTGTGAGAATAGCCAGACCCACCACCATCATTTGCTTGAGGAGCAAAAGCAATAAAAAAAACCCAAAAAACAGAAACATTGTTTCAGACTGTCTTGATGGTGGTATATATTCTGCGATAGAATCAGGAACAAAAACTTTTCAAAAACCTCCCAGACTGTTTTTTCCCTTTCAGTATAGAGATCTTACTGTGGTGCCTGTGAAATCCCGGCCAACTTCCAGATTTAGTGCTTCTTTCAGATGTCTCTGGGAAAGCACAGTGAACACAAAGATCTCTATCTGGGACTCAAAAGTTAATGAGAAAAGGAGATGCGTTTGCTCACTTGAGTGTTGTGGAAGTGGATCCACTGATTCTTAATTGCATATTTTTCTCTAGGTCTAATTTGCATAAAGATGATGTTAATCCTTTTCTAGGTAGACAACTTCCTTGATTTAGAAGATTTGGACTTGGATGAAGAGATTAAGCCCCAAATGAGTAAGAGTATGCTTTCTGTTTCCTTTCTACACTGCTTGACCTCTTTCTCGAAACTACAAATGAGACTTTAGACAGCTTTTCTTTTCTTTCTTTCTTTTTTTTGGGGCAATCCTTACCTCTACTTTCCCTGAAATAGGGAATACTGGAGTCCTGCAGTCTCTTTTTTGATAATAAAGATTTCAGCCGAAAGGTCATAGAAAACTTGTTGAAGGTTGTAATGTCTTTGGTCTTAAATGAAGGAAAGGTGTTCTTCCTCCCACCCCCCACCCCCATTTACCATGTGATTGATTTTTGGATAATTGTCTCAGAGTCATTTAAGTCAAACCCTTATTTCTTAGAAGCACCATGTTGTAAATGGAGATTATTTTTGAGTGCTACTTAAAATATCAGTTGATCATAAAAATCATAAAAATTATGAGAATTGATCATAAAATAAACAAAAAAATAAAATCAAAGTCTTTGCTTTTATAAATATTTATTACCAAACAATTAAAACTAAAGATATAGCGTGAATGTTTTTTCTGGGGCTTTCTCTGAGGTTTATGTAGATGAGGCCTTTTCCTTTCTTGGTTAACGTTTCTGTGTAAGACTAGGTATCCTTTGTTGCTCAAAGGGGCTTTGAAATATGTTCAAAATTTGAGTTACTTGTTTTGAAAACTCTCATTCCTAATTTAATATGTAAGAATATCTCAAAATTAGTTGAATGTTAGGGAAGGGGCAGTTTCCATGGGGTTTTGGTTGTTGGTGTTTGATTGTGTTTACAGTCCTTAGGTGGTCATAAACAGCGACTATGGTCATTATTGTTGGGGAAGGGGGCTTCTTTATAATCACACAGGAGTTAAAGTGCAGGGTGTAGTTGGTTGGGGGATGGCCACTGTCTGTAAACTGACTGTATAAGCCTCTGCTTTGGCTTCTCTGCCTGAATTTGAGAGGCTTTGGTAATTGGAAGCAATTAACATTTCTATTCTGCTTCCAAACATCACACTACTCTATTGAAGGCACTGTTGCTCAAGCACTCTATTAACCAGTAGACTTCGCAGATTTTTTTCCGTACTTGCTTGGTTCAAGGGAGATCAGAGATCTAACAGAATCACAGAGGTTCTCTTAACTTTAATGCCTTAGGCAGCTCTGAATTTCTTTATTAGAGCAGTTTAGAGGCTCTGATTGGATTAGAAGGGATTGCTGAGGATTTATGAGGAAGCCAAATTTGTGGAGCAAGCACACTGTTTCTGGGTTTTGGGTGATTTGGGGAAAGGGAACAGATTCCTGGGTCCTAAGAAAGAGTCTAATTCAGAAGGTCTTTTGTGGCATCTAGTGATCTGCATCTTTAACCACTACTCCAGGGGATTCTGATATAGTTCATCTGTGGATGATACTTGGAGTCTGCACGTATACCTTTGCAACATAAAATTAATTTCATAGGAGGGCACAAAAGTGCACAGGTTGAATTTTGTGATAGTTTAAACTTCTTGCTTTCTGCTGGTAATGAGAAGGTCTGTATACTGACATAATCCTGCATAGCCAGCAAATTTGATTTTGGTTGTATCAATATTTTAAATTAGTCTTCTTACCTTTTCCATTATTTTCACATTGTTTTCTTTAAACTTTTTTTTTTTTTGGCTGCGTTGGGTCTTTCTCTAGTTGAGGTGCGCGGGGGCTACTCTTCATTGTGGTGCATGTGCTTCTCATTGCGGTGGCTTCCCTTGTTGCGCAGCACGGGCTCTAGGTGTGCAGGCTCCAGTAGTTGCAGCACGCAGGCTCAGTAGTTGTGGCACCCAGGCCGGAGAGCACACAGGCTTCAGTAGTTGCGGCGGGCAGGCTCAGTAGTTGTGGCTCATGGGCTCTAGAGTGCAGGCTCAGTAGTTGCGGCTCATGGGCTCTAGAGCGCAGGCTCAGTAGTTGCGGCACACGGGCTTAGTTGCTCTGCAGTATGTGCGATCTTCCCTGACCAGGGATCAAACCTGTGTCCTCTGTGTTGGCAGGTGAATTCTCAACCACTGTACCACCAGGGAAGTCCCTCTTTAACCATCTTTTAAGTTTTTTTTTTTACCAGATCTGTTTCTGTTGTTTAAAAAATTGCAAAGAAATGTCTCACTAGTATGATTTTTCTGGAAATGAGATAACAGGTAGTTTTGCATTTGTGTATATAAAAGCTTACTGAGGCTGAACCAAGTCTCAGTGGACTTGGATGAGCTAGTCAGGACCTTCCCAGGTGTAAAATAATGTGAAAAGCCAAGGCTAAAAAGCAACCTAGGCTTCAGTGATCTATTCCAATTACCAAAAAGACCACCAAGCTTCACAATTTTCATAATGCACAATCTGGGTCATTTGAAAGGAAAGAAAAAAGAAATAGTTGTGCCAGGGTGAATTTTAGATTGCATCTGATTTGTATTACACTTAAGGAATGGAGCAGAAGGCAAATATTTATATCAGATGGGAAACGTGACATTTTAAACAGGCAAGTTGCTTGTATAATTTTGGCAGCTGAGGGGTTTACTGATTAGATTCTGTTGTTATTGTTTAAGCAACAGATTTGCTTGGGGCAACAAGGAAGTGAGTTGCCTATTGTTTTTCTACCACTGACTTTATTTGTTCACCTTTTTCATTTTCATAAATATTTTCCAAGATTCAGGCGCTTGTTTCTGTCCCAGTATTTGGCTTATTGTTTTGGCAGCCCAGGTGGAGACAGTTTTTCCAAGCAGACAACTCAGTGCTGTGCTATTGACCAGTTGTTAGAGGGAATCTTGGCCACAGAGTTTGGTGCCCTGTGTTTATTTGATGTCACATTAACCATTTTTTCCTCCTTTGAGATAAGATAGTTAACCTGATGGTTAGTTACTGTCATGCTCCAGACTGTTACCCGGAAAGATTATTATTTGGAATAGGTATTAGTTATTATGCTTTGGCCATTGGAGTAGGAAGAATCTTCTGGTCGTCTTTATTTTTTACCCCCTCAGTTGGCCCAGCATGTTCTCTGGATGAGTGCAGAAGGTCAAAGAGACTTTTTTGAGGCCTAGTTTTCAGAATTATACTGTCTTATACAAGTTTCTTGACCAGTGGGTATACTCATGCTATGGTTGATTGTGTTGGATGAAAATGGGCAACTGATTCCTGCACAAAGATTGGCAGCCTTATTTGATTTTCACTTTCAATCTCTCCAGTACTCCCAGTTCTAATGAAGCCATCATTTTCTCTCTCTCTCCCTCTTTTTTAAAAAAATTCTTTCCTTATCTGTAACTTTAAGGCTTTATGTAGCCTATGAATGACCTGGACTCTTATTCAAAGATATTTAACAACGGTGACTGGATCCTGGAATAAAGTAAAGAATAAAACAGATCTGGTTCCTGTCCTTGGAAATTCATAGTTTATTGGAAGAATCAGACATATCACAAATATATAATTACATATGCTCTAGATCTCATGAGAGCATATGGCAGGGGAATTTAATTTGTCCATGGATCAGAGAAAGTGCTGAGAGCCTGAGATCTAAAGGATGAGTAATTATTAACTGGGTGAGGGGTGTGTAAGAGAGTATAGGAACAGCATAAGAACAGTGTGTGTAAAGGTCCTGAGCTAGGAGAAGATGGCATATTTCAGCCAACATAGAGTTCAGGCATTTCATTTACTTTCCACTTGGGACTGTTAAAAATCATTCTCTCATTACTTCAAAGATCACTAAAAGATCATTGAGAGGGAAAAATCCTTGCTTCGAAATGTTCCTCTATCCCTGTTCCTCCAATTTTTTTTTTTAATGTGCAAATTTATCCATCTATTAAATTCAAACTTGAAAGCCATATGCTTCCACTCCATTCCTGAGAAGAGAACAGAATTGGGATGATAATTCCACCCTTTCAATAATTCCTCTATTTATGTATCCCCAAGGGTAAAGGAAGGCATTATCTAATTGGAGAGATTATGGGAAAAAACTGATGTGTATAGATGAGACATTTTGTTTCTTCTTTTGGGTTCATGCTGTTTGGAAGGTGTATGTCCTCTCTTCTGTGCCTGTGTCACCTTTCTTATAGTAGACACACTTTAAAAGGGGCCCAGGTCTGCCTTACATGGTGGTTTTCAACCTGAGAGATACACTGGAATCACTTGAGGAGCTTAAAGAAAAATGACAATACCTGGATCCTGCCTTTGGAGATCCTTTCCCAGTAGTCTGGTGTGTGTCCTGGGCATTGGCAGTACTTAAAGCTTCCCAGGCGACTCTAACATGCCTTTGAAGCTGAGAACCATCTCTAGACAAATGTCTGGAGGTATCACTCTCTGAGCCCCTACTCTAAGGGCTCTAGGGATGTGAAGAGGTTCTCCTTATACATGGCTGGATTCATGTCATCTGTGCAGACTCCCTGTCAGGCGGGGTAGTCCAAGGTCTAGACTTGGAAGGAAAGTTTGATAAGTAAGAGGGCAAATTGTGACTGCAGGACAAGCTCTATTTTCAAAGTCAGCTCTATTAGTTATAAAGCTCATATTTTGATCCCCATCTTTTTGACTCCTGTGTGGATTTTTCTTTTATTTCTGTATTTAAAGTAGAGGAATATGATTTATTATCACTGTCAAATGCCAACTCCGCCCATGAAGTAACTCTTCCCTGACCTTCCTGACCTTCCCCTTGGATGGGCAGTAATCTTCCTCTGTTTACATTTCCACTTTTATTTATTTTTCAGTTATTTTTTTTCTCAAAGTAAGTTTTCATTAATGTGTCTCTTGAAAGTGGCATATGGTTTATTCATATGCGTGTACACATACACACACAAATAAAACTTCATCTTTTAATTGGTGTGTTTAATCCATTTACATTTAATGTAGCTGCTGATATATTTGGCTTTAAATTTCTTATCTTACTATTTTGTTTTCTACTTGTCCTGCAAGTTATATGTGCTTCACTCATTTTTTGCCTATTTTGGAGTAATTGAGTATTATCATATTATTGTTTCATTGCCCTCTATTTTTGCTGGGTAGAGAATTCTAGGTTTGTAATTTTTCTTTTTCAGAATTTTTAAGATGTTATTCTATTCTGTTATGGTGTTAATTTTTCCTCTATTGAAAACTGTCGAAAAACCAAGTGTCAATCTGATGGTTGCACATTGGAAGGTAATAGGTTTTTTACCTCATTTGACTACTTTTATGATTTTCTCTTTGTTTTTGTTTGTCAGTAATTTCACCATGCCCTGGCATTGTTAACTTTGTATTCTGTTTGGGGTTTGTAGATTCTTGTAAATGTTAGGAAATTCTCAGTTCTTACGTCTTCAGATATTACCTGTGCCCAGACTTTTCACCATGTCCCACATATCACTTATGCTCTTTCCTGCATTTTCCATCCTTTTTTATTTCCTTTCTTTCTTCAGTCCAAATATTTTCTACTATCTATGTTCTAGTTCAGTAATCCTTTCTTGAATTGTATCAAATATGATGTTAAAGCCATCAATATTTCAGTTATTATAGTTTTCAAGAGGTCTGGAATATCTATTTTTATAGATTTTAGTTCCCTGCCAAAATTTTCCATTTTTGTAATATATTTATTGGAATATATTAATCAATTATTTTAAAGTTCCTGTCTCATAATTCCAATAACTGAGATGTCCTGTGAGTCCATTTATATTATTAATTTTCCCTTTTGATCTGGTGTCTTTGTATACCTGGTAATTTTTGTTTGAATGCTGAACATTGTATATAAAATATTACATAGGCTCTGGATGATTATCTTAATCTTGTTTTAGAAAAGCTTCTCTTCAACATTTTGTTAGCAGTTAGAGCAGTCATAGGTCATCTTAATCCAATATGGGATTGAGCTGATTTGGTGACTGGGTTTCAGGCTTTATGACGGCTGCTCTACTTCTAGTTCTTGCTTACTGCTAGGGTGTAGCCCTTCAAGGTAAATCACAGCCCCTCCTTCTTGGAGATCCCAAACTCTGTTTTTTATCTTCACGGCACTGTGAACCTGTTGGTAGTTCTGCTAAGCTTCTCAGCCTCTTAGTCTATTTCTTCTTCACTTCTTGGTTTTTCAGCCTCTGCTTACAAATCAGTAAATGCCATAAGTTGAAAAACAGCTTAGACTCTTAGACTCACTTTCACTACTTTCCTTCTCTCCAGGATCTTGGCCCCTCAAGTTCTGGGCTTCCCTGGTAGCTCTCTAATGCCTTTAAGTAGTTGATTTTTTATCATTTATTCAGCTTTTCTAATGTTCTTGGTGGGAAGGTCAGACTCATATTAAATGTGGTCTGGGAGCTCCTTGGAAAACCCCAAGTTCTGAAGGTCAAATAAGCTGACGTTTGCACTGATGTTGCAAAAGCAATGATGGGTAAAGATGCTAGTAACTTAGTGTGAATCAAGGTAGAAGCACCAAACTATACTAGTAGTCACTGTAATCTTCACTGTCCTGAATTTGTAATTAAAGCAAATGCCAGTTTCCATTGCAAATGTCCTTGATGAAGTGGTAAAAATTATTAATTTTATTAAACCTTGATGCTTGAGTACACCTCGTCTGCTGCATACTGAAATACAACAGTTGTATTTCACATATACATGAAATACATGAAAATTTTTTCATGAAAAAATGAAAAACACTTTTTCATGAAAAAACACTTGTGCAATTGAGGGGTATGCTGAACTTTTGTTTTTTCTTTCATGGATCAACGTTTTTACTTGAAAGAATGACTGACAAAGTATAGTTCTCAAAAAGGAATGAAGTGAGCCCGTCTCTACAAGACAACAGCTGACAGTATTCATTGCCAATGATAAAATTGGCAATGGATCAAGTGAAAATTGGATTTTTGGAAAACTTAATCCAGTACTGTGAGCTTGACAGCTTCCCAATATTTAAAGCCTTTTCTGATAAAATTGGTAATGTTAACTCATGTGATTTTTATATTGCATAATGAAATATGTCAACATTTGAAAGATCTGCATAACACAGTGAACCACCATTTTCCAAATAACCAATATATGATGTTACAAAATCATACACAGGAGCGCAATCCATTCAACATGTAAGAGAGACCAATGGATTTTAACATAAGAGTATGAAAAAGTTACTGAAAGGGTTTCATATTGCACATTGAAATTATTTTTAAAAACTTTGTCATTTGTCAATATCTAGTGTGTATCAAAGAATAATATCCCCAGTTATATAAAAAGAGTATTGAAATAGTCCTCCCCTTTCCAGCTACATATCTGTGTGAGACTAGAGTTTTCTTCATTTTCATCAACTGAAACAGCATATTCCAAAAATTCAATGCAGAAGCAAATATAGAATCCAGCGTTCTTCTATTTAAGACAGACATTTAAAAGATTCAGACAATGTAAAACAGTGCTTCTCTTCTATTTTCTTTGTTTTTGGAAAAGAGGTTTTTTAAATAAAAATATTTATTTTAATATATGATAGTATTATTTTAATGATTCAATAAGCAAATATTTGAAATTTTAATTTCTAATATGGTAAATATTGATAGATATCACTCCCATAAACAAAAGCTCTTTGGGGTCTTCAAAAAATTTTAAGAACAAGAACCACCTGATATAAACTATCATAGCTGGAAGCTATGTGCAGAGGAGGCCTGAGTGCATTTCTTATCTGTATCCTTTTTGGTCTTGAGGAACACCCGAAATTTCAGGAAATTTTGGCCATTTCTACATGGCAACAAAGGAATGGATTGGTTAATTTTTATAAATATGACAGGGAGACTAAATATTATTGTCTAGATTATCAGATGTCAGGTAGATGGCTTACTTTTTAATGTTGTATTAAATTACATGATTATAGCCTTTGACTTGCTGGTCATTGGCTAAATGCAGAAAGACAAATGGCACAAACACATAGTTTATAAACGTTGGACGTTCTTGTCAGGTAGTTGAGAAAGAGGTTGAAATGCTTTCAACCAGGCTTGCCATCCAACATCAAGATTCGTTTATCGAGAGGTGCCTTAACTCTACAAAGCACATCAGTCAGGATGGTGGTATTTAGCTAAGAAGGAAACTAATTGTTTTAGAAACAATAAGGTCAGATGAAGTGTTTTAAAGATAAGATTTCAGTTGGGAAAGCTTTGCAGAGAACTTCAGAAATTCCATTCCCCATCATCAATGAATACAATCATTTTCCCCCTGAGAGAATGAATATTTAAATAACCCATCAGTGATTATAAAATGGCTAAAAGATAACTTGTGTCTTCTTTATAGCTTGTGTCTTATCAGACTATTCGTGTGCATATTGGTTTCACTCTTTTATAAATCTGTCCTATTTAGAGTTAAAGCAGTTCAATTTTTGTGTTGACTATTGTCTGATTTTATGTATAAAAATCCTACTCCTGTAAAAAAAAAATTTAGTTTTTGAGGGAAAGGACTATACATATTTTGCATCATTCACAATGTCCTGTGGATAGGTAGACTCTTCATACTTGCTGTTCAGTTTAAAAGTTGAGATGCAGGAAATTAATTTCCTTTCTGCAAGTATGTGCTGAGAATTTACTACATATAAGGTGTCGTGTTAGGCTCCAACAGCTATACGTCTGTGCATTTTACCTTTACACTGGAGAAACAAATGACAGGAATGGGAAATGCAGTGGATACTGAGTCATATTGTTTTGAAAGAATTGTACCCATGGCAGTGGAATTCTTACGAAATAAACCATTTTTGTTGAAAACCCTACCTTCTTCGCAAACACATGAGGGATGTGAAGAGTTTCAGCAAAGGAATTGCAGAGTTGTCCCTCTTGGTGCACAGTACTGTCCATCAGATTTTTAAATAGCTCTGAAAGCAGGATTGATTTTGATTTCACATTCAAAGGGATGTCTGCACTGGCAGCCAATGGGTATGGTAGATATTGGTTTTCACATTAAGAGGCTTGAACCTTTCTCTTCTTGCCTCTCTTGTTGGCAGGCCCCTAACCAGTGAGGGAGGTTAGCTTTGGACTCATAAAGGAATACCTTAGAAAGCCAGTTTTTCCACCAACCTTATTGAATTTAAAAATATTACTTCTCTGGGACTTCCCTGGTGGCGCAGTGGTTAAGAATCCGCCTGCCAGTTCAGGGGACACGGGTTCGATCCCTGGTCTGGGAAGATCTCACATGCTGCGGGGCAACTAAGCCCGTGCACCACAACTACTGAGCCCACGTGCTGCAATTACTGAAGCCCACGTGCCTAGAGCCCGTGCTCCACAACAGAAGCCACTGCAATGAGAAGCCCAGGCACCACATGAAGAGTAGCCCCTGCTCCCCCACAATTAGAGAAAGCCCGCACGCAGCAGCGAAGACCCAACGCAGCCTAAATAAATAAATAAATTTTTAAAAAAATTTTAAAAGAAATATATATTAAAAAATATTACTTCTGGTTATAAAATTGTAAAATGCCCTGAACACTTACTAATCACGCTAATGTGCTATTGTAGTGACATTTCTTGGCCCTGAGTTTGGAGGTACAATCTGATAGATTTTAAATAATGTATGTGGTGAAAGTGCTTACTTAAAAGTAAGTTCATGATGTGACAGCGTGAGCTAGGAGCACGGGCTCCGCAGACAGACTGCAGCTGTGGCGCCGTGAGTGAGGTGGCTGGGGTGACTCTCGGTGTTAGAGCTCATTGCCTCTAAAAGGGGAAATAACAGAGTTGTTGAGAGGATTGGCGGAGTTAATGCATGTAAAATGCCGGCTATTACTGTTTTTATTTCTCCTAATTAATCAGGTCATATTCTATGATTTCAATAATTAATCATAGTAGAACTTCCTTCTTCACCATCCCCCTGCCCACGTGCTCAGTTTCTAGGCTGTTTGCCATGTTCCCTGTTGCTGAAGTCTTAAGAATTTTGTAATCGTGTCTTTTGTGAAGGTGATAGCTGTAGCGGTGAGAGACGTATTTCAAATAAGTTTCAGTTTTTGAATATCAGTACCTGCTCAGTTATCTCCCCATACATGCTGCCCTTGGCAACAACCAAGGCATGCCTGTTGTTAATTAATCACTTCCACTGAGAACTTAATTAGTGTCTTAATTAGGATCATCACTGAGTAGCAGGCAGCAGCATCTTGCGCCAGCTGCAAGTTATTGGTTGCAGCCTTTCTGGTCCTGCGAAAACTTAGACGGAGGAGGGATCCTGTTGTGCTTCTGTTTGTTTTTCTCTTCAGAGAAAGCTGCGGAAGGTCATCAGTTGTCTGTGATGCATCGATGTTCTGTCACACGTGCAAAAATAAGGAAACACATCCACTTCTAATGGATCGATCAGAAAACCAAGATTGGCTTTTGAATTCTTGTGATTGTGCTAAACAAGCGGGAAACACACTGTTGTTGTTTGCATGCGTTGAGAAGTAGGCCATGCGTTCTGAGTATGACAGAGTATTTCATTTTTCTGCTGGAAGTTAAAGTTCCTTCCTTCTGGCATCATTGTTTTTTAATATGTTTTTTTGAAATATTGCCATATTGTTACAGGATGAAATCAGCACTCCATTTTCTTTCTCTTCACCCCCTCAGGAAAATATGGCAAAATGAGGCAAAAGTAGCATCTTCTTGACTTATTTTCCTGTAGAAGTAGAAATTGGGTTGAGGGTGAGAGGCGTGATCAAGTTATTCCCAAAACAACATTTCTCCCAGACCTTTTGGTTGGATTGTAACATTGCAACTATAAAATAAAAACTAACGCACTGACGACTTCTATTTTATACAAAGGAGAATCCCTTGAGTCAAGTTCCCAAGTGAGGACAGGCATTGTGAAATGGACCTACTTCACTTGAGCATATTTGCTCATTTTTTTTTTTTTTTTTTTTTTTTTTTTTTGCGGTACGCAGGCCTCTCACTGTTGTGGCCTCTCCAGTTGTGGAGCACAGAGTCTGGATGCGCAGGTTCAGCGGCCATGGCTCATGGGCCCAGCCGCTCCATGGCATGTGGGATCTTCCCGGACCGGGGCACGAACCCGTGTCCCCTGTATCGGCAGGCGGACTTTCAACCACTGCGCCACCAGGGAAGCCCCTGCTCATTTTTTTTGACTATCGTAGACTTTTAGATGACTTAGGTCAATTGTGGACTTGGTGAAGGGATCAAGTGAAATATTTTGTATTCGACAGATTTGCTGCTGCTTCCAGGAGAGGTGGAGCAGGACAGGAGCATGAGTCTTCCTTCTTACATTCCTTCCGTGGCCCAGCCTCTTACCTCTGGAGTGAAGCCAAGGCCCACTGGAAAAGGAGCAGGGGAACAAAGGGAAGAGGTACTCCACAGGGAATTCAATCCTCTTGAAATTGCCTTGATTTTGTAACTAGTCCTTTCAGAGAAATGCCACTATACCTGTGTGCTTCTGTATTTTTCTGAGATTTGGGAAGATTTACAGTTCAGGTTGCTTAATTGGGTCCCTCTCACTGCCATCTCTCTCTAATGTGTATAATCCCTTTTATACACACAGAGAGAGCAATTATGTTTTTACGTGGAAACTATGTGTCATGATGTTCGCCATGCTACAGGGACAGTGCTACTTGGGGACTCCGCAAGAGAAAGGATGGAAAGTTTTCTTATCTCTTTTAGTCTGCACTGGCCACTTTTCTTTTTATTATTGTTTCCAAGGTCCTAAAAACATTTTGCATTCGTTAAGGTAAGGCCAGGCTGCTATAGTAGGCAATCCCAACAATAAATCAGTGGCTGAAAGGAGACAGAAGTTTATTTCTCTCATGTAACAGTCTGTAGAGAGCCTTTAAAATGAGCAGGTGCTTCTGTTCCCTGGGGTTACCAGGGCCCAGGTTCCTTCTCTCTGGATCTCCACTGCACCTCAGGACATTGTCCTCATGTGCATATTCCAAGTCAGGTCGCAGTCCTACCTGCAGGGGCAAGGGATGAGAGCATGGGAGCAGCAAGTTCCCCCAAGGCTTAGGACTCAGGGCTCTTCATCTCTGCTCACATTCCATTGGCAGCCACTTAGTCTTATGTTCCTATCTGGTCACTGGGGAGGCTGGGAAATGTCATCTAGACATGCGCTTCACCAGCACAGGAGAATGGAGTCTCCCACATGTAAATGCTCCCAAATGCACAACTTGAAAGCCATCTTTCACCATCATTTGCAACTCATCAACAATTACTTAACAAGCGTGTGCCAACCAAGGCTGCTGGTGGTGCTGGGTAGTGACTTTATCACCTTTATTACTCTAGCATGAAAGGGGATCGGCACAAGAAGCTGTTAAGGGCTCTTTATTACTGCTTCCTAATAAAAACACTAGGGTGTTTCGTGATTACTTAGTTGTTTGGGTAATAGTCTTGTCACTTGATGTTATGGAAGCAGTCATTCAATCAGAAGTAATCCACACATTTCAATTTTAAATTGCCCTTTTCTCGTAGAACTTTTGTTCACTGACATCACAGAAGTCTATCTAGGATGCTTGCAGACTTATATTAAACCCCAAATTGTTTACCAGATAAACTTGCGGAGATAGCCACTTTTCAATGCGCTTTTTGAAT
Organism: Phocoena phocoena; assembly: GCF_963924675.1. Lineage (NCBI taxonomy): Eukaryota > Metazoa > Chordata > Mammalia > Artiodactyla > Phocoenidae > Phocoena > Phocoena phocoena. The sequence goes on from NC_089226.1 coordinate 87,882,978, forward strand.
TATAGATTGCTTTCCCTGAGTATTAAGAAACTATAATTACAAGGTGATTTCTAGCAGGAATCTGTTTCTTTTAAAGACTTGTTCACGTTCTTGACTTCCGTTGTGACCATACAAATTATTGGACCAGTCAGTGGTCAATGGCACCTAGTGCCATTATAGAAATTGTTACAAAATGGTTTTAGTTGATGGGTTAAAAAAAAAAAAAAAAAGAATGATTTCTGGAATCAATCATATAGCCAGTAAAATGCTAGTTAAAACCCTGTGTATGGTTGTATCTTTAAAAGGAGTATAAATTTCTTCCCAGAGAATGTGAACATTTATCAATGTTCGAATCAAAATGATATGAACAATTTTTGTGTTGGCAAAAATGAGACATAGATGAATAATTTGCTGCTTTTTAAAGATCCAGGGTAATACTTTGGGTGGGAATTTAATTTCCAACCACTATTTGTTAGAGAAATGTTTTAGACTGTCTAGAGTCACAATACCACACCAACTCTGCCTTGGTTTAATAGTATTAATCTTATTTTAAAATACCCAATGTAGGTAAAAGAACATAATCACTTCCAGCACATGCAACGGGCTATTTTGGGTGAGAGATGGTAGTTGCTTTTTGTGATGTCAATCTCAAAAGATGAAACTTATCCTGGATGTCCTGACTTCCTCTTAATTGCCTAATGAGAATCCGTAACTTCCTGATATGGACTGGACCCATTTAGTTTTTTTCCTAATTTTATCGCTGCTTTTATACATGTGCATTTCCTCCTTACAGTCAAACGTTTTTCAAGAGCCTTCCACTTTCCCTTTGTGAATAACTTCTTGCCGTAGTTACTCTATTTTGATGAATTTTGGAAGTCTTGAACAACTTTACTGAACAAAAAGAATTCACATTAAGAAGATGAATTCTTTGTTCAGTAAAAACAACTTTACTGAACAAAAAGAATTCACATTAAGAAGATGAAAAATTGAGTTCTTGTCCTACTTCCCAAAATATAGAAGAGGTCATTGAAGAAACTTTTGTAGTATTTTAATGGGAGATTGCCCGTTTTTCCAATTCAAAATGGGACTCTAGGGCTTCCCTGGTGGCACAGTGGTTGAGAGTCCGCCTGCCAATGCAGGGGACACGGGTTCGTGCCCCGGTCCGAGAGGATCCCACATGCTGTGGAGCGGCTGGGCCCGTGAGCCCGTGAGCGCTGAGCCTGCGCGTCCGGAGCCTGTGCTCTGCAACGGGAGAGGCCACAGCAGTGAGAGGCCCGCATACCGCCAAAAAAAAAAAAAAAAGGGACTCTAAAATTTTTCACCTGTATAGACAGTTTATTTATCATATTACTGTGTAAGATAACCTACAGCTAAATGCTGCTGTTATTGATTTGAGCGTTAGTTCTATTTACTTTAATTTGCCTACATGGTACTATGAATGAAAATGATTCCTTCTGTAATAGTGTCCCTCTTAGAATAAATCACGTGAGCAATTTTAAGAAAACTAGCAATTTTCTAATAGTGTACAAATTCTATTCCCTGAGAGGCTACAAAAAATTTCAATTAGATTTGAAATTAGACGCCTGAAATCCACATGTTTCTCTCAGCTCCTTAGGCAAAAGTAACAAGTTAATAACTTAATTCACAGTTGTTCTCTGTTTCGTAGCAGGGGATTTGGTGTTCCATTGCACGAATTTTGCTCTTTGAAATAAGTCAGAAGTTCAGTTTGCAATCTAAAAAACTTGGAGCCTTATATCTTAGAACCTCAAAATGACCCTAACTTGAAAGAAGAGAATTCCCAAAGTATGCCACAGTAGCCAACAGCTGAAATGCATAAATAGAACTGCAGCTGTACAGTATTTGGGAAGCTGTCATTTTGAAGATCACAGTGATGTGTTCTGAACTGCACTGTACACCAGGGTTCACTTTGAATTACACATATGCCCCTTGTCTTAGAAGACCCTCCATTCACTCGTGTGTGTCTCTATAAGGTTATTTAATTAAAATGCAAAAAAGTCAGAACTCGTGCCGAATTCAGTGCTTTGCGTATAGGAGACATGCAATAAGTATTGAATGAACAAATAATCAGGAAACTTTCCTCGCTACAGGGAGTGATTTTCTGGTATAATAAGATGGTTAGGGTCCTTGTTTCTTTCCTTCTCTATTGGTTCATTGCCCTCAACATGTAAACATGTTTAAGTCTCTCCCATCCTTAACGAAATGAAAGAAAACTAAAGAAAAAACAACCTTCCCTTTACCTCGGACCCCCCTTGGCTATTGTCTGGTCTTTTTTCTCCCTTTTCATACAGACTTCAGAAACCAACAGACTCGACTCCTCTTGTTGACTCTGCTTCCTTTCCCCTCACTCTTCATTCAGTTCATTGCAAAATGCCCTTGGTCTAATCACCTGCCTGGACATATTCAGAATAAAGGTACTTTATCATTGCCAATCATCCCAATGGACAATTTTCAGCCTTTATTTTAATGGGACTGTCTACTGTGTTTTTTACCATTGATTTTCCCTGACACTCATGGTCCACTGGTTCTCTCTTCCCAGCTCTTCTCAGATTCTTTGTGTATTTCTCTGAGTGTTCTTTCCCTGCCTCCTTTGGGGGTTTTCCCTCCATGCTTCCCTTAGGAGTTGGTATTCCTCAGGGTTCCATGCTAAACCTACAGCTCTTCCCACTTGCATACTTAGATGTGTTTTCATCTATAGGTTACTACCTTTTGTGCTTATGTCTCCAAATCTGTATCTCCAGCTTCAGACCTTTTGCTGAGCTTCAGGTTTGTGGGTTCAATTGCCTGTTGACAATTCTATCTGGATTCCTTGAGGTACATTCAAATCAACATGTTAAAAACTGAGCTTCCCTTCCATATCCAAATCAGTCATCAAGTGCTGTTAATTTCACTTTCTAATATTTTAAAATATCTGCTCTCAATGCCCTGTTCTCATGATCTTGTCTGGACTGCTTCAGCAGGCTCCTGACTAGTCTCCTGACTCCCAATCTACCCTCTGTTCAGTCTTCAGAGTGACCTTTCTTGATGTACCCTCCAAGAGGGCAGGGTCTCCTCCTGTTCTCTGCACGCCTGTGTCTCATTGTAGGTGCTCAGTTAACATTTGAATGAAGGAAGGAATTTATTTGAAATGCACAGATACCAAGTATCTACCTGCTTTCAGAAAATCCTTCAGCAACTTTTCATCATCTCTGGGAAAAGTAGCATATAAGACCTGCCATGATCTGGCACCGTCTTCATCTCTTGCCACTCTCTACCTGACATTTTCTGCTCTGACAACACTGAACTACTCGCAGATACACATATGTGAAATTCTGTGTGTTTCTGACTTGGCCTGTTCATGAGACCTGCTTTTGTCTGCAAAGCTCGTCTTCCCTCAACCTTGTTAAATACTATTACCTTAGACAGCACCTCTTCCAGAAAGCCTCCTCTGAATCCTTCCCAGTGCCTTCCAACCTGGGCTGGGTTAGGTGTTCCTTCTCTGTTCCTGTCACCTTCTAACTATACCATGTGTACTTACTACATTTTACTACAATGATCTGTTGACGTGTCTATCTCATTTCTCTGTGATTTCATACAAGTCTGCATCTTTGTATCCTCAGCACCTACACAGTGCCTAGATTTTAATAAACATTTGTGGAAAGAATGGAATATATCTGAATGATTGCAGGAGACTATTCCTCTGACGTTTTGATCCAGAGATGTACTGGCCACCTTGCAGTATAGAGAGACAGTGATACCCCCAAAATGTTTTAAAAGGTCTTGAGTATTATATTTTGGCATTGCAGATATGAAATTATTATTATTCTTGGTTTCTTGCTTTTATATTTCAGCATTTAACTGATTGCCTAAGGAATTAATCTAACAATGATAGCTGCTGTTAATAACTCAGTTTCTAATTGAAGACATTTATAAGTATATTTTTATATTTTTAAGTGTATTGTAAATGAATAATTATTGTGTTGGCCTCATATGTTTATTGGCTAGCTAGGAACTTATTTCTTGTTGCTGTTTCGGTTAATAACAAATGACTGATGAAGGAAACCATGCTCCACAATAGAGAAAAATTTCAGTGTATGAAAAAGAACTTAAAGGAAAATAAAAACTTTTCACTTAAGGATAAATTTCTATATCTCTAGTTCCATACTGTTGGATATTATGGCCGAAAGGTGTATGGGGACCGTGGGGAAGGGAGAGGAGTAAGAAGGTGGTGGGTTGGACCCTATCTGGGAGAAAGGACTAACTTGGTCACAGGAGTCAGCCCTCGTCAGAGAGTCTGGAAGTTCAACATACAAGCCTTAGTCTGTCTGCGTTGCTGATAAAAGGTGGGTCCTGAGTGGGGTGATGAGTGGGGAGGTGAGTAGGATTTTCTGGAGAGTGGCCATACTCAGTTGAGGCTAAGTTAAGCTTCAGCACTTTACCCTCTGTGCTCCTTTAGCCCTTTTTGCATCCCTCTGTTGGGGAGCATGGAGCATGATAATGAAATCACTCATTTACTTCCATCTTCTCCCTGAAGTTATGAAACCTCATGGGCACAGATTTTGCTTCTTTTCATCCTTGTGTTCCCGGTATCTAATTCACATTAAGCACTCAGTGAGTGTTTACGGAGTGAACACGTAGAGGGCAGGGAGGTGGGCATGTGAGGGTTGCCCGGGCTGGGTGAGGGAGCGGGGAGGGTGGTATGATGGTCTCGCTGGGATTTTAGCTCAGCAAAGGGATTTGTCTAATTTGAACCTGCTTTCCAGCCTCAGAGGGAGCTGTGTGAAGGCAAAGTGACAGCATCTAGTGAGCGTGGCTAGTAAGGTCTAGGCAGGTTTTAGAGACCTCAGGATAGGGTTCAAAGTCCTAGTGCAATGGGCAGCCTGAAACTTGGTGGATATGTGGATGGCAGGTCTTCAACCAGGTGTCCATGGACAGTAAGAATCCCTTCAGACAGAAGCCCTGGCAGAGAGGGGGCTCTTTCTCGTCTTCTGCCAGGACCAGCCCTGCAAACCTCAGCGCTTACTGTTGGATAGAGTTAGAGACGGCGAGGATGCTTCTATTCAGGGAATGAGCATACTGTGTCCTTGTGTCCGTGTTTCTTCCTTTGAGCTGGTCTTAGCCATATTACCCCCACTGTCACTTTGTGGTGACGATAAATTTAATTTTCAGAAAGTGACCTAAATGGACAGATTAGCCACTCGGCAGACTGAGTTGCTTCCAGGGTGCAGCTGCTCTTTTAAAGATAGTCATGGTATTATGTGCATCCTCGAGTGCATTTTTTTTTCTCTTTTTTTTTTTTTTTGAGTGCATTTTTTTATGATAGGCTGTGAGAATTTTTTAGCTTATTTAGAAAATATCTTTTCTCCCAAAGAGCTATGACTTGGCTTAGTGAAAACTTCAAGGTCGATCTGTACTGGTGTTTTTTGTTGCGAAGGTGAAGCTTTATCTACAGGTCGCCCGGGATTCAAATCTTGCTTCTCTTCCTTACTAACTGTGTAGCCTTGGCAAGTTACTTAACCTTTCAGAGCTTTGTAAGATGGGTTGTTTGAAGATTACCGCTAATGCCTGCACGGTTCCTAGTACTGGGGCTGGCGCGTGGTGGGGACTCACTCAGTGGCAGCTCCCATCATTACCTTTGTCAGGAAGGCACACAGACACTTTCTAACAAAGAGGAAGTGAGCAAGTATCTGAAATTTGTTCTCGTGCTGGTTTTACCGAGAAAGGATGATAGCGCTGCACACCCAACTACAAGATGCAACTTGCTAAACAGATAGGAGGTATCTACTTTTCATGTTTTGGGGTGCTTTGTTTTTGTTTTTTGCACCTTTGGTAACAGTACACAGTTGCTGAGCTAGATGCTCCATTTTCAAGAACATTGCAAAAGCCACTAAATGAGATCATTTTCCATGCAAGAATATTGAAAGCTGATTATAGCTTCAGGGCATTTTTTCCATTCTTGCATAAGCCATCCTTTTCAATTATTTCAGCATCACCATACATAATAGAGAGCGACACAGAGGTGCTGGGTGATTTCACTGTATCACACACCATTTCCTTTTGGAGAGGCCTTTTAAGGGGTGATACAGTGAGATTTAAGGCATTAAATCTCTTTTGTTTATTGGAAAATATGCTTTTTTTAATCTACCTTCCTTTAGGAAGTCTTTAAAATTGACAGATTATGAATAAGTAGATACAAAATTATTACATCTCTTTGCAGCTACTCTGAGTTGCAGATAAATTCTGTAATATTTTAAAAATTCTTGGTAGGAAGAAAGGATCCTGGATTTTTTAATTTAGGGTGCTACTATGTGTTTTAATTCCTGCTGCTATTGGCCCAAGTATTATCTGAAGAAGTAAGTATATTAAGCAGAGAGTATTTTTATCTTTGAAAATGATGTTTTATTGCTACAGGTCTTTTTTAGTAAGTGGTAAAAGTGTCCTTAAGGTTGACCAAAATCTTAAGGTATATTTTCTCACATTTGAATATAACTCTTAGTTTTTCCATATGCCTGTAGCCCTAACACTACAAATGGTAAAAATGTAATGAATGTTTGCAAGAGAGACTTTCTGATTCTTCTTGCCGTGGGCAGAATTAGTTAATGATATTCATTCAGATGCAGGATGGTACAAATGGGGCATATTAAGAGGCTTAAATTAGGTCAAATTGAATAATTGAATTTATTCCTTTACTTAAAAACAGCTTAATCAGCTCAGAGTGCTGAACTCTAAAAAAAGTTTAATTAAATATTAATAGAGAGTTTATGTTTTCAACTTTATCTTCATTTACAATGATTATATGTTATTTTCCTCCTTTGTTACCTTTTATAGATAGTCGGAGGTGAAGTTCGGCCCTTCTCACTTGATGGAGAATTTGATTATGACGCTGTGATGCTAACCCCCAAGTTCACTCCTGCAGAGATAGATACCATCAAAGAGCTATGCAAGCAAAAGAGAAAGAGCACAGACTTAGAGAAACCCCGGGACTGATCCACCAAGACATCTTCGTGTTTATTTTTATTTTGTTCTTATTCGAGCAACATTAGAATAAAATATATACCTACTATAATCCCTTTTGTGGAAATTTGTGTGTGCGTTGATTTATCAGAGTTATTTGTCAGTAGGGAGATGAAACTTTATAGGGTTTTATGAGACTCTACCCTTACAGAGTTCTCTTCTGTCACATGGCTGCATCCATGGCTGGTAGGGGGAGATGGAGGTGGCAAATGGGGACAGGAAGCGGTGCCTACAGAAGGGTCCATCTGATGAGAGTGCGGAAACTAGGTAATGTTGGGTATCGTAACAAAGACTGGAAATTTCATCCCGCCTCCTTGGGGAGGAAGAGCAGTTGAACATGCAAAACACAAAGAACTGACTATGTGATAGGTCACTGGTCTCAGCTATCCAGAGATAGTGGTATGAATGTGAGTGCTGCGAGGTTGGGCTTCTAGGATTGATTGGGAAAAGACTTTACTGAAAAAGAAAGCGTCTGAGAATTGATTATATGTCATACATTAAATTCTTGTACTTTGTTATTGCTGTTCAGCCATGTGTGAGGAAAGTTACAAAGTACAAGGAATGATCTCTATTTCCAGAAGTTTACAGTATCATTTGAGAAGGGAAGGCACGGATAGAGAAGACAACTAGAGAATGTAGAGACTATTAGGAAGTGCTAATTGTGTAAAATACCCACGAATGCTTTAAAGGGAGGAGAAAAAGTGGTGAAGGCACAGACGAAGGGGGAATAGTATGTATGAAGTAACTTTTATCATTGAAGGAATCAGTAACATCAAATGTACTTAGTCTTTTTTTTCTTTGACTGTATATATTTTATTTCTATTTTTTCTTTTCCATTATGGTTTATTATAGGATATTGAATATAGTTCCCTGTGCTATATAGTAGGACCTTGCTTATCCATTCTATATATCAGGGGTCCCCAACCCCCGGGCCATGGACCAGTATCCATCTGTGGCCTGTTAGGATCCGGGCCACGCAGCAGGAAGTGAGCAGTGGGCAGGTGAGCAAACAAAGCTTCATCTGTATTTACAGCCGCTCCCCATCGCTCGCATTACCGCCTGAGCCCCGCCTCCTGTCAGATCAGCGGCGGCATTAGATTCTCATGGGAGCGCGAACCCTGCTGTGAACTGCGCATGCGAGGGGTCTAGGTTGTGCGCTCCTTACGAGAATCTAATGCCTGATGATCTGGGGAGGAGCCGAGGCGGTGATGCCAGCACTGGGGAGCGGCTGCAAATACAGTTTATCAGTAGCAGAGAGGTCTGACTGCACAGAGACCATAACAAATCAGTTGCTTGCAGACTCATATCAAAACCCTATCAGTGAGCGGCAAGTGAAAACAAGCTCAGGGCTCCCACCGGTTCTGCATCATGGTGAGTTGTATAATTATTTCATTATATATTACAGTGTAATAATAGCAGAAATAAAGTACACAATAAATGTAATGCGCTTGAATCATCCCCAAACCATCCCCTCCCATCCTACTCTGTGGAAAAATTGTCTTCCGCGAAACTGGTCCCTGGTGCCAACAGTGTTGGGGACTGCTGCTGTATCTAATAGCTTGCATCTGCTAATCCCCAACTCCCCATCCATTCCTCCCCTGCCCCCCCCCAACACCCTGGCAACCACAAGTCTGTTGTCTGTGTCTGTGAGTCTGTTTCTGTTTCCTAGATAAGTTCATTTGTGTCATATATTAGATTCCACATACAAGTGATATCATATGGTTATTTGTCTTTTTCTGACTTGGTTCACTTAGTATGAGAATCTCTAGGTCCATCCATGTTGCTGCAAATGACATTACTTCATCTTTTTTTATGGCTGAATAGTATTCCATTATATATATATATATATATATATATATATATACACACACACCATATCTTCTTTATTCATCTGTTGATAGACATTTAGGCTGTTTCCGTATCTTGGCTGTTGTCAATGGTGCTGCTGTGAACATTGCGATGCATGTATCCTTTTGAATTATAATTTTGTCTAGATATATGCCCAGGAGTGGGATTTCAGGATCATATGGCAACTCTATTTTTCGTTTTTTTGAGGAACCACCATACTGTTTTCCATACCAGCTGCACCAATTTCAAATGTACTTAGTCTTAATTAGTTTTCATACAGGCCTGTGCTTGTGTGTGTGTAGATATTCATAGAAACTGCCATTTATATTCCTTACAAAAAACGCTCTTGATTTAATATTGCTGTAGTCAGGTGATTTCCACATCTATTTTTCTTTGTCTAGTCAAAAGACTTTCACAAAACACCATTTATGTGCCAAGCCTGTGCTAGGCAATGGGGAGGATACAAGTAAATTAGACATGGTCTGACATAGTGGGGAAGACAAATGTATAAACAAATAATTATGGTAGAGCTGCCTATGCTAGGCAATGGGGAGGATACAAGTAAATTAGACATGGTCTGACATAGTGGGGAAGACAAATGTATAAACAAATAATTATGGTACAGCTGCCCTGTCCAACATCATAGCCACTAGCCACTAGTGTGACTGAGGAACCGATTTTTAAATGTTATTTTCATTTAAAATATAAAGTTGATATTTGATGCACTTATTATAAAACTCTCAAGCCCATTTGGAACAACTTGGGTATGTGAATCTGCTTTTTCAGTTGTAAATTTTATGACATCTAAATACAGATCATTTATTTTTGATGATAACTTAGTGTCTAAAATATGCTATAAATGTAAAATGTGCATTGGATTTCAAAGAATTAATATGAAAATTATAGACTATTTTTGTATTGATTATGTGTTGAAATTATAATATTTTGGGTCTATCTGGTTAAATAAAATATATTATTAAAAATTACCAATTTCTTTTTACCTTTCTAATGAGGCTACTAGAACATTTAAAATTACACATGTGGCTTGTGTATTTTTATTTGACAGCACTGCAGTAGAGTGTAATCAGTTTTGTAAGCGTAATGTGTACTAAGAGGTACTGGGCAAAGCAAATTGGAGTTATTGAATTATGCCTTGGAGAGCTGGAGAATCTTCAAAGAGGAGGTGACATTTGAGGCTGGCCTGGAAGAATCAGTAGGACTTTTTGATTGGAGGCTATTAGAATAGTTTTTGTGGGAGATAAGAGCCAGAATTAAGGCAGTGTAAGTGGATGTGGAAAGTATGGATTTGGTTAGAGATTTGGATGTAGAACTAGCAAGGATTTTTGATTGATGCAATGAGGGGACAAGAGAGCAACTGTGAGGTTAAAACACGATTTTAGCATGCAATCTATACACACATGCTGACTTGAGGAGACAACTGCATTGTGACATAATTGTTCATAAGACCAGAGGATCTCTTTTGACTCAATATATATACACATAGCATTCTGGTATTTTAGATGAAGAAAGACTTCATCATTTTTAAGACATCCCAATTCTATGTACTTAAATAGTTTTATAATAGAAGAAACAAAACTAAGTATTCAAAAAGAATTACACTTTGGCGGAGTATTCCATTAACTAGGCAGGGTAGATGGCAGGCGAACGTTACTGTAGAGCATTCTATCTGTAGAGTTGGTGTATTATTGGCTTCATTCCTTTTGGAAATTTTTTTAAAATAAATTTATTTATTTTTGGATGCATTGGGTCTTCGTTGCGGTGTGCAGGCTTCTCATTGCAGTGGCTTCTCTTGTGGAGCACAGGCTTTAGGTGCGCGGGCTTCAGTAGTTGTGGCATGTGTGCTCAGTAGCTGTGGCTCGTGGGCTCTAGAGCGTAGGCTCTGTAGTTGTGCACAGGCTTAGTTGCTCCGTGGCATGTTCCCGGACCAGGGCTTGAACCCGGGTCCCCTGCATTGGCAGGCAGATTCTTCACCACTGCGCCACCAGGGAAGTCCCCCCCTTTGGAAATTTTTGATTCCTACATTATTTGGGGCAATTGTGCATTACAGCAAAAGTGACACTGGAAAATGGGTCCCTTAAGGCCTTTGAATGAAATAGTTTTGTCTCAACCGTACCATTACTCTTCCCCTAACTAGCAAATATTCCTCTATGACTTTCAGCTTTATGGGTCCCTTGAATCGATGTGAGTGGTTTATTTTACGTTGGTTGGCAAACGCTAACCAAGTGCCTTTAGAAGAAACCTGAGCTTGTATTCATAGATAATGCTTACCCGGATTAGGTAGTGGCATTGAGGATAAGAAAGAGTAGAAGATAAGGAGAAGCTCCTGCATGTATACACCAAAATGGGAGGGAAGAAAAAAAGAGTATCTTGAAATAATGTAGCAGTTACAACATGAACAAACTTGAATGGAGAAAATTTCACTCCAAGCCTGCAGTACCGGCCCTAGCTTGTTCAGCGTGGTGGTAACACCAAGCAATCTTATTCCTTCAGCATCCGTCTTATGGGGAGTTTTGCACAAGAAGGAGAAGAAATACTTAGACCTGATATTGAACTTCCTTGATTCCTTCATCAAGAAATTTCTTTTCCCTTGAATGAGATAAAGCTGTGTCCTCATTTAAAAGAATAAATTTTCCTTATGTGCTAGGTAATTGTGTGGATGAATTAAAATATGAAAAAGACACAAAAAATTTTCATTTCATTGGCTTGTTTCTTGGAGGTCGAAGGTACCTGAGTACAATAGCATGGGAAATGACATGAAAGAGACAATCTTAGAATTTCCTAGAAAAGTATTTCTCCATATGTGGAAGAGAAATCGATACTTTTCACCCTGGCCTACCCAGCCCTTACATCCTATGGCCCCTACTTACCTCTCCAATCTCATCTTGTACCTTCTTCCTCATTTTTTATTATGTTCTAACCAGTTCGTATTCTTTTTTGTTTTTCAAGCACTCCACCTTGTTTCCACCTTAGGACCTTTGCTCTCACTCTTCTTTCTGATTGGTCTTCCCAAGTCTTGGTGTAGCTGGGTCCTTCTCATTATTCAGGTCTCAGGTGAAATGTGTCTCCCCAGTCTCTCTCTTGATCACCCTATCTAATCCCGTTCTTACAACCTTCACTCCTTCCCGGTTTATCCCATTATCTTACCTTGTCTGTGTCTTATCTGACTCTCCCATTAGATCATAAACTGCAAGAGGGCATGGACCTCCTCTGTCTTTTTATTGCTGTGTCCCCAACACCTGAAAAGGACCTGCAATAAAGTAGGTGTTCAATAAATATTTACTGAAAGAATCACACCTAAAGTATGAGCTTATTAGTTTGAAGAACCCAGAGGTCCATTTCATTGATTCAGTTTAGTTAGACATGTACTGAGCACTTTTGGTATATGTTCTTACTTCTTAGACTCATGACAATACGGTGGCCCATGCAAATTTGGGAAGCCTCACCTGATTGGCTTGAACTGTTCCATCCAATCTGTTCCTTCTTTTCCTTGCCTTAACTCCACGGAAAATTGAGAGACTCTTGGTTCACATGGAAACTTGACCCACTTCTCAATTGTTCCTTTGAAACCTTGTTAATGTGGGGCCTTTAGGGACTTTCCACCCCCTCACTTGTTCCCGTAAACCAACCTCTTGCGCCACTCCTTCTCCCTATCGAAACCAATTCTTCTGCCTATCGTGCGCCACTCCTTCTCCCTATCGAAACCAATTCTTCTCCCTATCGAAACCAATTCTTGGAGTTTTTCAGTTGACGGGGACTTTCCAGCCAGCGGGTAATTTTCCCGTTGCCCGTAACAGGTATACGCCCTAACCGCCACAATGAACAAACAACTGTAACGGCCAGAAGGTGGGGCAAAAGTTCCTAAGCCAATGAATTCAAAAGTCACCACATTTACCCAATCATTGTGAGAATATACCCGCCCTATGAGTAAATAAACCTATAAAAAGTATGTGATTCCGCTTTTAGGGGTTCCCCATCGGCCTCCTGCGTGAGGTTCAGGGAACCCCGGTGCATCGGCTCCTAATAAACCTCTTGCGTGTTGCAGCGGCTCTCGACTCTTGGCGGTTCTTGGGCGAGTTGGAATCCCTCGTAGACCGTTTGGGTCTAACATTATGACTTCTTAACATTAAAAACCCTATTGAGGAGCCGTTCCTGTGATACAATACTGATATTGCCAACATTCTACATTAAAAAGTGTGGACTGACGACTAAAGGGAAAAACAAAACCGAACTTCAAGAGTGAGGTAGGAAGGAGAAAAATTCCATTTTGGTAGCTGCCTGTAAAGCAGAAGCCTTTATCCATTCATTCAAAAGTGTTAGTGTTCATAAGAGTCATCACATTTTAGAGGTGGTCTTAAAGCCTAATTCCCTCATTCTCATTATACTTTATTTATTTTGAGTGTCATGTAAGCCACAAGAGGTTTTTAATCAGAGGAGAGACATAATCTGACTTGCATTCGGGGGGAGATGGTGGAAAGGGGGTAGGGCTGTATTGTATTGGGGGAAGACTCCACTGGAGGGACGTGTGTGCCAGGTTATATTGTTCTCTCTCTGGAAGTTTCTATGATTTGGTTATCCCCAGTATTCTGAAAATTTACGATGATCTGTGTTGACACAGGTCTATTTTCATTTTTTGTCCTGGGCACTCAGTAGCCTTTTAGTCGGGAAAGCTATATCCTTAGTTCTGGGAAATTGTCTTGAGTTATTTTTTGATGACTTGCTTCCTTCCGTTTCCTCTTTTCTTTCTTTCTAGAATGTTCGCTTTTTGGATATTGAACTTCTTAGATGCTACTACAATGTTTTCGTACTCTCTTCTGTTTTCTTTCCTTTTGCTCTGTTTTCTGAGATTTTCCTCAACTTTATCTTCCACGTTTTTATTGCAAGGTGTGTATTATTTTCTTTTTTGAATTTTGTATTATTTTTAAATCTGCTAAATAGTAAAGCCAATTCCATGAAAAGCAAACACACACCAAGAAACTACATCCAGAGTAATCGGGACAGCATGCCAGAGCTGCATCAGGGCTAGACGATTAGAACTGAGAGAGTGAAGGTAGCATCTCATCCTTGATAAGGATGAGCATGGTGCCCCTTGATGGGAAGCACTTGTGTTCATGATGCTGAATGAATGAGCCATAAGAGATGGAGATTCCAAGAGGGACTTGGGTATTCCCAGCATGTTGTAGAAAGCGTCGGGTGTGAACAAGTGGAGACTAGGTAAGCTCTAGGATCCCTAACACTGAGAGAGGGAAGTGATGCATTAGGTGCTGGGTCTTTGCCTGGGTTGCCTTTGGAATGTACGAGGCATTCATGTGTTAGGCACTCCATCCTCTAAAGCAGCTCCTTTTTCTCTTCCTGATGTTCCTGTTTTTGTTTATGGCACCACATTGGTTGCCAGAGGCTATTATTTTGGCCTCTGCGCTATCTTTTCGTTCCAATCTCTCTCCTCTGTACCCCCCTGGCCATTATTCAAGACTTCATTTTTACTTATCTCCTCCAGGAAGCCTTCCTACTTCCCAATTAGTCTCTAAATGCCTCTATTCTTTCCATCCTGGCTTGTTTTACGCATTGTTTTCATATTCATCTTAATGTTACTATCTTGTTTCAAAACTACTACTAGCTGCTCATTGCCTATTGATTATTAAAAACTTCTCAATTTAGCATCCAAGGCCCTATTCCCTTGTACCCCCACGATACAGACAAAACTGACTACACGTGGTTCCCAAATGTTGCCTCCCACCTTCATGCTTTTCTTCTTACTGTTCTTTCTTTCTGGATGGTCACCCTTCATTTCTGCCCAGTGAATTTCTCCTCATCCTTTAAGATGCACCAGGTATAATTTCATCTTCCCCAGAACCTGGATATCACTTTGTAACGCTGTTGCTACTTGTCACATTCTGCCTTGTGTACATGTTCCCCCCTCACTGGGAACCACCCCCCTCACCGACTCCAAAGGCAAACACCAAATCTCATTCATTCTTGCATCTTTAGGAAGCGCTGTCTCTTACGTATTACACTTCTTATCTGGCTTCATTTACTTACAAAATCCAGGAAGAGTGCCACAAAAATGGATCCCATTAAGATTTATTCATTCAACTAATGTTTATCTACTGTCTGGTTCTTTTGTTACGTTTTGTTTTTAGAAACAAATAGTTAATGTCATGATTTGTTAATCCATTGAATTTATGATAAAGAAAAGAAATGCAAAATGTCTGCACAAGCTGTACCAGAATGTTGATTTATTGAGAGAACAATCAGAAAAAGTAATTCCATCCAGTACAAAAATGGGAGGGAAGAAAGGCCCAACAATATGATTCTAATGTAAGTGAATTTTGCATGAAGGAACGTATGAAGACATTTTAGTATCAAAATAATGGCAAGTCAGTAATAAAGGTTATGGTACATGATAAATAATTATAATACTTTGCATCTCTATAAAAATGTGCAGTGTTTCTAAAGAGATTTTTTTGTTGGTTCCACTTCAGATGGTAGTAGATTATCTCCATTGTGTGCATTTAGAATATTGACATCCCTGTTAAGATTAAAAAAGTAAATCCAATAACTCTCCAAATTGTGTTAATATTGGTTATATTCTCAGAAGAAATTAGCATGGATTTTAGTTTAGGTTAAAAAGTATTTTCAAGGGATGGCTTATGTGCAAGTGGTGGTAATGGTGCACGAAGTAATTAGGGTGTTTAACAACCATGCAGAAAAAACTGCTAATTCTTCTTATTTTTACCCACAAAGATGGGAAAACCTGGAAAGTATTTGAATCACAGACATATTGGGGCATTTTGGGGGGAAAAAGCCATGATATCAGATGTCTTTGCAAAAATGATTTCCTAAGCCCTTTGGGTTTAAGAAGGTCATTGTCTTGAACTTATAGAGGACTTAGCTTGAAAAATAAAGGTCAACTGATTCCCGAGGAGGCTTTAGTTTCCAGAGAGCAGTTTATGCTTTTCTTTAAATGCTTTGGTTATAGTATTATCCTGTTATTGATGTATCGACTCTAATGACTTCTGATGACTTGATGTTTTTATATCTATCTATCTATATATATGATATATATTTCATGTGTATATATATTTATATTATTTTGCAGTGAATCCAACTTATTTTCAAATGTGAATGAAATCCACAGTTTGGTTAGTCTGTGTTACCTTTTTGTTTTGCTAAAATTGAGTTTGCTAACTTTTCTCTGGGGAAAAAACCTGCAGCATTTGTTTCTTCAGCTCTATTCCTGTTTTTGTTCTGCCCTGTGAGCTTTGCTTATAGCATCGGTTTCTGCTTTCCCCCGATCCCACCGAGTATAAGTGTAACAGAGAGAGGTACATGTTGGTGGATGTTTCGTGTTTGAACAGCTGAACACCTGGCTACTGGTATGCAGGTGCCCAGAACTCTGGAGGAGGGGCCTTCATTTAAGACAAACAAGAAGAATATGTGCAAGTTGCAGATGAGGGCTTGGGTATTGGAATTGAGATGTTTCTGTGTTCAAGACAATAAGGAAATGTGAGTCCCTTGCAAGTCAGGGACTGAGTAAAGTGCTGGTCAGAGCATTTCTGGAAAATTTCTTCACTTACATAATGGCTTCTGTATTTGTTGGCCTAAATGAGTCTACTATATCCTGTTTAGTTATGGTACTCAATTTTCAAGGATCACAAAGGGTTTTATACAGATGGTGCCCAAAGTGATCACTTCTCATTATGGTGAAATGAAGCTTTAATATGCTATATATCGAACAAATAACCTGTCCAGTGCCATCACCATAGTTTAGAATGAGAAATGAATTACATTTTGCTAAAAGTGTGCTCCCATGTTCATTTTCCCCAAATTTGACAGTCATTACATTTTAAGTAATAATTAATCAAAATAGAAAGTATTAAGAAAACACTAAGCGTCAACTGAGTGTTTACCACATGTTCACCATCATATTAGATGAGATGTGGGAGAAGAAAAATGAATGGCTAAATACTTAGTAACATCACAGAGAGGCCAGTTTTGACACAGGAAAGAGAAGTCAGTGCAGTACCCTAGCTAGACTCATTGCTTCAAATAAGTTATTGACATTCCATAGCTAAGGGGAGAAGTAAATAGACCTTACTTTCTAGAAGTTGAGCCCCGTGTTCTTTGGGGGAGAGATGGCTCATCCGGATGATGTGGCATCAGTGGCACATACCAGTATCTGTATGTAGTTCCCTGCCCATCCCCCTCCCCCGTCAGACACTACACCACAGATGGCACATGTTCATCTTGCAGTGGTGAAGGGTTGACATCAAAAGCAAAGAAACCCTTGAAACCCATCCCTCGCGGCCCCCAAGAGCAGCTTCTCCCCACCACAGCGATGAAAGCCGGAGATAAGAGGGGCATTCCCACCACTGTGCTCTCTCGTGGGCCCCTGACAGTTAACGCAGGTGGGCGTAAGGGGCTGCCTGTCTTTTGAAAGTCGTCTGTTGAACTAGAAGGCCACCTCCCAGGGGTCAGTGCCCTGCTTTGGCCCAGGAGCTGCTCTGAGAGTAACCAGGTGGTGAATACCTGCCCGTATTTTCAGAAGACCAGAGGTGGCTGTCAAGAATCCCTCTATCATTCAAATGCAAGGCGGTGAGCCTTTGCGATGAGTGGCCGTCGCAGGGGCCACCTTGATTCTTATTTTTTCAGAAGTCCAATCCGATTGCTGAGCAGCTGGCTCATCTACCTCCTCCCATCAGCTAGACGGGAGGGAGGCTGGCTCTGTTCAACTCAGGGTGAGCACAGCTAAAGTGCAGAAGAAGAGAAGCAAGCGTGAAATGAGTCTGCCATTCACCAAGCAAATGTCATTTGGCTTAAATTGGACTCTGCTCTTTTATCTTGACCCACAACCCAGCACAACTCATTGTAATACATTATCACATACAAGATAGTTGGCTCATTAATAATACCCCAGGAAGGAGACCGGAGTAAACAATGAAAACTCCCACACATCAGCACCATAATGTACTACCATATTTTTCCTTCTTTTCCTCAAAATCCTCCATGTAATTAAATCCCAAGTAAGTCAGCGAACAAATCCCTCAGCTTCTTTTATCGTACTTTTGTTTTTTGGAGTGAATTTGTGATTCTTCATACTAGGGAGCAGCTAAGCACAAGCTCCTGGATGGCTCTGAAAGTTTTCCTACAGACAATAAATATTTATCGAGTGCTTCTGTTCAGCAGGGCACTGGCACTCTGGAGTTGCCGCAGCAAAGACAGAATGCGTATTGCTGGTAACTGCTGTGATGAATGCCAACCTGGATGAAGTGAAAGACAGCATTTGGGTGAAAAGGGAAAACCTCGTTAAGGAGGTTACAGGTAAGCTGAGACCATAGTGACAGGATGGGGCCAGGCTGGCAATGACCAGGACGAAGTGTGTTCCTTTTTGAACCAATAGCTAGGACAAGACCCTAAAGTGGGAAAAGCTTGATGACCAGAGAAACATAAGGAAAGCCTGCGTGGCTGGAGCGTAATGAGAGAAAGCAAAGGTTGTTGGAGATGACTGAGGCAGGTAGGGTGGTCCTGAGATTGTATGATACTGGAGGTTACAGTAGGGAGTTGGATTTTAGTCTCTGTGCTGCAGGAAGCCATGGAGGTTTTATTTGAAGTCTTTGATGTGCTTTATATTTTAAGAGATCAGCTCTGCTTGCTGGTGTTGAGATGGGGTCAGGAGAAGAAGCAAGATGACCTGCTATGTGGCTGGTTTTGCAGTCATCTAAGTAGGGGGGTGACGGCGGCTTGGGTGTTAATAGCAAAGGTGGAGAGAAGTGGATGGATTCAGGACCTATAGTGGAGATGGAGTTGATGGGACTCAGTGAGGGATTACATACGGGGAGGCTGAGTGGATGAGAAGACTTGAGGCTGAATCCTAAATCTATGCCTCACAGTTTTCTCTTCCAGCCTCTGAGGGTGAAAGCTAGGATAAAGGAAAACATGTTGATGGGGGGTTGAGATGTGTCTGGAACTTCCAAACATAACACTATGATATAGTAGGAGGTTTCATTCTTTATGAAACATCCTCTTTCTGACTTGTGATACTTCTCAAGCCAAGCGCTATTTTCCCTCTTTTCCAGTTGAAACCTGTGGATTATTTAATTACACTATCACTTTGCAATAGCCCAGCCTCATTCTCATTCATCTCAGCCTCTGAAAGAGGTTTTAAGCCAGTCATCTAAATATCAGTGGTGGCCACAACACCTAGCATAGACCTAGAAATTGCCTAATAAATGTCTGGAATTGAATTGAAAAGGGATTTAGGGCAACGCCTCTCTGTGTGGTCTGTAGTCTCACGTGGTTCTGTGAACTGTTTGTTACAAGTCCATGGCAAGAAAAGTCTGGAAAGAAGAGCAAACATTTAGAAGCTTTTATAGCAAATTGAAATTGCTGTGACATCCAAGCCGCATTTCATTTTTCCAGTAATTTACTTTTATTCTGTTTTATAAAATAGCCATCTAAGATGTACTGGAAATTATCAGACAAAAAGATGAAACTGGGTTTTCACACCCAAACAGTTTTTTTTTTTTTTTTTTTTTTTTTTTTTTGCGGTACGCGGGCCTCTCACTGTTGTGGCCTCTCCCGTTGCGGAGCACAGGCTCCGGACGTGCAGACTCAGCGGCCGTGGCTCACGGGCCCAGCTGCTCTGCGGCATGTGGGATCTTTCCGGACCAGGGCACGAACCCGTGTCCCTTGCATCGGTAGGCGGACTCTCAACCACTGCGCCACTAGGGAAGCCCCATTTGGAGATATTTTAAATGAGATAACTAAGTGATAATCTCACTTAAAATAATAAAGTTGCCCATCCATAGTTCTCAAAGCTGATCCACATCAGAATCGCCTGAGGGAAGATTTGCAGATTCTGACTCATTAGGACTGGGGAGAAGTTTAGGAACCTGTATTTTTTAAGAAATAAAGATAATATTTTAGACTTAGGTAACAGTTTGTGCCAGACACTGTTCTAGGAGCTTTCCCCACATTAACTCATTTAATCCTTATAAAACCCTATAAGGTGGATACAGATATTATCTCTATTTTACAAATGAGGAAATCAAGCCACGGAGTAACTTCTTAAGGTCACAGAGCCAGTATTAGAAACTGATTGGGGTGTGACGGTGGTGTCTGTCTAGAGGGTAGCACTTGGGAAAAGTGTCGCAGGTGCTGGTGGCCTTGGGGATGGCAGGTACGGGGATCGTATAGCCCAACTCTCTCACCCTCTGGGTGGTTATCCATTTCACTTGGACAGATTGGGCCACTGACATTTTCAGAGTTATTTCCTTATGCTAAGATGATTGCATTCTTCATTTTTTCTGGGCATAGTAATATAGTTGTCCATTTAGGGCATTTTGACTTATTTCCCCCAGTAGACTCTTCTTGCCCTTCTATTTCCTATTAGCTCTCCTCTGCCCCCTGTGAAGTGCTTGTCTTTATCAGACAAATGCTTCTATCTTGAGTCTCCAAATAAAGTGAAGGAAATGGAAATAATATGTATGTCCTAGTGACACTTTATGAATGAAGAAATAGTTATTTTTAAAGATCTAGAGTTTAAATGATTAACATTATTGTAACTAACACAGTTAGTATATTACAGATAATTTTATTTATTTTCACCTAAACTGAAGCAGAATGATGGTATTAAAGCTATGATTAATTCTATGGTGACGGCTGAATTGTGGGCCACCTGAAAACAAGATGAAATTTTAAAAGGCCTTAATGTAAAGTCCTTCACTTAGATCCAGACATCCAGGGACACAAGTTTCTAGAAGTATTTCCTGGAGTCATTTCTAGAAATAAAGCTGTTTTAAAAATTAGAGCTAGCATAAATTAGCATTTACTATTTTTCGGGCACTGTTATAAGTTCTTTAAATATCTGAGCTCATTTAGTCTCTCCAACAACCTTATGGATAGGTACTATTATTACTAGAAGTTTACAGATGAGACCATTGAGGCACAGAGAGGTTGCATAACTTGCCCAAAGTTGCACAGCTGACAAGTGGCAGAGCTGGGATTCTAACCCAGGTGTCCTGGCTCCAGAGTCTGGGTTCTGAACCACCCTTACTGGACTTTGGCTGGGATTATATCAACTCACTGTGGTAATGTTGGTAATCCGGTGCTGACCAGAATTTAAATTGTCATTTTCTGTGTCCTTCATTAATTAAAAAAAAATGGGGAACAAAGGGTTGTTAATAAGCGCTATGAGCTTATTATTAGTTATTAGCATGGTGTTTCAATACATCGACTCCATGGAGGTTCAGGGAAGGGTACGATAAAAAGGCTCCTTAATTGTGAAGATATTGGGCAAACGTGGGTGATGACTGCTCACAGGACCATAATGTTGCCCTTTTGCAATATTTCTATGTCGGAGGGGGGTTCACTGGAGGGACTCAGGAGTAAATTTAAGGGGCCATGGAAATGCGAACATAGAGATCTGGGACTGGGAGAGCTTTTACAATCCCCATTTGCAATGGAGGCATCTGTGTCTGCTGTCTCAATAAGGCTCTTACTTGACTTTCAATAGAGGGGACCAATCCTCTTTATGGAAGTGAATATTGCAGGTGAACAGTTTTGTTTTGTTTTCCCAGTGAATCCAAGACGAGCAAACATGGCCAGCAGTTTTCTCTCCATAACCCTACCTGGCCTGTTAAAATACACAGCTCCAAGCTTTACTGAAAGAACATGTTTTCATCATTTTTTTTTTGCCCTCTTCTGACTATTCAAAGGAATTCTGGCCAAGAGTTCCAGGAACTCTGAATGTAGCTGCTGCAGGTCCATAACAAATTCACTAAGTGCCCCATTGTCCCCTGTAGCCTGGGCGCTCTTTTTGGTGGAAAGTGTAATCTCCTTTGAAGAGTTTTTTTCAAAACTCTGCTGAGTTATTTCGGAAAACCCAGTCTTTTAGAATCCTTATCTGAAACACTAAAAAAGATATGAAAATCAATTAACTTCACATATGAAAAAATTCTTCATATGATTTATCTTCCTTTACATAGTTTCTTGATTATGTTTGGAAATAAATTGCCTTGATTATAAATTGGATGGAAAGGAATGTCTTTTAATTAATTTGAAACATGCTGTCATGATGCTGATTTGTACCATAGAATGAGAAACTGAGTTGAGAGCTATAAGTCGTTCTGATAGGAGTGAGCTGCAGTTGTATTTTTATTTTATTTTTGGCTGAGTGGTGGACTCGGAGCTCTGCTTTCTTAAAGGGACAAACTGAAAAATCTGTCCTTTATTTGGAAGTCAGGCTGAGTTTTATTGGCTTTTGGTTGCCTGAGAATTTGTGAGAGCATTTTACAAACTTCTCCTGTTTTCTTTCTTTTTTTAAAAAACGATAACAAGAAATTCCCAAGGTCATAAACTGAGACACTGGCAACTACAAAGAAGAACTTTGAATGACGGAGCTGGACAGAGCAATTATGTAACAATCTCTTATGGCTAAACTTTATTAAGGGTATTATCTCATTTAATTGTAACTCACTTTAAGCTGCGGAAACTTCTCAGAGAGGTTAAATAACTTAACCAAGGTCACTCTGTTAGTTCACAGTTCAGCCAGATCTGTTTGATTTCAAATCTATGCTCTTAATTGTTCAGGTCTTGGGATCTTAGGAATCTGGGGGCTTCTTGTATGATTAGTGGTCAATGCTAAATTGCTAACATTAATCTTAAGTGGTGTAAATAACAAAATATACCTTGTAAGATATATATGATGGTTAGTCTATAAGTCTACCTGTGAGGTTTTTTTTTTTTTTTTAACCTGTGAGTTTTAATGTAGGGACTTAGATACCAGATAGCCTTTTGTTTGTTTGCTCATAATTATCTTAGTATGATGGTATTCAAATTTAGGGTTGATAAAAGATTTAATGCAATAGAAAGTATTATTGATCTTTATTATGAGGCCATTATTCATTGCTGTGGCATTCTATAAATTTAAGTAAAAGTATAGGAAATATTTATATCTAGGATTTAAAATACATGTGTAAAAAAAAAAGAAACTGAATATACCCAGTGACCAAATCTCTGAATATTTTGCTGATAGAAATAGAATAGATAATGTGGATAATGTACGGGGATGAATTTACACCAATGTCAAAGACACCCATTGTTTTAAAAAAACATTTTGTATTCTTACTTTGGAAATCACTGGAAAAATCCTGAACCATTTTTGTTTTTTCTTAACAGAAGCCATAGTTTTAAAAGAAGACTTACTCCATCCAAGAAAACTTTTACAGGTGACAGGAGGGCCTGGAGGTATAGGTATGTTATCAAACCAGAGGTTTACAAACTTTGGGACATATTGAAAAGATGTTTAAACATCTTCCAAAACCTGTAATTGATTAATACATGCGTTACATAATCCTCATTTTTTAGATGGAGAAACCAAAGTCTATAATAGTTAATCAATCATGTTAAAGGTTATCCAGAATATTCCAGAATTATCCCTCCTTCCTGATGTAATTGCTATTTGGTTTTTCTTCAATTCAAGACAATTAAATAGCATTCAGATGGGTTTAATTCTTATATTAATTCCATGGTGCAACATTAAGATATTTTAAAAATCACAAATGTACTAATTATTCAATACAGAAAGTTTGGAGTATGAGAAAAAAAACACATAGGAAATACAAAACCTCCTGCCAACCCAGAAAACCTCTTCACAAAGATAGAAGAGAAAAAAACAGTTTTATTAACTGAATGAGCATTAAACAAGAACGTGATGCACATCCATTAATGCAGGCAATCCATTAAGAGATTACAAAAA
Source organism: Phocoena phocoena (assembly GCF_963924675.1). Lineage (NCBI taxonomy): Eukaryota > Metazoa > Chordata > Mammalia > Artiodactyla > Phocoenidae > Phocoena > Phocoena phocoena. The sequence goes on from NC_089226.1 coordinate 87,906,592, forward strand.
CAGAAAGAAATCTCACCATTTTGTATAGCCAAGCGGATACAACCTGTTCCATACACGTTCTCAAGATAAACGTTAACTAGTACTCAAGTAAGAGGACTTGACAGCACTATTTGCCACACATAGTTCGCCCTAATTTCGCCTTATAGTTGGGATAGCCATCTGTGTTTGCTAGTTGCCTTTACCCAAAGGAAAAGTAAATTTCTCATATCTTCATGACAGGAGGTAAGTTTGCAACATGAATCCCGGAAGGTAGGCTCTTGTCCTCCCAGGAAACTGAGAGATAGGGGCCCTATCTTTCTTTCTTTCTTTTTTTTTTAACATCTTTATTGGAGTATAATTGCTTTACAGTGTTGTGTTAGTTTCTGCTTTATAACAAAGTGAATCAACAATACATATACATATATCCCCATACCTCCTCCCTTTTGCGTCTCCCTCCCTCCCTCCCTATCCCACTCCTCTAGGCGGTCACAGAACACCGAGCTGATCTCCCTGTGCTATGTGGCTGCTTCCCACCAGCTGTCTATTTTATATTTGGTAGTGTATATATGTCCATGCCACTCTCTAACTTCGTCCCAGCTTACCCTTCCCCATCCCCATGTCCTCAAGTCCATTCTCTACGTCTGCATCTTTATTCCTGTCCTGCCCCTAGGTTCTTCAGAACCTTTTTTTTTTAGATTCCATGTATATATATATGTGTGTTAGCATATGGTATTTGTTTTTCTCTTTCTGACTTACTTCACTCTGTATGACAGACTCTAGGTCCATCCACCTCACTACAAATAACTCAATTTCGTTTCTTTTTATGGCTGAGTAATCGTCCATTATGTATATGTGCCACATCTTCTTTATCCATTCATCTGTTGATGGACACTTAGGTTGCTTCTATGTCCTGGCTATTGTAAATAAAGCTACAATGAACATTGTGGTATATGACTCTTTTTGAATTATGGTTTTCTCAGGGTATATCTTGCGTTCCTATACACTAATGATGAAAAATCTGAAAGAAAAATTAAGGAAACACTCTCATTTACCATTGCAACAATAAGAATAAAATACTTAGGAATAAGCCTACCTAAGGAGACAAAAGACCTGTATGCAGAAAACTATAAGACACTGAAGAAAGAAATTAAAGATGATACAAACAGATGGAGAGATATACCATGTTCTTGGATTGGAAGAATCAACATTGTAAAAATGACTCTACTACCCAAAGTAATCTACAGATTCAATGCAATCCCTATCAAACTACCACTGACATTTTTCACAGAACTAGAACAAAAAATTTCAAAATTGGTATGGAAACACAAAAGACCCCGAATAGCCAAAGCAATCTTGAGAAAGAAAAACGGAGTTGGAGGAATCAGGTTCCAGACTTCAGACTATACTACAAAGCTACAGTAATAAAGACAGTATGGTACTGGCACAAAAACAGATATATAGATCAATGGAACAGGATAGAAAGCCCAGAGATAAACCCACGCACATATGGTCACCTTATTTTTGATAAAGGAGGCAAGAATATACAATGGAGAAAAGACAGCCTCTTCAATAAGTGGTGCTGGGAAAACTGGACAGCTACATGTAAAAGAATGAAATTAGAACACTCCCTAACACCATACACAAAAATAAACTCAAAATGGATTAAAGACCTAAATGTAAAGCCAGACACTATAAAACTCTTAGAGGAAAACATAGGCAGAACATTCTATGATATAAATCACAGCTCTATCTTTCTTGATAATTACTTTTTAAAGAGATGGCTCCCTGATCCTCGAGGAAACATCCCTGGATTGTAAAATTGGCAAGAGTCTTATTTAGCTTCTAAAAAATTTACATACATTTCGAGGAGGCAGAGAAAGAGCTTACAATGATGAGTTTTAAGGTAAATGCTCAAAGAAAAAAGGGAGTTGGAGGAAGGTGTCTTTCCATTTTCTTTGCCTCAGTGTGAATTGCTTTTTTTTCTTATTTCTAATTTGTATTCACCTTTACAACACCAGTAGCAGCATCGCCTAAGATTTCGATTTCTGAATGTTACTCTTTTTCATGCTCTATTTGGCTTATTAAATGTTGATGTTAATCTTAAAAGCATAAACACACACACACACACACACACACACATGTGATCCAGAGTAATTACTGGCAATATTTAGTTCTGTCCTTTTAAGTCTTCTCTCTATGAAAGGTGACTTTAAAAAAAATCTGTGTGTACCATTCTGTTAAGAGGTCTTACTGACCTCTTAAGAGAGAGGTCAGGTGGAGCAGACAAGTAAAAATCACTTGATGTGAGATTTCTTTTTCAGTAGACTATATTTCACATATAGAAGCCTGCACAGGAATGAGACATTTTGCATAGCATTTAATTAGTGGCTGTTTGCTTGGTCAAGCTTTATGTGACCCGTGCAGTAATCAACATAATTATGGGCACAAATTGCATATGCAAAATTGAGACCCAGTAGATGTCCTCATCTACTCCCCTGTTCCCCTGGGGAACTGATGGTTCCTGACAATAGGGTTGTCTGCAGACACTAGCATGCAGTGGTTGCTTGCTTTCTCTCTGCTTCAGTGCTTTTCTTTCAAACAGCAGATAGATTAAAAAAAAAAAAAAAAGAAGAAGAAACTCACAATACCAGAGGAAGAAGGAAATCAGGGGTCAGGAGGGTGCCTTCTTTTTTAAAAAAATATATATATTTATTTATTTTATTTTATCTTTGGCTGTGTCGGGTCTTAGTTGTGGCATGCAGGATCTTTTGTTGCAGCGTGCAGGCTTCTCTCTAGTTGTGGTGTGCGGGGTTTCTCTCTCTAGTTGAAGCGCGCGGGCTTAGTTGCCCCGCAGCATGTGGGATGGGATCTTAGTTCCCCAGCCAGGGATTGAACCCACGTCCCCTGCATTGGAAGGTGGATTTTTTACCACTGGACCACCAGAGAAGTCCCGAGAGTGGCTTCTGAACTGGCAGCTGGAGCACTTTATAGCCCTCACCACCCATTTGTGAAAGTCAGGTCTTTCCTTTGATTATTTGCAAGTCTCTCTTACCATTAGACTGAAAGTTCCCTGAGGTGGCGGCCATGTCTTATGTCTCTTCTGTACTTCCTGTATCCTTTCTCAAATGCTGAGAATGTAGCAGGTATTCAGTAAGGATCTGGAGAATTTAGCCGAAGAGCTGGGGTTTATTAAACCCCAGCTGTTATTATACAACAGGGGGATATTTTGAAATGTTTTTTTATTTTACACTTCCCTCCATGTAATCATCTCCCTAGTTTACTTGAGGCATCTTCCTACCTCTTAGAAAGGTTACAACAGGGGTGCAAAGGGAAAGAAGGAGTTAATATTCCAGGTTTGGTATTTAAAGTAGTATGTTTGATTCTGCAGTAAGATAAGACATTCTTCCAGAGGGGAAAAGAAGTCTAGGGCTCCTTTCATAGGAGTTCCTCTCACTCCCAGCTTACCGAGAGGAGGCCTCAGTGGATCAAAGCATAAAGATTTTCCAAGTGTAGAGGCACCTCCTTCTGCCTAGGACAGGTAGGGCACAAGGCTTGATGTCCAGAAGGAGGATAATTTATAGAGGAAATGGAAAATCCGTGGTCTACTCCTCTGGCATAGGGGGATGGGGAGAAGAGGAGGGGAGACAGGAAGTGAAGAAGAGGTGAGATCTCCTTTCTTCTGGGCCTGAGCCCTGGGGATGGGAAGAGTGTGTGTGTGTGTGTGTGTGTGTGTGTGTGTGTGTGTGTGTGTGTAACCAGCATTAAGTTGGGATTCTGGGTGTAGATTTGTTTCTCAGGCTGCCTTTGCAGGAACCTGTGGACAGCTTCATCAGAAGACACTAGTCAGCACAACCGGGTTAGGCCTAGGAGGCCCTGCTTCTTCTGAACCAGGCTTAATTCTCAAGTGACTGAAAGGGACCTAGGATTTCCTCACGTCCGCAGGGCCGGCCACTGAATTTTGCAGAGCCTGCCTGGGGAGCCTGGGCCGCTTTGGTGGGCAGAGGAGCCAGTGTTGCTGAGGACAGCAGGGCAGTGCTTCCTGGCCAAGTCTCAGGGGTGTGTCCACTGTGCCACCAGGAACTGAGGTCAGGCGAGTCCAACAGACCCTGAGTGATGCCAGCAACAGACTCAGAGGCACCAGCAGAATGTCCAGAGCATAGGTTCATGACTCAGTGGTCTCCAGTCCAGGGGTCAACCCAGTCTGGGCCCTCCGCAGCAGATGCTGGCTGACATCTCAAGGACCCCGGCCATCTCCCCTCTGCCCCCATGAGGTCACAAAGCCACACCCTTCCTTTCCGGCTCTAAGGTGCCACCGTAGGAGGAGCAGAGGAAAGGGAGGTGCAGACTCTGAAACAGCATGTATCCAAGCCATCCCAGCCGAGATGGGATACCAAACAAGACTAAATTACTAGGCTGGACAAACCTTTCATTTTCTTCTCCTGCCATCAGCCTGGTGAAGGTCTTCCAGGGAAGCAGATCAATTACAGAGGAATAAAAGGCTCTTTGTTTCTGTACATCTGAGTATACTGTAAGTGAATATTGATCCTTCTACACAGTGTGGGTGTGTTTTATGTTTCTTTAAATTCTCTGGGAATGAACATGTCCTAGCTTTCTCTGTAAGCTCCAAAGTTAGACCTCTGTTGATATAGGTGTCAGCAGGAAGCAGTGCCTCCCAAGGTGGAGGGAAGTGGGGAGGAAAGCTTCCTGGTTGCTTCAGGTGAGGTGAGAGTGAGCTGTGAGAACTAGTGCGATGGTTTGACCAAAGCTGCTGGCCAGCAGATCTGAGCAGACAAGCAAATGTGCTTATTCTCTTAGAAAATACCCCTACTCTGCCTTCACATGGTCAGCCCAAATGCCTCATTTTGCATTAAATGTCAACTCATCTCCAGGGACAAAGATAAAAAGCCACTTTGAATTTACCTATTTAAACAAGAAAACACCAAAGCTGTCAGCCATACTATGGGAGCAAAACAGATTCTTCATCACCACTGCAAAGTGAGGTTTCCGGACAAGAACTGTGTGCGTGAGTGTGTGTGTCTGTGTATGTGTATTTAGTTTTGAAGGCAGCATTTAAAAAGAGCAAAGTTCTACTCCTCACCTGGGAATTAGCAGTAGCACGGACATGGAGGACCTAGCCAGGGCTTGGTATGCGGTAGTGCCATCAATAATAGGGGGAAACTGTAAAAATCAGGGCAACCAGATTTTTCTTCATCAGAAGTATGCTGGTTGAAAGGGGTAGAGGGCTACCACCCTGTGCCAAGAGCTTGCACATCTTTTCGTGCAATATCTCATTTAGTCCTTTTACTAGCCCCATGAACTAGAGATTTATGTATTGATTCTATTGAAAAGAGAACTTAAGCTTCAAGAGTCCTACCCAGGTCCCCAGCTGGTGGGTGAGAAGGTTTGAATTCGAACCTAGATCTGATTTAAGACTTATGCTCCTTCTGCTACCCCTTACTGCCTCCTTTTGGGAGAGGTGAGAAAATCTCTCAGGGGGAGCCAACAGTTACACTTTGTACTTCTTTATAGAACAGATCTCATCTGTAATTTTTTTTTTTTTGAGGCACGCGGGCCTCTCACTGTTGTGGCCTCTCCCGTTGCGGAGCACAGGCTCCAGACGTGCAGACTCAGCGGCCGTGGCTCACGGGCCCAAGCTGCTCCACGGCATGTGGGATCTTCCCGGACCGGGGCATGAACCCATGTCCCCTGCATCGGCAGGCGGACTCTCAACCACTGCGCCACCAGGGAAGCCCCTGTAATTTTTAAAATTAAATGTTTTCCTTCCTGGATGGTGAGCAACATGAGAGCTGGGGCCATGTCTGTTTTGTGTATTATCAGTAACACATGACATATGCCTGGCACATAGTACATGCTCAGTTTTCGTTAGTTGATTGTAAGTAACCATACGATATTGGAACCCTAAAGGTACACTAATGCAAGTTTTAGGGATTGTTCTTTGCAAATAAGCTTCCTGAGATATATCGTTAACTTATTTAGAAAAATAATTCTTTTTTTCCCTAAAGTTACAGATGGTTTGTGAGAGTCTTTGATGTTCATACTAACTAAAAACTCCTACATGATTAATAGAGAGATAAGAAATGTCCAAGAACAGGCAAGTCAACTGCTGAAGTGATCATTGTTAGTTTTCTGAATCTCCCATCTTTTTCCTTCTCTTTCTTTTTTTCCCTCTTACAGACCAGGATGAGAGTTGGTTCCTAATGGTTGGACGTGGGCTTTGTGAAACCTAGAGAAACATAACGGGAATGGGACCTATACTTTGAGTTCAGGGGGCACCATTGAATGGCCAGCAGCTGAGACTCAGGAATGGTGTGGAAATTGATTCAGCTGCAGTCAAACAATAGCTGCTAACAAGAAAGGAACACAGTGGGGAGAGAACAGAATGAATTGAAGGAGAGGTGAATATGGGGGTTCCTAGGGTTACCTGATTACCCAGGCACTACTGCACTTTTTTTTTTTTTTTTACTACTGCACTTTCTGATTAATACTTTGTGTCCATCTGGAAGAAGGCCTTATCTCTCCTCTTCTAGCTGAATTCTAAGCTGAAAATGCAAAAGTTAAGCTTGTTGGGAGGCCCAGGAAGCAGTGCCTCTATTTCAATGAGGATGAATATGACTTCTGTCCCAGCCATTTGCGAGGCCCAGGAAGCAGTGCCTCTATTTCAATGAGGATGAATATTACTTCTGTCCCAGCCATTTGCATCTGGGAACCACATGGTGGTAGTGTTGCATCATTCCTTGTGAAAGCTTAACCCACAGCCCCATCTCGGGTAAATTCGATTGCTAAGCCATAAATTGGGAGATGCAGGATGGTGTTGGTTTAACCAGCGAACATTGTACTTGCATTTGGTACCACTGATTGTGTTTTCCGTGATAAAATATAGCACACTCTGGGAAAAGTAATACATTTTCACCCCTCGTTAGACTGCTTGCGTAACTCAAGCAAGTAACAAACGTGGACACCGTCTGAAATCCAGTCACATAGGCTCAGTTGTCCCCAAGATCAAACTAATTAGTTTTATTCTATCCAGCCAACACCTGCTTGAGAAGAACATTTAATGCCATAAAACAAACCACCCACCAAAACGTAAGTAAACTGTGAAAGGCCCACACATCAATGTCATGTCGCCAAGCTCAGCTCTGAAACAAAGCCTTACAACCTACCCTGGTGGGTTCTCTTGGAGGAAACTCTATTTTCTAATCTAAGCATCTCCATTAAGAATTATGTTCAGAGTCGTGAAATGTTCCTAAGTAGATGATATTGTTGGCCATCTTTTTCCTCTGCATTAGGAACAGTCTCTGAGGACACGCTCAGGTTGAGTTCTTTCAGCAGATTCTTTTTTTTTTTTTTAATCGAAGTTAGTTGATTTACAATGTTGTATTAATTTCTGCTGTACAGCAAAGTGGTTCAGTTATACATATATATACATTCTTTTTTTAAAATATCCTTTTCCATTATGGTTTATCATAGGATATTGATTATAGTTCCCCATGCTATACAGTAGGACCTTGTTGTTTATACATTCTATATATAAAAGCTTACATCTGCTAACCCTAACCTCCCATTCTTTCCCTCCTGCAACCCCTCCCCTGAGACAACCACCAGTCTGTTCTCTATGTCCATGATTTTCAGCAGATTCTTGAGTCCTCAGATTTCTGAGAGTGTTTGAGGAAGAAAGATTAAAGTGAAATTATGTGGTAGAATCAGATGCCACAGGGATTGGAGTCTTGCGAAGTATGATGGACTTAGATCAAGTACTGAATACGTTTCAGTGCTTTTTCAGTGAGGGTACATGTGTTAGAATTGTTTGATCTAGAAAAGGTCCAGGTAAAAATGAGTTGTCTTGGGGGGGATGGTTAAGGGAAAGAATGCCACTAGATCAGTGAGTGGTTCTCTGATTATAGCAGGCATCAGAATCAACTGGAGCACTTATAACTCAGATTCCCGGCCCCCACCCCCAGACTGTCTGATGCAGTAGGTCCTGGGTGGCACCTGAGAACTTGTATTTCTAACAAGTATTCTCAGCTGTCTGTCCAAGTGCCACATTTTGAGAATCCCTACTCAAGACCTATTTTTCCTAAAGAACAGGCAGCTGGTTATTTCTCATTTAGGTGCTTTGCAGAGAATGTTGAGAAACATTAACTCAACAGAATGAAAGGCTTGCTTTAGGATCCAAAGATGCGAGTTCAAATACAAACACCATAACTTGGGCAGTGGATGAATAGAAGGAGTGACATAACCTCTTAGAACCTCAATTTGTCATCTAGCAAATAAGACTGTACTCAGATGTCAGGATTTGAGTCCTGGCTCCGCTAGTTACTATGTGACTTCATGCAATATACTTAGCCATTCTGAGTCTGATTCCTTAAAAGTTAAAAAGAGAGATCTTTATTTCAGAGCTGTTTCGGGAATAAATCATTTAATGTTAAAGATTTGCTAATCCCTCGCTCCTTTTTATTTTTCCTTCCTTAGTTGATTTAGGTACCTGAAAGCACTTTATGAAATATAAGACATCATAGAAATGTTAGTTAATATTTTACAGAGAAATTGCTTTAGGAGAAGCCTTCCTGGGTCCCTTAGATGATCTGTTTTCGTTGACCAGCCTAGTGAATTCAGATAGAGTGGCCATTCTCGTTTCATGGTCTCACATTTGTTCGACTGAAATCACTGGACAAACCTAAAGTTTGCATATGTAGTTCAGGTTGCAGGAGGGAGCACTAATAACTTCTGGAATCTTCTCCAGATTGGGTTGGTCAGCCGTTTCCCTCCTTCATCTCCCATTTTAAAAGATAGGAATAAAGACTGAAGAGCTGGATGACTTAGTGCAGCTTGGCTGAGAGAATGGGGGTCAGCTGGGGGAAGAGATCTTGTTGGAGCTTTTTTCCTGTCTCAGGAGAGGTGGGTACCCAAGCAGAATTTCCGCATTATAGCTGTGTCTAATTGAGGTCAATATGACTTGTTAGGCAGTGAAAAAAAAATTGGTCAGTTGAACGTTGGTTGAAGATGTTAAAGACCTAATTCTGTTTCTGCCTGTAACTAGTTGTGTAACCTTGGGTTAGTCATTTCCCTTCACAAAGCCTCAGTTTCCCCATGGACAAAATGACGGGTTTGCATGAGATCAGGTTTTTTAAATAGCACTCTGTAGATAGGATTCATGGACCACCCCAAACTCCAGAGCTTTTATCAGATTCCTAAAGGGGTCTACCGCACTAAAAATTTTAACCTCAGGTTTTATTGTTAACCTCAAGTCTAGCCTTGCAACTCTGCCTGTGCTGCCAAGTAACCATTATGGCTGGGTTTTTCATTGAACAAGTCAAAGTGGTCAACTAGCTCTTTTGGTATTGTATAGATACTGCCTATGAGTCAAACCATTAGGGGAAATTAACCTTTTAAGCAATGGTGAAAGAATGGAAAAAGATCAATGGCAAAGGAAAGGATGAAGCCATAGAAAGGCTTCTTGGTGCTATGTAGCAGCAGCTGTGTAAATGTACTACCGTGTAAGGGGCTACAGAAACTGGGCTTATCAGTATACTTAGAATTGACCAGATTTAAAGTGATGGCTACTCACTAAGTCAATTCACCTGAGATTGATGGATAAACTAGAATGCCAATATGATTATTTACAACAAGAGAGAATTCCTGCCTGTGCCTGGATGGCCCCTTTACCAGGCATTGGCTGAGTTATCAATCAGCAGATTGTTGAATAAGGATTCAAAGCAAAAGGATGCAGATAGCTTTGAAGAATATTTCTTTTGGGTCAAGGTAAGGTTCCATTGTGCCAATATCATTGATTATGCATCAGAAAGCACTCGGTAGGCTTTTTGCTTTCTCCTGCTCCGTGTTGATTTATTTGGTTTGCTTTTCAGTGGGCACCCTTGTTCTTTGGGGGCATACTTCACTTTGTCCCCGAGGTACTGCCTAAAAAGCCAGTTATTTTCCTTATTGAATGAAAGGATCATCTTGTGCAAACCCAGTTAAGTTGACGAGATACAGAGCACGCTTTTCTATTCACAACATCCTTTAGGTTGTTGACCCACGTTGCAAGCAAGTTGAGTGTCTAACTTCATTTACCACAATGATGCACATCATTCTTCTTGAGTTTCTAGTAACTATTTCAATGCAACCGAGGCCTTTGTTCAAATACACTTTTTGTCAGTTCTCACTATAAGAGCCCGTAGCTGAAAGAAGCCTCTTATCTAGTTCTTGGCATCTTCTCTGTTTACCAAGAGAGGAGACTGACTGCTCATTCCTTTACTAACTTGTCAGAAGAACAACCTTTTAGCGGTTTGGGGATGATCGTATTCACTTCATGCACCCCACACAGGCATAATGAGATCATCAGGGCGCTCCTGCAGGTCCTTGCCCACCTGAACAGGCATTCTGTAAATTAAATCAGTAGTTGTCACAGAGTTCTAAACATTCTGCCTTTCAGAGAGAGAGGCAAAAACACACTGTACGTGTACTTCCTCGCAAGCAAGGCTGATGTAGGAAAGCAAAGCATTTCTACAAAATAGTCAAGACATTTTCACTGTTCCAGTTGATCTCCTCACTAATTCTCCCCTGGAATACCTACATTACGATTTGACTTGTGAAAGATTATTTACCCAGAGCTTGTCAGAAGCATATACACTGTATAAGGGGAAACACTGAGCTGGAATTCATGCTGCCTCTTTCTTGGGATGCTAGGATGCAAAATCAGTGGCAGAAAATTTCAGCAACTCAGTCCTGTAGAATAGGAGGCCAGCTACAGTCAGACTCCTCAACCTCTTATTTCCACACAATTGTCCACAATTTTATCAATGCCAAGCAGGAGGTACAGATATGAAACTTGCTTTCTCCGACCCTCCTTCCTCTTTTGCCTTGTTTTCCACCCTTGGTGGTGGACCTGCCCCAGCTACTCAGGTCGTTGCCTCCAGCTACTCTCTTTCAATTCTCTATAAACACCAGTGCCCTAGAAAAATGGCTCCATTTATCTAGACTTATCTGAGGCGTAAATGATTGACCATAGTTTGATATGTGATCCATCCTACATGATATTTGTCTTTTAATAGGAAAAACCCAAAGGAATACATTTCTTGTCCTAAAATTTCAGATTATAACAAAATGGTAGGTCAAGTGTCAGGACGTGGTAGTGGGAGCCAAGGATGCGTTTCTTGAGTCCCAAGAAAGCACATCCCCTTAAATCAGACCTTGTGTCATATTTCTAGGCCTGAATTCTCTATCCTTGTTTCTTACTGTGCAATTGATATAAAAGCACAATGGTCACTGCCACTCCTTTGAGATCAAGCATGCATTAACCTGTGGGGTCGTTTTATAGTAATTAAGTGATAAACCCTCTCTGAGGTAGTGCGCATGTCAAAGGCTTTTGTAGTTGATTAGCAGGGGAGTGAAACTGAAGAGTTTAATCAACCACCAAAGTTGTTAGGTTCAAGTTTACGCTAGCACCACATTTGCAAATGTGTATCAAAGAAAGGAAGGAAGGGAAGGAGGGAAGGAAAGAAGGCAGGAAGGGAGGAAAAGATTTCCATCCACTGACATGTAGCACATGTGCTTTTCCGGTTTCATTGCAGGCTGGAGCAGATTTGTGCTACATTTCTCAATCCCAGCGCTGGGCTGTGCTGCCAGCTGACCTCATTCAAGGCTCTGGGCTCAGCTGGGGAGTGAGTGAGCAATGCTAATAAGGAGGCCAAGATCAGAATTTCCTTAAGGGTGGAGCCGGTTGGCTTTGTCCCTAGTCAGAGGGACTGCTCTAACCTCTCTCTCAGCCATACTGTAATCATTAGTTCCAGGGTAACAAGGATGAAAATATATGGATATATCTATATGACACATCCCAGTGTTTGGAAACGTATCCAAAAGATAAAGTCTGTCGATAGCGTTGTAGTACTATTATTGCTGTATGTAAAGGATAACACCTCCCTCCTTCCTCCCTCATTCCTTCACTTGTCCAATGTTTATTATAGCTCATACCCTTTTCTGGGGTTGGTGCTGAGGGAAATACTAAGACCGATACAAGGTAATTCCTGACCTCAAAGAGTTTACAGTAAAGTGGGGTAGAAGCCTCCATACTGTTTTCCATAACAGTGGTAACATTTTACATTTCCACCAGTAGGGTACCAAGGTCCTCTTTTCCCCACATCCATGCCAACACTTGTTACCTCTTTTTTTTAAATAATATCTATCCTAACAGGTCTGAGGTTATATTTTGTTGGGGTTTTGGTTTGCATTTCCCTGATGATTAATGATGTTGAGCACCTTTTCATATTCCTTTGGCCAAGTTTATGTCATCATTGGAGAAATTCCTATTCAGGTCCTTTGCCCAGTTTTAAATTTGGCTGTGGAGTTGTAGGATTTTCTTATACTTTTACATGTTAACTATACCTCAATAAAGTGATCTAAAGAGTGAGGGGAGTCTAGAAAACTAATATTTACGGTGCTTTTTCATGTATGTTGTATTAAGGAGAGTGTAATTGATTATTTCTGGGGGGAACCATAGAAGGCTTTTAGAGGAGATATCTGCTGAGTTGAATCATGAAAAATGGATAAGGGTTAGCCAGGTAGATTGGTGGAAATCTGGGATACTCCAGCTGGAGGTAACAACACCACACATAGGAATACTTAGAGCAGAATGGCAATAGCGTGTGGCTTTCTGTGGCTAAAGTGTAGGTGATGGGTAAGTGCAGTGATAGGAGATTAGACTGAAAAAGTGGGTAGGGGTCAGGAGGGGGTTTCTGGGCCATACAAAGAACTTTGAAATATACCTCTCTGGCAGTAGGGAGCCTTAAAATCTAATCTGGAAAAATATTTAATCTGTGGTCAAATCAAAATTTTAGAACAAGCCCTATGCCAGCACTCCAGACTGCAGATTGGAGACAAAATTGGTAGCGTGACCCAGTAGGAAAGCTGATGTCATGGTGCAGGTGAGAGATGACAGGTGCAGGTGAGGGTCCAAACTCAGACAGTTGCAGTGAGTATGGAGGGCAGGGGACAGCTTTAGAAGATAATTAGTAAATTGGCATAACCTGATTAACTATAGATGCGTGGGTGTTATTGGAGAAAGAGTAGAAAAAGCTCTTACAAAAGGAGACAGAAGACCTTGAGGATATTCTTTCCAAAGACGGGGGAACTACCTCTCTCTCAGGGAGTCAGCACTTTCAGAGAGTACGGCTGCCGTGGGAGGGAGTTCTGGGTGGGACCTGATGGGGAAGTCTGCATGAGGCCCACAGATGCTTGGGTGCTGGGGAGGAGACAATAAAAACAGGCAGGAGAGCTGGGAGCCTTGACTGAAGAATGGAGAAGAGTGCCCCTTACGTTTGTCACAGACCAACCTGAGGTGGCTCTTCAGGACAGATCTTTAACAGTAGTAATAATAATAGCAATAAACTACATAGCTCTAAGCACTTTATGTACGTTGGTTCATGAATGATCAGGAACCTGAGGTGCAGAGAGGTTGATAACTTGTCTGAGGTAGAGCTAGTAAGTAGTAGAGCTTTGAATCTAGGCAGCCTGGCTCCAGGATCCATGTGTTTATCCCTCAGCTGTCTCCCAAATGACGGGCAAGAGAGGACACGAGTCCATAAAACCCTGGATTATGTCTGTTTCTTTATCCCAGCGATTCCAAAGTGAGTCACTCCAATTTGATGTGTACTTTAAAATAGAGAGAGGGAAGGATACTGTCCTTGTGTCCTTGAATTCAGGTGAGAGTGAGTGAGGAGGGAGATCACTTTGAGTCAAAAGGTTCTGGGATGCCTACCCTCCTGGCTGGAACTTTGGAGGATGAATTGATCACATCTGAGGAAATTCTGTCATTTTAAAATTTACTAAAAAAATTTTTTTTTGGCTGTGCTGTATGGCATGTGGGATCTTAGTTCCCCGACTGGGAATCGAACCTGTGCCCCCTGCAGTGGCAGCATGGAGTCTTAACCACTGGACCGCCAGGGAAGTCCCAAGGGAATGCTGTCTTATCCGGTCTAAAGGTGATGTTATTGAACCTGTGTCTTTCCTCATCAGCCTGCTCCTGGAAGTGGTGGGCAGCTGAAGCCAAGATGACAAAGGAGAAGATTAGAGGTACCGGAGACCTAACCAAGCCATGGACCTGGAAGATGAAAAGGTGAGCCTTGTTTGAAATTGCATCTCCTGGGCCCACTTCAGTGCCTGAGCTTTCAGACAGAATTGTGGCACACACACTTTTCTTTATTTTAAAAGGTAAAACACTGATTGTTCTGGAGACAGGAAACTCACCTTAGCTGTGAACTAATGTCCCAGTTGAATGTAGGGATCACTGTCTCCATGGCTTTCTAACCCCGGGCAATGTTTTATCGCAATTACCTGTACCACCAGTTGCTATAGTTACCTATTGTCTATGCTTCAAGAGGAGAAATATCTAGCTAGGCTAGCTAGCAGGAGAGAAACAGGTACTACCGTCTGACAAAAAAAGAGTGGGACACGCAGAAAAAATATCTTTATCCACCCAGTGGCAAGTTTTAGAACATCTACCCTATTCAGAGGCCAGTGATCATGTATCTCCACCCCCCCTTTCCTATGGGAACCACCCCAGTTCACAGCGGTGAGCCCAGAAGAGTCAGGTGTGAAATAGGTGACCACATCGCCATGGTTATAACTAACTGGACCATGGTGAACACCTGACCTCAGCTGGGACCATCAGATTCTCACCCTGGAAACGGGGCCTGAAGTTTTTCTAGCCAGTCTGGATAAACAGCAGGACCTTCCTAGGGAAGCTTGGCAGTCTAGGGACCATTTTCTATCCTGTGGAATGAGAAGAAGAGAAAGGAGGTGTGTGGAGAGAGAATATGCCTGTTTGCAGAGAGAGCAGGGAGGAGAAGGAGAGTGTCTTGAGAGTTTTTCAGTTTCTGGTTCCTTCCTTCTTGAGGCGTGATTGTTTTTCTGCCTCAGAGTTTTTTCGGTTTTTTTTTTTTTTTTTTTTTTTTTTTGCGGTACGCGGGCCTCTCACTGTTGTGGCCTCTCCCGTTGCGGAGCACAGGCTCCGGACGCGTAGGCTCAGCAGCCATGGCTCACAGGACCAGCCGCTCCGCGGCATGTGGGATCTTCCCGGACTGGGGCACGAACCCGTGTCCCCCGCATCAGCAGGTAGACTCTCAACCACTGCGCCACCAGGGAAGCCCCCGTTTTTTTCTTTTGATGATTATGATGATGATTTGCTCACACTGGCATGAATTAGTTTCTATTACTTGTCACTAAACACTTAAACTCTGCTCTAATATAGACTAACCTCAAGACCACCCTTATGGGATGAATTGTGTCCCCTCCCCTCAAACTTATATGTTGAAGTCCTAACACTCAGGACCTCAGAATGTGATAGTATTTGGAGTTAGGGTGTTTAAAGAGGTAATTAGGTTAATATGAGATCATTTGGGTGGCCCTTAATCCAATATGACTGGCATCCTTATAAGAGGAGATTAGGACACAGACAGACACTGAGGGAAGTTTATGTGGAGACACAGAGAGAGGGTGGCCATCTACAAGCCAAAGACAGAGGCCCTCAGGAGGGACCAAGCCTTCTGACACTTGGACCTTGAACTTCTAGCCGCCAGAATTGTGAGAAAATAAACTTCTGTTGTTTATGCCACCCAGTCTTGGCAGTTTGTTATGGCAGCTGTAGCAAACTAATACACCCACTCTCCAAGATATGAGACTCTAATTCCTCCTCCCTTTGCCCCTGACAAAGGAAACTCAATAATGGAGAAACTGCTGGTTCTTTTTTTTTTTTTTTTTTTTGCGGTATGCGGGCCTCTCACTGTTGTGGCCTCTCCCGCTGCGGAGCACAGGCTCCGGACGCGCAGGCTCAGCGGCCATGGCTCACGGGCCCAGCTGCTCTGCGGCATGTGGGATCCTCCCAGACCGGGACACGAACCCGCATCCCCTGCATTGGCAGGCGGACTCTCAACCACTGCGCCACCAGGGAAGCCCAATGCTGGTTCTTTTCTTAATGGTGACCCTCCAAGAAAGCAGCAAAAAGATCTTTTACTTTGGCTAAAAAGTAAGCCAACAACTGGCATTCAAGGACCCTGAAGGAGTACAGCTCTGAAGGAATATATCTTCTTAATGCTCTTGTTTGGCTTAAATGAAAAGTGTTCAGCTTCATGTCTTCCCAAGGAAAGGTGTCTGCTAAGCTTTAATTTTACACGGGAAAATGATTGTTTTTTACTAATTGGAATAAATAGGAACTCTTTCTTCAATTCATTTATACTCAGGTGAAAACAAAGTGAGTCAATTTGCAGGAAGTACAAGGGCTTGCAGATTCTCCCAGTGCCCTTGAGTTCTGAGGTCAGGGTATGAAAAGGCTTTCCCATCAATTATCATTGCATTAGAGAATTATGTAGAGAAAAGTGTCCAGGTCCAGCTTTTAATCAGGAACAAGGTGTTTAGGGAAATTCTTTTGAGATTTCCAAAAAAAAAAAAAAAAGCTGAAAGGAGAGGTGAAAGCCAAGAGTGAACAGAAAAAGAAAAAGATGTTGATTCAACTGAACTTCAGTGCTGTTTAAAAGGTCACCAAGCAGAGGCAAGGTGCAAAGGAAATGGGAATAGTTTGTAGACTCAGCTAACACAATACCTGCTAATAGAAATAGGCACCAAAAGAATTCTGGCATTTGTGTGTGTGCTTCAGGTCAGTTTCTCTTTTTTGGGGGGGGGGGTACACGGGCCTCTCACTGTTGTGGCCTCTCTGGACGCGCAGGCTCAGCGGCCATGGCTCACGGGCCCAGCCACTCCGCGGCATGTGGGATCTTCCTGGACCGGGGCACGAACCCATGTCCCCTGCATCGGCAGGCGGACTCTCAACCACTGTACCACCAGGGAAGCCCAGGGCAGTTTTTCTTGAAAGGAGGCAAAGGGAGGGACTTTGGGGCATTTTGTGATGTTCTCATGTTTCTGAGGAATAGCATTTATTCTGTGGTTACCACTAGAATAGACGTGGCAAGTAAGTTTAAACTCATTTGCAGATCTGAATATTTGGAACATTATCTCCCTGGAGGATTGTGTTGAGATAGATTCTGAGGATACATTCAGATTCAGTAGGAAAGGGTATCCGTTAGGGGTGAGTCATGAATGAATACATGAATACTGTCCATGTGCCACCCATGAGACCAAAAGTCACAAACTGATGGTCCATGGAACACATGGGGACTGTAAGAGGTTTTTCTTGGCCCGGGTGGTCTTCTGAAAAAAAAATCTGAGCTAGACATTTAGAAGTACAGAGATTTCATTAGGGAAAAAAAACCCTTACAGTTTCAGTTTCGCTTAAAAGTTGTTAACTCCAGCAATATTGGTTATTTCCACATGACAGCAGGATGGAGCTGCGCAGTGACTCAGTTTAAACATGGCCCCTACGGGCTTCCCTGGTGGCGCAGTGGTTGAGAGCCCGCCTGCCCATGCAGGGGACACGGGTTCGTGCCCCGGTCCGGGAAGATCCCACATGCCGCGGAGCGGCTGGGCCCGTGAGCTATGGCCGCTGAGCCTGCGCGTCCGGAGCCTGTGCTCTGCAACGGGAGAGGCCACAACAGTGAGAGGCCCGCGTACCACAAAAAAAAAAAAAAAAAAAACATGTCCCCTACAGACACTGGGGTGTGTGACTACAGGTTAATTAGGTCTGCTCTGGGCTCAAGTTCATGTGGCTGCAGATCAAGGAAGTGGCCAGTAGATGGCGATATAAATCAGAAAGGATTGAAATTTTAAGACCATCCCCGCCAAAGGGGCAGAGAAACGGGCAGGCAAGTGTGGCAAAGGCAGACGGTCATTTAGCAGGGTTTGTAAAAACAAGACCATGTCCCACAGCATTTCTAAAATAAGTGGGGAATGCAGTCTTTTCTGGAGGGGTTGGCAGCCTGAAGTTCTACAAGGATGGAGCTGTGACTGGTAAAAACTGAATTCTGGAGAAATCTTTCTTGCTCTACTTATGCTACTCTGGACATCACCTTTTATGAGTTGAAAAGTGAGATATTTCATCAAATTATTTTATTTAACAATTTTTTTAATGGAATCAACAGTATAGACTAAACCACTCCTCTAAACTCCAGAGCTGCATGTCCAACTGTCTACATAGAATCCTCACAGTGTCAAAAATACTTCAAACATACGTATTCAAAATGAAACTTATTTCCTCCCCAAATCTGCTCCTTTCCGTCTATCTCAGGGAATAGCACTTCCCTCCATTCAGTTATGAAAAACAGGGACTTCTTGCTCACTACCTGCTTCCTTCCCAGCCTGGCCCAAACATTATAAAGCCCTGGTAATTCTGCCCCTGAATATCTGTTGACTCTGCCCCCTTCTCTTTGGCCCTACTGCTCTCGGAGTCCTCACTTCCATCACTTTTTGCAAAAAACAATGGCAAAGGCCTCCTCACTGGTCTCTCACACCCCTCTCACCCCACTTCAAACTTTTTTTCACGGCAACCATGGTCACCCTTATAAAACTCCAAATTGATCATGTCCCCTCCCTGCGTCACATAGTCCAGAGGCTTCCTACCGTTCTCAAGACCTAAGACCCACTTCTCTGCACACACACACACATCCTCACAACGTCTTGGCATTTGCTTCTTACATGCCTCACGTAGCTTGTCACCTTCCTTTCTCTTAGCAAATCCATCTTCATAGGAAAGCAGATCAGCCCAAAAAGGACTATGTGTTAACTTCATCTCTGATTTATACAACCAGCAGGTTATTTTATTTATTTATTTTTGGCAGAGAAGTAAATTTACTTTCCTTAGCTACTTAAAAAGGGATGTTACCATGTCTGTGGCTTTGAGCAGAGGTACTGGAGGGTTTCCAATTTGTACTATAATAACACATTTGGGGGAGTCACCCTGAAGAGCAGGAATCCAGCCTTTGTAGAAGTGACAATACCAACTAGGATTTCAGATACCGAAGAAGCCTAGGTCCTGGCTGGCAATTATTCTTAATAAAGATTTGTTGATGCTGATGGTGTCAGAAACTGAATTGGACACGAGGCATACAATAATTTAGACATGGTTCCTATTCCTAAGAGGCATAAAATTTAGTGGAAGAGGACTAGAGAATTTTGGAGAATTAGACTTCAGAGAAGTGACACTTAATCTAGGTGTTGATGGATGATTAGGAGTTTTCTGAGGCAAAAAAATGTTTTCTCAGAAAGGAATTTTAAATGGAAGAAGGAGAAAGAAAAAATCACAGAGGCCCAAAGGAGTATTTGTTGATTAAATGATCAGTTGTTTGGAATGAGTAGAGCTTAGGACACACAGGGGCAAGTTTCTGGAGACGAACTTGGTGGGGTAGGCTGTGTTGAGAATGATGCTCAGAAATTTGGACCCTATTCTAGATGCTAGGGAATGACTGAAAGTGTTAGGCGAAGGGGTAGCTTGATTGGACTTGTATTTTGGAAAGATAAAGTGGAAACTATCTGGAGGGCAGATAGAGGTGGGGTGAGTCTGGACTCAGAGGGAACAGTTGATAGAAGATTCTGGATAGTTCAAGTGAGAGTGTGACAAGGGTCTGAATGTGGAGGGAGAGGATGGATTCAAGAGATATTTCAGGGAAACAATGGGCAGGACTTAGTGACCAAAAATAAAGAGCCCTGGCCCGGGAAGATCCCACATGCTGCGGAGCAACTAAGCCCATGCGCCACAACTACTGAGCCTGCACTCTAGAGCCCGCCAGCCACGACTACTGAAGCCCGCGCACCTAGAGCCTGTGCTCTGCAACAAGAGAGGCCACCGCAACGGGAAGCTGGTGCACCGCAACGAAGAGTAGCTCCTGCTCACCAAAACTAGAGAAAGCCGACACGCAGCAACGAAGACTCAACGCAGCCATAAATAAATAAATTTATTTTTTAAAAAAAGAGCTCGGAAAGTAGACGATTTCAAGTTCACTTACTTGGTGGTTACTCTGTGCCAGCACTGCATTAAGCATGAGAGATTAAAAAAAAAAAAAATTAAGGAATGGTTCCCATGTTTCAGTAGCTGGAAGGAGAGGCAAGTATGATAATAAATACATACAATGCAATGTCACGCATGTAATGATAGACATGTGTATAGAAATAGTACACGGGAGGCTGCCAGGAATGATTCTAAGTTTTCTAGCTCTGGTGACTTGGTGGATGTTGATGTGTCTTTGAATGGGAGAGGAAAAATGGAAGAGGTATAGGTTTCTAGAGGTCTTCAATGCATTGGTTTTGATGTTCACGAGGCAATTGGAACTTAAGATAGTCTAGCAATTGTCAGGCATAGTCTAGCTCACCTTGGATTTGCAAGAGTTACAGAAAAAGAAAAAAATAGTAGCTGTCTATAAAAAACACTGCTGGCATGATGTTTCTCCTTTTAAATGTTTTTGTTATGAATATAAAGAAAGAGAGAGACTATTAATTGCCTCTTTACTTCCCACAGTCCTGACTTAGGTTTAAAAAATTCTTCCTACACTAATTACAAGGGCTCTGTCTATTCACCCTGAAAACTTAGTTCATTGTTATTTTTTAAAACAGAAACAGCACCAAAGGCTAAACTCATTTTTATTTTGTAGGCAAGAGGATGATATCCTAAGAGGGCCTCATAATTAGAGTTGCCTTCTAAAGGTCAGATGACCTATACTTTTACAGTGACCTATACCTGATATGGGTTCAACAGTAATTTATGGGTAGGTAGGGATTCATGCAAAATATTTCATAGTTTGCAAAGATTCATGAAACAGCCAAGTGTAATTACATTAACTTAACCAACTATCTGGAAACTAAGTTTAACAAGAGGTAGAAAAGAGGATAATACCAAAACTAACTTAAAGACTATTCTAAACTATGTAATTCTTCTTTCTTTTTTTTTTTTTTTTTTTGATAGAAAAATTCTTCCAGGGAGCTCAAAGAATTTGGCCAATGCTGTTCCAGTTTTAACACTCATCTGGAGCCTGTAATATGCTAGTTCACCAGAGAACAATCGTAACATGATGTTAGGAATCAAGGATGACTTATATAGGTCTTCTGTGCAATAGTGGGAGAGATGTTTTATGCATCACTGTGTTCAGGAGGAAAGAGTGTAACTTGGAAATGAGCATAAACAGAACGAGGACATCACTTGATGTGAGCATGAAAAGGGCATCTGAGGCCACCTGTGTTAGCAAGGAACAGTGGTTCTCAGTCTTTGGAATTTCACTGACATACTGAGCGCTGGGGTTTTGGGGGAAAGTAACCTTTTTTTTTGCCAATACAAAGCCTGTTATCTACTTCTACTATTACTCTAAGTTATGAAAGTACATTAAAAAATTTTATTGGAGTATAGTTGATTTACAGTGTTGTGTTAGTTTCAGGCGTACAGCAAAGTGAATCAGTTATACATATACATATATTCACTCTTTGTTTTTTTTTTTTTTTAGATTCTTTTCCCATATAGGCCATTACAGAGTATTGAGTAGAGTTCCCTGTGCTATACAGCAGGTTCTTATTAGTTATCTATTTCATATATAGTACTGTGTATATATCAATCTCAATCTCCCAATTTATCCCCCACCCCTATCCCCTGGTAACCATAAGTTTGTTTTCTACATCCCTGACTCTACTTCCGTTTTGCAAATAAGTTCATTTGTACCCTTTTTTTAGATTCCACATATAAGTGATATCATATGATATTTGTCTTTCTGTGTCTGACTTACTTCACTCAGTATGACAATATCTAGGTCCATCCATATTGCTGCAAATGTCATTATTTTGTTCTTTCTTTACCAGTGAGTGCCAGGACCTGCCCTGCTGTCCCGGGAGCGCGCAAATAACTCCTCCCAATAAAAAAGAAAGGACGTTTTTAACATCCAAGGGTTGGAAGGACATTGGGGCAGTGACTGCCCTGCATTCAGCACAAGCCACAGACGGACTACAGTTCCCAGCGTACCTTGCAGTTACACACGCCCTGGGGATAGGGCGGAAGTGAGGCTCACTGCTCGCGGCCCTGGCCGGTAAAAACCCCCACAATCCTCCTCACTTTCATCCCCCACAATCCTCCTCACTCTCATCCTCCACGTGTGGAGGCAGGTGCTAAGCTTCCCACGAAAGAGCGAGTTCCCAGGTAGTGGCTGAGTCACAGGGTAACAGGAGCCGGAGTGCCCACATGGCCATGTGGAAGGCCACTGTCAACCCGGAATATTTTCACTGGATTCTGAGTGAGCGAGTGTGGAGCCGTAACTCTGACTTCTGAGGAGGGGACAGTGGCCCGCAGTATGGTACTGATATCTCTGGGAGCTTGATGAGGCTCCTTCTGGGAAAGAGGAAGTAAACTGGAAACCGGAACCAACTGCTTCTAGAACTAGCAGCTGCCGCCAGGTAAGAAGTGGTGCGCAGGTGACATTGATGGGTGTAGCAAAACAAAGCAACCCACAAAAACATGAAAAAACAAGCAAAACCCCCAGACAAGCCCATGAAGGAGCACATCCCTTATTCCTCCTCCAGCCTTGAAGGCCCCTTTTGGGACCTCGTACTAGTAGAACCTTCAGGAAATAGCCATTAAAGCATAGTGTGGTTTGCTGAATTCCAGCTCCAGCGAGTATGAAAGGTGGGTTTTGAGAAGAGATACAATAGCTTAATTACCCGCACAGTAAGAAATATACTTTTACTGCAATAAACCACCAAGATATTTGTGACAGTAGCTAATCAAAACAGATCCCCAAAAGAAATTTAAATTGAACAAATTTAATTTCACAAAACCGCGTTTTTTTTCCTTTTATTTCAGTAAGGATTTGGTGAAAATCCACCTCCTGATGCTGTTCTTGGGGAGGTGTGTGGAAGCCCTGGGGTTTTGAGGGCAAGTAACCTTTTAATTTGCCAATACAAAACCTATCATGTGCTATTACTCTGATGGCTCCATCCTTTCCTCCAAGTGTTTGTTTCTGTTCTCAGATGTTCACAAAATCGTGGGTGTGAGTGTGGGTGTGGGAATAGAAGGATGAATTTTGGTTGGGGGCAAGAACAAGATGAAGTGATGGTTTAGTACCAGTTTCCTTTGGGCTCCTTGGATTGGGTTTAAATTCCTCTGGATAGAGGAGTAGGAGTAAAAACTGACTTGTTTCATGTGAGAAATCCTGTTGAGGGAGTATGTTCATCAGTTAAAAAATAATCAAGTAAACAAGACCAGGGAGTCCATCAGCAATGGCATCTACAAGGAGAGATCTAGCTTTCAGTGGCTGGAACCAGGTGGGGTTCAGGACTGTGTAACCAACCTTATACTAAGGTGTTTAGCAGGGTAACAGGGAATCTGGGTCTCTTATACTTTGGTCCAAGGGTACTTGGTATGGTAATGGGGCATCAGAGGAGAAGCTCAGACAGGAAGGGTCCAGGGATGTGTTGTGGTCCATGCGCGGTTGGAAGAAGAATTTCCAGACATGAAGTATTTTAGAAAAGAGTGAGTTTCTTGAGAACAAACAGCAGAGTTACTGAGGGGCACTGCAAACACAGCGGGGTGACTTCCTGATAGACCAGGGAGAGCCCGACCCCCTTTGTGGACTAGTAGCTAACTTTTATAGCCTTAAGACAAAGAAAACTGCTGGCAGGATGGCATTATTAGGTGATTGGTCAGGATGCTACAAAGTTGCTACATGGTGAATATTTTACCTAATATGGAGTCGGGGCGCTGTCCGGTTTAGATTAGGAGAGCCCATGGCAACAGTTGCTATGGGGGCTCGGTTAATTCCGGGGTTTTTGTCCTGTGTCCTTGATGTAGGGTGTCCTTGACGTACGGCTCCGCAGGACGCCGTGTGTCCTGAGGTTCGAGGATTGTCCTGGGAGCTGGGCAGTGTAGGAGCCTCAAGCAGCTCCAGGGAAGCCTGGCGGCTGTGGTTGGACACTGCTTCCCGGGATTGGAAACCTTACTTAACTCATCGTGATGATGTCTGTAGTCCCAATAGCTTTCTTCCTTGTAATCATGGCCTGCTGGGGTTTCCAGAGTCACCTACAAAAATACAAAGAAAAAGGCATTTCGTTATAACTGGCAATTTTATTATCATCAGGAAGTCAAGGAGAGAGAGCAGCTTGATGTCTCAAGCTTTGGAGCCAGGTGGGCGGCACCCACAGGAGGGAAGACTCTTCATGTGACTTGTGACAACCACAGATAGCACCTGCAGCCTGCTCCTGCCTCAGGCCTTCCACAGGCCGGACCTGCATCACACTTGTGAGCATCAAATCGCCTAACTCATACGTACTGCAGGGAAACATGCAGGATTGTCAGGCTGTCTTCGCAGAGCTGTCTGCACTAACAGAAGGCGTAAGGCATTTGTCTGAAGACTTGTAGGGCAGTGAAATAACTGCCTCGTAACTACCAAATCCCAAGTAGAGGAAAGGATATGGATGCAATTTCAAGATTGTCCCCAAATTGCTTTATGGAGTAAGTTGTTCCTACTCACTTTATGGTTTCTGCCATTCTGTTGCACTCCTCAGCCCTCACACTCAAGGTGCCTGTCAATCATGACCCACTTCCATGTTTCTGTGGAAGCAGGGTGACACAGAGGTTAGGAGTCCTGCGTTGTGACGTTTGGACTTAGGCTCTTTAAGCCTCAGCTTTCTTGCCTGGAGAATGAATTTCATAAGAGTCTGTCTCTTATAGGGTTGTTAGTGAAATGATGCATGTAAATAGCCACGTAGTGAGCATTGGACAAATACAAACTGTTATTATCACATTCTCATCGCCCATACTGGAGTGTGTGCTCCATGAGGACAAGAGAGATTCTCAGTTATCACCAGGTCATCACCCAGTCTGTAGCACATAGCAAGTAACCAGTGATAATTCAGTGATGTACTTACCTGGACCATTTCAGGCCATACCTGTCTCTAAGCTCTCTCCTAAAGTTGGAGATTTGGAGGCCTCTCTTCAATGACAGTAGCATACATTATAAAATAAAAGTTGTGAAAATGAAACCTAACATTTTAGTACAACGTAATATTTCTTAGTGTATACTGCTCGCACAGTATGCTGAACTACTTACTGTTTTTAAGGGTCACCAATGTTTTTAATCTTAGCAGTACTACAGTTGTTTTAACCTGTGTGTGAACAAGAGCCACTTGACTTGCTTGTTACAATGCAGGCTCCTGGGCTCTATCCCTGGAGGTTTTGGGTCATAGGTCTGAAGTTCTGTTTTTGTTTTTGTTTTTTTGCGGTATGCGGGCCTCTCACTGCTGCGGCCTCTTCCGTTGCGGAGCACAGGCTCCGGACACGCAGGCTCAGCGGCCATGGCTCACGGGCCCAGCCGCTCCACGGCATGTGGGATCTTCCTCTACCGGGGCACGAACTCGTGTCCCCTGCATCGGCAGGCGGACTCTCAACCACTGCGCCACCAGGGAAGCCCTGAAGTTCTGTTTTTAAAAAGCTCTTCAGGTATATCTGACATAGGAGGGTCTTGGACTAAACTTTGAGAAATACCTCTCAGTTCACTAACTTACAAGCTGAATTGTGCATATGAAAAGCCATCTCCCATCATCAGTTGGACCACTAAAATCACTGTGGGAACAAGGGGTTGAACATCCACAGTGAGCATGGGAAGAGCTGAGGAAGTGAAAGTCTGGCAGGGGAGGTCGGAGAACCAGAGAAACAGTCGCTAAACATGATAGCCTGAAGCACTGGTCCAGGCGAGCAGGCCACGGCTTGGAGGAAATCCCACAACCTGTGGGTGGCCATCTGCCCATGGGGACCTGCAGAGGGGGCTGCTAGAGTAATCTGGGGCAGCTGCTGCCTCTGGAGATAGGCTTGGGGGCCGCTCTTGTTTGGTGGGCCCTCGTTAGAGCAGCTGGAGGCTGGATCCCACCAGTCCCGCCTACATCCGTCGCATCTTCCCGCTGTGACCTGAGAATATGACTTCATTTCTTCCATAAGTTCCTCTTTTTGACAACTCTAACCCACATCTGTACATGGAAGAGGCTCCTGGAGAACAAAGTTTCCAGCTGTAGTCAAATGGACACAACACTCTGACACATCTAAATGTGCTAAAAATCACACATCCATCCATCCTCTCCATCCTGCTGCCCCAGGTCTCTGAGTGCTGGCCTTCACGCCATCTCTTGAGTTCCTGTGTATCTCAACTGCACTGTGGAGAGGATTCCGACCTCTTTATCAGGGAGAAGTTGCAGGTCTGAGTATATTTGGCGTGTCGGAAGAGCCTGTACTCTGAGCTTCAGCCTGGAGCCAGCCTGCGGCCTTAAAGAAATAAAAGATGATAGGTAGACGCAACATGAATGAAAGATGTTTAGATTCATATCATTAGGAAAATTAGCATTTCGGTGCTCAGCTAATCATACACGCAAACAGAAAATCATTCATGTTAGGTCTATCTCAAGACAGACATCCCAAGCAGCCTCAAAAATGGTCTCTCCAGGGCTGGTGGAATCCTGTTTGCTGGGCAAAGGTGGAGGATGCCTTTAGAAGGAGGAATCACGGCCCCTAAAATCCCAGGTCATAATCCCTGGCACCTGTAAATGTTACCTTATGGTCCACATGGAATATATTATAAAAATGTGTAATTTTTAAAGTATTTGTAAACTATTTTACAAATGGAAAATGGGTCTTTGCAGATGTGGTAAAGTTAAGGATCTTGAGATGGGGAGCTTATCCTGGATTACCGGGTGGGCTCTAAATGCCATCGTAAGTGTCCTTGTTAGAGAGAGGCAGAGGGAGATCTGGCACAGAGACAGAAAGGGAGGAGAGAGAGACTGGAGTGATGCAGCCACAAATCCAGGAATGCCAGCAGCCACCATAAGCTGAAGAGACAAGGGGCAGGTTACCCCTTAGAGCCTCAGAGGGAACATTGCCCTGCTGACACCTTGATTTTAGCCCAGTGACACTGACTTTGGAATTCTGGCCTCCAGTACTGTGAGAGAATACATTTATGTTATTTTTAAGCCACCAAGTTTGGGGTGATTTCTACAGCAGCCACAGGAAACTGATATAATATCCCTTTTCCAACTCATCTTCCCCTCCACTGCCTGTTTGCAGGGGAGCTCCCTGCTCGCAGAAATAGTGGGGTGGTGGTGGCAGGGGGAGGGTGAGACTCCTTGAGGCCATTGCAGGGGAAAGTTGGCTTTCTGGCACTTTACAATACAAGGTAAAGCTTTGAACTTATTTCTTTTGTAGAGGCAAGTTTTATAGGTAGTGTTCTCCACTATATTAGAAAAACCTTTCTCTGTTCAGTATTAAACCAAGTGTCCTTAAGTCCTCCAGTCCTAGGCTGTTTCTTTACTGGATAAATAGAATAACTCAAGCCCTTGTCTTGCATAGTTGCAGGACATGGTGCCCTCTGGAGTTTTAGGAGTGGTTCCTTGTCACCTCCCTCTGAACAGTCAGCGATGGCTCTGTTCATCTTCCATTGCTGTCTAATATCTCCTTCTGCAGGCTGCTGTCATCTTTTGTGCTTCTGGGCAAGAACCACAATCCTTCCTTCATTCCCATGGCATTTGACCAAGAATGAGGGGAAGTTTCATCCTTTTTGATAGTATTACTGCCCACATCTTCTGGGACCTTGGATTAGTTTCCTAGGACTGCCATAACAAAGTACCACAGACTGGGTGGCTTAAACAATAGAAATTTATTAAAGGTCTAGAAACTAGAAGTCTGAGATCAAGGTGTCAGCAGGGTTGGTTTCTTCTGAGGCCTCTCTCCTTGGCTTGTAAATGGCCGTCTTCTTGCTGAGTCTTCACATGGTCTTCCCTCTCTGTCTATGTCTTCGTTTCCTTTTCACCAGTCATATTGGATTAGGGCTCACCCTAATGACCCCATTTTAACTCAGATACCTCCTTAAAGACCATCTCTCCAAATACAGCCACATTCTGGGGTCCTGGGGGTTAGGGCTTCAACATATGAATTTTTTGGGGGACACAGTTCAGTCCATAATATAGCTTAACTTCCTGTACTGAGGTAATTCTTATGAAGGGCTTAGTATGGTGCTGGGCACACATAGTAAGCACTATATAAACAGGGTTACTTAATAATAGCACAGTTATTTCTGTTCTCTCATACATCTACAAAACCATCATAATTACACATATACATATTGTGTCCATTATACATGTATAAATATAAATACACACACATTTCTATGGTATCTTCCTTGGTAAAATGTTTGCGATTTCGTTCAGGTAATATTTCTGGGTGGTTTGCTTTCCAATTCTCAGAATCCTTGGGGATATCTAAAATACAGGGCAAACCCTCTTAATTTTCATTCATTCATTCAACAAAACTTTATTGAGGATGCTGTGCTGGCCTCTGGGTTATAATGTTGACTAAGATTGTGAAGTCACAATTCAGTTTAAATGTCATAGTGAGGCAAGTACAATGTACCAGGGGGAGCTGCAGGAAGGGCCCTGTGACAGAGAAAGCTTGTCCACAAATTCATTGACTTCTATGTCGTCTCCCCTTGAATCTGGACTGGTTCTGAGACTGTGCCTACTATCAGAATATGGAAAAAGTGATGCCTCACCCAAGCTTTAAAGAGGTAGCGACACCCTCTCTTGGAATGCCTGCTCTAGTGGAAGCCAGCCGCCAGGTAATGGGTCCACTGTCCTGAGACTGCCATGCTGTGAGGAAGCCCAGGATAGCTAGGTGGAGAGCCTGTAGGAAGAGGGAGGCCCATGAGCTCTGGTTATCCAGCCATTCCAGCCAGGTGCCAACATCTGAGTGAAGAAGCCGTCTCAGATACTTCAACCCCAGCTTGTATAACATAGAGAAGAACCTAGGAATTCAACTGGAATTCAGAACCCAGGCCTCAGACGTGTGACCCCAGGCAAATTGTCCTAGTCAATTCCAGTTATTCAAGCCATTCCAGCTCTGGTGTGTACAGAGTTCCAACTTGCAAAATGGTGAACTTTATAAAATGGTGGCTATTGTACTAAGTTTGGAGATGCTCTGTTAGGTAGCAGAAGGTAACTGGAACAGGGCCCGAAACTAGACCTGGAGGATAATTAAGAAATCCTTTATATCACAAGTCTAACATTAAAACACAGAGCACATAAAGACACAGAATTCTCAGACAATGACTGTCTGCAAACTCCATTCTCTTCTGTCCCGTGTGAAGGCTGTAGGTGAGGCCTCTTCAGGCCTCAGGCTTCCAGGCCTTGCTCTGTTGATGAACTCCATGGAAAGTGCTGATTTTGATCCTTATATAAAAGTGCTACCTGTATGGGGCCCACTGGTCTCCTGAGGGCTGGGACTGCAGTTTTCTACGGTGGCCACCCTCCAACGGCTCCCCGGGTCATTACTGCAGGATGCTTATTCAGCCTTTCCTCCACCCATGGTTCCGTGCCATGGAATGCTACCTGATTTTGCTACCTAATCTGCTTTGCCAGAGGTCCTGCCCTTCTCTCGTCTCACTAATTATTTTTTTCTGTCCAAAGTTACCTTTTTGCATTCCTGGGTCCAAAGATCCCTTGAACCTTTATTCCTCCAACTCTCCATCATGTTACATGGCAGAAAAGCAGCATAGTAGAGAGAGATTCAGGGTGCAGGCCCTGGAGTCAGACTGCCTGTGTTTGAAGTCTGATTCTACGTCTTACAGTGTAACCTTGCAGCTTCTGTGCTTCCATTTCCTCAACTACAAAGTGAGGGAAATGGTAGTGCCTGCCTCACAGGGTCAGTGTGAGGATAAAAGAGATCACTCCTGTTAAATGCACAGAACAGTGCTTGCATGTAGCAAATGTCCAGTAAATGTTGTTGACTTTTATTATTCATAATATGCATCTTGTAGTATGGTACTCACCTGCCTGTTTTTGGGTCTGCTCACTAGATTCTAAATTCCTTGAGGACAGGTGGTGTCTTGAGCACTCTCACCTCCCTGATGCCCTGTACAATGTGTGGTGTGTTAGACCACTCTTGGATGAGTCAGTGCCACAGAAACAACCGAAAGACAGTGTTCTATCAGTGGAAGGTCAATGATATCTTCATAGGAGAAAGGCAGCAAAAGTTGGACAGCAGCTTGACTTTGTAGAACATACTCTGTATCATTCCAAGAAACAATAGGACACAAAGTTGATTGGGTGGCTACATGTGAAACAACCGTATTCTTATGTGTGGTTTGCATATTTGGTTTACCATTATTGCTGTGTGCTTAAGGTGCTTGAGAATGGAAAACAGTAACGATTGGGTACCTGAAGAAATTGGGGTGTCGGAATCTTGACCCTGAAACACCTTGATTATTTGTGGAGTGGCTGCATAAATGAATGGAGAACTATTTAGTTAAACATGGGATCCACTTGGTTTAAGAAAGGATTTAGAGTGGCATACAGAGACCCATATAATAATTCAATAAGATAAAGTGAAGTGGGGGAATTTGAGTCCTAAGGAAAACGTAGGTTAAAAGCTAGATGAAGCTGGGAGTGACGTTTGTTCCCGAAATGCTTGCTGTGCTGTCCTATACGTTTTCTAGAGGTGGGTTACAAATTTGAAGCTGCACTTTCTACTGGATTTTATGTGAAAAACATAATACAACCAATTACATGAGTCATGCTCCGGAATAATAATGCTAACAGCTAGCATTTATCAAGTGCTTACTTGGTACCAGCTGCGTCTCTAAGTGCTTTGCGTGCATTAACTCTTAATCCTCATGTTGATCCTAGAAGGTAGGTACTTAGCCCCAGTCACGCGGCTGATTCACAGTTTTGAAACAAGGCATCTTGGCTCCGTGCTTTTAAAACCTACCTTGTTTAAAACAAGAATAGCTAGATCTCATATTAAGAACTTGGAAGACATTTTTCTGGTTGGTTCTTGAATTTTTGTGGGACTGTCATCTGAGAAATAGAGGAGACCGTCCAATCAGAAAAGGAAATTGATTGCATGCCCAGCTAAGGCAGTTCTCAAAGCTGACCCCAAATTCGCAGCATCAGCCTCACCTGGGCACTTGCGAGAAATGGGAATTCTTGGTCCTCTTCTCAGGTCTGTTGCATCAGAAGCTCTGGGGGTGGGGCTCAGAAGTGAGCATTTTAACAAGGTTTCCAGGAGCTCCTGATACGCGCTCAAGTTTGAGAACTCCTGCTCTAAGGGGAAATAAGCCTGTGGTATAGAAGATGTCTGGCTTCTTATGACCTTGGTGAAGAGCTTCAGGAGGCAGAATGGCTCATGAAAGCATCTTGTCAGCCTCGGAGACCAGACGGATTGGACTCCTATAGTCACTATTCTAGAAAACTAGGAGATACTGTAAAAACCAGTGACAATGTTTCTGACTAATCCATCAGGTCAGAGGGGAAAAAATGCAATAATCATAGTAATGCCTCCTCATACAAGCCAGCAATGCAGTTTGACAAAGGGCTTTCCTTATATTTTCTCATAAGAGTCTCACAACACCAATGTGAATTAGAGATTCTAACATTGAGATTTTACTGGTGAAGAATTAGGGGCTTGGGCTCGGGGAATTTGCTTTTCTCAAGGTCATGTGACTGATACATCTCAGAGCTGGAACTTGAGTCTAATTTCTTCTACCTCTGACTGTTTCTCAACACTTCCCTCTTCTCTCCACCTCCAGCCCTGCCCAGTGTCTTTCCCCTGGGCTATTACAGTGACTTCCTTGCTCCTGTCCCTGCGTTTACTCTTATCCCTTTCCAATCTATTCTTAAGTCATTCATTTAACGTTTTTTTGGTGGTGGTGGGGGGCGCTGGGGAGTTGGCACCTTCTGTGTGCCAGGTATTCAGTGCTGAATTAGAGCCGTGATCAAAGTCACGGAGCTGGTACTCACAGAGCTGGCATAGCAGCAACAGGGATCCTCTTAGGATTTTAATACAGATCATATTGTTTTTTTAAGAAAATATTTTATTGAAGTATAGTTGATCTACAATGTTGTGTTAATTTCTGCTGTATAGCAAAGTGACTCAGTTATACGTATATACACATTCTTTTTCATATTCTTTTCCAATACGGTTTATCACAGGATTTTGAACATAGTTCCCTGTGCTATACAGTAGGGCCTTGTTGTTTATCCATTCCATATATCATAGTTTGCATCTGCTAACTCCCAACTCCCAACCCATCCCTCTCCTACCCCTCTCCCCCCTGGCAACCACAGTCTGTTGTCTGTGTCTGTGAGTCTGTTTCTGCTTTGTAGATATGTTCATTTTTGTCACATTTTAGATTCCACATATAAGTGATATCATATGGTGTTTGTCTTTCTCTTTCTGACTTGATTCACTTAGTATGATAATCTCTAGTTGCATCCATGTTGCTGAAAATGGCATTATTTCATTCTTTTTTAGGGCTGAGTAATATTCTACTGTATATATGTACCACATGTTCTTTATCCATTCATCTGTCGATGGACACTTAGGTTGCTTCCATGGCTATTGTGAATAGTGCTGCTGTGAGCATAGGGTGCATGTATCTTTTTTTCATTATAGTTTTCTCCAGATATATGCCCAGGACTGGGATTTCTGGATCATATGGCAACTCTATTTTTAGTTTTTTGAGGAACCTCCATACTGGTACCTCGCTGTAGTTTTTATTTGCATTTCTCTAATAATTAGGGATGTTGAACATCTCTTCATGTGCCTCTTGGCTATCTGTATAGATCATGTTGCTTTTGTGTTTGAAATTGTTTAAGGCCTTCCCATTATACTTAGAACACAAATCAGATACCATGCCATGGCCAACGGCCTTCCTCCTGTGTCCCTGTCCTCTCGCTGGTCTAATCTTCAGCTCTCCCTCTTGCTCCCCAAGCTCCAGCCACACTGGCTGACTCTCAGCTCCTGGAACACTCCAAGGATTTCCCCAACTCTGGATCTTTGAACATTCCTTTCCACTGCCTGGATTGCTCTTCTCCTTGGTCCTTGCATATCCAAACTCTTCTCATCATTTAGGTCTTAAACTAAATGCCACCTCTTCAGAGAGGCCTTCCCCATCTGTAGTAGGTCGGTTGGGCTTCTATAACAAAATACCACAGACTGGGAAGCTTATAGGCAACAGAAATTTATTTCTTAAAATGCTGGAGGCTAGAAGTCTGAGATCCGGGTGCCAGTATGGTCTGGAGAGGGTCCTTTTCCTTGTTCATAGCTGACTCCTTCATACTGTGTCCTGACATGGCGGAAGGGATGAGAGATCTCTGTGGGGGTCTCTTTTATAAGAACACTAATCCCGTGTACGAGGGCTCCACCCTCATGACCTCCTCCCCAAAGCCCCACTTCCTGATACCATCATATTGGGCACAGGATTTCAGCATATGAATTTTGGGGAGACACAAACATTCAGACCGTAGCACCGTCCAACATGAAATATTCAAGACAGCTTCTTTCCTCAGTTGTTGTCACCTGGCTGGAACAGCTGAATAACCAGAGCTCACTGGGCCTCTTCCCACAGCCTCTCCACACAGCCAGCTTGAGCTTTCTCACAGCATGGCAGCCTCAGGGACAGGCAGACCCATTACATGGCAGCTGGCTTTCCCTAGAGCATGCATTCTAGAGAAGATACTGCTACTCTTCAAAGGCTGGGTGAAGCGTCACTTTTGTCATATTCTCCTGGTCAACACAGTCTCAGAACCAGACCAGATTGAAGGGAAGAGGACATAGACATCTCTCAGTGGAGTGGGGGGCAATGTCAGAGAATTTGTGGACAAGCTTATTCTATCACAGGCTCCTTCCTACAGCCTCTACTTTCATACTGTATTTGCTTCACCATGATATTTAAACTGAACTGTAATTGCCCAGTCTTAGTCAACATTATAACCCTAGAGGGCAACACTGCACTCCCAAAACATTTTTGTTGAATGAATGAATGAAAATTAAGAGGGTTTGCCTTACCTTTTAGATATCCGCAAGGATTCCAGGAGATAGGAAACAGGACACAAAGCTCCATGAAGGACCACGTCTGTCTTGTTCACTCTTGCTTCCTCTGCAGGTGGCAGAGGAATATTTTAGGTTTTACATGGCAATTTGTTTAATGAATGAGTGAATGCACGCGTGAGCCTAGTTCCCTTTCAGTGGCACCAGAGTCGATTGTTTGTCTTCGAACCTCAAGCCTTTTTTCCTGCATCTGCTGCAGAGCCACCTCCATCTTTGTCTTCTTAAACCTCAAGCCCCAGGGACTCAATAGAGTCACTGCCCACCGCCCCCCCGCCGACCCCAGCACCGTACACCGTACTTCACACACGAATCCTACGATCCTTGAAGCAGGAGTAGAATACTGTGAGTTTTAGAATTCATTCAGCTCAGAAGAAAGTGTCTTCAAAACTAAGAGGCCTCTCAGCTATAATATTTAGACTTTTGGCGCTTATTCAGCCTTTTCTTATATGGGTACATTGGAAAACAGGAAGTTGGAGCAGGATGTGGGAAAAGCTGTATATACGTGAGGTTCTTCTCTCTGTGCCCAGAAGAAATGCAAAGGGGGAATGTGAACATCACAGGAGTTACTGAGAGGCTCAGAATTAGAGTCAATTCCTGTCATGGTATTTTGCTTTTCAGCTCAACGAGATGGTTTATTGTTGAGGCTTTTTACTTTGGTGAGTTTACTTTGAGTACTTTGGATTCAGAGTTTGCTTACAGGGGACCAAGTCAATTGCCTGTAAAGTAAAGGATTCCTCTGAATCTTTATCTTTGGTTTAAACTTCCCTTCTGAGCTTCGGACCTTTATATCAGACTGCCAACCATAGATCTCACTGGATATCCCACAGCTATTTCAAACTGCACTTGCCCAAAATAGAATTTATTTTCTGTTCCCAGAAATGAGTTCTTCTTTCTGTAGATCCCAGCAGGATCAAAGGCACCACCCTCCAAGCAGTCAGTCTTGACCTGTGGACGCCATCCTCCAAGCTTCCCTAATATTGATGGTAATGGATAATGGGTAATGTTAGCTTCCTATTGCCAGGTACTGTGCTAAGTGTTTTGTGTGCTTTAACTCTCTTAGTCATCACGTTGCCTGCGACTCAGATGATGTTGTTCTCTCCATTTTACAGACGGGGAAACTGAGGTGATTGCAAAAGTATCCAGACATCCCTCTTGCCTCCTATACCTCTCCATCCTACCACATGGCAGCCTGACTCATCTTTTAAACATGCAGACCCGATTGTGTCATTCCCTTCCTTAACAAGCTTCACTGGCTCCCCACTGTCCTCAGAATACAGCCCAAATCCCTTAGTCAGGAGTACCAGGCCCTTCACGACCTGGTCACTGAGCTCCCGTCCATTCCTAGCTGTTCCTACCTGCCTTCCTCCCCCATGTGCTAGGCATGCTGGATACTTGCAATCTCTTGAAATACGCATAGTTTTCCTAGGCTCATTTGATTCTTCACTCATTCTACAAATACTTTCGGGGAGCCCACCTTGTGCCACGCCTCTCCTAGGCACTGGTGATGCAGCTATGAACAAAACAGATCAAACCCCTGCCCTCGCGGTTAGACAATACACACGTGAATAGCTAATACATGTATAATATCATTATCCTGAGTGCTATGTAGAGAAATAAAGCAGGGCAACAGGCTAGAGAGTGATAGGAGGGCGCTAGTGTATGTAGGACTGTCTAAGAAGACACTTCGCAAAGGCGTTTGCAAAGGAGCTTGCCTGGAAGGTTTGAAGAACATCAGGGAGGTCAGTGTGGCTGAAATGGTGAACACTGAAGGAGAGAGGTCTCTGATACAGCATGCCTCCGTCATGTAAGGTCCCCAGATCGTGGCAGGGACTTTGGATTTTATTCCAGGTGTGATAGGAAGCTGCTGGAAGTTTGAGGTCAGGGAGGGATGGAATCTGACCTTTTAAAAGGATCGTGAGGACAGTTGTGTGACTGCCAGGCAGCCCACGGTGGGGCCCGAGTGGAAGCAGGGGGAACATAGGAGGCTCTCGTGTACCTAGTTCCCACACAGCCCCCTCTCCACCTTCGTCTGGTGACAACTATCCAGTTTTCTATACTCATCTGAAGGGTATCCCTACACAAAAAACATTCCTCAGTTCTCCTCTTCTCCACCCTCCTGACACAGAATCGTATCTCTCTTTCGCAGTGCTGAATTTCACTATTTTGCAGTTATTTATGTGTATGTCTAACTTTCCTAACAGGCTGTGAACTCCTTACGGGAAGGACCTATTTTTACTTTTCCTTGTGTTTCTAGATCCCTGTCGTGGCACCTGATACTTGATAGCACTCGAAAAGGGTGTGATGAAGAAATGAACAGCTTGTTTGGCTAACACTAAACATTCAAATGCTTATTTGATTGAACAAAGGGAAGCTTTACGTCATTTTGTTCAGTCAAAATGGGCTGCGTCCATATAGGCTAGCTTTAGCGTATAATGAGCACAGATTTCAGAAATGGTTGTACAAACTGCATTTGTGGGGTCATGGAGCAGTCCCTTTGATTACAGTGCCCTCTGTTGGAAAGAGCTCAAGGCTCTTAGCTCGCTTAGCCAACCTTCGTGCACAATTTCCATCACCTCTCGCAGTGGGCTGAAATGGAGCCAGTATCAGACAGACAGAACCAGAAATCACACATTTTTGTTTCAGGTTTTCAAGTACTTCTGCAAAACTCGCTTCAGCTTCCTGAGGGTGGAGGATGTGACTTATGGCTCCTCAGAATACTCATTTGTCGAATGGCCTTCAGTTGGCTTCGTGCCTCACCTAAAATAAACCTAATATAAGAAAATCTTTTTTTTTTAATACGAATGACTGAAAGCTGATTTATTTGATGAATAAATTAAATCATTATAGGATTCCTTTAACTAACAAGGTTCTTTCATGCATTTAAAATGATGCAATTTGTTAAAAAAAAACCAAACATTTACGTGCAACCTCTAAGGGTCCTTCAGCAATTAGATTTCAGCAGTTGTAACTCCGACAGTTTCCATCAACAGTAGTTACTGGGTACCCGTGCTGTGGGAAGCACAAAAGAGTAGAAAAGACCGATTCTGGCTCTCAGTCTAGTCCTGCAGTGTCTGAAATGTAGCCCCTAGTCATATGTGGCTGTTGAGCTCTTGAAATGTGGCTAATGCAGCTGAAGGATGGAATTTTAAATTAAATTCAATTATAATTAATTAAAATGTAAAAAACTGATACTTGATTCGGCTACTCGAAAAGATGTAAGTATGTGTGGAACAACTTGGGTACATGGATTTGCTCTTTCAGCTATAAATTTTATGAACCCTAAGTACAGATCAAGTATGTCTGATGAAAATTTAGTGTACCGATTAAAATGTATTTTATAAACACTGATTTTGAAGACATTAGTACAAAAGGATGTAAAATTTCTCATTATTGCTTTTTTATACTGATGACGTGGAGATAATATATGGGATGCATTACGTTAAAATATGTTCAGTTGATTTCACCAGTTTATTTTACTTTTTGAATGTGACTATTCCAAACTGCATACGTGGTTCATGTTATATTTCTAGTGAACAGCGCTGACAGTCTGTGCTAGGGATGCCTGCTACCTCTACCACACATGTCCTGTTCTATGTGAAACCACACAGCCTAAATGGGGCAACCCAATGCACTAGTAACCCTGGCTTATGATCTCACTTAATTACCCAGGGGTTGAACAGCCAGGGTTAAGAACCAAGTTTTATTATTTGATTACTTGTGTGGTCCCTGGTGTAGACTCTGTCTTTATGGATATAAATAAAACATCTGAAATGCTCCACCACCCCTCTTCCCTCTTTTTTTTTTTTAACTTCTTTATTGGAGTATAATTTCTTTACAATAGTGTGCTAGTTTCTGCTTTATAACAAAGTGAATCAGCTATACATATACATATAACCCCATATCTCTTCCCTCTTGCGTCTCCCTCCCACCCTCCCTATCCCACCCCTCTAGGTGGTCACAGAGCACCAAACTGATCTCCCTGTGTTATGTGGCTGCTTCCCACTAGCTATCTGTTTTACATTTGGTAGTATATATATGTCCATGCCTCTCTCTCACTTCATGCCAGCTTACCCTTCCCCCTCCCAGTGTCCTCAAGTCCTTTCTCTACATCTGCATCTTTATTCCTGTCCTGCCCCTAGGTTCTTCAGGACCTTTTATTTAATTTTTTTTTAGATTCCATATATATGTGTTAGAATAAAGTATTTGTTTTTCTATTTCTGACTTACTTCACTCTGTATGACAGACTCTACGTCCATCCACCTCACTACAAATAACTCAATTTGGTTTCTTTTTATGGCTCAGTAAAAATATTCCATTGTATATATGTGCCACATCTTTTTTATCCATTTATCTGTCGATGGACACTTAGGTTGCCTCTATGTCCTGGCTGTTGTAAATAGAGCTGCAATGAACGTTGTGGGACATGACTCTTTTTGAATTATGGTTTTCTCAGGGTATATGCCCAATAGTGGGATTGCTGGGTCGTATGGTAGTTCTATTTTCAGATTTTTAAGGAACCTCCATACTGTTCTCCATAGTGGCTGTATCAATTTACATTGCCACCAACAGTGCAAGAGGGTTCCCTTTTCTCCACACTCTCTCCAGCATTTATTGTTTGTAGATTTTTTGATGATGGCCATTCTGACCGGTGTGAGGTGATACCTCACTGTAGTTTTGACTTGCATTTCTCTAATGATTAGTGATGTTGAGCATCCTTTCATGTGTTTGTTGGTGATCTGCATATCTTCTTTGGAGAAATGTCTATTTAAGTCTTCTGCCCATTTTTGGATTGGGTTGTTTGTTTTTTGATATTGAGCTGCATGAGCTGCTTGTATATTTTGGAGATTAATCCTTTGTTGCTTCATTTGCAAATATTTTCTCCCATTCTGAGGGTTGTCTTTTGGTCTTGTTTATGGTTTCCTTTGCTGTGCAAAAGCTTTTAAGTTTCATTAGGTCCCATTTGTTTATTTTTGTTTTTATTTCCATTTCTCTAGGAGGTGGGTCAAAAAGGGTATTGCTGTGATTTATGTCATAGAGTGTTCTGCCTATGTTTTCCTCTAATAGTTTTATAGTGTCTGGCCTTACATTTAGGTATTTAATCCTTTTTAAGTTTATTTTTGTGTATGGTGTTAGGAAGTGTTCTAATTTCATTCTTTCACATATAGCTGTCCAGTTTTCCCAGCACCACTCACTGAAGAGGCTGTCTTTTCTCCATTGTATATTCTTGCCGCCTTTGTCAAAAATAAGGTGACCATATGTGCGTGGGTTTATCTCTGGGCTTTCTATCCTGTTCCATTGATCTCTGTTTCTGTTTTTGTGCCAGTTTCATACTGTCTTGATTACTGTAGCTTTGCAGTATAGTCTGAAGTCCAGGAGCCTGATTCCTCCAGCTTTGTTTTTCTTTCTCAAGATTGCTTTGGCTAGTTGGGGTCTTCTGTGTTTCCATACGAATTGTGAAATTTTTTGTTCTAGTTCTGTGAAAAATGCCATTGGTAGTTTGATAGGGATTGCATTGCATCTGTAGATTGCTTTGGGTAGTAGAGTCATTTTCACAGTGTTGATTCTTCCAATCCAAGAACATGGCATATCTCTCCATCTGTTGGTATCATCTTTAATTTCTTTCATCAGTGTCTTATTTTTTCTGCATACAGGTCTTTTGTCTCCTTAGGTAGGTTTATTCCTAGTTATTTTATCCTTTTAGTTGCAGTGGTAAATGGGAGTGTTTCTTTAATTTCTCTTTCCGATTTTTCGTTGTTAGTGTATAGGAATGCTAGAGATTTCTGTGCATTAATTTTGTATCTTGCTACTTTAGCAAATTCATTGATTAGCTCTAGTAGTTTTCTGGTAACATCTTTAGGATTCTCTATGTATAGTATCATGCTCTCTGCAAACACTGACAGCTTTACTTCTTTTCTGATTCAGATTCCTTTTATTTCTTTTTCTTCTCTGATTGCTGTGGCTAAAACTTCCAAAACTATGTTAAATAATGGTGGTGAGAGTGGACAACCTTGTCTTTTTCCTGATCTTAGAGGAAATGGTTTCAGTTTTTCACCTTTGAGAACGATGTTGGCTGTGGGTTTGTCATATATGGCCTTTATTATGTTGAGGTATGTTCCCTCTATGCCTACTTTCTGGAGGGTTTTTATCATAAATGGGTGTTGAATTTTGTCAAAAGCTTTTTCTGCATCTATTGAGATGATCATATGGTTTTTCTCCTTCAGTTTCTTAATATGGTTTATCACATTGACTTATTTGAGTTTATTGAAGACTCCTTGCATTCCTGGGATAAACCCCTTTTGATCATGGTGTATGATCCTTTTAATGTTCTGTTGGATTCTGTCTGCTAGTATTTTGTTGAGGATTTTTGCATCTATGTTCATCAGTGATATTGGCCTGTAGTTTTCTTTTTTGTGTGACGTCTTTGTCTGGTATTGGTATCAGGGTGATGGTGGCCTCTTAGAATGAGTTTGGGAGTGTTCCTCCCTCTGCTATATTTTGGAAGAGTCTGAGAAGGATAGGTGTTAAGCTTCTTTAAATGTTTGATAGAATTCACCTATGAAGCCATCTGGTCCTGGGCTTTTGTATGTTGGAATATTTTAAATCACAGTCTCAATTTCAGTGCTTGTGATTGGTCTGTTTATGTTTTCTATTTCTTACTGGTTCAGTCTCAGAAGGTTGTGCTTTTCTAAGAATTTGTCCATTTCTTGCAGGTTGTCCATTTTATTGGCATATAGTTGCTTGTACTAATCTCTCATGATCTTTTGTATTTCTGCAGTGTCAGTTGTTACTTCTCCTTTTTCATTTCTAGTTCTATTGATTTGAGTCTTCTCCCTTTTTTTCTTGATGAGTCTGGCTAATGGTTTATCAACTTTGTTTATCTTCTCAAAGAACCAGCTTTTAGTTTTATTTATCTTTGCTATCATTTCCTTCATTTCTTTTTTATTTATTTCTGATCTGATCTTTATGATGTCTTTCCTTCTGCTAACTTTGGGTTTTTTTTGTTCTTCTTTCTCTAATTGCTGTAGGTGTGAGGCTGGGTTGTTTATTTGAGGTTTTTCTTGTTTCTTGAGGTATGATTTTATTCCTATAAACTTCCCTCTTAGAAACGCTTTTGCCACATCCCATAGGTTTTGGATCTGTGTGTTTTCACTATCATTTGTTTCTAGGTATTCTTTTGATTTCCTTAGTGATCTCTTGGTTATTTACTAGCGTATTATTTAGCTTCCATGTGTTTGTAGTTTTTACAGATTTTTTCCAGTAATTGATATCTAGTCTCATAGTGTTGTTGTTGGAAAAGATACTTGATACGATTTCAGTTTTCTTAACTTTACCAGGGCTTGATTTGTGACCCAAGATATGGTCTCTCCTGGAGAATGTTCCATGAGCACTTGAGAAGAAGGTGTATTCTGTTGTTTTTGGATGGAATGTCCTATAAATATCAATCAAGTCCATCTTGTTTAACATGTCATTTAAAGCTTGTGTTTCCTTATTTATTTTCATTTTGGATGATCTGTCCATTGGTGAAAGTGGGGTGTTAAAGTCCCCTACTATGATTGCATTACTCTCAATTTCACCTTTTATGGCTGTTAGCATTTGCCTTATTATACTGAGCTGCTCCTATGTTGGGTGCATAAATGTTAACAATTGTTATATCTTCTTCTTGTATTGATCCCTTGATCATTATGTAGTGTACTTCTTTGTCTCTTGTAATAGTCCTTAAAGTCTATTTTGTCAGATATGAGAATTGCTACTCCATTTTTCTTTTGATTTCCATTTGCATGGAATATCTTTTTCCATCCTCTCATTTTCAGTCTGTGTGTGTCCCTAGGTCTGAAGTGGGTCTCTTGTAGACAGCATATGTACGGGTCTTGTTTTGGTATCCATTCAGCCAGTCTATGTCTTTTGGTTGGAGCATTTAATCCAATTACATTTCAGGTAATTATGGATATGTATGTTCCTATTGCCATTTTCTTAATTTTTTTGGGTTTGTTTTGGTAGGCCTTTTCCTTCTCTTGTGTTTCCTGCCTAGAGAATTTCCTTTAGCATTTGTTGTAAAGCTGGTTTGGTGCTGCTGAATTCTCTTAACTTTTGCTTGTCTGTAAAGTTTTTAATTTCTCCATCGAATCTGAATGAGATCCTTGCTGGGTAGAGTAATC
This sequence comes from Phocoena phocoena, assembly GCF_963924675.1. NCBI lineage: Eukaryota > Metazoa > Chordata > Mammalia > Artiodactyla > Phocoenidae > Phocoena > Phocoena phocoena. The sequence continues at coordinate 87,948,517 of NC_089226.1, forward strand.
TTGGTTGTAGGTTTTTCCCTTTCATCCCTTTAAATATGTCCTGCCACTCCCTTTTGGCTTGCAGAGTTTCTCCTGAAAGATCAGCTGTTAACCTTATGGGGATTCTCTTGTATGTTATTTGTTTTTTTTCCCTTGCTGCTTTTAGTATTTTTTCTTTGTATTTAATTTTTGGTAGTTTGATTAATATGTGTCTTGGTGTGTTTCTCCTTTGATTTATCCTGTATGGGACTCTCTGTGCTTCCTGGACTTGATTGACTATTTCTGTTCCCATAATAGGGATGTTTTCAACTATAATCTCTTCAAATATTTTTTCAACCCTTTCTTTTTCTCTTCTTCTTCTGGGACCCCTATAATTCAAATATTGGTATGTTTAATGTTGTCCCAGAGGTCTCTGAGACTGTCCTCTTTTCATTCTTTTTTCTTTTTTCTGCCCTGCGATAGTTATTTCCACTATTTTATCTTACAGGTCACTTACCTGTTCTTCTACCTCGGTTATTCTGCTATTGATTCCTTCTAGAGAATTTTTAATTTCATTTATTGTGTTGCTCATCACTGTTTGTTTGCTCTTTAGTTCTTCTAGGTCCTTGTTAAACGTTTCTTGTAATTTCTCCATTCTATTTCCAAGATTTTGGATCATCTTTACTATCATTACACTGAATTTTTTTCAGGTAGACTGCCTATTTCCTCTTCATTTGTTTGGTCTGGTGGGTTTTTACCTTGCTCCTTCATCTGCTGTGTGTTTCTCTGTCTTCTCATTTTGCTTAAGTTTCTGCGTTTGGGGTCTGCTTTTCATAGGCTGCAGGTTTGTAGTTTCCATTTTTTTTGGTGCCTGCCCCTAGTGGCTAAGGTTGGTTCAGTGGGTTTTGTAGGCCTCCTGGTGGAGGGGACTGGTGCCTGTGTTCTGGTGGATGACAGTGCGTCTTGTCTTTTTGGTGCGCAGGCTCGCGTCCAGTAGTGTGTTTTGGGGTGTCTGTGACCTTATTATGATTTTAGGCAGCCTCTCTGCTAATGGATGGGGTTGTGTTCCTGTCTTGCTAGTTGTTTGGCATACGGTGTCCAGCACTGTAGCTTGCTGGTTGTTGAGGGGAGCTGGGTCTTAGTGTTGAGATGGAGATCTCTGGGAGAGCTTTCACTGTTTGATGTGACGTGGAGCCAGGAGGTCTCTGTGGACCAATGTCCTGAAGTCGGCTCTCTCACCTCAGAGGCTCAGGCCTGACACCCGGCTGGAGCACCAAGACCGTGTCAGCCACATAGCTCAGAGGAAAAGGGAGAAAAAAAGAAAGAAAGAAAAAATAAAATAAAATAATTAAAATAAAAATATTAAAACTTATTAAAAATAAAAAAATTAAAAAATAAAAAAAAAAAAAAAGAAATAAAAAAGAAAGAAGAGAGCACCCAAACCAAAAAACAAATCGACCAGTGATAACAAGCGCTGAAAACTATACTAAAAAAATATAAAAACAAAAAACAAAAAAAATGGACAGAACCATAGGACAAATGGTAAAACACAGCTATACAGACAAAAATCACACAAAGAAGCATACGCATAGCCACTCACAAAAAGAAAAAATAAATGTTATTTAAAGAAAAGAAAAAAGGAAGAGAGCAAGCAAATCAATAAACAAATCTACCTATGATAATAAACTCTAAATACTAAACTAAGATTAACATAAAACAGAAACAAATTAGATGCAGAAAGCAAACCCCATTTCTACAGTTGCTCCCAAAGTCCACCGATTCAATTTTGGGATGATTCGTTGTCTATTCAGGTATTCCACAGATGCAGCGTACATCAGGTTGATTGTGGAGATTTAATCTGCTGCTCTTGAGGCTGCTGGGAGAAATTTCCCTTTCTCTTCGTTGTCCGCACAGCTCCTGGGGTTCAGCTTTGGATTTGGCCCCGCCTCTGCGTGTAGGCGTCTGTTTCTGCCCAGACAGGATGGGGTTAAAGGAGCAGCTGATTTGGGGGCTCTGGCTCACTCAGGCTGGGGGGAGGGAGGGGTACGGATATGGGGCGAGCCTGCGGCGGCAGAGGCCAGCGTGACGTTGCACCTGCCTGAGGCGCGCAGTGTGTTCTCCCGGGGAAGTTGTCCCTGGATCCCGGGACCCTGGCAGTGGCAGGCTGCACAGGCTCCCGGGAGGGGGGTGTGGAGAGTGACCTGTGCTCGCACACAGGCTTCTTGGTGGCAGCGGCAGCAGCCTTAGCGTCTCAGGCCCGTCTCTGGGGTCCGCGCTGATAGCGCGGCTTGCACCCGTCTCTGGAGCTCATTTAGGCAGTGCTCTGAATCACCTCTCCTCGTGCACCCCAAAACAGTGGTCTCTTGCCTTTTCAGCAGCTCCAGACTTTTTTCCGGACTCCTTCCCAGCTGTCTGTGGCTCACTAGCCCCCTTCAGGCTGTGTTCACGCAGCCAACCCCAGTCCTCTCCCTGGGATCTGACCTCCGAAGCCCAAGCCTCAGCTCCCAGCCCCACCCACCCCGGCGGGTGAGCAGACAAGCCTCTTGGGCTGGGGAGTGCTGGTCAGCAGTGATCCTCTGTGCAGAATCTCTCTGCTTTGCCCTCTGTACCCCTGTTGCTGTGCTTTCCTCCATGGCTCCGAAGCTTCCCCCCAGTCACCTCCCAGTCTCCGCCCGCGAAGGGGCTTCCTAGTGTGTGGAAACCTTTCCTCCTTCACAGCTCCCTCCCACTGGTGCAGGTCCTGGCCCTATTCTTTTGTCTCTGTTTATTCTTTTTCTTTTGCCCTACCCAGGTACGTGGGGTGTTTCTTGCCTTTTGGGCGGTCTGAGGTCTTCCTCCAGCGTTCAGTAGGTGTTTGGTAGGAGTTGTTCCACATGTAGATGTATTTCTGATGTATTTGTGGGGAGGAACGCGATCTCCATGTCTTACTCCTCCACCATCTTGAAGGTCTCTCTACACCACCCCTCTTGATAACTTCTTCATGCTTGGCCAACCAGACTTTCTCACCTAGAATTTTAGAATCAAGACTTGATAGTAAGAAGTTACCTACATGGAGCTTTAAGGTGATGCATCAGGTTACCTCATGGTAACCCGAAACTTCCTTGGGAGAGTAGGAACCTTGCAAGTGGACCCCAGTGTGAAGAGGGCAGAGCTGGCCTATGTGTAGAGCCACGGAGTCTGGGAAGAAGCACAGTGGGAACCTAGCTGTTCCTCCCACACAGAGTTTTGCGAGATTCTCTTGTATCTTTACCATAAATCTCTCTTGGTTTAACCTAGCTTGAGTGGATTTCTGTTTCTTAAGGCTATTGATTTTCATACGCACACAATTAGGGAAAAAAGGTGAAGAGTCATAAAATTAAAAGTCATTGAAATATACCAACACTGAAATTAGAGAAATGAGCCTGTATGTGAAGGTGGAGGGAATGTAGGAGAAGTGGTGATGCAGAACAGGGATCCTCAAAGTGTGGTCTGTGGATCACTGCGGGACCCTGAAGACCCTTTCAAGGGGGTCTCCTTAAAGTCAAAATTATGTTCCTAGTAATACTAAGCCATTATTTGCTTTTCTTTCTCTCATTCTCTCGTGAGTGTCTGATGGAGTTTTCCAGAGACAGCATGATATGTGATAATAGCAACAGATCAAATGGAAAGGCAAGTATGAGAGCCCAGCTGTCTTCCATTAAACCATACATTAAAGAGATTTATAAAAATGTCAAACAATGTCACTCTTCTCATCAATTTTTTTGGATTCTGGAAAATGAGTTTTTTTTTTTTAAATAAACCTATATTATTTATGTTAGCAGGTAAAGAGTTTATTAAATATTTAAATTTTTTCCATTTTAATTTCTAGTGTGTTAAACATGATAGGTATAACCCACATAAACAAAAGCTCTTTGTTGTCCTCAATAATGTTTTAGAGTATAAATGGGCCTGAGCAGTAAACAGTAACATAAGTCAAAAAAGAGACCATGGAGGGAGACCTGGCTTAGAGCTGCTCTAGGATTTTATGTAATTTCTGTTCGTAATGCCCGAGTCTCAAACAAGGGCCAAGCAAACATGTGATTACAGTGGTTCTCAACCTTGACAGAAAAATCAATTTAGGGGACTAAAAATAAATACAGATTCCCAGACATTTGTGTCTAGATGTTTGTATCATAAAGTATGAGAGGAGATCCAGGAATCTGAATTTTTAAAAAGTACTTCAGGTTTGTTTTTTTTTTCCACAACATGCAAAAGGGGAGCCAAGAAAAGACATCATTTACTACAGAGAGATGGGCTACGGGGATGAAGATCAAGGGAGGGTGCCTGCCCCCGCCTGGCAGTTGCCCTTTCTCTAGCAGCTGTGGGTGCACTAGGGGGAGTGAGAGGCTGGTTAGTTGGCTCAGAGGGAGTTGGGTGCACCCAGGTGGGCCGCGCTCCCCTGCTGCCTCTCTGGTGGCCTGCCAGTGTGACCCGGGGAGCTGATGGCCAGAATTCATTCACAGGTTCTCAAGGGCACATCCTGAAACCCAGGAACCTCCCAGAGTTGAGAACTAGAAAAGAGGTGATGCTGCAAACACGAGCCAGTCCTGGGGCCGTATTTCTAGAGTTTTAGCTCTTTAAAAGATGTTCTTAGGACCCAAAGTGGCTTCTAAGGCAGAGGCTAGCTGTGTTTCAAGAGGTAGGCTAGATTTTGTCATTTCTGTAGCAGACCTGCAGCAGGTTTTCCATCGTGTGTGTGTGTGTGTGTGTGTGTGTGTATGTGTGTGTGATGTACATGTGGTGGTGTTCTTGTTTCCTTAGAGAAGAGGAGACTCCTCCTCACTGCAATACCTTGCAGACACATATTGATTTCTTCTGAGGGCTTAAAGAGTGCTGTGTTTACCCCTCACCCACCCTACCCTTGTACACAGGGAAGGTATAGGGAGGGTTGGTGTGGAATTTTCATTTCTTCTCACACTGGGATGGTATATTGAGGTGGGTTCTGGGTTTATTTTGGCACTCCATTTTTCCCTTCATTTGCTTTTTCTGAAAACAGACACTGCCCTCCTGGACTCAGGACTACCACGTGACACAGGCCTATCCATTCATAATATCCTATCCTTGCGAGCAGGGCCACCATGCAGCACGCTCTACTTAAGCGCCAAATGCTACCACTGACATAGATTTCAGTGTGAAGGCTGCCCCCCGGTGTTGTGTGACAGGACAGCTTCCCCTGGAAATTGAGTGGTCTGAGGAGTGGGCGTGAGACATAGCAGGACCAATTGGACTCTATTCCTAGAATTAATCTATGGAAATTAGGAGACAAAAACTCCCTTTGCACTGCGACTGCTAAACAGGGCTGCTGGGGAATGGGGCTTTGGCGGTCCTCCTCCTGACTGCATGCAGGAAGATCTTTGATGGAGAAAATTATGCCAACATACACAACAGAAAACAGAAATGAGAGACTGGGAGAGAAAAAACCCTGATGACATAGTTTGAGCCCCTGGATCCAACTGAGGCTGAAATGAGACCCATTTTTGGACTCATCAATTCCATGAGTCAATAAATTTACTATTTTTCTGAAGCAAGTTCAAGTACTGATTAATAATGTGTTCTCAGAGAGAAATAAACGTGCAATTTGGGTGGGGTGTGGAGGTTCAGAGAAAAAAAGAAAAAAAACCTCAGCAGAACATTCGTACATATTAACTCTCCCACATTCTTTTGAAGAAGCTTCTTGCTTTGGGCCGACTGGTCCATTTTGATTTTATTAGCTGCAGGGAAGAGGTTTAATATAGAAATAATAGTGATGATAAATAGAGGAAAATAAAGCCTGGCCATCATTTGAAAGCATGATGTCAATTAGTAATAAGAATATAAGAAAATTTATATAACACTTTAGATCTTTTTTTTTTTTTTTTTTTTTTTTTTTTTGCGGTACGCGGGCCTCTCACTGTTGTGGCCTCTCCCGTTGCAGAGCACAGGCTCCGGATGCATAGGCTCAACGGCCATGGCTCACGGGCCCAGCCGCTCCACGGCATGTGGGATCCTCCCGGACCGGGGCACGAACCCGTGTCCCCTGCATTGGCAGGCGGACTCTCAACCACTGCGCCACCAGGGAAGCCCCTAGACCTTTGTTTTTGAAAAAAATTTCCATTTCAAAATCTATCTCACATTTTATATGCATGATCATATATACAGTACATATGTAGTATTTTACAAAAATGTTATCACTAGGCAAAACAACTTCTGTAACTTGCTGGTTTCATTTAATTTATCTCATTGTTTTTATTTTCATTTTTAAATTATTGATGTTCTGAGAATCACCTCATACATTTTTGTCGTCATTTTAATTTCTTTACCTTGAATTATCTATTGTTATGCTTTGTTCGCCACTTAGGTTAATTTATGAAGCATATTAACAGTTTTCTCCTAATCTATTTCGTGACTATTTTCTCCTAAATTTTCACTTCCCTTTATGTAATATCTTTTGTTTTGCCATAGGAAAGCCTTTTTTATTTTCCACAGACTTTTCTAATAAAAACATAATATAGCTCATAGTCAAGCAGTTGAATGGTGTATGTGGTCCATTCACCACTCCTTGATGGCCTAGACCAGTGCTGCTTGGTAGAGCATGTAAATGTTCTCTCTCTCTGCTGTCCAGTGATTAACCACATAAGGCCGTAGAGCTATACAACAGAGAAGGTAAATATCTAATTCCATTCCATTTAAATTAATTAAACTTAAGTAGCCACTGGTAGCTAGTGGCCACTGTATTGTTTTGTTACTCTATTTTACCTTCTAGCCTCACTGGAAAACAGTTTCTTACTAAAGCCTGAGAGGGAAGAGGGAAGGCAGAGGCACAAGGTCAAATGGCTTGTTTGCTTGTCCGGACCGGGTGTGAGAGTCGGGAGACCCTGGTCCCAGGCCAGACGCCTTACCGCCCCCACCCCTGCTCCCGTCTGAAACAGAATTCTGTTCTAACTTGGAGGCTGGAGAGCATACTCATATTTTGGTGTTAGAGGGGCTGAGCTTGAGAGCTGGCTTCACTAGGAGGTGGATCCAGGGGGCTTGCAAATTTATTTCTCATAGTCTGCTGTCCAGTGACCGTGCTGCTCTTTACTTTTCTGTCAGTTCATAGGCTACTTCCCAGGTCATAGGTTGAGAGGGATGTTAAAGTGCATTTTGTCTGGTCCAGTCCCTTCCCTCTGATGCCATAAGGCAAACAGATCCTTAATGAGTTCTCTGCTGGGGATGCTCTGGGCAGCTACCTGGGCAGTCTGTGGAATTGCATCTGGTCCCTCTGGCTTAGTGAGGAGGTGGGAGGTGGCATACTTCCTCCTAGTGCCTAAGTGACATGAGGGCTATTGGAAGTCTTAACTTGTAATGTATTATCATATTGGAGTCGCGAAAGAACCGTGTGGGATAAGCTGGCTCTGGTGTTATCATGATATGAATTTTGTTATTCACGTTTTTCAGATGAATAAAATGCCACATAGTGAGTCAGTGGAAGAGCTGAGCCTGAAAACCAGCCCCACTGACTCTGCCATGTCATGGTTGACTTCCTGCCATATCATGTGGCCACCAGCTGTGCATGTGTACACCTGTTCTGTCTCCTTGCTGAGGCTCCTGTGTGTGTGTGTGTATGTGTGTCTATTTGGGAAGAATGAGAAATAGTGGATGAAGGCTGAATCTGGAGCTATAATGTGAGAGAAGATCATAAATACAAGAAAATTGGGATTATGACATAAACCCCCTATAAATTCAGCCTAGATCAGTGTAGTAACTGGAGGCTTCAGTAAAATATTCAGCCATTTCAGTAATACTCGTCAAAGCAATTATTTCATCAGATTCTAAATGTGCATGCTGGCTGTTGTTGCTCTGGGGGTCTCATTTCCCTGTTAGCCCCAGGCTGTGAGACAGATAATGGCCTATTCCTGTGAAGGGATCAGTGTGTCTATTCAGCAACCACAGAAGCTCAAAGCAGGAATGTGAGTTTTCATCTTAAGTACCAACTCTGATTAATTGGCAGTGGCTCTTTGGAGAAATGGACAGCATTGAGAAGGACTGAAGGGGCTTTGGGCCTCAGTAGGAAAGTGTGCCATTCATTGATGAGTGATGTCTGCCATGCGCACTAGATTATAGAGTCTGTTAGGGCAGGGATTGGTTTATATTGTAAACCAATATATTGTTGTATTTACTGCTGGGTTCCAGCACCTAGATGTGCCCTACACATAGCACATAAATATTTGTTAGAGGAATGAGTGGAGGAGAGGAAATGATGGCATGAAAGCCAAGCACTTGCCATCCCTGGTAAAGAGATCAAAGCAGATGAGAAACCCTAGGAAGCCCTCCGAACAGCCTCAGTTAGGCACGGGGTCTACTTCCTCTCTTTATCAAGTTGCTTCTAGGTCCCTGCCTTGTCCTTCTAAGCCAAGGGTGAATGGGCAGCTGTAGGTGGTATTGCAAAGTGCCTCAAATGCTAGTCCTTACAGGATGCTGGTGCTTTGAACATTGATGCTGAGGTTTTGTTGCTGCTCACTCACATGCTTCCTGGTTCTCTCTCTCGGCTTTTTGGATTCCTCTGCCTCTCTGGGTCTTTAACGTGGCACTTCCTCCACTCTTGTCTGATTACCTTGCTCTGACTCCCAGCCAGTCCTGCTCGCATTGCTAGAAATAATAACGATTTCTTTAATGTTTACTATTTTCTAGGCATTCTACTTTATAGGTAATATCTCATTTAATCCTCACAAGAACCTAATGGGGTAGATACTCAGTATTTGCTAGGGAGGAAATTGAAGCACATAAATATGTTAACTTGCTTAAGGTCACACCGTGAGAGTGGCAGAACTGAGATTCAAATTCAGGACTGTCTGATCTCAAAGCTTATGTGCTTGACCTTATAGGACATTGTTTATGGGCTCACACTGAACTGCTTGGTTTTGACACGGGGATAGACTCAGACCTCCAAACCATCCTAAGGTCCCCCTGGTGCCAGTAGGTGGAACATTTACTCATAGCTGATGCTTCTCCTCCAGTCCACAAGCAGAAGCCAGCCAGGTCCACTGAATTCCATGCCTGTGCTAGAAACACATCTGCTGAAACCACAGGTGTCTCTGGCTCCGGACGCGCAGGCTCAGCGGCCATGGCTCACGGGCCCAGCCGCTCCGCGGCATGTGGGATCTTCCCGGACCGAGGCACGAACCCATTTCCCTTGCATCCACAGGCCGATTCTCAACCACTGCGCCACCAGGGAAGCCCTGTAGCCTCTTCTAACTGCACAGGGTGTCCAAGGGCATCAGTTTGCATTTCAGCAAGTCTGACTAATTCCTGTGTAATTGTTGCATTGTTGAGCACTGTCCTCCAGGAAGCCCATCAAGGGATTTTTGCACAACAATTGCTTTTGGCAATGTATTCCAATTCTTACCAACTTGGACTAGTAGCAGTTTCCTCTTTACATCTAATCCAGAGATTTCTTGGATTCATTTTGGCCCAATTCCTCCTCGTGCCGCTTTGCTAAGAGAATGAAAACTGCCGATCTTTATCCCCCTTTGCATCCTTTATATAGTTGAAGGTCTCAGCTTCTTCTTCTTTACTGAATTCAGAAACTAATAGTGGCATGCTGCGTTTCACTTTATTGTGCCTTGCAGATACTGCTTTTGTTACATATTGGTTTGTGTCAACCCTGAGTCGAGCAAATCTGTTGACACCATTTTTCCAACAGCATTATTTTTAGAACTATGGTATATGCATTGGTTTTTTTCTAGACATAATGCTATTGCACACTTACTAGACTACAGTGTAGTGTAAACATAACTTGTATATGCACTGGGAAATCAAAACAAATCGTATGACTCACTTTGTTGCCCTGGTCTGTATCCAAAACCACAGTGTCTCTGAGATATGCCTGTAAATCTTTTTTTTTCAGTTAGTCGACTCTTTTAGAGTGATGTAATAGTTTTCGATGGCTGCCATAGCACATTACCACAAACTTTGTGGCTTCAAGAACATTTATTCAAAAATAAATATTTATTTTAAAATAAATAAATGTTTATTTAAAAATAAAATGTACTTTCTTACTGTGCTGGAGGTCAGAAGTCTGAAATTTATTTCACTGAGCTAGAGTCAAGGCAGCTCCCTCTGGAAGCTCTGAGAAAGAGAACCTATTTCCTGGCCTTTTTAAGCTTCTAGTGGCCACCAGCATTCCTTGACGTGTGGCGCCTTCCTCCAGCTTCAAAGCACATCACTCCGATCTCTGCTTCTATCTTTTCCTCTAACTTTGGCTCCTCCTGTGTCCCTCTTATAAAGACTCTTGTGATTATTTTGGGCCTGTCCAGATAATCCAAGAAAATCTCTCCCTCTCAAGATCCTTAATAACTTCAGCAAATTCCTTTTGCCAGGAAACGTAACATTTAGAGGTTCAAGGATTAGGATATGGACATATTTGGCAGGCATTATTCACCCTACCACAAATTCACATGTCCAGGCTGGAAGAATCTCCCTTTTGTCAGAATATCTTGTGGCAATTCTATTTTGTCAGGGGTGTAATTTTTCACTGATTACTTTATTCTTTAGAAAATTATGCTCCACAAAATTAATTCATAGTCAGTGTAGAAAGTTTAGAAAACAGAGATAATTAAGAAGACGAAAACAAATATGCGTTTAATACTATCACCCAGAGGCTAGGTAAGTTTTTGGAGGAATCCACTCACCCACATGAAGGAAACTCTGTAAGTCACTAACAGTCCATGTGAGTTTTCAGAATTTTCCTAAATGGTATCCTCATCCTTAGATCCTGTAAAGATGATCTCATCTCATTATTCCATGTTTAACATGAGGAGCAGAAAGAAATTATAAATGACTTTTTTCAAGGTCTCATAATTAGTAAGTGAAGAACTCCAGGTGAGAAATTAGATTCCCTAGTTCCTAGTTCAGTGGTCCTTATCTTCCACTTTGCAGATGTTTCCCTTAAGGGGAATTCTTCATTCATTCATTTAAACAATAGTAAGTACCTCTTCTGTGCAGGTAATTTTGCTCAGTTTTGGGAATAAGTCTAATCTCTTTGAAGACAGAGAACCCAAATGGACCCGTGTTCAGGTGATGTTTCTGTTATGTACTTGCTATGTGACCTAGGGCAATTTGCTTAGCTCCATTGAGCCTTAGTTACCTAATGTATAAAATGGGATAATAATAGCACCTGCCTACATTGATAAGGATGCTTTTGATTGCATGAAATGGAAAAATTCAAATTAAATTGTTTAAACAATAAATTCCAGGAGTAAATGTAGCTTCAGGCAAGGTTTGATCTAGCATCTTAAAGCCCTTGTTTTCTCACTCTTTATTTCTCAGCTCTGCATCTTCAGCATTGGCTCTCATCATGGAAGTACATCCCCTTACATATCCAGAATGTCTTATATCACATAATGAGACCATATGCTTCAGGTTGTTGACGTCCTACAGGGAAGAAGTACACCATATCTCCCGATCCCTGGCAAATTCCTGAGGTTTCTTCCGACTGTACTGCTCAGGTGTGGTCTGCCCTTGAACCAGTCACTGTGGCGAGGAGAGGGGGCATATACTGATGACGAAGCCAATCAAGATCTACTTCCAGAGCTGGGGCTGAAGCCAGTGCCACGAAACCACATGGGGGAAGATGACGAGGAGGCATGTTCTCTTGTGGGAAATTCAGAGCACTGTTACCAGGAGGCAGAGGGAAATGAATGCTGGGCAGCCAACAGCAGGTGTGTCCAGTCAACTTTTCTCAGTGTTGTTGGCAGGATTAAATGCGCTAATGAACGTAAAGCATTTAACACTGTGATTGGCACATCGGAAGTGCCCAGTTAATACGAGCTTAGTATTTCAGTCATTATTTTACAACCTCTCAAATCTATCTATCTGTCATCTATCTATCTATCTATCTGTCATCTATCTATCTATCTATCTATCTGTCTATCATCTATCTATCTATATATCTATCTATCATCTATCTATCTATCTATCTGTCTATCTGTTTATCTATCTATACACACACACACACACACACACACACACACACATATTGCTGATTGGTTCAGGGATGGACAAGATCTGGGCAGGACCATCAGAAGAAACCTCAAAAATTATATATCTCTCTCCTCAAAGATACGTATATAGTGTAGAAAAAGTAGAAACTTACAGATAAGCAAAGTGAGCACCCATGACAACATTCCTCTTATAGGAAGGGGAGGGATACAGGTCAGCCTTCTCGCTGACAGGAAACTGCGACCCTTAGGGAAATAAGAACTTGCTAGAAGTTCAAGTGGTGGGAGGATGGGAGCCCAGGGTCGCCTCAAACCCCAGCCCAGCTGTCTTTTCCCCTTGATTGCCCTGCTGTCATTAGCTGCTTGGTCTTTCCCAAGTGCTTCTGTAGAGCTGGACTTGGCAGACAAACTGACAATGATCTATGGCCCTGGGAGTCCCCGGGAAGTGTACTCTGGAGCCACTATGAACATACAGGTTAAAGGGAATGGCTACATCTGGAAGACTGCGGAAACTTCCATCTGAGGACGTGCTGTCTGCCACTCCGTCCCTGCGTGTCCGCTTTCTGCCATCATAATCTGCCATAAACCTGTCATAATACGGGAAGATGCCAATTAGGGAGGCCACTTCCAGCTGTTTTGTCCTGTGCCTGCTTTGTAGCGATTCCCTCCCACTTCTCCCAAATGTTTCCATTAGGGAGGGGTCCCCATTGTAAGATTGCTCCCTGATGGCAGCAGAACACAAAACAGCCAAATTTGTGTCCAAAAGCTGAAATCAGGTATTGCTGACAACAGTAGTAATGGTGTCTCCAACACGACCTAGTTTATCGCTCAGCACCTGGTCTGAGTTGATAAATTCATTTTGAGAGACTGACTGGTCATGTAGGCGTCCGAAGGGAAGAGTAGCAGTAGGACTGTGGTAGGTACAACTTCAGGGAGGGAGAGGGAGAAAAGGGAGGGTGGAGAGAGGGAGAGGGAGAGAGAGAGAGAGCACATTTATGCTCATTTATTACCAATACTCATGATTACCAGTAATAATTGCTACCATTTATTAAGTGACAGGTACTGGGATATGTGTTTTGAACATGTTTTCTCTAACTTTCGCCACAGCTATACAAAGCAATATTATTATCACTGTTTTAGTGATTGGAAAACCAAGGCCCAGAGAACTTAGGTAGTTCGTCCAAGGTCACACAGCTAGTAAGTGGAGAAGCCCAATTCAGACCTAGTTCTGAGTCTGATTTCAGAGCCCAAGCTCTTTACACATCCTGCTGTTTCTCGTTTATCATATTCAGCTGGTGTCTTCTGGGTCTCTCTCATGAAAGGTCTGACTTCACACACATGAACTAGTAGTGGGTTTACATTCTCATTGGATTAGGTTTGAGAAATGGGAGGTTCCTAAACCAGGAGCCTGGAGATGCCGAGGGGCAGGGTGTATGCTTGTGCTTCTGTGTGAGTCCTAACCGTGCCCATTGTGGTTGCAGCCTGTATCTGTAAGGATGTTTTGTTAACTGTGGTCCTACATCTCTGCTGGCAGCCCAGTGTAATCTGGAGGCAGTAGGCTAGAAAGTGACTAATGAGAATCATTTCTTGACTGATGGGGCTGTTCTTTCTGGATTTTTGTAAAAAATGATAGTCTCATTTTCACACTACATCTTCAATATCTAGATATAAAAATCCTAAAAAAAAAATAAGCCATTCCAGATACTTGGAGGACAGCCTTGGGAACCGGACATTCTGTTCTGCCCCAGCTTTCAGCCAGGCTGAGCCAACAAAGCTTAAGGTGGCAGCTGTTCACAAAATCCACCAATGCCGGACGTGGCCACGGGCAGTTGTTCTGAAGTGCCTCGTCCTTTGCTTGCATGCATCGCCATCTCTAGCAAAGCACCATTTATGTGGCACCTGGCATGTGCCCATCATTGGATCTGTCTCTCTTCATTGCAGTGGCTCAGCTTCGGGCCCCTTAGGGAAGCAGGCAGTGCAACATTGTGCGTAGAGGTTGTGGCCCAGCTCTGGGAGATGAGTTGAGGCACTGATCAAGACTTTCTGCCTTAAACATTTTTTTCCTCTTCATCAGGCATCGTGCGCAAGTGATCATCCTTAGCCATTAATTTCTTTTAACTTTGAAGAACTTAATATTTGGGAAAATCTTACAAAATTTAAATCATCCTGAGAGGACGAACACCTAGGGCACTATCATTCGTCACCGTTTTGGAAACTCTCTGAGTGTCCAGGCCCTTGGGAGTGGGATATAGATCAGGCACCTGGACTGGGAAAGGCACAGACAGGCACAGGAAGAGGAGTGGAGGAGCAAGGGCACAGAAGACGATGTCTGTATCTCCATTTTGTAGAGAGGTGGCTGCCGGTGGTTAGAGGAAAGTTCCAGAAAGGGCTCAGGATCCTGTGATACAGACACTGAACAACTGGGTGGCAAAGTAGTCCTTTTGTCAGGAAAAGGCAATGCTCTTGACAAAGGAGGTCAGGATTCCATATCCCTGTCAGAGTAGCATTTGGAAAATGCCAGCTGATAACATCCTCTACATCCGCCTTCCTTCATCTAAACAGAGCTCAGAGCAGGGTCCACAAAGGCTGGGCCGACTGTCAACCTGATGCAACAGGCAGGAAATGATCTCTTTTACAGGGTATGTGAGGATTAAATGAAATGAAGGACGAGTCATGTAGCTCTAGAAGAGCAAGAGATTCTTGACCTTGTTTTGCTCTTTCTGGTGTCTCTGAAATGCTTGCCACATAGTAGGAGTTCAGTAAAGGTTTTCTGAATGCAGTGAACAAATGACAGGCTGGGAATGCAGTTAAGGAGTGGAGTGTCATTCAAGGGTCATGGTTTACGAGTAGCATCTATTCTTTTTCACTGAGGTGTATTTGACATCACATTATAGTAGTTTCTGGTGTACAATATAATGATTTGATATTTGTGTATATTGCAAAATGATCCATGGTAACTCTAGTTAACATCCATTGCCATACGTAGTTGCAGATTTTTTTCTTATGATGAGAACTTTCAAGATCCACTCTCCCAGTTACTTTCAACTGTGCAGTCCGTTAATTGTGTATTAACTATAATTGTTAACTGTAGTCACCATGCTGTGCACTTTATCCCCATGACTGTTTATTTTGTAATACGGGCAATTACTGATCAAAATATTATTCCTGTAAGATAAATCCTCCAGCAAGTTTTTAAAATATGTATATGGTTATTAGGGTGTTCTGTCCATTCTTTTGTTGGTCCGTGTAACCATCCGTGCATCCATGCATCCATGTATCTGTCCATCTATCCAGCGTTTATTGAGTGCTTGCTCTTGGCCATGTTTAGAAGCCGTGTCTAGATTTTTTTCTGAATAAGCAGCTTCTTAAGCCATGTAAAGTGCTTTGCTGCTAGCGTTGACTGTGCATGTACGAGATCCATCCATTCTTTCAACATATACTACTTGAGCACCTGTTGTATGCCAGGTATTGTGCCAGGTGATGGAGATACAGTGGAGAGCAAAACTAGACATGCCCCTGTTCTTAGGTATCTTACAGTCTGGTGAGAGTAGAATTAAATAATAACTCCAACATAAAATTATAATTGTCATAAGTGCCATAAAGTACAAGTTCATGGGGCTGTAAGAAAAGATACTAGGGGAACTGACCTAGTCTGGGAGGTTAGAGGCAGTTTCTATGAGAAAGGGATACATGAGCTGAGATATGAAGGAACAGGAGGACCTGAGGGTCAGTGTTCCAGGCAGGAACAGCATGTGCTAAGGCAGGACTGCAGTCATTTCTTATGGCTGTTGTAACAGATTTCCACAAACTTAATGACTCCAAACAACACAGGCTTATTCTCTTACAGCCGTGGAGGTAAGAAGTCTGAAGTGGGTTTCATGGGGCTAATGCGAAGGTGTCTGCAGGGTTGCATTCCTTCTGGAGGTTCTAGTGGAGAGTCTGTTCCTTGTCTCTTCTGGCTCCCAGAGGCTGGCTGCATTTCTTAGCTCATAGCCCCATCTTGCAGCCCTCCACTCTCTGCTTCTATTATCACTTCTTATTACAGCCCCTCTGCTTCTGATGCTCCTGCTTCCCTTGTGATTCCATTGGGCCCACCTGAACAATCCGGGGTGCTCTCCCTGCCTCAAGGTCCTTAATTACATCCACAAATTTCCTTTCAGCATGTAAGACAACATGTGCACAGATTTCAAGGATTAGGGTGTGGACATTCTTGGGAGGGGGGATTATTCTACTATAAGGAGGCATGATGATATTTTGAGTAACTGAGAGAAGCCCATGTAGCTGGTGTGAAAAGGAGCAAGGAAGATGAAGCTGGAGTGTCAAGCAGTGGAGCAAATGGGCACGTGTCAAATTGGTAACTGTCTACCCTCACTGGTTGTCTTTCCTACGCTCGGGGAATTTCCCACACCATGCACTCCACCTTCCTAAAGCAGACACCAGAATACTCTTTCCCCCAACTTCCCTTACAGGCAGGGCACAGCCCTGTTGTAAGCTCTGACAATTAGGGGCTCCCCCCAGTGCAATTTCTTTTCAGAAGAGAGCGAGGTGAGGCAGCGGGAGCCGTGCTGACTTCAATCTCTGGGGAGTGTGGTGGCAGTGGCGGCTTTCAGGGGCAGCGGTGGGGGAGGTTCTGGTGTCCAGTGCTCAGCAAGGGAGGGGTGGACCGGGCAGTCTGTGTGAGGGACGGAGTCAGGGAGCAGTCTGGGTGAGGCTGGCTGTTGTTCCTAGCTCTGGAACCTTCTGACTGTCTCTCCCAGAGGTTCTCTGAGTCCAGTTAGAGTGGGTCTGTCATGAGCAACTAAGACTCCTGCCCCAAAGAAGCCATACCCTGGAAGGTCCTGCAAGTCCTGGTAAGGACTTTGATGTTTACCCTGAAAACAAGAGGAGGCTATAGAAGTGTTTTCGTTAGAAGCTTTGGGGTAAGAGTGGCATACTCAAATCCACCCAAGTGCGTTCAAGTTTCGAAAACAAACCTTTGAAAAACAGACCACCCTAATATAGCCTAGACTGATAAAGTAACAGGCGTGGTGATTCCTAGAGCAGCCTGCATTCTCTGTACCATGTCGCTTAGTTGTGGTTGTTGAGGGTATTTGTTCTGATAGAAAAGAAGACAGATGTGGCTTCAGAGTTAGATGGGGGTCACGAATGGATTTCTATCAGTTCTTCCCAACATTTTAAACCCGATGTCAACATCATTTAACACGGCACAGGTAAGGATGATTATATTCCTACAGCCACCGGGGGCATGCGGAAGGCTGCTCACAGCTGGAGGCAGCTGGCCTGGCATCTCCAGCTCCCCCAAGGCCCAACCAGTACAGAGGCGCTAACACCTGGAAACACCTGTGAGTCATTCGTAGCACACAGTGTGCCCTGGCATGTGAGTGGGAAACCCTGGGTTTGAGGACAGCGGTTGGGTTTTACCCCTTTGACTGCTGCTCCCTTGTCTGTGGTGCACCTCTCTCACATCCCTTCATGCTCTCAGCCCATCTCTCCTCGGTCTAATTGCTGCCACGCTGAATGCGGCTGTTCTAAACACAATGTGCTGTTTTCAATTTATCCAGTGTCTGAGGTCTGATGGGTTGACTTTGAAGTGGTCCAGGCTGGACCCAGCCTTTCATCACTGTACAGACTGTAGAAGCTGTATCATGTCTCTGCTGCCTCTTTGCCACCCCTCTGTTCTACAAGGTCTATTGGTAGGGAATTCCCTATTTATGAAAGACCATGGTTCAGTCATCTTTCAGTTAAACTTAATAAGAAAAACAGACCCTCAAATTCTACTTGGAGGGAAAGGGTGTCTGAATCTGGAGAGGTGTTAGAGGCTCAGGGAAACAGTTTCAGTAAGGTCACAGATGAATTAGAATTGGGCTTAATGAACGGCATGAGCATCTGGACAACTTTGCCAGCAAAGGGGATCATCTGCGTATCTTTGAGCGGTTCCTTTCTCTGCTGGGTGCTCGTTCTGTAGTTTGGGCCTTGGTTCCCAATGCTGTGAGAGACTCTTGTGCCTGAAAGCTTTTCCAAGTCAATTATACAGGCTTCTCTATGGCTGGTTAGTTTGGTTACAGGGATATTCTAGTGAAGTCAAGGCTTGATTCCCCGCGTGGGTCCTTGGTTTTAGTCTGTTCTGCAGCCCTGACTTCATCTTTCCTCATATGGGGAGCGAAGACACTGCTTGGGTATGGAGTGGGTGCAGGTTCGGGGTGTTCCACTAGGGTGTCCCTGTAGGAAACTGGGTGAGTGAATTTGACTTTGACAAGACCAATAGGGTGATAAATGGAATACTTATAAAGGGCATGGAATATTTATATATGGAATATTTCCTGCCATATAAATAAACAAAGGATGGCACAGTCATCAATGATTGCAACCCTCCAACGTGAGCCGGTGAGCCCTGAGGTGACTCAGGGCTGAAAAGGATCCCTGCCATCTAGCAGCCATCACACTGCAGCCACTCCCTAAGGCGAGCCCTGAGGAAACTCAGGATGTGAAAATACAGGATACTGGCCCCAGGTAGCTGAGGTGCATATCAAAGGAATGATTACACTGAGCCCACTCTTGCATCTTCCCACACCTAGAAAAGCGCTGAATTCCTTAACTTGAGACATTTGGTTTTCTTTATTTAACAATAATCTTTTGACTTCTGACTACTTGCTCTTTGCTGCAAAACTCCTGTATCTCCTGGCTCCTCCTCTCGCCGCCTCGGGGCAGTTTCTCAGAGGTATCTGAACCGCTGTCTCCCGGGCTGCAGTCCTCATTTTGCCTCAAATAAAACTTAACTCGCAACTCTCATGTTGTGCACATATATTTTTTTAAGTCAGCAGGGGCGTGCTTAAGAGGCAGCCGTACCCCTCCTTTTCACCATCAAATCCCGTTCTTCACCTGGCTGCCATTTGGAAAGTGATGAACTAATTCATACTACGCTGGCAATGACCAACCATGGCTTAAAATGTTACCTTTATTAGAAATGCTTATATTGTGACAAGGGTAATGAATTTTTCTAAATCGGGGATTTTTAAACCATCATGGAGGTGTGTTTAGGGTTAGGTGACCAACTATCCTGTTTTGCATGGAACCGAGGGGGTTCCCAAGGTGTGGAATTTTGAGTGCTAAAACCCAGAAAGTCCTGGGCAAACTGGGATGAGTTGGTCACCGTAGTCCAGGGTTTTTAGCAGAGGGGAGTGTGTGGCAGGGAGGGTCAGGCCCGGATGGCAGTGCCAAGAGGTGGCTGAGTACACAGAGCTCGGGGTCCCTGCCTCTGCTTCAGCCAGAGCACCAGCACTCTATATGTTCCCTATTTTGAAGTTTGGAGAAGATTTTCCTTGAAAAGCATTTTTAAAACCTTGCTCTCAAAGAATGAGGGTTAAAAGGAGTCTCTGAGGACCAGGAGCAGGGGGAGATGTCTGGGGGTGCAGAGGTTCTGAGGTCCCCTACTTTTCTCCAAGAAGGCGTCCCTACTCTGCCGACATGAAAAGCAGGATTTGGCTGTAGTCACAGCAGAGAAAGGGGGCTGGTTACCTTGTGTGGAGAATCAAAGCAAGAGAGTGCTTTGGGAGTAGGATAATATTTGACATAATAATCTGTGTTTTTCTATTTCCCCCTTTCACTCCCCCCACCCCAGTTCCCCCAGATGTTAAGTTTCCTTCTCTCAGGAGGGGTTGTGTTGAGGTGGAAAGCAGAAGCTGCCTACAATATACTTTTCTTCCAGGCGTTTGTTTTCCCTGAGTCTCATCTAACTGATGCAGTTAAGTATCTTTGAATAGAATGGGAGTAAATGGAAGATTTCTATAAACTTTAGGGTATGAGAGACTGAAGGTGTTGGACATTAAGGCTCTAAAGAGATGGTAAGACCTCAGAAGACTGTAGCTCTTTGTGTATATGAGTACCTGGACCCAGGTTTTATATCTATATCTATATCTTATCTATATCTATATATAAATAAATAAGTGTATATATATATATATATATATATATATATATATAAATAATCCATCCTCCAGTGTAGTATGAAAGGATGAACCTGCCTTCCTCTGGAGGCTATTAGGATACTTGCTAGCTTTCCTGTCACCAGGAAAGCCCAATCTCCCAGTTCACCCATTGTCACCTTGACCCTTAATGACCATATAATTCTGACCACGCAGTGCACTTCCTTGTCCTTTTAACCTTTTGTTATGCCTTTGGAACTCTTAGGTTATCATTTAGCTAATAACTCTGCATCCTCAACATCTACTTTAAGTGCTGTATTTTTACCCTAAAAGAAATTAGCTGTCCTCTGATGATATCACCCACTCTGCAGACTTCTTGTGTGAAACTTATATGTCTCATAAATCAGAGCCTGGAAGTAGAGATTGTGCCCTTCATATTTCCTTTTGCTGTTTTCAAACTGTTTCTTCTCTATCTTAGAAAAAAATCTCCTCCTTCCAGTTTTAAAGTAGTAGAACAGAGAAGCATTCCATCTGTCTACTCCTTCATTTAAGAAAAAAGGAGAATACTCAAAATTGAGAAAACTAAAATTCCAGCTTAAAGAGCACTAGGAAACATTTATAACTCCAAACTGTAATATTTGAGAAAGGGATGTCAAAAGGAGTAAAAGTCAAGTAGTTGTTATTCCAACAGGAGAGGACGTCTTTGGCTGCTG